>NW_017728948.1:42006238-42060462 GCF_001723895.1 Crocodylus porosus
CCGGGATTTGCTCGAGAAGCATCTATGGATGCAAGCCAGCATTTTGGTCGCTTTATTAGCCACAGCATCGCATTGCACTGGCCTGTTCTAAGAAAGTTTGACTTTGCATGTCACTTAAGATTTCAAAACTAGCAAATGGAAATTTGTTAAAGTGGTGTGTTTCCAGGATATGTCATAATCAGATAAACTGCTTAATGTCTGACAAGACATTAGACAACTATCAACGGTGGGTCTGTTATAACTATTAACAAACCTTTGTGTGATATATACAAGATTAAAAAATATAAAGATATCCAGATTTGAACTCATGTAAGTACGTACTATTTTTATGGCAGTTCAGCTGTTAATAGTATGAATTATACACAAAATTTTAGGTCTGTCAGAAAACCTGTAGGAATAACAAAGTGTAACTTCCAGTGTTTAGAAGTTATTCAAAATGCATAGAAGGAAAGCATATAGCACTGTATAAAAGAAGAGTGGAAAAATCTAGTTAATCTTACTCTGTGAATGCATCTTCTGCTGTATCCCTACCTTTTCCTCCCTCAGCATTACTCATTTTGCACACCCACAAAATGCCAACACAATGGAAGTCACGCTATTTTATCACTTGACCTGCTTTATGACCTTTTTATGCTATTGCTGAATTTAACACAGAAATATCTTAACTCCTTAAAATGGTGGAGGCCCATACAATAAATTATAGCTTCTGAGTTCAGTGTGAAATAATGCCTTTCCTTTGTGTAGGTCCCTCAATTTAAGTAATGAGCAAAGCTGAGGTTATAAGCAATGAATGTTTATAACTATCAACTGTTATCAAAGAGGTGAAATAATTAAATCGATGGAAATAACCTTGTAACTGTTGTTTGCACACACAGTAATTTTAATATTGTACTTCTTAAACTAATTGCATGAATATTTATATCACAAGCTGAGTTCATAGTACAGTAATTACACTTGTAATTAACATGAAAGATTGGGAACTCCTTGAGCAGTTCTCAAAATTAGCAGCCAGTATTATGTATTTCCTTACTGATACAGTCCTATTTCATAGTTACAAAGTGAAAACTTTTACCTAAAAGCATTGTTGCTCACATATGCATTTTACCTTATTACATTTCCTTAAACTGAAACCAATTAAAAAAATAAGTATAAACTGGGAGTGTAACTAGGAGCCCAGAGTCCCCATCACTTTAAAGGGAAAAAAAGTTGCAGATAAAAACTAAGGCAGTGGAGAAACATAGAGGCTAGCTGCAACAGGGTAAGCAGCAAACTGCACATTAAGGAAAAGGGGAACAGTACACAGAATAAGATGGCTGCAAAAGAACAAGTAGCTAGAAGCCAAAGTGCTTATTGTAGAGCCTAACAGGGGCAATAAAGACACTGCTAAAACAGCAGCTGCTGTCTGCCATGGAGACCAGCTATTAGGCCCTGATAAGAAACCCCTGCAGGTGGTTGGGGAAGTCACCTGACCAAAAGGGGCAGGGCTTAGGGAAATGTTAAACCTAGGACCTGGATCCAGGGAAGTGGTCTGACCCTGGAGATGGCCTAGGAAAGAGTTCCAGGGTAGGAGAAGACACTACTGCTATTCTGCACAGGCAGGTAGAGTTTTGCTAGCTAGAAGTGATGTGGGCTCAAGGTAGGGGAAAATATTGAGTCAGCAGAGGAGCTGGTGATTGAAGTTCAAATCTAATGAGAATTTGACCAGAGAGCTTATTCTTATTGTTAATTTGGAGGACTAGGTGGAACTGATAGGAAAACTAGGAGGTCCCAGAGTGCCAGGGAGCCATATGAGGCTTAAATGTGGTGGGACAGGATGTAAGTTGCAGTGTAGACTGAGATTGTGAGAGAGACAAAGAAAGGGGCAAGGGCCAAGTGCCAAGTGCCTGAGAGAGGTGGAGCTAAGGTCAGGGAGCCACAGCTCAAGAGGGACAGAGACTGATATGGAAATTAGGAGTCTGGCAAGGCAGGAGATGAGACTGGGACTGAGCACATACCAGATGAATTGGTTACACCTATGAAGAATGGACATGGCTACAGAGAAGATGAGAGGCCATGAAATGAGCTCATAAAGCAACAGGTGCCCCAGGGGCACGTATGGGGCAGGAAAGCCAACTTAATGAAATGGAACTGTTGACAGGAAGACAGATTAGGGATCACTGTAGTATCCTGGAGTAGCCTCCCTTTCTAAATGTAATGCCATCAAGAAGTGGCAGGCAGAATTGAAGAGAGGGACCCTAGAGCCAGAGCAGGGTAAGAACTGCCCACCAAGGGGGCATTACAGTCAATCCTGGAGACCCAGTCCTGTTATAGGGCAGTAAGTGTGGGGATGGGAACAGGCAGCAAGGGAAAAGCTGCTTGCCTCTTTCATGGCCTGTCCTACCACACCCACATGCCCCACCTGCCTCACTCCACCCCCTTTTCTCCCTTCCCCTCCCTGATACCACCTGCAGGAGTGGAGGGGATGCATTTAAGATGATCTTCAAATAATTAGATTCCATACATGGAAAATTACAGTACGTGTATACATCTTCTATGTGTTGAATCTAATTACTGGGGGCAGTTCCTATATTCAGAGTAAATACAATAATTGGCATATTTTTAATTCATATAAATGGTTACAAAACACTTCAAGTATGTCTAGTATTTCTTACATTTGAATAACAGTGTGTTCAAAGTCTGCACACAACTTCTCTTCAGATCTCATACTAGACAATTTGGCCCAGGTTGAGTTAATTGAATTTCTTTTCATCAGTATCAGAAAGAATAGCCAAAAATCCATCCAATTTGTGGCCATGTATCCTCTTTAAAAAAAATGGGCAAGGGGTGAGTCTGATTTCTTGTTGCTCCTGCTTTCTTAAGTCAACATGTAATGTAGGAGTCATTTCTTTCTCATTGCTGAGTAACCAACACCCTCGCTAAAGCAAAAATAATAATTCAAGTCGTCATCTCTCCAATAGGTGTGGCAGACTTCTTGGCTCATCTTGTTTCCCTCTGGCTTCTTGCTGGTAAAATGTCTGTTGTTGACTTTAGCAAGGTTTCTAATGACCCAGCTGTGTATCAGTATGGTTCCCATCTTCCTACTGGTTGCTGGAACTGATCCAAAAACACCTACAGGGATAGAAATAAAATTATGACATCTGGAAAAAGTGGTTGTTGTTACATGGCCAGAAACCATTTTGGTCTGAGTGCTGTGTATTATGCTGATGTAATTGGTTTTATTAGCCTTAAAACTTCAAAAGACAACAGCATAGCATTCTGCATTCCACATGTCATGTTACAGATGAAAGAAAGAATAAAAATGTTCTAGAGGGACCTAACTTTTCTTATTATTAGGAGCAGTATTTTTATTATTATTATTATTTATGTTCATTAGAAAAAGTAGACTCCCTTAGGCTCCATGAGTCCCAATGTACAGGCCTGAAAGTATAATACTTATACTTTCTAGAACTCTCAAAGGTTAAACATACAATTTTTAAAAATGCTAAAAGACTAATAGACTTTTCAGAGCTACAGGCAAGTCCTGTCATGTGGGAAAGTTTCCATTACTGACCCAGAAGGCCTGAAGTCTTTAATGCATATTTTAGCTACAGTTGAAAATATGTCTACTGGCCAGATTTAAAAAGTAAGCCTTTTCCAGCTGATCTCACAGTGTCAGCCCAGATACTATAGGGTTTTTTTTCCCTATCTCTGATCTTTCTGTTCAGTAAAGGCTAGAAAGTAGATGCTGCTGAGCATCTTTCCCCTTTTGAGTATTACTGGCACCTACTCGCTTGTTTTCCTTTTAATCTGTATCACTGGGATGTTGCCCAGCTGGGATTCTTTGACTAGGGTGTAGTGGTGTTTCTACTGACACTAAAAAACCCATAGGCTCCTAGCTAGAAGGTCAAATTGCCAAATATGGGTCAGGGAGGATTTTTTCCTAAAGGTAAGATTCACAAAGACTGTAGGTTTGTTTTTTCCTTCTGCTTAAAGGAGAGGGTACTCGTCCTAGGATTTTTTTTTCATATTAACCCATTATTTCCCTGATATTACAATGGCAGGACACTGACAGAAAGAACCTTTTCATCTCCCTGTTTTTATCTATGTCATGTTCTACCTTGCCTTTGGTGTTTCTGATTTTTGTGCCTTGTAGGGTACAAGCACACACAATACTTAAACCATTTCAAATACAGTTTAAATTACAAACATCCAGACACACAAGCCAGCTTAGAATGGGTAAAACTTCCTGGAACATTTCAAAAGTATATCTATATAATGAGGTTTTATTTTGAACCAGTTCTCCATTAACCACTACAGTGTTATGTGCAGACACCAGCCTTTCCATGCTTAATGTCTGGTCATCCTCCAGGCATCCCACACTGCACTGCTCCTCACTCCTCCTCACAGGTAACTGGTAGCGGGGGGCATGGGGGCGGAGCATATGCCTCCCCTCAGTTTGGCTCCTGGCTCAGCACCGCTCAGGACACAGCAGTTTTTTTGCTCTGCAGGCTGGCAGCGTGTTGGGGGGTGGGGGGGCATTAAGTTGCAACACAGAAGTATAGGTGTGGATATGGGACTTTTGGCCTATCCCCAGGCCTGCCCACAAATTGTGCCCCTCCAGACTCGGGAGGCACCAGTCACTTCTGCCCCTCCTAATCTCTGCACGGTACCTGGCAACTTGCATTGCCAGCAATTGGATAGAGATGCCTGTGCAGGGTTGGTAATGTAAGAGTGATGCTGTGCAGGGTAAATTAGCAAAACAGGACAGATGGAGGATGAGGAATAATCAACAAGTAATGGGCCAATTCACAGTAAGCATAGAATGGGAACAGGTACGGATGGGCAAGTAGGTCTTTATTGATAAATGCCAGTTAATTGCTGTGTGAGGGAATACCGAGCAACTGCACAATGAACATACAGTACCACAGAATAACTGAATTCGATGCTTAGTTAATGTGAATTGTCCAATTAATTGTCAGTTGGTCCTTGCCCTCCACACTGTTCCCCACCACCTCCGCTGCCTGCCTCACATTCCATCCTGCAGAAACAGTTTTTATACAGTTGCTTGCCAAGCAAGTTAATTGTGCAGGTTTCAGGCACTCCCCCACACACCTGAACACCCCCACACACCATTCACCCAAATTGATGTCAGTTTGAGGTCAGCTGCAGGCAATAGAAGTAATTTAGTGGGTTTGTAAGAAAAGTCTTCTTAAAGCCACCTCACAAAGTGGAGAACTCATGCAGCTTCCACCTCCTTCCCAGAGCACCCAGCTTTGCCTCCCCTCCACCGAAGAAGAAAGAGTTTGGGAAGCTCCTCACCTATATACACACATGGGGTCCCACCAGTCAGGGTATCACCAGAGTTTGGTCTAGTGCAGGAATGGCCTGTATTGAACTCAACTGCTCTTTATTGAACTCAAAATTAGTGAGATGGGAAGAGACAAAATTATCATTGGATGCAATTGACATCTTCTTTCACTTCCTTGGCATCCAGCCAACTGGGCTCTTCCTTAGCAACTTGAGGAATCCTGGGAAAACTTTAGGCATTCCTCCTGCAAGGCCTGCTGGCCTAAGTACTCACTGTCAGCCCCAGTAGAGTTTTGGCAACACTGTAATCCCTCAAGGGTGATCTGTTTTACTTAGAACAGCTTGGCAGTGTACATACAGACACCTCTGCTCTGCAACCAGTTCCCAATCAGTGGCATTCTTGGAACAGTTCAGCTGTTTCAGCTGTCTACACTCATAGATGGGGGATGAAGTGATGATTTTTGGTGGTCTTTGAATGTAATGAAATGATTCCCTAGGAGGATTTCACACCAATGCAATGAAGTAGTTTCATATGATGGAAACATTTAAAGATTTTGATTATTTTTCAGTTCTCAAATTTTCATGGCCCAACAATCCAAATAATAAAATATGGATCAATTAAAAAAATGCTTTAACATGAAAAATGATCTGGTTTTTTTTTTCAAACATGTTATTAAATTTTTAATTAAATTGTTCATTAGTTTAAATTGTAATTGTGAACTGAAAAAATATTGTTTCAAAATATCAAAACATTAATTTTGGTTATTGGAAATGTTTTGGACTATTTCAAAATAATAAGTACATTTAAACTAGTACTATTCCAGAAGGTTTTATTTTTGTTCAAAGCAATTTTCTGGTCAAAGATTTTTTTTTCCCCCTTTAAATTCTAAAACAGCTTCATAAACAATGAATTCATACTTGCATGCTGATGAATTGCTTTAAGGCATAAAGTAATTTCTTCACTCTTCTTAAATAATGTTTCCTTAAAGTTTAGTAGACATGCTCTCTTTTCTCCTTTATTGTTATTCACAGGGAAACAAATTCAGCCATGGATACAGCTGTGTCTTTTTCAACAAGGTTTGCTGTTGACAATTCATAATTAAATATGAAACAAGAACATAATATGGCCATTTAGAGCTCAGCACAAATGTTAAGAACTACCTGAGTTACATTTGAAAACAGGACTTAGACTCCTAAGTCACTTAGATGCTTTTGGAACTCTTACCCACATATTTACCCCAAATAGTATGGATTAACTCTTAAGACATTCTGGATCAATAAATTACATTCTTATTAAATAAAATATCTACTTCCTGTTGTCCTTTGTGGTATAATTATTGCACATTCTAAAATTGGCAGATTGGTATTCAGTTCATATTAATTCCTATGGATAAATTTCCAATACTTGTAATGTGTACCAACAGGATCTGGTCTGAGATTTTCATATGAGATTGTTTTTTTGTCATAAAATGTTGATTAATCAAATTGAAAATGTTTCATGTAATGCATGGGTGCAGATAAGGTTTCAGGTTCCTCAGATCCAGAATTAGAGTTATGACTCCAAGTCAATCCAAAATCTTTGGCTTTGAGTCAATCATACCATGTATACTGACTCAGATCTAGGGACCTCAAGGCTTCCATGAAACTACCTCAAGAAAGCAGGCTTGAGTTAGGAGTCTCAGAGCTTCCAAACTCCTGCCATGAAGGAACTTTGGAAACAGGAAACCTAGACAAATATCTGAAGCTAACCTAGAAACTTCAGATCTTGAGAGAGCAACCTTGATTTAATTACAGATGTCATGATGTTACAAACAAAAAAGGAAAAAAAAAAAGAAAAAAAAAGAAGTTGGCAATGAAATGTTGGGTAGAGATAGTGTGACTCTATCCAGTACTGACAGGACCTGAGCAGGATTATTGAAGATGACCAGGTGTTTTATAGGGAAGTAAGGCTGGAAGGGACCCCAAGATCATCTAGTCCAACCAGTAATGGAACCTGCAGCTTTGGGGTTATTAGCACTATGGTCTAACAAACTGAGTTAAATACTAAAATAGCCACTGTGAGCAATGAAAATGAATTCAAGAGCTATAAAAGACTAAATAAAAGAATCAATAGTGTTGGAGTGCATTGTTGTTGCTGTGATGGTCCAGGAAATGTAGAAGAGGCAAGAATGTTTTTGTGACATCCTTTATTGGTCCAACTACATAGTTGGGAGAGATGTTTTGTGAGCTTTTAGGCATGTGCTCTTCTTCAGGACATGAAGAAGAACCCAAAAGCTTATTCATCTGAAACTTAGTGACCTGTAGAAGGCCATTTTCCCCTGAAAACTTGTCCAATTTTTTCCCCCCATTTTCACGGTTAGAAAAACAAAAGGAAGAAAAACAAAAGGTGCCTAAAGGGACAAGGCATGCTAGTTTTTAAATATTTGAAAGGCTGCTATAAAGAAGAAAAAGAAATAACTTTTCCTTCCTCTGGGATGGAGCAGGAGAACAACTTCCCATGAATTTAAACTGCCCCTCTTATCTTATTTTATAGATTCATAGATTTTAGGGTCGGAAGAGACCTATTAGACAGTTGAGTTCAACCCCCTGGCGCCGGCAGGAAAGAGCGCTGGGGTCAGATGACCTTAGCCAGGTGTTTGTCCAATATCTTCTTAAATACCTCCAAGGAAGGGGACAGCACCACCTACATTGGAAGCATATTTCATATTTTGGCAACTCTCACTGTAAAGAATTTTTTCCTGACGTCCAGTCTAAATTTGCTGTCCCTCAGTTTGTGGCCATTGCTTCCAGTTACCCCACTTTGGCCATCCTATCTGTTACCAGTTGCCCTAGATGACCTTCAAGGGGACTTATGTTGCACTTTCTTTTTGCTTCCTATGTATTAAAAGAATGACTTCCTGTTATCTTTAACTTTTGCTGCCAGCCTAAACTGCATTTCTGCTTTGGCCTTCCTCACTGCTTCCTTGCAAGCTCAAGCAAGACAGGTATACTCCTCCTTTGTAGCTGCCCCCTGCTTTCATAACTTGTAGGTCTCTCTTTTCCCTGCCACGTGTTCCTGAGTTTCCCTGCTCAACCAAGAGGGTTTCTTGGCTCTTTTGCCTCCCTTTATGTGTACTGAGATGGTCCCTTTCTGTGCCTGAAGGATCAGTTTTTTGAGAAAAGCCCACCTTTTCTGGATTTCCATCCCTCCGATATTTCTGCCCATCAGTCCCTCCCTAACTAATCTCCTGAGCTTGTTGAAGTTGGCACTTCAGCCTAACTAGCACTTCAGTCCTGGTAGTTATCTTTCCCACCTTTCTCAGGACAGTGAACTCTATCAATAGGTGGTCACTATCCCCTATGTTACCTTGTCCCTGCAGATCCCCCACCAAGTCATCCCATGTGGCTAACACCAAGTCTAATAAGACATTTCCCCTAGTGGTAACATTTACCTCCTGTGTTAGGTGCAGGTCCTGTAAGCAGGTGAGAAACTTACATGAACAGTCAGACCTGGCTGCCTGTTCATACTAGCAGATTCATAGATTCATAGAAGCTAGGGTCAGGAGGGACCTCAACAGATCATCGAGTCTGACCCCCTGCCTAGGCAGGAAAGATTGCTGGGGTCAGATGACTCGACTCAGATGCCTATCCAGCCTTCTCTTAAAGATCCCCAAGGTAGGGGAGAGCACCATCTCCCTCGGAACCCCATTCCAAATTTTGGCCACCCTTACTGTGAAGAAGGTTTTCCTGATATCTAACCTAAATCTGCTCTCTGTCAGCTTGTGACCATTGTTATTTGTTATCTCAAGAGGTACCCCGGTGAACATAGCATCTCCAGCTGCACCCCACTAATGAGTTTGTAGGCAACCACAAGATCACATCTCAGCCTTCTTTTGCAGAGGCTGAAGAGGTCCAGGTCCCTCAGTCTCCCCTCATAGGTCTTGTCCTATAACCCTCTAACTATATGAGTGGCCCTCCTCTGGACACTCTTGAGTCTATCAACATCCATCTTGAAGTACAGAACCCAAAACTGGATGCAGTACTCTAACTACAGTCTGACCAATGCCACATAGAAGCCAAGTATCACCTCCTTGTTTCTATTTGTCATGCATCTGCTAATGCACGATAAAGTGCAGTTAGCTTTGCTGATCATTTCGTCACACTGACAACTCATGTTCATCTTGGAGTCCACTATGGCTCCAAGATCTCTTTCCCTTTCTGTGCTGTTGAGAGGGTCACTTCCCAGCCAGCAGGTGTGCTACCCTAGGTGTAGTACTCTGCACTTGTCCTTGTTGTGCTGCATCCTACTGTGTACTGTCCACTTTTTTAACCTGTCCAGGTCTGCCTGCAATCATTCCTTACCCTCTGAAGTATGAGGTATGCCTCAAATTTAGTATAATCCACACACTTGGACAGAGTACAATTTACACCCACATACAAGTCACTGATGAAGATATTGAAGAGTACAAGTCTAAGGACTGAACCCTGCGGGACCCCACAACCCACATCCATCCAGATCGATACCGACCCATCTACTACCACTCTCTGGGTGTGACTGCTAAGCCAATTTGCCACCCACCAGATCATGTAAAAATTTATGTCACAGACTCTTAATTTGTTTATGAGGATGGAATGAGATACTGTATTGAAGACCTTGCTAAAATCCAAGAAAATGACATCCGCCTCTACTTCTGCATCTAAGCATTTTGTGACCCTGTCATAAAACAACACCAGATTGGTCGGCATGATGTACCTGCTACAAATCCATGCAGGTTTCCCAGTTGCATTGTTTTTCCCACTGGACTCCCACAGATATGATCCTTTATAATCTTTTCAAAGACCTTTCCAAGGATGGAGGTGAGACTGACTGGCCTATAATTACTTGGATCCTCCTTGCTCCCCTTCTTGAAAATAGGGACCACATTGTCCCTTTTCCAGTCCTCAAGGACCTGACCTGAGCACCATGAGCACTCAAACAACCATGCCAGTGTTTCTGCTCTAACACCAGCCAATTCCTTCAGTACTCTTGGATGAAGCTTACCTGGGCCTGCTGACTTAAATACAATCCAGTCCATCTAAGTGACTCTGCACCAAGTCAGCGTTGACAGTTGGTAGGCTGGTGTCCCTCTGATGCCCATCTAAGAACCTGTTAGGAGACTTATGTTGTCCCATGTTCAGGAACACTGAGGCAAACAACTCATTGAATAACTCAGTGTTGTCCCCCATGTCTGTCACTAATTGCTCCTTCTTGTTCAGTAAGGGTCCTATGCTGCCCTGGGTCTTCCTTTTACTCCTTACATACCTAAAAAAACCTTTTTGTTGTCTTTAATTTGTATTGCCAGCCTCAGCTCTGTAGTTGCTTTGGCCTTTCTAACTGCCTCTATGCAAGTGCAGGCCAAGTAGGTATACTCCTCCTTGGTAGCTTCCCTCTGCATCCACCGCCTATATGCCTTTTTTTTTTTGCCTTTAGGCTCCCCTGGATTTCTCTGTTTAGCCAAGGAAGGTTTTTGGCTCTTTTCCCTGTTTTCCCTCATACTGGGATCATCTCTCTATGCCCAAAGGATCGCTTCCTTTAGGAATTACCGCCCTTCTTGCCATCCCATCTTGCCAATACTCTTATCCTGAAGTGCGTCATTGACTAGACTCCTAAGCATACTGAAGTTAGCTTTCCTAAACTCAAGCACTTCCACCCTAACAGTTATCTTACCCACCCTACTCTGTATGGTGAATTTGATTGATTGGCGGTCATTGTCCCCAAGGTGACCATAAATCTGCAGCCCCCCTACTAGGTCCTCCCCCATAGCCAACACCAAGTCAAGTAAGGAATTCCCTCAAGTGGGACTGTATACCTCCTGTGCTAGGTGAAGCTCCTGTTTGCAGATTAAGATGTCTGAGAAGTTTAGGTTACCCATGATAGCCAGGGCCTTTGAGTACACTGCCTCTGAGAGCTGTCTCTAGAATTCTAGGTTTAACTCATCTCCCTGGTGTGGGGGTCTGTAATAGAACACCACTTCCAAGTCCTTTCTCCCCATTCCCACTGTAATCTAAATCATAGTACCTCAATTTGCCCTTCTTCTGGGCCCAACTTAACTACAGAATATGTATATTGCTCCTTAATATAGATTCCACCCATCTTTTTTCTCAACTCTATCTTGTCTATACAGCCTGTAGCCCTCAATGCCCACTGCCCAGTCATGGTGAGGGTCCCACAAGGTTTCTGTTAACCCAACCAGGTCAAATTCTTTGTTTGCAAGCAGGAGTACAAATTCTTCCTGCTTGTTCCCCAAGCTCCTAGCATTAGTATAGAGACATCTAAGTCCCCCAATAGGTGCCCTTAATACATCCCCATTCTGATGCTTAGCAGGGCCCTTGGTATGTACCTGGACTGTTCCAGTGCCTGGCTCTTGATCTGTCATTCCTGGCCTCGCTCTGTCATCAAAATCCCTGTCCCCTGACGAACCTATTTTAAAGCCCTGCATAGGAGATCAGCCAACCTGTAAGAGAACAGGCTCTTACCTCTTGGAGAGAGATGTAGCCCATCTTGTCCAAATAGGGCCTTATCCTGGAAGTGTGGAATGTGTTCAAGAAATCCAAATCCCAGAAATTAAATTTTATTAATTTTAATAATTTATTTTTACATATTTCTCTTTTTTTTTTCTAGGTAAGAACATTTTAGAGTTCTAATTTTTATTCTGAAACAGAACTGTCTTGGTTTTTTTTCCCCCAGGATTCTTTGGAGAATCAATATTCTGTCATTAGACCTTGTTTTAAACCTCACAAAGAAGAAAAGTTGTATCAGATTACTAAAATATCCATCTCTGCACTTTTCTATAGTAAACAGATACAAAAATAATATTGCAATATTTCTTTTTTTCGAAGATAACAGATGCATAAAATAATATTCTTTGGAATATTAGTTCTCTTGGAATTATAGGAAGTCGGCAAAAAAAATTCAGTCAAATTGTGCAGTTAATACCAATATCAACAATTCCCCTATCTTACCTAATTTTAAGTCAGGATTTTTGTTGTCATTGTTAAAATACAGATCTTAAATTCCATCCTACACTATTCATTACAAGCCAAGTAATGAATAGTTTTTTTTCCCTTTCAAACCAGACCTTTTTTTTCTATTGACTTCTGCAAAATTATCAGTTCATTTCTGACTACTGCATTATAGAAATTTTAAATAATGTTTTAAAACTAAGGATAATCATTGAAATTAAGGGAATGATAATAGTTTGACATGATACAAAATTGTAAGGATAAAAGAGGACTGTGGTTTCTTTATGGTAGAGTGACATAATTTTAATTAAAAGTAAATCTTAGTTAGCCTAATTCACAGGGAATTTGAGAGTCTACAATTCCCAATGACTTCATCTGCAGTTTCAAGGTACTCTAGTTCTGCAAAACAAACCTATACTTCCTAATTTGCCATTCTTATTTGGCCACATTTCCCTCCTTTGGGATAGTTCTGCTACTTTCCATGTTTTCCTGACACCTAATGTCAAAAATTGATTTTGGCTGCAAACAGATGGTGTTTTCTTTTATCCGCTGTCCTTAACTAAATGAAGACCCAGAGTGAGCATGCTAACTCTTATTTCTGATGTCACTTGTCTGAGAAAAGTATTTTAATTCTACAGAACAAAGTTTCCCTCTGGAGAAAATTATATGCAATTGCCATAACCTTTAAATAAAAAGGATTTGGCCATGCTATTTGCTTCAGTGTGGGATGCTGATTATTTTTCATTGTACAAAGTTATTGTCTGAGGAAAATGAATGTCAGAAATTTGGCCCACACATTATCCCACTGTTTTGTCAGTGTCTCTTCAGGTCTATTATGCCAAACAATAATGATCCACTTTGTATAAAATATAGTGCGTTCCTTCCAAAGATTTTCAATCTATTGATTTTGTTTCTACCCCTTAAACACTGAATACTTATGAAAAATGAAGTTCTAAGTTCAGTTTTTCAGTTAGTTATCTCCAGAAAGAATCTATGATGCAGAATTATTAATCAAATTAGACTACACAGGTGGAAGAGTGTAAGTAACCTTAAAAGTATTTCACAGTCATCTAGTATTGCAAATAGCTTTGAACTAATTTTGCTACAGCTCCTCCTGAAATGATTAAAAGGGATAAGTCTCTGGTTTTTTTAAAAGTCTCATGTCTGATTATGGTTACCATCTTAAAATACCTTTTTTTTTCCAAGTAATTTCCTATAAACACAGATATAGCAGGCCCTAGAGAACAATGGTATTGAATTTAAGCTGTTACATGGGGTTGATGCAAGACTACTGTTAAGTTTCACCTTCAATTCTTTTTTTCTTTCTTTCAAGATGGCCACCAACAGGTGAAGCCCTTCTTTGCTCCTGCAGCTCAGGTTCCTTGTGTGCATTCCCCCCTACTCCCTGCCCCCCCTTCTTCTCCCCAACCCCCCAGATCTTGCCTTTCCCCAGCTTGTGCTTGAGGACCTCCTCTCTGTCCCTATTCCCCACTTTCTGAGCTTTTCCCCTTGGGCTCTAGCATCCTCGTTTGCCTCTGCCCCACCCTCACTGCTGCCTGTGCTCTCCCTTTGATTCCAGCTGCCTTCCTCCTCCAGAACCCCTTAACTTGGTCTCTGCCAGCTCCTCCTGCCTTAGGGTGTGCCTTTAGCCACTGCAGGGTTGTTCTTCCTCCCTAAGGCCAATTTTGGGGCTGTTTCAGCCCCCTCCCAGTCCCCAGCTTCAGTTTGAGGCTTTTTTTAAAATCCTGTAGCAGCCTCTGTGGGAGAGTTAACCCTCTCCTGCCCCGGGTGGCTGCCAGCAGCCAGGGCACTTGGCATGGGAATGTCTCTGCAGACCTTCCCCTCAGCCATGGCCTGCAGGTGCACGGCCCTTTCTATGTCAAGGTGGAGGCCTGTGTTGGAGCTCTGGTAGACCTGCTGGAATGCTGCAGCATCCGGTATGCCTCCTAAGTAAACTCAGTACCCATCATCATATACTTGAGCACACCCAGACTGGTGAGGGAGGTGTGTGCAGCAGGGCTGGAGATCTTGGGCATCCACTACTTGGTTACACCCCTGGAGACCCTGGCAGTGTGGGTGGTGGCCTCCAGTGTCCCCTCACACCTGCCAGACTGGGACCTCAACAAAGTGCTCAAGTGCTATGGTGTCCTCACCAGCCCCTGGCACAGGCTGACCATGGGGAGCAGGGACACCAGGCTCAGGCACATTCTGTCCTTTCAGAGGAAGGAATTAATGCTCCACGTGGGTGGCACCCGGATCCTGTTTCTCTCCATGACCCTTCTGGTGGATGGAAGGCCCTATGTGGTCTACCACTCCCAGGGCGGGAATGCATGCTGACACTGTGGTCCCAATGGGGCAGTCAGCCAGGGCACTGGCTGCTACACCCACACAAGGTGATAGTGCATCCACCTCTGGCATGGGAGTATCATCAAAGGGTGGGGTCGAGGGCTCCTCCCAGCCCTGCTCCATCCCTGTTCCATCCAGGGGGATTGACCCCTCTGGCATGAGCATGCCACCCGGGGGGGCCTGGGATGTCTTTTCAGGTTCCTCCTGCTCCTGTTGGTGCTGATGCCCCACCCAGTGGAGGGGCTGGGGACTCCTCCCAGCCCCCTCCTGCCCCAGTCCCCTCTGGGACAGCTGGTCCCCCAACTGCTGGCACCCCACTGGATGAGGCGACCGTGACACCCTCTCTGTCTCCTATTATCCAACCTCCACATGATGGGGCTGCCCCACCAGTGAGGGGGTTTCACCTGGTGAAGGGGCTGGGACATCTTCCCAGTCCCCCCCGTCCCAGTTCCACCCAGGGTGGCTAGCGTTTTAGGCACTGGAGCCCCATCAAGTGGAATAACTGAGACCTCCTCTCCACCTCCCTCCACCCATGCCTCAGTCAAGGTGGTGGACCTGGAGGTAGCGAACCCCAAGCAGCCTGGCCTGCCCCCTTTGGGAGAAGTGCCACCTGCTCCCAAGAAAGCTAAGAGCAAGAGGCAAAAGGGAGCTTCTAAAGGAGCCCCTGCCCCTTTGGGGCCTGCCTCTGACAGTGCCAGGGAAAATGCAGTCAGGGAACCTGACCCCACCCTGTCTGCCCCCTCAAGAAACCCCGCCACCTCAGCAACGTCTGGCAACCCTTCACCCCCATCCCAGCTTGTGAGACTTGTGAGCAGCAGGGCAGAGAGAGAGTGCCTGCCTCCCTAGCGTCAGGCACAGAAGACAGCAAAGGGCCCCCCCCACCACCTGCTCCCCTGCCCACCAAGGCCAATAAGGAGGAGATGGAGTGCCTTCCCTCTGAGTGCCATATGCGGCCCCGGGAGCAGGATGACATTTGTGCCCCAAAGCGGATGGGGATCATTTCCTGGAGATGGTCCTTGACCTAAATACTGAGGGGGGCCTGCTAGGGAGCCTGGCCATTGAGGGCACTTTCACCAGCTTCACTGGTAGGTCCCTTCCCAGAGTGAAGGCCCACTGGTACTCAGTCAGCAACATCCAGCTCCTGCTGGAAAACCCACCCTGGGTGTCTCCCAGCTACGGAGGCCTCTTCAACCTCCTAGAGCAGACCAAGGGCCACAGAAATGTGGCAGAGCGTATATAGCAATGGTGCCCAGACCCTGTGCAGTTTGTCCGTGCTGCCAGTAACGTAGTGAGGCTCATGTGCCGGGACCCAGGCATGCACCAACATGCCTCCTGGCTTGAGAAGCTGGTGACCCAGGTGAGGGAGGTGTGGGGCCAAGGTGGGTCCATGGAATAGGGTAGGGCAAGGATAGGCCTTCTCCTGTCTCTGTGGTTTTGCCCTGCTATATCACCTCCTCTCCCACCTGTACCCTACCTATCGTTCCTCTCTATTTTCCTGATCATGGTGGTTACCACGATTGCCTTGCTGAACACCAACAGCTGCAGGGACCCAGTGAAGTGGACAGCCATCCTGGAGGCTTTGCGGCAGAAGTGGCTGGCAATCGCATTCTTCTGGAGAAGATGCACAGTGACATACATGTTCAAGCTGACTGGCATGCTGCCTTGAGAGGCCACTTGTTTCTAAGCCATGGCACCACCCTCCTCTCACCGCAGCTGCAGTATGACTCAGTGGTGGCATGAGAGGTTGTCCCCGGCTGGGTGCTGACCATCCACATCACCCTGGCACACCAGAGCTTGCTCCTTGTCAACATTTATGTGCCAACTGAAGGGAGAGAGAGAGTAGCCTTCTTAGAGACCATGGGTGACCTACTGCGTGATGCCAGTGAAAAGGATGGCCTGCTCCTGGTGGGTGGGGATTTAAACTGCACCATCGATGCTTTGCTAGACCAGATGGGGACAGAGCCGCACCTGCCTTCAGACCACAAGTTGTGGACTGTACTGGAGGTGGTGAATCTCGTCGAGGCCTAGTGGGTCCTCCACGCTCATGCACCAATATACCTGAGCAAAGATGAGTGCCAGTGGGATCACCATGACCCGCCTTGACCACCTCTACGTCACCCAGCACCATCTGCTGTTACTGTGCAGCAGCTGCATTATCCCATAAGGCCTCTCAGACCATGCCCTGGTCTGCTGTGAAATGAGCCTGCCTGGCAGAGCATGCACATGGGCCCCTTACTGGTACCTCAACATCAGCCTTCTACAGGACACGCACTTCAGGGACTGCTTCGCCCACCTCTGGAGGAGCTGGGAGGCTGCACAAGCAGTCTACTCCTCCTGGCGGCTGTGGTGGGGCATGGGGAAGATCCATATTTGGGCATTCTACTAACACTATTCCCAGCTAGTGGTGAGCTCTGCCTTTGAACACAGGAGCTGGAGGAGGACATGGCGGAGCTTGAGGCAGCCCTGCTCTGTGCAGGCAATGATGCAACACTCCTCGAGAGCCTCCAGTCCCACAAGAAATGCCTGCAGAGATGTTAGAAGGCATGGCCTACAGTGTGAGGGTACATGCCCACTGCCAGGAGCTGGCAGAGGTCAAAGCCCCAACCAGCTTCTTCTATGGGGACTTGTTTGCAGGTGACCCCATTTGTCTGGAGGCCACTCAGCAGCTGCATAAGGACCTGCCATGCCTCTGTGCTTTGCAGGTCGAGGCCGTGGAGCACAAATTGTCCATGGCAGAGCTCAAGCGGGGCTTGCCTCGGGCAGGGTCCCAGGTCTTGATGTACTACACTTGGAATTTTACAAAGCACTCTGGCCCCTCCTAGGGCCCAGCCACCTTCGTGTCTTCTGTGAGATCCTCACTGACCCTGCTGACCAGCTGCCGCCAGGTAGTGCTCATCTTGCTGCCCAAGAAGGGGGACCCCGGCTGCCTTAAGAACTGACGGCCTGTCTCTTTTCTGTGCGCCAACTATACAATCCTGGTGAAGGCGCTGGCGAACTTTCTCTGCACCGTCATGGCCTCCATCATCGGGCCCAAGCAGAGCTACTGTGTCCCAGGCAGGACCGTCCAGGACAACCTGTTTCTTCTGTGTGACCTGCTCATGGCTGTGGAGCTTTTTGGCATGGATGATGGCTTGGTCTCCATGGACCAGGAGAAGGCCTTCGATTGTGTTGACCACTGGTACCTGCTCAGCACCTTCGAGGCTTTTGGCTTCAGGCCTCTTTTCATCACAGCGGTCTGGGTCCTGTACCACGATGCCTCCAGCCTGCTCAAGGCGAACAGTGTGCTGTGCTCCTTGTTCCCAGTGCAGCACGGCATATGCCAGGGCTGCCCCCTCTCGGGCATGCTGTATGCCCTGGCCATCAAACCACTGCTGTACGCTCTGTGATGTCTCCTGACTGGCTTAGCCCTGCCACCAGCACTGGGCCCGACCACCAGCCCCCCCATCTGGCTGATGGCATACACGGATGATGGGACAGTCTTTCTGGGCAGCCAGGAGGATGTGTGGGCCCTGGTGGACTGTCCATGCACCTTCAAGCTCGCCGCGTTGGCCTGCATCAACTGGGACAAGAGTGACACACTCCTGCTCAGGATGTGGGCCAGCAAACCACCTCTGGACCTGCCTGGGGACCTCATCTGGCACTGGGAAGGCCTCAAAGCCCTGGATGTCTTTCTGGGGCCACCGGCCTTTGCAGCCCGCAACTGGGAGGACCTGGCAGAGGGAGTAGAAGCCTGCCTGAAGCGCTGGTGCTTGCCCACCCTCTCCTACTGCCAGGCCAAATCCTCATCACCAACAACCAGATGGCAACAACCTTGTGGCACTGCTGCACTCTGCTGGACCCTCTGTTGGAGCTACTCGAGAGACTACAACGGCTCCTAGTAGGCTTCCTCTGAGATGGACACCACTGGCTCCCATTTACCTGCTCACCACTGAGGGGGGCCAGGGCCTGGTAGATCTGGCCAGTAGCATGGCTGCCTACTGCCTGCAAGCCCTCTAGCAGCTCCTGTATGTTGAGGGCCACCTCCCGTGATGGCAACTGGCATGCCAGTTCCTGCACCGAGTGGGGGGCCTTGGCTTTGACCAGGAGCTGTTTATGTTGGACGTCAACTTCCTGAATGAGGCCGTCCTTCCCCCATTCTACCGCAGTATGGTGCAGGAATGGTGGGCTGCCTTCCATCTTTGTCCCTAGGCCAGGCACCTGCATTTCCTGGAACTGCTTCAACAATCCCCGGTCCACAACCCGGTCCCGCAGCATGTTGTGCTGAGTCTGGCCTCCACCAGCCTCATGGCTGCTCTCATCAAGGTGCACACCTGGGGCACCTCCTGGACCCTGATCAGTCAAGCTGGCTGTCAGCCAAAGCCCTGACTGGCTGGCTGGCACTGTGCTGTATCCGCACTGAGGGCTGGCTTCTGCGGGCCATTAGGACCTTCCTCTCAATGGAAGCAGTGACCACCCTAGAAGGCTACCTCCAGGCTCACCAGGCCCTCCCTACTGATGACGCCTTCCCACCACTGCCCATCATCCCAGCAGTGGCCAGTGAGATGGCTGACTGGCCCAACACACTGCTTAGGCTCCCTGTGTCCCCCAGAAGCAATATGGACTGCCCCTTTGACACCCTGCCCTGAAAGAGACTCTACGCATGGGCAGTGTGCACCTGGCATGCCCAGATGCTGGCCAGCTGCCCCAACACCATGTGGTGGTGGGGCCTGGTGTGGCCTGGGACCCTAGCATGGGGCACATTGTACAAGGCACCCACCACCAAGAAATCGGTGACCTACAGTAGAAATTGGTGCATGGCATCCTGGCCACTGGCACGTTTGTGCACCATCTGGACCTGGTGGCCTTGGCGGCCTGCCCCTTCTGCCTGGGGGTGCTGGAAGAGGACTTTTCCATGCCTTCCTCAACTGCCCCTGGCTGCAGCCACTCTTTGCCGCCCTCGGGGTGTTGCTTAGGCCACTGGGCTGGGACTTCTCAGAGAACACCTACATCTACTCTTTCCCATACTGGGCGGCTGAGTGGGCTGCAGTCAGCTTAGGCAATTTCCTGGTGGACCAGGCCAAGTTGGCCACCCTGAAGAGCTAGTGAAACCGACTCACCAGGACTGGGATGGATGATGCCCTGCAGCTCTTCCACCTGCTGGTGCGGGCCCACCTCTTACTTGAGTTTGAGCACGTGGTCCTCCAGAGGACAGTGTCCACCTTTGAGGAACGCTGGGCTGTCAAGACGGCACTGTGTCAGGTTGAGGTGGGATGCCTGCTCCTTGCCCTGTGATGCCACCAGCTGCTCAGGGTGCAGAAGCACATCCAGCGAGCTGAGACCTTGGGCTTTGTCCATGCAGGCCAACCCCTGATGTCCTGAGTTCCCCCTGGGCGTCCCCACTGGCATAACAGTATATATGTACATACTTCTTTTGTTCTTTGTGGGTTTTTTTTTTTTTTTTGTCTAGAGTGTGCAGGCAGGCCTTGTAGGCCATGAGCCCAAGCCTTGTCCTTGAGGCCCAGATCTTTGGGCCAACCCGTACATGATCTCTACTGCCCCCATTTGTCACCCTCCCTGGAATAAACATTTCTTAAAAGTAAAAATCAAAGTCTTTCTTTCTTCTTTCTTTACAACATACTCAGTGACTGTGCAGATATTGATTTTTTATGGTGCTAGATCGAATAAACAGCATGATGTGGATCTTTAGGAAAAAAGAAAGATATATGTCATATGCAGTAGAAGTGAATATAAGCAAATGGTGCCTATCTTTATTTGGTCCTGGTGAAAGAGGGTTGGTAGTTTGTACTTTGAACAACACAGGTAAATTGAATTATTGTATCCACGTACCCACACAAGAGGAGACTTGCATGATTATTTTTTCCAAGATATAAATAGCAGTTGGGTACCAAACTGCCCTTTTTTACTTTAAATATATTCCCCAAAGTCTGTAGTTATACTCACTGCATTAGGTTACCAATCTTCATGGGTCAGTACTTAAAGTCATTTTTCACTGATGGGTTGTACCTGGGAAGACTGTTGCAGTGTTACTAGTACACACCTACAATTAGCAGATTGGTGTGGGGCTTTATCTGGTAGATGGGCTCACAGATTTTCTACAGGAGTCGCTCCCGCAGGGAAGTTAGGCAAAGGAAGTTAGGCACTTGTGGTGCTCTGGTGAGGTGCCTGATGACTGAAAAGGGGCCAATGTGATCCCCATTTTCAAAAAAGGGAGGAAAAAGGACCCAGGAAACTGTAGGCCCATTAGTCTTACCTCAGTCCTGGGGAAGCTCTTTGAGAAAATTATCCAGGAGCACATCTGCGATGGGTCAGCAGGGGAGTTTATGCTTGGGGGCAATCAACACAGGTTCATTAGAGGCAGGTCCTGTCAGACCAACCTGGTGGCCTTGTATGACCAGGTCACAAAACCTTGGATAGAGGTGTTGCGGTGGATGTAGTCTTCCTGGATTTTAGGAAGGCCTTCAACACTGTCTCTCACCCCATCCTCATTAAAAAATTGGGCAACTGTGGTGTCAATGCTTTCACAGTCAGATGGGATGCTAATTGGCTGAAGGGCTGCACCAGAGAATGGTGGTAGATGGGCCATTTTCAACCTGGAGAGATGTGGGCAGTGAGGTTCCCCAGGACTCGGTCCTTGTGCCTGCACTGTTCAACATCTTCATCAGCATCTTGGACAAGGGGGTGAAAAGCACCTTGTTCAAGTTTGCAGATGATACTAAGATATGGGGAGAAGTGAGCACAGTAACAGGGAGGGACAGGCTGCAACTAGACCTGGACAGGTTACAAGGGTGGGTGGATGAGAATAGGATGGGTTTCAATACAGACAAGTGAAAGGTGTTGCACCTGGGGAGGAAGAACCAGCAGTATACCTTCAGTCTGAGGAACACCCTTCTTGTCAGCACAGAGGCAGAGAAGGATCTTCGAATCACTATTGATTCCAAAATGAACATGGGCTGCCAATGTGGGGATGCGTTCAGGAAGGCTAACCGCACTGTTAGAAATGCAAAGCTTGCATCTTGCTCCTGATAAGAAAGAAATACTGCCCAAGGCTCCTCTCCCCCATCCTCCTTTCCCTTTCTCATGCTGATTACAGAAACTGGAATTTAACTGTATGGCCTTGGAGTATAAATTTTTGAACTCTTGTAGCATTGAGCATGCTTAATGAGCTGTTGCATATTTACCTCTCCGCCCCATATACTCAAATAGCTAATTATACTATACATGCGATGTATGTAATGATGTAACTACATGTATGTTTGTATGAAATGGAAGTAGGCTGCAAGAATTCCTGTGTCTGCACACGTGCCCAGGAGAGAGAAGATAAATTCCTCTTGCAAACACAGTTAGTTCGCCAGAGGTGATTTGAGCTTCAAAGCTCCACTCTCTGACCTTTGTTTGCAAACAAATACATCCTTTTGTGCTGACTGATGTCTGTGTGTCTGTGATCTCAGTACACCTCCAGGGAAACGAACCGCCTTTGTGCAACAGCACCTTGGCATGCATCTATAGCTGCATCACGAACAGGTCCAAAGAGGGGATCCTCTCCCTCTATGCAACACTGGTCAGGCTTCAGTTGGAGTACTGCATCCAGTTCTCGACACTGCACTTCAGGAGGGATGCGGACAGCATCAAGAGGGTCCAGAGGAGGCCACTCACATGATTAGGGGGCAGCAGGGCAGGCCCTCTGAGGAGAGGCTATGGGATCTGAACCTGTTCAGCCTCCACAAAAGAAGGCTGAGAGGGGATCTGGTACATGCCTATAAACTTGCCAAGGGGGGCCAGCAGGCAATGGGAGAGTCCCTGTTCCCCCAAGCACTACTGGGGGAAACAAGGAACAACAGCCATAAGCTGACTGAGAGTAGATTCAGGCTAGATATCAGGAGGCACTACTTCACTGTCAGGGTGGCTAGGAGCTAGAACCAAATTCCAAGGGAAGAGGTGCTTGCCTCTACCCTGGGGGTCTTCAAAGAGAGGTTAGACAGCCACCTCGCTGGGGTCATTTGACCCCAGTATCCTTTCCTGCCCATGGCAAGGGTTTGGACTAGATGATGTGCTTAGGTCCCTCCTGACCCTACCAACTATGAAACTATGAATGCCTTGTTATGATCATGGGAAGGAGCTAGGTGCTAGACTCATTCATATAGGCCAAGACTTAGGTGGTTGTGGGCATACCGGAAACTGAAATATATCTACAATGCAGTGGAAGTGTCTCAAGTGGGCTATTCACAAGTATTCATTGCTTACTCCTCCCATTGGCATGCTTCAAACCAGCTCAGCCTCAGAAGTGGTTTAAAATGTCCACTGAGAACATCCCTAGAGCAACTTAATCAGTGTAACTTTCAGGTCTGGAGTATGCCAATGGGAGTAAGTTGGACATGCATGGGAACATCATGATCAGGACCTAGAAACTAATAGAAATGTAAATACCTAAAGACTTTAGTTGCTTCCAGGGCTGGATGACAGCAACATT
Organism: Crocodylus porosus; assembly: GCF_001723895.1. NCBI lineage: Eukaryota > Metazoa > Chordata > Crocodylia > Crocodylidae > Crocodylus > Crocodylus porosus. Next base: position 42,029,319 of record NW_017728948.1, read on the forward strand.
TTGAAGGTCCAGGTCCTAAAGGTCTGTAGTAGTAATGTGGGTTACCCTGAGTCTAGAGAGTATGTAGGGCAATATTGAATAAATTTAAAGAGGAAGCAGGGAAAGGTGCTCTGTCCCAATTTTATCTTATTTTTCAGCATGATTGAGCATTATTATTAAGAGTTTTATAACTTTTTGAACATTTCCTGCTAAAGGATCTCCCACTTGCTGGAGTTTTTCACTGCTGGGAACAAAATCTGCAAAAGAGCAGCTCTTCTAGAGCACAACGTTTGGCTAAAAAAAAACAGGAAACAAAATTACGCATGACATTTAGTTTTTCACCTTATCTGTAGACAATATTCCTTGTGTAGAATTCTAAATAAACCTCCAAATATGATTTAGAATGGACAGTATTTTATGGGTGTTACATGTCCATGGCAGGGGGTGCAATTGTGGGATCACACATTAGATCACACATTAGTTCCAATTGCACCATATTGCTGGCTAGCGTAGGGGGAGCCTAGTCTTGGCCTTTCTCAGCATTAGTAAAAAAGCTGGCTCCCATAGCTGAGAGCCCACTTTGCTTGAGGGAGTTACCAACTGCAGGGGCTACACAGAGCCTGGACCGAGAACCCCTTCAGCTATAAGACTCTCAGCCCCCACAGCCCTGGGGCACTGCTTCAGTATCCTAGCTATGGAGGTGCATGGAGCTCCCTTGCATTGCCCAAGGGTGCATTGTGCTCCCCAGTGGCTGGGAAATTGCAGCAGCCGCAATCTTCCCCACAGGCTGCCTACACATGCAAATTAAAGCTAGCTAGAAAACAACTGTAAAGTCAGTATGAATTTTCAAGCAATTACTTTATAGCTGGTTGAAACTTTTTAGGGCAGAATCATTAATTTGCATGTGTAGCCAATCTAAACTTATTGTGCAATTAACAAGGTAATTATGCCATAGATATAAAATGTAGAGGGGGCCCAAGTATGCACATTGTTCTCCTCTGTGTGGAGCATGTACAACATTGCTTTCACTTTCTCCCAGCATAGGCTTATGCTGCAGAAACTGCTGTTGCCATCTTTCTTCACTTATATCATACACCCCAATTTCCAGCAGCTGATTTTTGGGAAAATATGCTATTGTATGTAATAAAATACAGTATTAGAATCCTCCTCATAATGCATTTAACTTTTCTCTGTCCAGCAATAACTATGTGAAAGCAAGAAAGAAAAACTCTTAGTTCTATATGGAATTGAAGTGATCCAAAATACTCCCTACCCTAACTACCTCCCCAGTAGGAGTACTGGCCCCTTAGGAATGATAGGTCCATCACCAGTACATTGAACCAAATAAACCCCAGATAGGGGAATAGTCCATAACTGAATGTTTGGGCTTACGATAATGCTGGTATTACCATGAGAGAATCCCATGAATTTTGAGGTACTGAGGTACCTGATAATTCAGAAAAGCAAAATGTTATTGTCTAAAATTCACACAAGATGCGTATAGGAGTTTCTTAGGAATTAGAGAGAAGAAAATGAAGCGACTTCCTTTTCCTTTTATCTCTGCAGGGAATGACATTGCCCTATGAATATTTAGATGATATCCTTTTACCCTTGAAAATAATCAGAGTCTGAATTAGAACAGACTGTTTAAGGTTCAGTTGTGTTTAATCTGAAACGGCATTACCAATTTAGTACAATTGTTCACTAATACATTTTTTATGCCTTCTTCATATATACAAGACACATCTCCTATTTATATTTTCAAAACCAACAATTGCATGGCCAGATTATTACACACTAACAACATCTTACTGTCTATAGATATGTGTTTAAAGTGAAATGTATGGTAAGGAAGAAAGCCACTGACATTAACTCAAGGTTTACCATCTGGAGTTCTCTTCTCATTTCCCTTTAAGTTTCTGAAAAATCACAGAACTAATGCAGACAATCACCTGTATATTTACAGTTCTCATAGCAGTAGAAGGGGCATCCCGTCTCTCATCTGTGTTGCTTCTTTCTTCTATTCTTGTCATTAATTCCCCTTCTGGAGAACAATATATATTGTATTTTCCCTAACTCTCTTATTCAGAATCTTTTCCAAGGGACAGGTGCATATTTGGAGTCAATGTTCTAGAGCACAGTTCTTCTGCTGGTTCCTATTTGAAAATTTACTTGTTTCATTGGCAGCCATACTGAGTTAAAAGAATATTCTTTAGTTCCATCCCTTCCATCTCCTAACATACCCCCTTCTGACTTCCAAATCTTCTGCTATGTGGTGTGCTTAGACAGAAGTTTCTGCTATAGTTGGTACTCTCTTCCTTATTCAGTTCCATCCCAGTTTGAACTGATACCTGAAAAAAGTTCTAGCCCTATGTAGACAGACATTTTTCTTTGGATGATTTTATTTTGTTTGTATTTTAATCTTCCATATATTAAGACCTTATTGTATTAGTCAGTCATAATAACTTATGAGGCAAAATAATTATATTTTCTTATTCTTCAGCCCTACACAAATCTGAAGATGCTATTATGGACACACATCTGAATTTGACAGCAAACTGTTTTTTGTTCTTTGAAACATTTCTACATTTAATTTTAATATAATTTTTTCCATACTTTAATATGTAATGGGAGTCATCCTTTTAGAAAGTAAAAGTCAGAAATATCAATATCAAATCATTATCTGATTTTATTAAAATAGATATGGACTGACTTTTTTAGTCTAACTTAAAGAGTATGGATAATTATCTGAAAAAAAGTTTTACATTTTTCCCCTCTTGATTATGATCTTCATCTTTTTGTTTGTTTATGGAGTCTTTAATGTAAATTATTTCATTTAATGTTTTAACAACTCAAAATTCAAAGACAGGAGTGTGTGAGCACTTAAGAAACTGCTGTTCAAACAGTGGCATTAAGAAAAAATATTTAAAACTGAGTTATTATGTTCTTGAATCCACTGCCTATTATAATTCCTGTAACTAATATTAGCCTTTATTTTCTCTTTGCTAACTTAGAATTTCCTTTCACTGCAAATGGACTAGGAAACTATTTTGTGTTAATAAGGATATATGATTGCTGTTTGCAATCTATTATATTTGCTATGACTAAAATCTACTCAACAAGTGTGCTGAGCACCTGTTACAATTTGTTCAAATTTTAGTTAAGTCTTAAATGCAAGATTTAACTACAATTTGAACAAACTGTAACAGGTGCTCAGCAGACTCATTTCATTAAGAAGGGAAAAGACTCTGGAAGGAGCCGAGTCAGAAGGCAGAGGAGCTCCTGACCAGAAAGGGGCTGGGCTTAACTGTAAAATACTCCCAGGGCCAGAGCTGGAGCAGGCAGTCTTGCCCTTAGGTCATGAGCAAGCAGTAGACATAAAGAAACTCTTCACTCCTAGGGGTTATGAGACAGCAGCCTTAGAGCTGAGGTAGGAACTGATGGTTTAAGGCTTGAGACAAGGGGCAACAGTGGTCTCAACAGGCCTGGAAGTAGGGTGAAAACAGGAGCCAAAGAGTGCTCAAGCCCAGGAACAGGACCAGAGCTTGGGAATAGAGTAGAGATGAGACCAGAGAAGGTCCAGTATCTTGGGGTGGGGAGAAACCAGGAGGAGATACCTGGTTACCTACCAGATTGGGTGAAGTGCCTGGTTGTGAGTGAATGGAGACAGTGACCCAGGAATATTGACGGTATAGGGACTGCAATTCTCAGCAGTGGCAGATACTGGCTCTCAGCATGGGCCTAGGAATGGTACTAATTGATAACAACTGCGAGGCATGGGTGTTGCGTAAGGGTGTATGTAAGGGGCAGTTGGAGCCATGCAAGAAGCCGTTAGGGTGATGGGCATTGACACCTGAACAGCAGCATGGGATCAGGAATTCCTGGATCTGCCTGCCTTTCCAATGATCTAATAACAACAAGGCATGGCAGGCAAGGTGAAGGGAAGCAATGAGAAGCAGGGGCCAAGCGGAATCAGGGCACAGTGCAGCATTGCCTTTGGTCTAAAAGTCAGCATACCCCGCCCCCCTTCAGCGGTTGTGTGAGGTTTTGTGTGTGTGTGTAGAATTATGTAATTAAGGACACTACACTTCTGGCCAGGTCCATTGCTCCTTTGATGCCAAACTTTGAGGTAACAACATAAAAAATAAATAAGGACCTACCAAATTCATGGTGGAAGTAGAGTGCACAACAACTCCTTTAATTTTGCATGTTTCTCCACACAAGCCTCACCCTTTGCCCCCTCGTTGCTTATAAGCAGAAGACCCTGCCACTCCCTCCTGATCAACAGGGAAGCTAAAACCACAGTTTAAAAAATAACACCATTTTTGCCTCCTTGCCAGTCTGCAACAAACAACAGGGCTGTCTGGGGCCCCCTCAGCCAATCAGTGGTGGGAGGTAAATGGCACCATATTTAAAACAGCATTTTTCACCTCCCCAGTGATCAGGAGCAAGGAGCAAGCCACAAGCAGGGCCTCTCTATCAATCAGCATGGGGACATTGTGGGGAACCTACAAGATTAAAGGAGCCACAGTGCACCCCACTTATGCCATGAATTTGGTAGCTCCCTAAAAATAAATAAGCATTTCTATGTGATTATTTATCTGAGAACTGGTCTTCTAGATCTACTATGAGACTTTAGGTATATGGAAGTTCCTGCATTTGTCTTTTGAGTCGCAAATGATTTTTACTGTATGTCATTTGCTTCAAATATTGACCATAATTATTACATGACCTAGCAGAATTTAAAATAAAAACTAGTAAGATAATGATAAAAAAAGTAAAACCCCAAACTTTTCAAACTCCCTGGGTGTGTCTACACATGAATTTGATGTGGGACCAGTTTACGTGTGAGTAAACATTTTATGAGTAAACACTCCTAGTTAGGCATCTACACATGCAGGGATGTGGGAGAAGATTCGCTGTTCCTAGCAGCAAACTTCTCCCACTTTCTGGGGCCCTGCAACAGACCCCTGCTGCCACCAGGGGGAACTGGAGGCTCCGACCACAGCAGCATGCGGAACACAGGGGCAGCTCTTTCACTGTGGCCTCTGCCTCCCCATGCCATGGCTGTTCCAACCCCTGCCCCTGGCAGTAATGCCTAGTGCTCCACACGTCTGCTGAACTGCTGAACCAGCTGCCAACAGGTCCACAGTTGTCTGGGCCCTACTGGCTCCCCCTGTTGCAGCAACTTCCTGCCCAGTCCCACCATGGTGTCCCAGGGCTACTGTCATCACTGTGCAGGTATCTTCTGGACCCTGTCCTGCTGGCTGGACCTTGGAAGGGAGGCTGATGATGGGTGGCTGAATGCCACCCCTAGGGCTGCCCTTGGCCTCCTAGGCCTCTAGCCCTGCCTGGCCAGCCAGAACTGGTGGCTGCATGTCATCCAGAACACCTGGAATTATGAGCAGTGTCTGGAGGTGTTCAGGATGACTGGGGCCACCTTTCTGGACCTCCTGGAGCAGCTGCACCTGGAGCAGCAAGACACCAACATGTGGCCACCCCTCCCCATGGACAACCAGCTGGCCATGCCTGCCAGCCTCTGCTACATGGGCTGCTTCAGTGTCAGCAAGGTGACCTCTGGGAATGTTGTTGTGGTGGTGTGTGGTACCCTTCAGGATGTACTGGGGCACACTGTGCTCCATGTGCATGATGCCCAGGAGATGGTGGCAGAGTTCTGTGCCCTGGGATCCCCCTAGTACATCAGGCCCTGGATGGGACCCACATCCCTGTCACTGGCCCACCCCATGGTGACCGCCCCTAATACAGGTGGAGGGGTTCCATTTTCTTCTAGGCCATTGCTGACCACCACAGCACCTTCACCAATGTGAGTGCTGGCTGGGTGGGCAGTGGCCACAATACTTGTGTGTTTTGGAACTCCTCCCTGCCAGCCCTTACATAGACCCAAGGGATGCCAGACCACCAAGTGCATGTCACGGTATTCCCAAGCCTTCTCACTGGGGACCTTACCTGCCTACTCCTCTCCTGGCTTATGTGGCCCTACACCAGACAGAAGACAGCTGGACCCCTGCCAGACCCATTATAACTGTTTCCTGAACCAGACTCATGCACTGGTAAAGTGCATGCCTTCAACCATCTCAAGGGACACTAGCACACCCTCAATGTCTGCCTTGAGTTTTCCCCCTTGGTCATCATTGCATATTGTGTGCTATATAACATCTGTGAGCCCCTGGGGGAGATCTTCTGTGAGGCCTGGGTGGAGGAGATGCACTGGTTGGAGAATGCCTGGAAGTGGAAGCACTAGCTGCCATTGCAGCAAGAGAGGAAAGCCTCCCCCTGGCAAAGCCCCAGGTTACCTGCATACCCAGTCCCAGGGATCCAGGAACCAGGTGTGAGAGGCGATAGCTGACCACTTCCTCCTGCACTCCCTGCTGGACAGCTGTTCAATGACCCCCGACTCACCACCCACCCTAAGCACCACACTCACTACAGATTGTTCTCAGAAAAACACTTTATTGCCCTTATATGAAACAGGCCCCTCCTCCCCCCTCCCTCCCAAAAACCAGAGCTCCTTCATCACCCACCCCACTCACCAACAGTAAAACAGTCACTCACTCCTCATGGGCTGGAGATCCACTGGGTGCTGGCCACAGGAAGCATCTCTCCTCCTGCCCTGTTCCCAGGCTAGGACAGGCCAGGTTCCTGCCAGCACCTGCTGCTATGGCTCTAGACCCCACTGTCTCTCTTTTCCTACAGGCTTCCTGGTCTCCTATGCTGCCACCAAGCCCACAGTGCCTGGGCTCAGGAATGCAGGGCTTCCAGATGACAGGGACAAGGGCCTGGCCATACCCCTGACCTCCCTACAGGGGGCTTTTCCAGGGAGGTGCCCCAGACTAGCCTCCCCACCATGTCAGCACTGTGCCCTGAGTGTGCCCCTGCTGCACATGCCTTGGGTGCACCAGGAGCTGTTTGTGTGGATTGTGGGGGTGCCCAACCCACTATGCCCTGCTGATGATGATCACCATGGTGCCCCAGGTGAACCTGCATGCCTAGCATGAGACCCTGAGCTTCAACAACATGGGGGCCAAGGCTGTCCCACAACCTCTGCTGCCATCTGGAAAGCACAATCTCTTCCCCCATCTGGAGAGCTACCTGTAGCTGCACTACACATCCCTGTGCCCCGCAGCTGAGGAGGCCATCACCACCATCATCAATGTGTTCCTCAGCATGAGGCCTATGTCCACCTAGCTGCAGGAATGCATACTGCTCAATAAAGTTTTGCACTGTCTCCCACCTTCCTGCATGCTTTTTTTGGTGTGGGAAGAAGCCAGGGACCAGGGGAGCTCAGCCAGATCAGGTGGGGAGGAAGGGCAAGGAAGTGGGTCTGGGGGCAAGGAGCAGGGAAGGAAGGACCCTCTCTCCAGTGCAGGGCTTACTATAATGGGTAAGGCTGGCATGCCCAGCAGCTTCAGTCAGTCTCTACCATCAGTGATGGCATGCAGCTTCTGGCAGAATCACCCCACCCCAGGAGGAGCTGGCACTGCTGGCAGCCAGCAGTGACATGGATGGCTGTTCCTCATGGCTACAGAAGAGGCTGCAGAGTTGTCAGGGTAGGTGCTGGCCCAGGCTCCCCAAGCTGCTGGTAAAGGATGCGAGTGGGGAAGAGGATGGGCTGCTGGTGCCCTGAGGGGCGCTCCCCCCGTGATACATCATATCACTATGAGTGCCAGGCTGGAGCGGGAGCTTGGGCAGGCTGCCCATGCTGCAGTACACAGTCCATTTGTGGCCTAGCTTCTGGGGTGCAAGGATGGCATCCAGCTGCCATATAGTGGTATGGACTTGCAGCCACTCCTTGAACAACGGTTGTGGTCAGTGACAGTGACCTACTGTGCCAGCAAGACCTTGACTTGTATGCAACATTGCGGCTTCGACCAGTTATATACATACTTTGGCATCCACGCTGACAGCCCATCATAGATGTGGGCATTGGAGTGCCTGCTCCACATAAACTGCTGCTACACCTCCACTTCACACCACAGCATCACAGGGTGGCCAGTCTCCTCCTGGTACCAGCTGAGACCCAGGGTGACAGCATATGGGGTCAGTGACAAAGCCATCAGGGATCCTGAACCAGCTCTCCAGGCCTCTGTGCAGAGGCACAGTGCAGGACTAGGATCTGCATGGCAAGGTGATGCCAGCAGCAAGTGAGCAGGTCTGCCAGGAGCCTGCAGCAGCCTTCAGGGCTGGATGGCATGGTCCTAGCATCTATGCAGCATTGCAGTGGCAGGCAGCAGCATCAGGGTGCAGGCAGGCTGGCACAGGTAACCTGTGGCCTGTGCAGCAGCAGAAGAGGCCAAGAGTCTCCCCTAGGATCCCTGCTGTTGTGCTGCTGCGCTCAAACTGCCTACAGGCTTTTAAAGGTCCGGTGGCTGGGGCTGCCATAGAGGCAGACCAACTCTGGAGCAGGAAAGGCTCACAGTCCTGGGACCCTGGGACTGATCTCAGGCTAGCCCCCTAGTGCTCTCCGTTGATGTCTGCACACGCATTACTGTGCTGTAAGTACTCATGAGTAAATTTGCTACTTGCATTTGTAGGTAGCAAATTTACTCACAAGTAGTGAAGTTTAGTGTGAGAGAAGTATGTGCACATGTAGATATTTACGCTTATTGCACAGTAAACTGTGCTACTGCGTAGCAATGCATCTCATGTAGATGCCACCTCTGAGTCCAATTGAAAATTCATTGCAGTTATAGAATCACAGAAAGTTAGGGTTGGAAGGGATCTTAAGAGATCATCTAGTTCAACCCCCTGCTCAAAGCAGGACCATCTCCAATCAGATTATCCCAGCCAAAGCTTTGTCTAGCCAGGCTTTGAAAACCTCAAAGGATGGAGCTTCCACCATCTCTTTGGGTAACCTGTTCTAGTGTTTTACTACCTCTCTAGTGAGAAAATTCTTCCTAAGATGTAACTTAAACCTCCCTTGATGAAACTTGAGACCATTGATCCTTGTTCTGTCATCTGCCACCACTGAGAACAGTCTAGCTTCATTCTCATTTGAATCCCCCTTCAGGTAGTTGAAGGCTGCTATTAAGACCCCTCACAGTCTCCTCTTCTCTAGACTAAATAAGCCCAGTTCCCTCAGTCTTTCCTCATAAGTCATGTCCCCAAGCCTCCTCACCATTTTTGTTGCCCTCTGTTGGACTCTCTCCAATTTTTACACATCCTTTCTGTAGTGCGGGGCCCAAAACACAGTACTTCAGATGTGACCTCACCAGTGCTGAATAGAGGGGAATAATCACTTCCCTAGACCTACTGGCAACACATCTACCAATGTATCCCACTATGCTATTATCCCTTTTTGGCAACAAGGGCACAATGTTGGCTTATATTCAGTGTATTCTCCACTGTAACCCCCAGGTCCTTTTCTGTAGAGCTGCTGCTCAGCCAATCAGCCCCCAGCTTATACTGGTTCATGGGATTCTTTGGTTCTAAGCGCAGGACTTTGCACATGCCCTTGTTGAACCTCATGAGATTTCTTTTGGCCCAATTCTCCAATTTGTCTAGGTCACTCTGAATCCTAGCCTTACCCTCCTGAGTATCTACTACTCCCCCCAGCTTCGTGTCATCTACAGACTTGCTGAGGGTTCACTCTATGCCATCTTCCAGGTAGTTGATGAAGACATTGAACAAAACTGGCCCTAGGACCAACTCCTGGGGCACTCCACTTGATACAACTGCCAGCTAGACATCAAGCCATTGATTACTACTGTCTGAGCCTGATGCTGCAGCCAGTTTTCTATATACCTTACAGTCCATTCATTAAGCCCATGCTTCCTTAGCTTGCCTATGAGAATGTTGTGGGAGGCTGTATCAAAAGCCTTACCAAAATCAAGGTACACCACATCCACCAGTCTCCCTGCATCCATAGAACCAGTCACCTCATCATAGAAGTCAATCAGGTTGTTCAAACATGTCTTGCTCCTGGTGAATCCATGCTGACTGTTCCTAATCACCTTTTTCTCTCTAACTGCTTAGAAATGGATTTCTGGAGGCTCTGTGCCATGATTTTTTCCAGAGAATGAGGTAAGGTTGGCTGGTCTGTAGATCCCTGGATCCTCCTTCCTTCCTTTCTTAAATATGGGCACTATGTTTGCTCTTTTCCAATCATCCAGGACCTCTCCTGATAACCATGAGTTTTCAAAAATGATGGCCAATGGCTTTGCAGTCATATCAGCCAACTCCCTCAGCACCCTCTGGTGCATCCCATCTGGCCCCGTGGACTTGAAGCTTTCCACTTTTTCTCAGTAGTCTCTAACCTGTTCTTTCACCACTGGGGCTGCTCACCTCCTCTCCAAACTGTGCTACCCAGTGCAGTGTTCTGGGAGCTGCTCTTGCCCATGAAGACTGAGGCAAAAAAGGCATTGAGCACTTGAGCCTTTTCTGCATCCTCTGTCACAAGGTTGCCTCCCCCATTCAGTAAGGGACCCACACTTTTCCTGATCCTCCTCTTGCTACCAACATACTTGCAGAAACCCTTCTTGTTACCATTCACATTCCTTGCAACTCTAGTTGTGCTTTGGCCTTGCTGATTGCATCCCTGCATACCCAAGCAATATACATATATTTTCCCCTAGTTATATGTCCAAGTTTCCACTTCTTATAAGCTTTCTTTTTGTGATTTAGTTTACTGAAGATTTCCCTGATAAGCCAAGCTGGTCTTCTGCCATACTTGCTATTCTTCCTGAACATCAGGATGTTTTGTTCCTGCACTTTCAGTAAGGCTTCTTTGAAGTACAGCCAGCTGTCCTCTATTCCTCTCTCCCTCCGTCTGGCTTCCCAGGGCATCCTGCCCATGAATTCCCTAAGTGAGTTGAAGTCTGCTTTTCTGAAGCCCAGGGTCCTTGAGAAGTCAATGAGAATTTCCTCATTGTTTTCACTGAATCCATTTCTTATATACCTTATATACCATCACATGAATAAATACCATCACATGGATAAAATATTGGATAGAAAAATGGCTTGTGGAGGACGACATAACAAGGATCAATAGCTAGAAGATGAAGTCCCACATATTCAAATTAAAATAGGGTGGAAGTCTTTTAGTGTTTTTTTGTTTGTTTAAACAGGGTGATTAACCTTTGGAATAAACTGCCGTTAACTAATTCTTAATTTCTTGAGATTTACAAATGAAGACTGCATAACTTTCTGTAAGACATTACTTAGCCCAACACAAATTACAGATAAGGAAATTATCTATCTAGAAAAGTTAAAAAAGACTAAGCTAGGGTGTGAACGTACATCACATCAGCTACTCTATGCCTGCTCCTTATGTGAGTACTCTTAGCCTGCACTAAGAATTGCCTGCTAAGAGTGCCTTTGTGCCCTCCCAAATGTAGCTAGCTACACTTCAAAAAGACACTGAGAATGATCTCATGGATAGTTAGTGCAGAGATTTGGCATTTGAAATCACACATTATCTTACTCCACATTAACTTTTCTATGTAGACAAGCACATAGTAAAATAACTTCATATAATAACTTAGTACAGAAGCAGCTGAAATTCTGTAGCCTCTTCAATATAGGACGTCAAATTAGATGATTTAATGTTTTTTTTCTGCATTTGAACTTTAAGGAGATATATGTTCCTTTGTTCTAAGATCAGTTATGACAAGAGACCTAGGATCAGCATTATTATACTGTTTGTCTACATCTTCCAGTGTTTGAACCTTTGATGGCTTTCCTGTAACTCCCATATGGAATGACACTGTATCATGACATCCTTATCCAATGTATTAGATTCTTTGAGAAAAAGACCAAAGTATGGCACTTTTGTGTAATGACAAGTACAAGCATAAATTTCTCTACTGTCCATTAATACATGGAACAACATATTCTGATTGTTACTTATCAAGCACAGATGCTTGACAATGATTTTTCTTCAGCACTGTCACTGTATCTGTGATAGATCAAATCAGTATTTTTCCAAGGCTTAGCTATAACTTTAAACAAATGTCATTTTTCTATTGCTATCCACTGTAACTTTTGGATAAACACTTTTAAGTGTCAAATGTAAGAGACTTTCTCATTTTCACTATAATTCTAAATGATCTGTCTGAATATTTAATACTATCTTTTTCATACAAAACATCCCAGTACCAAACTACTAACCAATTTAACCCTCATAATTGATCTGATTACTTTTGTGTTTCATAACATTCAGCTGCCTCAAGCCCTCTCTTTGTACAAAAATCTTGGATTCCCAGTCTTTTTTCCCTTGTAAATCTAATTAACAATGTTCTTTTAAATAAGATTACTTTCTGTGAGCAATTAAGTGAAATTCAGTTTGCTTTAAACTTTCAATATAGCAATGAATATTTATAAATGTAATAGAACTTCACTCTTGTAGGCAGTCCCTTTAATCTTATTTGAAGCAGCATGGGGCCCAAGTCTCAATGGATTAACATCATAGTTCCTTTTGGCATCAAAAATAATTTCCTTGAAATGAAATATTTGACCAGATGATTTTCAAACTATTCCAAAGTGTTATATGTATAAGGGATAACATTGCAGTGTCTGTTCCACTTGCAGTGGAGCATATATCCATATTGTCTGGGACTCCATATTATGATTTAACAATAAACTCTTAAGCTCACATTGACTTTTCTGCAACATTAGCACATTCTCTATTGCAAATATCAATCATGGAATAAAAAGAGGGTCACAGTAACTTTGGTCTTAAAATGTAATGCAAATAGGGTAAGGATAGGCTACAGAGGAAGAAATGAAAAAAAATCAAGAAGAAAATCACAGGCATTGAGGAAGCAGAGTAGGAGGTTGGAACAAAACCAAAGAAATATTTGCAGCACTGAATTCCTATTTAATTTCCCTTGATCTCCTCAATGGTGCAAAGTCAATATTATGAAATTGCTATTGAAATAAAATCTGATTCACACTCCAGAAATAAAAGGGATACTACAAACCATTTCTTATTCAGTTCTGTATTACTGCCACATGCTGAGAGAAATGCATGAGAGATAATACAAGAGCTGTTTCTTCCCTTCATTAATTATGCTATTTCATTTGTACATGAAGAAAAGTTTTGGCTAACTTGATTACTATTTTGATGTGATGAGGTGAATTCTCTTAAGTTGCGTATTTCTTTGGTTTCTTGCAATGTGTCCCTCAGTCTGCCTTTTTACACAACCTTTTCTGATTCTTTATTTCACACTTCCTGTTGCAAAACATGCTATAATGGTTCCTCATTCTATTGCTGACAGGTGACAGCAATTGTGTAACAAGATGGTCTGTCCTCTGAAGACAGAGGTGGGCAATAATTTGGACCCTAGAGCCAGACAGGGCATTCTGACGAGCTGTCACCTGCTGGGCCTCCCCCCCCTCCTCCCACCCAACAACAACAACAACAACAACAACTCACCAAAACTGCTTATGGGGCTGCAGGTGGGCAGTGTACAGGATCAGGATGGGTGGGCAAGGCTGGGATCACAGGGCAATGACATTCTGGGACAAGCCATGATACCCTCCCTGCATGCTTCTACCCTGTACAAGGAACGGGGTATGTGTGGGAAGGCAGGTTTCCTGGGCACTAGGTCCTGGGAGCCAGTTGGGGGTGAGGGGAGGGATGGGGGTGAGGGGTGCATGCAGCAGAGCTCCCCTGGGTGATGCAGTCTGCATCTGCCCTTGCAATGCTTTGCATGGGACTAACCCCTGCCCGCCCCTGCCTGGGGCAGCCGATGCCATGCTCCTGCCTGCACTTGCTGGCCCAGTACAGCCCCAGCCAGTGCACAGCTTCTGGTGGAGCTGCTCCCAGTGCTGCTGCAACTGGCTGGGTTCTGCTCTGCTCCCCTCACCTCTAGTGGAGGTTCTTCCTCTTGCTCTTGCACCTGCTGTGCTGCTTTGAGAGGAAGGGAGATTCACCCAGGCAGCTTCAGCCTCAGTGTGTAGGACTCTGGCTCCACCTCCCAGTTGCTTTTCACCCTCTCCACCATCCCAGCATAAGGAGCAGCCACCTATGAGCAGATGGAGCAGGTGGAAGATGGCCAGAAATGGAGCCCGAATCCCACACATAAGGGTAGAAACCACCTGGCTGAAGCTTTCCTTCTGCCTGCTTGGAGTGTCACAGCAGGAGCAGGTGGCTGCTCATCCTGCCAAGGGGGACAGTGTTGGTGGAGGGAAACTGGGATGTGGAGCCAGAGCTCCACACACTAAGGCAGGAGGCACCCAACTGAAGCTCTATACCTGCTCAGAGTGGTGCAGCAGGGGCAGGATCAGGAGGAGCTGCAGCTGGAGGTAAGTGAGAAGAGCAGTATCTGGCTGCCTGCAGCCACACCAGGAACAGCCCTACTGCAAGCTACAAGCACTGGCAACATGAGCTGGCAGACATGGGCAGGAACACAGCATGAGCTGCCTCAGGCAGGAGTGGGTGGGGCTCAACCCCTTGCAGAGCACTGTGGGACCAGATGTATGCCAGATCCAGTCAGTTGGCAAACTGAATTAGGCCTGAAGGTCATATTTGCCCAACTGTGCCTCAAGAGAAGGCCTGCAGATGGCCTTCTATGCTATGGCAAGGTTAATTAGGCCATGGCACTGGGAATCAAAGAGTTCAGTAGGCAGAACCACAGTGGGTAGGGTAAAGAAAAAGCACCAGAGGCAGGAAGTATCTGTACTGGGAGGAGGACAAGCCTGGGAAAGGAAGCCACAGCAGACCCATCAGGGTCAGACTGATAAGGTTCCTTTGTTTGCCTGCTTTGCTTGGAAAGGACTGTATATAATGGGGGCAGGCTGAGAGGTACTCCAGGCAGCAAAGGCCAGCAGGGTGAAAGATTGTGTAGTACTAAGACTTGCTGAGAGATGCTTGGGGAAGGACTAAATCTGGTTGAAAGGCCATGAGGTGCAACCTGCTATAAATTGATTAGGACAATAGATAGGCCACATCTTAATACACAAGGGTCACACAGAAGAAATGGCAAGAATTTTTTGAGCTACATGACCTCCTTTTCAGATGGCAACAGTGGCGGGCAAGGACCTTAAATCCTAAGTAGAGGGGCTTTTCAGAACTAGTGTCCCCACCAGTGCTAATTACCTCAAAATGAAGAATCAAACCCTTGGAAAAATCTCTGCCATACAGGGCTCAGACACTGTGGGAAAGTGTGTGGCATAAAAGCTTACTATATTCAGTAGAATAGTTCGTAAAGTTGGCCGTAACAATTGCATTCTACATAAGCCCATATGTTGCATTTATCTCCATAATATCTGCAAGAACTTTATGCTTTAGTGGGGAGCACAGTTGCTATATCCATCTGTAGCTCTGAAGTTTTGCAGGGGCCATGTATCGTTCTTTCCTCTTTGAAAGAATTGTAGGTTCTGTAACTAATACAGAATTCAATTTAAGATTTCAAGTAATAAAGTTTTGAACAGTTTTATTGAAATGTCAACCTTTCTCCAGTAAAACCAAAAATTTAAATAGTATTCTAGTAATCTCCAGTAAAGAACCCAAGGGATATTTTTTTTCTGATGTTATAACTGTCCATTAAATAAAAAGGCAGCAGGTAAACTCATGTCATGCCACTTCTGTATTGCCAAAATGTACCTGATAAAATACACAATATTTTAATTCACAACAGCTTTGAGAAACACAAAGTGGAATTACACTGAATATTCTACTTGGTAATATGTTAAATCCTGAAGGTTATACAATGCTTATCTTCCTTTTGAGATGAGTATTTTATGGGGATGATTGCAGTGGAGGTCGGAAGAAAGAAGAAACATCAAAACAGGCAAGGCATTGTTCCATATGGTCTTCCTTTTGTTTCCTCCTTTCTCCTTTGTGTTTGCTATCAGATTGCTCATTTATTTTTCTGTCCCTCAAAAAACCTTTCCACATGATCAAGGTCTAAGGAGAGCAGAAAAAGGAGGTCACACACTGCATCACAGACTGGGTTCCAGAGCTTGTCCTAGCCACTGATAATGTTGCAAGGTAGCAGAGGTGACAAACGGGCCAAAGATTGACTCTTGCAGGGTGTGAATAGGGAATGAGTAGGGATCAATATAATATTTTACCTTGTAAAGAGGTCAATTCCTGGTTCCGTTTTGCTCTATTTACAGTGGGGCTTGATTTACAATGGAGTCTACTGTGGGGTCTCTAGTAAGCTTTTCCAGTTTGAAAAACTGGTAAATATGTTGAATTTTTATCATCATCTACCTGTCATGCAGTGACTTGTTCTGAACCTTAAATTGTTTCAAAGTTAGTGTGTTCCACAGTAACTGGGTATAAAGGGACTTTGAGAACTCACCTGGCAAAAAGAAGGAATGTGCTTCTATCTGAAATACCCTCACCTCATCTTTACTATAAATGGTTAAAAAACAAAAGAAATGGATTAAGAATTTTGCTACCAGTAAGGACAGACAAGCAGGCACACAGATTTCACACTCATCCTCAGGTTTACAGTCTACCTGGACCATCAGTTCTAGTTGAGTTCCACACTGAAACTAACCTTTTAGGTAGTGGGAGGTGGTAACCCCCTTTTGGTAATGATTTGCAATAGGTCAGCATCCTACTTTAACCATGCTGAACCATGTCTCATTGATCTTCTGTGCACATCAAAACATTTGATCCAGCTATCACTTCTTATTTAAAGTACAAAGGTGAATGTCTATGATCTGTTTTTCTCTTCTAAAAAAAAACAGGTGTTAGAACAACATAACAGCTGACAGTTAAATGTTGTTGCCTGACCCATCAGTAGAGATCTAGATCAACATAATTGGTTTCAGTGATCCTATGTGTTTGTGCATGTGTACATTGGACAATATGCAAATTGTCCAATGGTTAGAAGTCTAAAAAGGTAGGGTTATCTGTTTCTGTCCTTCCCTTAGTTTGATTCACTCCTAATATTCGTTCTTTAAGTACTTGTAATATTTTCCCCTTAATCTGATCACTGGAGGAAAATGGGAATTTTGGTACACTTGCATATCTGAATAATTTTATTTAAGTCCTCTCATTTAAGCCAAGAAGTAATTCCTCCTTTTGCTGAAATAACTTAAAAGTATTTAGATATTGCTACGTAAATTATGGAAGAAACTTTTTTCTCTGTCCAATATGCACATAATACACATTTTCTCACACTCTCTTTTTAACGCAGTTTATCAATGTTCTTTTCAATTAATAATAACCTTAGAATTGGGGGGGTATATATGTTTTGTCTTGTTATGGGTTTTAATTTTTTGTCTAATTATTCCATGTGCCCAGCCTTGGGGAAGACCCATCATATGTGCCTACCCCAGACTAAAGGACCTAACTGCGGCAGCATTTCTGAAAATGTTTGTATTTTTCTGGATCACAGATTCAACATGAGTCAGCAATGTGATGCAGTCACCAAAAAAAAAGCAAATACAAAGCAAAACCAAAAAGCTGCTGTTGCTGGTGTAGTGGTCTAGGCCTTGTTCTAGAGAAGAATTTGCATACTGAATTGCTCTCTGGGCATGCTGCCAACGGAAGGAACAGAAGGCAAGTAGTGAATTTCATTTATTTATGTCTCAGCCATGAGACAAACTCCATGAAGTAAATTTCACAGTACAAAGAAAGGAACTTTGTGCATCCTAGAGTTGTCTCCATGCCATGTTTCAAGTGAATGATGCAAACTGACAATGTTCCAGCTAATCAGAAAGGTTATACAAATCTTTTATAATAAAAACTATTAGGCAGCGGTTTTACTGGCTCTTTCTCTGTAATGGAGCTTTATCTTGTTTGCTACTTCTTCTTTTGTATGACAGAAATGGTGTCCGTATCTTTATCATTGTGCACTTTGGCATTTTCATTGATTCAGGAGCTCTTGGCTGTCAGAGACGTTACCAGGGATCACTACGTTTACAACTTCCACAGTCCAGCATATACTTGCTCTGCATTCCTCAAGGTCTGGAAAATTATATCTGTAAGTGGAAAGTTATTGTCACTTTTGTCTTTTCTTCCTGTCATAGAGGAAATTATTCTCACTCTTCTTTATGGAAGACGCAAATATTTGAAAACTGTTTTGTACTCCTTTTCCTCTCCCACATCTCCTTTCCTTCAAACTAAACATCCCTAGTTTTCTCAGTCATTCCTCTTACAGCTTTCTTTCCAACTCCTGTTCCTCTATATCCTTCCTAAAATGGGGAGCCCAAATCTGCACACAGCGTTCCAGATGATTCCTAACCAATGCCAAGTATAGCAGTACTATCCCCTTCCACGTCTTACAACTAATACTCCAGAAACTCCATCGACTGTTTCTGTAACTGTATCACACTACTGACTCATGTTGAATTTGCAATGCATCAAACCTCATTGATGCAACTGTGTACCCAATATCACCAATTCTATATTTGTGGCATTTTATATTTATCCTTACTGAATTTCATGTTGTTGCATTAGCTCAGTTCTACGGTTTCGTTTTGTTTTTCCCAAGATCATCTTTAATTCTGCTCATATCCTCCAAAATGTTTGCAATCTCTGCTCATCTGCAGACTTGATCATGAAGTTGCCTTAAAACAAACACAATAAACACACAAAAAAAGCACTTCAAACCCAGTCAGTTTTTAGCTCAGTCTTTTTCTTATTTTATTTTTACAGGAGTAGTAAACCTGAGAACAGGTTTCCATTAGGGGTGTGCAAAGTGTGCAGTATTCAATTCAGATTCAGATTCAACCTGATTCAGGGGACAGACATTCGATTTGTTGATTCAGATCAGTGTCCTGATTCGGTTCAGCTGAATCTGAATCTGAAGATACGATTCTGAGTCAGAGAATCAGTGATTTGACCATAGATACAGCTTTATACATTTTTTTCTACACACCTCGAGGTACCAGGCATCACTCGTGAATGCTGAGATGGTGGGGTGGATGAAGTGTCCCACAGGAGTGTGAGGGGGTCCCTCACGTGCTCGGCGGTGGACCTGGAAGTGTTCTGCAAGTATGTTCAGTCCACTTCTGGGTCTGTTGCTGAGTGTGCATGGGACCCCCGCTCCTGGCTCAGTGATCAATTGTGGGAGGGATCCTGGGTGCCTCCCAGACCCTGAAGGTACCAGTTGCCGAGCCAGGGAGTGGTGGGAGGGTCCCCCGTGTTCTCCACAGCAGACCCAGAAGTGGACCAGAAGTAGTTCTGATCCACTTCCAGGTCCACTATTGAGCACGTGGGGGACCCCCCCACACACTCCAGTGGGATGCTCCATCTGCCCTGCCATTTCAGTGTTCATGAGGTACCTTGAGGAATATAGAAAAACATATAAAGATGTGCCTATTGCCAAATCGTCAAAGCTTTCTGAGTCTCTCCAAATTGATTCGGAGGGTTCTGATTTGATTTAGAGAGATTAAAGGGTCTCCAGATTTAATTCAGGCCTAAACTCCTCCAAATCAAATCAGCGACTGAAGCATTGCACAACCCTAGTTTTCACAATGTTTGAAGAGGTCCTTCCCACAGGATTTTCTCTCTACTCTTATGTTGAAGGTGAATCTTAAACCTGGCCATTTCTAATCATTCTGGTTGAGAGTCCTTACATTTGACCTGAATGGACACATATATCAATATTTTTAGACAAAACATTATCAAGTGGCATAAAAGAAAATGACTGATGACTATGAAAGGCAGCACATGGAGGGCTTGACTTTGTTCTCATGCTACAAATTATGCTGTTTCTTATTTATAGTTAGGATGACCCCATGGGATAATGTGAAATCTGGGATATTTCCCCTCCCCCCACAGCAGGGGGGGAGCTCAGGTATTAGTATTCAGGAAGCTAAAGGAGTCAATGGTGCATTAATGACCCATTGTTCCTTTCTTCTCAGGTTTTAACAATCATTTATTTTCAATGGTCATTCCACTAATCAAGTTAAACTATTTTAGGGCAGTTTTGCTGTCTGCTAAGGTCCGGTTTCACAGCTTCTGCCATTCTGCCTCCCAACCCCATGTCCCACACATGGGAGGCTCATTTTAATTTTTACCAGCTAGCGGGGACTGGCCTTTCAAATACCAGACTGTCCTGGCCAAACTAGGATGTATGATCACCCTATTTATAATTGTGCAAGGAAAGTCAGAATCAGACCTCAGTCTGATTCCAGTCTTTAATCTAATTGCTGTCTTCATTTTACTGATACAATTAACTTAATTTCTTTTTGGATTATGAGCCACACACACACATGCATGTGTGTGTGTGTGTATATTTATATACTTTTACTAGTACTACTAAACATCCATCACATTTGTATTTCATCAACTGTTTAACTATAATGATTGCTCATTAAACAAAATATTGTGTGTGTATATATATATGTCTCTTAACCTTACATAATAGAAAAAACATATATAAACCATTTAATTTTGTACTGCTTTCACAAGCAAATAATCTTGACAATATTTTGAGTAACCATTACTCATGTGATGCCTTTGTCAAATTGTTTTACATGTTCCATGTAGTCAAAACCCCATAGGAACTGCATTTTTTTTTTTTATCTTTACTGCCTGTCATGATATCAGGCAGTCTTCTTTGTCTGATCCCAATAGTAATTCTGACAAGAATGTAAATTTGATTGATGTTGGATTTTAAGGACAAGTTATTATATCACTTTGTTAGCAAAAATCTGCATGTTTTCTATTCTATTATTGCTCCAGTAACATTCATAAACTTATTTTGTATGCCATAGTATTTTCAAACTGCTTAAAGGGATGGCTGTCCTTATTGTCAATTGTCTCCTAAAAGGAAAAAAGAATTCGATGCAGTTAGCTAAGTACTTAGCAGGCTGCCTTCCATCTCTGTCCTGAAGCCAGGTGCCTGCATTTCCTGCAGGTGCTTCAGGTGCCCCGGTCCACAACCCGGCCCTGAAGCATGTCATGCTGAGTCTGGCCTCTCATTGAGGTGCATACCACCTGCCTGGGACACGTCCTGGACCCTGCTCAGTTTTGGCTGGCTGTCACCCAAAGCCCTAGCTGCCCAGATGGCACTGCACTCCATCTGCACCGTGGGCCAGCTTCTGCACACTGTTAGGGCCGCCCTCCCTACAGAAGCAGCAACTGCTCTAGAAGGCTACCTGCAGGCTCACTAGGCCCTCCCCACTGCAGAAGCCACAGGTGATGCCTTCCCACCACTGCTGGTCATCCCAGCGGTGGCCAGTGAGCTGGCTGACTGGCCCAACACACTGCTAAGGCTTCCTGTGCCCCCCAGCAACAATATGGGCTGCCCCTTTGGCACGTTGCCCCAGAAGGGACTCTACGCGTGGGTGGTGTGCACCCAGTACGCCCAGGTGCTGGCTTGCCGCCCCAACACCGTATGGCAGCGGCGCCTGTTGTGGTCTGGGACCCCAGTGTGGCTCACGCTGTACAAGGCGCCCACCGCCAAGAAGACCGACGACCTCCAGTGGAGATTGGTGCACGGCATCCTGGCCACTGGCACTTCTGTGCACCACCTTGACCCAGTGGCCTCAACGGCCTGCCCCTTCTGCCAAGGGGTGCTGGAAGAGGACATTTTTCCACACCTTCCTCGATTGCCTTTGGCTGCAGCCGCTCTTTGCCACCCTCGGGGCGCTGCTTCGGGCACTGGGCCAGGACTTCTCAGAGGAAACCTACATCTGCTCCTTCCCGTACCAGGCAGCTAAGTGGGCTGCAGTCAGCCTGGCCAACTTCCTGGTGGGCCAGGCCAAGATGACTAACCTGAAGAGCCGGTGAAACTGGCTCACTGGGACCGGGATGCATGACACCCTGCAGCTTTTCCATCTGCTGGTGCGGGCCTGCCTCTCTCTCGAATTTGAGCATGCAGTCCTCCAGCGGACGGTGTCCACTTTTGAGGAATGCTGGGCTTTCGAGGGGGCACTGTGCCAAGTTGAGGCAGGACGACTGCTCCTTGCCCTGTGACACCACCAGCTCCTCAAGGTGCAGAGGCACACTCAGTGAGCTGAGACCTTGGGCTTTGTCCAGACGGGCCGACCCCTGATGTCTTGAGGTCCCCCTGGGTGTCCCCACTGGCAAGAACTGTATACATGTATATATGTACATACTTCTTTTGTTCTCTGTGGTGGGGGGAGGGTTGTCTAAAGTGTGTAGGCAGGCCTTGCAGGCCATGAGCCCAGGCCTTGTCCTCAAGGTCCAGATCCTCGGACCAAACCGTACATAATTTTTACTGCCCACCAATTGTCACCCTTCCCAGAATAAACATCTCTTAAAAATCAAAAGTTTTTCTTTCTTTCTTTTTTTTCTGTTATCGGAGCAACTGTATCTATCATTTCTAAGACTATTTTGAGAATCTCATAATTGCAGCACTTAGGTTTTAGAGATATAATTCATCACCTTTCTGTTTGCAGTTGCTACAATATTTCAGTCAAACTCCAAAGTATTTTTCTAATTTTCTTTCTCAAGGTTATTCTTATTTTTCATGTTTTTCTTGAACAATAAATTGAAATACAGAATTTCAGCTTTCTATAGTTTTTTGCAACCATTACAAAGAATGTGCTTGAACATCTTATACATAAATAATAAACTTACTGTGTTCATATTTCTTTTCATATTTACTTGTGCATCAATTTTACTAATTTTACTAATATTTACTAATGGAAAATTAAAAAAAAAAATTTCTTACTGTTTTATGATGACCTATCTGAAAACTTTCTTAAAAACTTTTAAAAGCTCTCTTTAAAAGGGGAGGGATTTACTTTTTGTTTGCTATATAGGAAATATTAGCTTTTCATTTTTTTTCTTTTTCAGTGTGTCCAGGACAAAATCCTAAAGAAGATTGTCTAGGACATGAAATAAGTCTCAGGAAATCTGAATTAAATCCCTGGCTGTGCACTTTTTCTTTTCTTTTTTTGTATTACCATAAATAAGTCTTTTGTTTTCCCTGTTCCTCATTTTTCCTTCTATAAAATGTAAATAAAATGGGAGCTTACATTTCTCTTACCTTTCCTGTTTTGTCTAGAATGTATGTGTTAGGGAGAAGAAACTCCCTCATAGTGCTTTGTATAAGCATTTCTATATAGCTGGGCTTTCCAACTTCAGCATGGCTGAGGGCCACACACCACACAGGTTGCAAGATCCAGCCTGCATAGTGTACACAGGGTGCATGCCGCATGCTGTGGGGGCCTCACAGGCTGGGTGGGACCCTGCTGCACACAGCCTCTTGTGTGAGCAGTACAGCCACTACCACCATGCAGATAATCTGTCTTCCCACCCCTTCACCACCTCTGGCATGCATCAACCAATGCATCTCAAGCAAAACCAAGGAAGTGATTTTTCCACTTTACTCAGCATTGGTGAGACCACAGCTGGAGTAATGTATTCAGTTCTGAGCACTACACTTCAACATGGGTGTGGAAAAATGAGAGAGTCCAGAGAAGAGCCACCTGTATGATCAGAGGCTTGCAAGGCAAACCATATAAGGAGAGGCTGAGGGACTTGAGTCTCTTCAGCCTAAAAAAGAAGGCTGAGAGAGGACTTGGTAGCAGCTTACTACTACATCAGGGGAATATATCAAAGGTTCAGGAAACAAGTGTACACCAGGGCAACCTTGGGGAAAACCAGGAGTAATGGCCACAAATTCCTGGAAGACTTTCAGGCTTAACACTAGGAAAAACTTCCTCATGGTTAGGGTGTCCAGACTATGGGATACACTGCCTCCAGAGGTGGTGCAATCACCTACCCTGGAAGTCATCAAGAGATTAGGTGGTCACCTCACTGGGGTCACCTAAGCCCAGTTGTCTTTCCTGCCTAGTGCAGAGGGGCTGGACCTGATGATTTTGTGAGGTCCCTTCCAGCCCCTTACAGTCTATGAATCTATGTCCTAGTAACCAGGCAAGAACCTGTGGGCCACACAGTAACCTCTTGCAGGCTATGTGTGGCCCATGGGCTGCTAGCTGGGCACCCTGATGTAGAAAATTGATATGTAACTATGGATTTAAAAATTTTGGCCAAAATTTCCATGAATGAAAGTCTAAAATTAGACCTTTGAATTTATAGCTAGTCTCCAAATGCCTGGATCTTCAGAGGTGTTAAACCCCTGAAAATGTTGTCTCCAAGTTACTATAATATTAGACTAGCTAATTGCCCATCAAAAATGATGGATTTCAGGGAGTGTTTACATGGCCCTGTCTTGCCCCCCACTCACCCTTCAGGGCCGGCCATGTAAAGACTCCCTCCACTGCTGCTGCCTTGTTCTCCAACCTCCAATGCAGGGGCTCCCTCCCCCACCCACCTCCGCCTCACAGCAGGGCTTCCCAACACCTCCCCTCCCCACTCCCCTCCCTCTCTCCCCACCAACTCCTCCTTCCCTGCTGGCTGTTGTTGGGGCCGGGAAGCTGGGGGGTGCCATCACTGTGACCCTTCCTCCCCTCCCCTCTTCCCTCCCTTCCTTCCTTCCCTGCCACCTGGTCCTGACAGCAGTTGCCACAATGACCCCCCAGATTTGCTTCCCCCTGCCCCATGCCCTCCCGGGCCTGTGGACTGTGCTATGGACTCTGCTTCTGGATTTTGCTCTGGTTTTGGTGTATTGCTTCTGCCCTTCGACCCAGCTCCAAGTCCTGCTTTCCTTCAGTGGCCTAACTATTAGTCAAGACCACCTACAGACTGGTCCTTTACAGTTTCTTCCCCAGTGCTTCTTTTTAAGCTAAGCTTTGCTTAAAAAGTCATTGGATAAAATGGTTGGAGACCAGTACAGCAGGGACATTTTTGCCTTACCAGTCATCTCACTGAATTGTACAACTCATTTGCTTCTTCCTGGCTCCAATTAGCTCCCTGAGCAACTTAGACAGGGAGAGTGCTGGAAAACACAGGTGGTCTTAGGTGCTGTTTGATGTGGGTGATCAATGCCCAGGGTGCTTTGGTAAGGGGGGCACCAAACATACATGTGCGCATGCATGTGTGCACATGTGTGTGAGCAGCCTCCACTCAACAGCTTTCTTTCTCCACCGTGCCCCAACTGATCCCTGCCCCCAGGAGGACGGGTGCCCAACCCAGCCTGCCTGCACCTCCAGTTGGTGCTGGGGAAGAGATGGGCTGGACATATGCAGGAAGGGTGGGCTACTCTTGACTGGCATACCAAGCCACTCCACCTCCCTGCCAGAATGCACACCACACCCCTGTGTATCTGCCTCTACCTCTACCTGAAGTGGGGCTGCTGACTTGGGCGTGGGGAGGCACCAGAAGACAAGTTTGCCCAGGGTGCAATTTTCCCTGAGGCTGACTCTGCTGGTGAAAGCACTGGTTAATGCATGATCTGGGGCATGGTACTCAGAACAGTGTACTGGCAAGTCAGAGAGATGAAGCTTTACTTTCTTATGGGGCAAGGGAAGCCCAGAATGGGTTTCTCATTTCTTCGGCAAGTGTGCTAATTAGCTAATGTGATTAAAATGTTGAAAAGCCATCCTCCTTTGGCATTTAACATGTATAATCATAAGTTTCTGGCCAGCTACATGTTGTGACTTGCACGCACTTGTGAGTCCAGAAGGGAAGTAAGTACATAACCATATACGTGCCCAACAGTACAGGAGTAATTAAACTGCAAACTGTGCATAAGTGCCAGACATGGGTAACTGGTGCCTCCCAAGTTTGGGGGGGCACAAGCGGCGCATGACTGGGGGGGGTCTCTCAGCAGCCAGCCGACACCTGGAGGGGAAGGTCCCCCAGTGGCCGGTTGCCGAGCGTGCCAGCAGCATGGCAGTGGTGGAAGTGCCAGCACTTCCCCATGTGGCTGCCAAAAATGCCACTTTTGTGGCTAGAAGACTGCCATTTAGTCACACAAAAGTCAATAGGTTCTTCTGCTTTGAGTCTTTTGTAGTGGTGTGTGATATCCAGACTTAATTTTCAAAACTTTCTATGTCTTCCTAGCTTTTTTCTGGATCAAGGTTGGTCCTAATGCCTCTAGGTTTTGGATGACAAAATTCTAAATGATCCCTGCAAGGCTGCAAAAAGATTTTTAAAACCACTTCATGATATCACTATATATCAGTAACATTATTTATTAGCTTGAGAGATGTTCTAGTGCAGGGATCCCCAACCTGTGGTGCATGTAATCCTGGGGGTAGACAAAAAATCTGGTGGGAGGGAGTATGCAGAAGAAATTGTGTAATGGTGGATTTAATTTTCATTACAATAATACTTGGCATTTAAGAGGGGAAAATATAAAATGTATGCTGGTAAGGTTATGTGGGTATCTGGTAAATCTGGACGGGGGTACACAATGAGAAACAGTTTGTGACCCTCTGTTCTAGTGGTCTCTATTACAATCTGTAAGTAGATGTTCAATCTGTAAGTAGATTTTCAATAAACCTGGGTATCTCCAGAGTGGATAACTTGAGTTTGTGGTGGGCCCCTATGTTTGTGCTTCCTGCTTCTTTAGCATATCTTTCTCCTAAGTCTTTATTCCACCTACTACTAATACTATTGATAAGCTTTCCTGTGCCTGGCCACTGGGTCTTGCTCATGGAGTCATTGATAAACTGATTTCCAGGTTTAAGTTCAGGAAGAGTTTTCCCCCAGGTCAGACTCATGTGGAGGGCAGGGGTTGGAACAGAAGCTGTATCAGTGATCATCTTTAAAAAATTAACAAAACAAGTCACTCCCTTTACTTCTCTTTGTTTTCCTCAGCATAATCCAGTACAGGGGCAGAAAGGTTTTGTGGGGTGGGGGGGGAGGTTTTGTGGTGGGGGAGCAGAAAGGCTGTGTGGTGGGGCTGCTTTAAAAACTCTAAGCATGGTCGGCTTCCAACCCACCCTGCACTGTCACCATCAGAGCTGAAGCTGCTGCAGGAGCCACCATTGTCCCCTTTTCCTTCCCCCAGTTCCCAGGGTGAAGCCTCCTTCCTTCCCTCCCCCCCCTCCACACACTGTAGAAGCTTCCCAGTGCCAAAATATTGCCCTGCACCCAGGACAGTCAAAATTCCTGGATTCAGCCTGCAAGCCAGAGGTTACTAACCTATGTGGACTTTTTCAGTGGTGTGGGAGATGCTTGTTACTGAATGCCTTTTTGCTGTACTATGCAAATAAAGCCAAGCTGATATTTCTGTGTATTATTCTGGGCAAATATTTAGTGTGCAGATGTCTATAATGTCATAGTATTACAAACCCCACTAAGATCTGGGCTCTCGAGATACTCCACAGTTGGGTTTGTGACACACAGAACTAGAGTCAATGACCCAGGAAGTCTTCTGCAGTCTTGTGCTTCTAGACCAGTGGTTTTCAACTTTATTTTCATTTTCAGACCCCTAAAAAATTTTGAATGGAAGTGCAGACCTCTGGAAATTTCAGATGGAGATGTGGATAAGTGTAAGTGTCGGTATTCACATAATTTTGATTGATCATAGTAATCTTTCATGGAGCCCTTAGACATATTCTGTAGACCCTCAAAGGTCTTCAGAACAGAGGTTAAGAACCCTTATTCTAGACCATTTTAGATGTGCACTTCACTCTTTTTTTACTTCCAGTCTGTTTGTGGTTTTGTGACTAGATGTTTTAATTTGTGGAGAGAAACAGCATGATATTGACCGGCGACTAAGTACATGTCTAAAGGGGAGAGGAAGTCCATGTATGCTTCTGTTGCATCTTCCTTGCCTTGTAGACTAGGTTGTTGTGACCACTATATGCCATTTCAGGATTAACATATGACTTGTGTTAGTCAGGTGTTCAGTGGAATAGCTATAGTCAGCTTTTAGGAACGAGATAGCTTTCATTCATCAATAAATTAAGGGGGACGGATAACTGGGAGACAACTGTATTATTCTTCTGCTTGAAGCTCTTGTACCTGACCTAGCTGGCCAGAGCCAGTTTTCTCCAACCAATGTGACTACATCTGTACAAGCCTCTTAAAGAACCAGTATCCTTACATTTCTTGAAGTGCAATTATAGAGCAAGGTTATTCTGATTTTTTTGGCAGTTTAATTATTTTCCAGCCTACTCAGAAAAAAGAAGGTTGGAATAGACTAAAATTGTTTAACTGAAAAAGGGCTTATTAAGTTCTTACTGTGCTCCACTATTATAAATATCAATTGATTATCAGTGTACAATGGAGTTAGTGCTTTCATATTGACAAATATGATTTTTTATGCTCCTAAATAACTTAGAATCCTCTGAAAAAAGCTCACCCACAGCTTCAACTTTTCCTTTTTGTGATGAAATATGATTTTGTTCAGCCTAGATGATATTTGCCAAGGAAACCATCATGAAAATACAAATGGTTCAGTTTGATAAAGGCAACCAAGATGTGAAGGTTCATCTTGCTTGTTGAGCCTCTAAACTTGAATTTGAAATGTCATGAGAGCAAATAGTGTTATTGTGGGGATTTTTTAAGATATCCATATGGAATCAGAAAAATTGGCCAACATTTTTTTGCCATAGCTTTTTCTCTCCAGTATAAGGATATGGAAGTACAGAGGTGTAACTATTGTTCACAGAGTGGTATTCAAACCTCAAATAATAGTTCTCCCAAAGATAGAGAATTAGGTGAAAATTTAGGTCCATTTTGGATCCATATTCTGCAATAAAATCTGCAGGCATAGAACATCTATACATTTCAGGAAAAAGAGTTCCATAATGCTCAAAAATAGGACTTACTGAGGAATTATGTATGTAGTCCCAAATGCAGTGATATATAACTTTCACAACATTCAAGCCTAAATAGGAAATGCATGAAGTAATTTTTGCTAGTCGAGCCATATACTGATGCTATAATATGTACATCACGCATAGCCCAATTTTATAACTGTCTTTGACATTGCTATTATATATGAGAGTATTTTCCTAATGAGGAAATTGGTCTTTATTAAATATGTTGTCAACTTGTGCTTTTTTCTAATGAAGTTTTGGTAAATTTAATCCAACTGTTAATATAATTACTCCAATAAACTCTTTTATGTCAATGATTTTCTCCTAGTAGAACTATAGTAATGACTTCTAAGTCATTCTTTCCTGACCTAAAAGTCTGGGTTTTAGGAAGAAAAATGCTGTTTTTTTCTTTCTTTAAATAGATGTCTAATGTATATTTCAGCAGGAGGTTGAAAGATTATTGCTATTCTTTTGTTTCACCATCATTTTCACAATCTTTCTTTAGCTTTTTATTTATTTTTTTAATACAGACTTTGTAACTATTATCAGACCTTAACAACAGCTTTTGCAAATTTATTTGGGTCTTTCTTTTGTAAAACCGGAATCTATAATTTACAAAATAATTCCTGCATCTCTGACTAGTTGCCCTCATAATATCAGTCTGCTATACATTTCTCAGGCAACTTGCAAATGCAGTAGTATATCTTTTCTGAGAAGCTACATACTTGGCATGCAATCTTTTTGACTGAGAAAGGAGAAATCTGTTTCAAAATGTCTAACTAAATGCTGTCTAATAGCCTCTGGTTAATAGATAACATTACAAGTCTATTGCCCTGAGGCTATATCATATGCATATGACAGCGAGAATCTTTACAACTTGGGCATTTAAGTGAATGTCCTTCCTACTTCAGAGACTAACATAATTTGGGCAGTTTGCCTTGAAGTATATGTTAGTCTGCCATCAAGTTGATAAAATATACATCTACAGTGTAAGTTCTTGAGACATTTAGCATGGATACTGTTATCCGGTGTCCTTGTCCCTCATGATTAAATTTTGAAAGTCACATTTGTTTCATCTTTTCTGATGAAAAGTGTTATCAGCAAAATGAGATTGGTACACAACTTAAATATCACTTTCTAGTGTCCCAGAGGCATGTGATGGTTGTCATTATGCTGATACACAACAACATTTTTCCTGACTCTACCAAAAGATTGTTTTAAATGGACATAAATCTGTATTTTTACATCCTGCTGGGTTTCCAATTGCCTGATAAAGTGTAAGCTGTTTGAATTAATATTTCCACTACTTTTTAATTAAACCATTTAACCCTTCTCTGTCAACAAGTAATTTTTTTACTCATGATTCTTTTCTTGCATGTTTCACTTTCACTTACCACTTTATTCAACAGCCACCCTCTCTCCCTAGTGCTGTGTATATATTTCCTGGCCTGTAGAATATACTTATGTAAGAATGTTCTCTTCATTTCTTTTGAAGTTCTTCCTTATTAAAACAAAGTCTTTCAATTTATTTTGTTTCTGATATAAAATGGAATTCATTTAAAATTTAAAATTTTCTTTGGATCACAAAATGGAATTTCTATTATATGCTGTTTTTATCTGAGTGTATTTGAATACATCCTTCTGCTCTCTACTAGATAGAACACAATTTTCTTGTTTGTTTGCTACTCTTGGGAATGTCTCTCTCTTCCTATTTTACAACCATGCAGACTGTTTTCAGCTTTTCTGTGCCTGCTTTTTCCTGAGATCTGAAGAAAAATGGATTGTATTCAAAAGCTTGTCTAAGTCTATCCTAAGCATTCAGTTAGTGCAATAAAAGATAGTGTCCACAAAAATCCGCACGTACTGGATATTTCATAAATTCTAATCAAATGTATATACTCTTGTTGTCCTCCTGTCTCATTGTGGACATAGCAAGATAAAAGTTAAAATTTGTTACCTTCTCTCAGGTTTAGCAGTTCCTTACTTCATGAACAGTTGCAATGATTCCTCTATGACTTCATAAAGTAACGCAATTATAGGCATCACGCCTTGACCCTAATTTAGTAAGTCATAATTATTTGATTGCATTAAATGCATTTTCTGTTAAAAAGAAACTTTCTATAACTAGTGACAGGAAAACTAGTAAAGTTTGGGTTCTGCTTTTCTAGATATATATATTTTAAAAGGTAATATCTTGTATAAGCCTCACTGGAGTATGAGTTAACACAACCACTGATCTGTACAAGTTACAAATTGCATGGAGGCCCTCCTAACAGCATGAACTGAAGTAGGCCCCAATAAACACAAAAATAGTATACCATATATGGCTTACATGGACATACTGGGAAAGTAGCTAATTAATTTTAGAGGAACCTCCAAGGCTAACAGATAGAGAGTGAACTGAAGAGACCAGTGCAGAACATGAAAACAAAGATCAATAACCTTGCCACAGGTGTTGGTATCTGGTAGGAAAGTTGCACTAATAGTTGACAAGTAGGATTTTGACCATGTCATCTAAAATACATTTTAGTAATCTGTGAGAACTAGGACATGTGTCCAGTAAACATGAAGTTGTTTTGATCAGTGTATAAAAAGGGGCCTGGCAACTCTTCATAATTTATACTAAGATGAAGGGTTATGTTTGTGC
>NW_017728948.1:42061462-42063529 GCF_001723895.1 Crocodylus porosus
CACTCTTTCCTGCTTATGCAGGGGATCGGACTCTATGATCTATTGAGGTCCCTTCCGACCCTAGCATCTATGAATCTATGAATCTATGTTCTGAATCATGGAAGCTACTGTCTATGATTGTTTTTGAACACTAAAGCTTGCTGAATTCTTGTTACTAAAAGCCAAAGCCTTTGGCCTCTTTCTTGGCATAATAGGCTTGTTAGGGGCACAGAATCACAGATTGTAACCTGATCACACATGCACACATACACATGTACACACACACTGGCAATCTTTCACAGTTTAGGGTGATTGTCATCCATAATTGGATTGGCTTATTTGCAGGCCCAAAGATGACTGACAAGGGCACTCTGGGATCAACAGGTTCAATTGCAACTTGGGCATGTGTTTCTGTGCTGAATGAGTAGCTCTGGATTCTTGATTTTGCCCATGACAGTTTCTGCTGCTCCCATTTTTCCATCTGCTGTTGTTGTTTTGAGGTATCAAAGTACTGCGATCCTTGCAGCAGACTATTCCTCCATTTGGTGCAGTTTTTTCAAAGTGGCTTTGAGGACGTCCTTGAACCACTTTCTGCAATCCTCTTCAATATACACTTTTATTGATCTGGGAGAATGAAACTTCCTTTGGGCATCTGGAGTTTGACATCTGGATAATATGGCTGGCCCAGTGAAGATGATATCAGATGCTTGATGCTCGTGGTGTTTGCTTTTGAGAGGACACTAGCATTGGTGCATCTGTCTTCTCACTGGATTCAAAGGATCTTCTGCTGGCAGTGCTGGTGGTACTCCTCCGGCAACTTGAGGTGTTTCCTGCATTCACCCTGTTCTCAACTCTGTAGAGTAGGTAGATATCATAACTGCTTCATAAACCATGAGGTTGTTTTTGAATTTGATGTTGGAGTCTTTGAACATCCATTTCCTCAAGCATCCCAAGGCTGCACTTGCACATTTGAGGTGATGTTGGATTTCTTTATTGTTGTCTTCCTTCTACAAGAGATGGTGTTCGAGGTATAGGAAATACACAGTGTTCTCAAGGGTCCCACCATAAATCTGAATTGTTGGAGCTGGGGACTGATCAAGAGGTTGTTGATGGAGGACCTTAGTCTTGTGAATGGTAATAATCAGTCCCATTTCCTTGTATACCTTGGTAGCAACATAGACGAGTGCCTGAAGATCTGTTTCTGAGTGAGTATACACTATGGCAAAATCAACGTACTGGAGCTCAATGACTGATGTTGGGGTAGTCTTGGTTTTGGCTCACAGCTGGCTGAGATTAAACATCTTACCATTCATTTAGTAGTTTAGCTCCACTGTGGAAGAATGATGGTGGTCACACGTAGCATTGTGGTAAGGAATATCAAGAAAAGCGTTGGAGTGATGACTCAGCCTTGTCTCAAAGGGATCTGTGATAGATCCATTACAGAGAAACACCTCTAACATATTGTCATGGAGCAGATGAAAAATAGTGATGAATTTCAGTGGGCATCCATACCTTGAAGGGATCCTTCACAGTGTTTCTCAGGTAAGAGTTGAAGGCTTTTGTGCAATCACAGAAGGACATATAGAGAAGTTTACATTGTTCCCAGCATTTTTCCTGCAACTGGAAAGCAGTGAAAATCATGTCAGTTGTGCCTCTTGATGCTGTAAACCTAGACTTATATTTCAGGAGGAGCTCTTCAGCAAGTGGAAGAAGATGGTTCAGGAGGTTTCTTGTAAGGATCTTTCCTGTGGTGGACAGAAACATGATCCCTCTGTAATTTCTTTTGTTGGACTTGTCTCCTTTCTTGAAGATTGTCATGACCATGGTGTCCTTGAGGCCATCTGGGATTTTCAGATCCTTAAGGTGAGGGCACAGGGCTGGGATGTAAGATCTTCTCCCCACTACTTGAAGATTTTTAGTAGGGGTTCCATATACTCCAGATGCCTTGTACATCTGCTTCATAGTTTTTCTCACATTGTAATGGGATGGAGGGGGTTCCAAAGTCACCTCTGACTGGGTGTTGTGGGATTGAGTTGCAAACAGCCTGATCAACAACAGAGTCTCAATTGAGCAATTCATCCTCATGCT
>NW_017728948.1:42064709-42067128 GCF_001723895.1 Crocodylus porosus
CTCAGTGTAGTGATGTTACCTGAGTTATCAAGCCAAAATTTCAGTGCAGTGCTCTGGGCTTTCACTATTAAAATTGTCCATGCGGGTCCTGATGCTTCAGGTCCCAAAGTTGCTTGTGTGTCTTCATTGATTTTGACCACAGTAAAGGTGATCTCACTGGACATGGTTATCCAGTTAGGAAAAAGGTAGGCAGATTGTCTTTAGGGCACCTTTTATAGCCCCATCCCCATGTCAGGTGAGCAGAGTGGATCCTAAAGAGGGATGCTCAATCACTTTTACAGCTGATAAATCACACTCCTGCCTCATCCAAGTGCTAGACAACCTCCTTATAACTACTGCTTTTATGCCAGGTCATGATTAGGAGCTCCAGGACTCACAGTTCTGCTCCCATCATCACTAGCTGGTCACCAAAGGGCTTGAAAAATGTGCTAAAGCCATTTTTATGGAAGACACCTCTGCATAATTTTATTGTGGAGAAGTTGTTGCACATCAGCTTCCACTTGTTTCTTGACAGAATGGGACCTTAATCCAATGGCAAGGAGACCAAGAGAATTGGATATCTTGTTCTGCTGCAGCCTTCATCCACCTTCACAGATGTTGAGATTTTAACATCTTCGACATGTTCCTCCATTGGGCACTTATAGACCCATGGCTCAGGGCTGGACAAGCTTATTATAGTGGTAGCCTGTACTTGCCATGCCACAGCACCATCATAAGATATATGTAGCTTTTCAGGAGGGAGAGTATTGCCATCTGTTGTCTCTACCACCTCCTGGTGGTGCTGATCTGCTTGGTCCATGACTGGTTATTCATTAGAGTTACCCCTGCTTATTTCACATCTAACCTTCTTTGAAGTTCATTCCACTATCTGCCACCTATGGATATGCTGGATAGGAGCACAGCTCTGCATACATTCATAGCATACCAACTAAGGAAGCCTGATA
Organism: Crocodylus porosus; assembly: GCF_001723895.1. Lineage (NCBI taxonomy): Eukaryota > Metazoa > Chordata > Crocodylia > Crocodylidae > Crocodylus > Crocodylus porosus. Next base: position 42,065,654 of record NW_017728948.1, read on the forward strand.
TGACTGGTAATACCTAACCTCTGAACAACAGTAATGGAGTCAGATAACAATACTGACAGACACCTGCATAATACAGTCCTGGAAGGAACCTCATGGGGTCATTTTGCCCAGGATCCTGCCCAAAGCAGGATCATACTTGTCTGAACCATCCCAGTTAAGGGTCTGTCTAATGTGCTTTTGAACATTTCAAGGGATAAAGATTCCACACCCTCACTAGGAAGCCAGTTCCAAAGATTACCCACCTATATATTGAGGAAGTTCTTCCTAATCCCCAACCATCACTCCTAGTCTTGTCCCCTACAGCTAGAGATAATTATCTCCAGCCTCTTTATAATTGCCTTTCAGGTACTGGAAGGCTGTTATCAAATCCACCCTTAGTCTTCTCTTCTCCAAACTAAATAGTTCCTTAAGCCTTTCCTCTTAAATTATGTTTTCCAGGCCTCTGTCTCTGCCAGACTTCTAATTCATCCACATCTTTCCTGAAGTGTGGGACCCAAACTAGACCTCAAGTGAGGCTTCACCTGTGCTGAATAGAGCAGAAGAATCACTTCCCTTGATTTGCAAAGTGATATTCCTATTAAACAGTATGCTTTTTGCACATTTTTACTTGTTTTGGGGGGGTTTAATCTTCCTCCATTACATTTGTAATATCTGTTTCTTTCTTTTTGCCCACACAGTCAAGAATTGTCTTCTTCAGGTTGCCATGCCTCAGCATCATCATAGGGTATGTGTAGTTTTTCAGGAGGGAAAGCATTGCCATCTGTTGTTCTTTGTCATCAGATGTCAATTGGCTTGGGGGGTCGCACCCAGAGAGTGGTGGTGGATGGGTTCAGCAGCACAGAAGTGGAAAGGGATCTCAGAATCATGGTGGACTCCAAGATGAACATGAGTCTTCAGTGTGATGAAATCCTCAGCAAAGCTAACTGCACTTTATCATGCATTAACAGATACATGACAAATAGAACCAAGGAGGTGATACTTCCCCTCTATGTGGCATTGGTGAGACTGCAGTTGGAGTACTGCGTCCAGTTTTGCATATTGCACTTTAAGAATGATGTGGATAACCTCAAGAAGGTCCAGAGGAAGGCCACTCATATGGTTAAGGGTATGCAGGCCAATCCCTATGGGGAGAGACTTAGGGACCTGGATCTCTTCAGGCTCTCCAAGAGAAGGCTGAGAGTTGATCTTGTGGCCTCCTACAAATTCATTAGAGTAGCAAGGAACCAGAGATGCTCAGTTCACTCATGCACCTCTAGGGGTAGAAAGGAACAATGGTCATCTGAAGTGACAGAGAGCAGACGTAGGCTGTACATCAGGAAAACTTCACAGTAAGGGTGGCCAGAATTTGGCATGGCTTCCAAGGGAGGTGGTGCTCTCCCCTACCTTGGGGATCTTTAAGAGAAGGCTGGATAGGCATCTGAGTCGAGTCATCTGACCCCAGCACTCTTTCCTGCCCAGTGCAGGGGGTCAGACTT
>NW_017728948.1:42067433-42068777 GCF_001723895.1 Crocodylus porosus
CACCACTTCTCTTCTGAAGTAGCATCTCCTGATATCTAGGTTCCTTCCCTTCTCACCCACCACACCTTGATGTAATAATAGTAATAATAATAGAAAGGCTGCTCATGGGCCTTCAGGAGGTCCCAGTCCAAATGGAGTACCAGTGGCCTCTACTGCTCCCAGGCCTCTCACTGGGTCTTTCAATAGCTGTGCCATTGTGGGGCACTTAAAGCCTTAGGGGTTGGTTGCATGGTTCCAGTTGTCACCTACACCATGCCCCAAGCCTCATAGGTGTTACAATAATGATGTTATCCTGGCTGGGCTTAAGCATTCTTTGCCTCCTCCCCTTTACTATAACTACACCTTCTAGCCTGAGCCTACTGCATTGGACCTGGTTTTGAGGTACTAGCTCTGATTTGGTCCTCTCAGGTGCCGGGCCTTTGGCCTCCGTTTGGCTGTGTGGCCTTGCACTCTGCCCTCTCTGGGCTCAACAGCTTCCTGTGCCTTGAGCCTGCCCTTCAAGGACACTAATAAGACCTCCATATAGCACTCCTATAATCTTAACCCAAACCACCAGTCTAACCGCAACATAACATAAGCCCCTGGGCTATAACAAAAACATAAAGGGGAAACAGCCCTCTGCCCCGTTAAGAGGGTAAACTTTGCCTCGCCACTCAGCTGAGATTATCTCCCTGCCCTTGGTTATATCCTAGTGAGCTCCCTTAGCCTCACTGGGGATACATATGCAGCATCACAGTACCTCCAGGAGCCCTGCTACCAGAAGTTCTTCACCCTGTGTCAAGCAGGGTGAGATTGGCCTGCTATCCTGAGCCTCAGGATTATATCCTCCAAAGGCTCTGCCCCCTTCTGGTCAGCAGACTGCCGGGGATGCCTGCAGGTACCTGTTAATCACCTTCATTGGCCTGTTGCCCCAGCAACCTGCAGCTGCTGTGCCCTTCCTAGCCTGCAGTGTTCTGTAGCCAGGCTGCTGCTTCTCTTAAAGGAACAGGGAGCCCCAGGCTCTCTGTTACAGGCATGTCCAGATGAGTGCACATGTGCAGAAGTGTGCAGCTTCCTACAGGACAAAGAGCAGTGGCACATATTTGCCCCAGGGCATGCCCCTTCACATATGTAGCAAATTGGCCCAGGTGGAGTAGAGGAAGCTTTACCTGGAGGTCTCCTAAGGCAGCAGCATCACCAATCCAGCATGGCTCTGGCTTGACAGCCTTTGTTTCTGGTGGTGCATGCTGCTGCCATGTGTGTCACACTCCTTTTTTTAGTGTTTTTGTTTTTTATAGGAGGATCTCCTAGTGTCAAATTTGGGTGCAAATTAGCAGTACAGCATATGGGTGCATGTGTGCCACA
>NW_017728948.1:42069328-42070232 GCF_001723895.1 Crocodylus porosus
TTCACTTACAAACACAAGCCTAAACCACACAATATACATATGAAACAATAAAAATCAATTAAAAATGATAATAATACAATATACAACAGTAAAATTAATACAAACCTAATCATTATAAAACAATGGATATCCAAAACCAAAAATTTGCTACCAAAATAAAAATGTTTAAAGCTCATCCCAAGTTTGAGCTCACTTGTACTTATCTGTAGGGAATAGAGAGGGAGAGAAAAGTCAGAAATGGTTGGGGAAGGGGAGGGAATCCATTTTAAGATGAATAATTAAAAAAACTGGGGGGTTTGTTACATAAGAAAGCTTTTTAGTGACAGCATCATATTTCATTACCAACTCATGTTGAGTCTGTGATCCACAATAACAACCCCATCCTTCTTGTCAATACCACTGCCATGCCATTTATTCTTCCATTTCCTATTTGAACATTCCTCTCTACAACCCAAAATTTCCCTCCACTTCTCTATAAAATATTGTTGCTGAGAGAACTGTCTTTACCTATTGCTCTGGTTATATCAATTCTATTTTTTTACTCTCCATTTTACTTGTCCAGGCTTTTTGTCTTCCTTTCCAAAGCTTTTCAGATTGGATACTTGCATCCAGGTTGTGTGTGGGATGAGACTGGCTCCTTTCCCTATATTCTGGAATAGATTAGTGACTAATGTGTTAAAGCAGTCTTATACCTATTGTACATTATACCTAGCTGTCCATAGGTCCCAGAGCCGTTGGCTCAGTCAGGATTTTAATCTGACTATGCTACCTGTGCCTTATTCAAGTATAGACAATACAGTGGTCCCTATGGTACAGAGAGAATCCTCAGGTAAACTGCCACTTTATTGGCTTTGACCCCAAAAAATAACTAAAGGAGAGGCTGCAGCACTTTCATCTGAGGCCA
>NW_017728948.1:42070332-42071627 GCF_001723895.1 Crocodylus porosus
AACCTATTATTTCTAAATGAAATCGGAGTCATTAGATCAGAAAAGCTTACTGAAATAGAACTTTCTTCATTACTAAGCAAAATTGGGGATTTTTATTTCAGAAGGAAACATACGTATCATTTCAAAGTAAATGACACAGTAATAGATTTAATTAGCACTATAAAGTGTTCAAGAGTCTTGAGAAAATTAATATGAGAGTTGAGTTTGAATACAGTATATTACTACTTAGGCCATGTACATATTCCATTACAAATAGGTTTTACGTATATTAGTGTTTTTAACAGGCTTGTAGAGAAATGGATACTCTATGAAGCAAACACTGGAAATTAATCTTAATAGAGAATTGAACTTTCTAAATTAGTAAAAACTGTATTTAAAGTAAGGTTTGTTCATTGGAATCTTTGTCCACTCAAAAAATTAGGCACATACAAGTAGCAGTGCAGTGCTTAAAAAAAGCTTTTGGTGTGTTTTACAATGTCCTTTCTGGCATATTTTATATGAGGTCAAGTGTTAAAACACTTGTATGAGTCCTCTTTGTGCCTCATACTCCATAAATATGACCAATCATTGTACATGAATTTTATAAAATATGTTTTCAACCTGTAGAAAATCTCCAAGAACTTTCACAATTTATACCAGAAATAGAGCATATTTCTTTATCTTTATGTATGTAGCATACATCACTTGTGAGAAATCACAGAAAATTTTATGCACTGAAATGTGAACCACTGAATATGGCTAAGTCCCAAGACAGCCTTGCTTTTCTGACTTTTGGATATATGGATATATCTGGAGGTTATATTGAGTTTAAAATGGCCACTCAATCTAAGGTAAATTGGGATGGGTCGCTAATGGGGGGGTGCTTGAGGGAATCGAGGGGGCAAGCAAGCTCCAGGGGAGACAGGGGGCAGGCAGGATCTGCAGAAGGTATCAGGGGGCAATTAGAGTCCATGGGGATGTTTGGCAGGATCAGGGCAGTTTGTGGGTTTCTGTGGAGGGGATTGGGGGCTCTCACCCCCCAGGACCAAGGACTATTATTATCTCCCTAACCCACAACATTCCCAGATGAACAATCTCCCTCTAGTGAGCCAACTCCCCATCCCAACTGCTGCTTCCCCAATCCTGATTTACTTCCTTGGCTCCTGACACTGTTAAATGCGAGTAAAACTGACACTGGGAGCAGAGGTCAGGATTGAGGATTTGGTGGGCTTGGGGAAAATGGTGGCTGGCAGGTCCATAGGGGACCTTTCTCATTTGGGGATGGGGGATGGGCTTATGGGATAAAAATAGCCCTA
>NW_017728948.1:42072477-42074755 GCF_001723895.1 Crocodylus porosus
CCACCTGAGAAAGAAGGTACAAAAAGCTATTCCAATTGCCTTTATTGCAGAAAATACCTTACACCTATTTCTGTGCTGGAGATCAGCCCCTTCCCTCAGGAGATTATGCTGGAATTCAGTTGCCAAATGAGGGTTCTTTGGGTAAATGTGGTATCTTTTATCAGACCAAGTAAATAGTTGGAAAAAATGTTCTTTGCAAGCTTTGGGGTACAAACACCCTGCTTCAGGCACAGGGAGAGTTTGTTGCTTATTTGTGTGCTCTCTGCATTGCTGAATGAATACTCTTTTGATGTTGGCTAACAATTATTTTCTCTTTCCTGATCAGATCAAGCCAGAATTGCAGGTCAGATTTCTGTATATTACACTTCATTGTGTTGCCACTTTAATGACTGATGCAGTTTTACTCCCTTATTTGTCTCTTTGAATGAAGTAGGAAGGGATGTGTATCTCTCTGGAAACTGTGAAAGATAGATGAGTAGCTGGGATTAAAATACTAAAATGCATGGAGTGTAGTATGGTACAGTGAGAGCTTTTACCTTTGTAGAGGATTGGCACAAGAAAATATAAATCACAGGTATGTTTTATAGGTGTATATGTTTTAGAAAAAAAAATTTAAGTCTGATAACAGAATGCAAATTTCAATAAGTGTTTGAGCACCTCCACATGATCAAAAATTGAAGAAAATCTTTTTTCATCTTATTTGTCTGTGGAGATAAAGAGAGACCTTTATTCACAATGAACAATTTTTCTTTGATTATTTTTAGCCTCTTCAATGTTTTGGATTGTCTGGGAATAAAATTTGACTTTTTATCAATTTTTCTATTTAAAAATAATTCAATAAATCTTTAAAATCTACACTGACTATTTTAATGTGTACTTGTTCACTTTAATTTCTTATTTCCACTGTTAGATTGGTCACCTATGACTGCTTGCTCTTCAAGTAGATTTTTATAAATAGAGAATCAACAACTAAACATTTACATAAATATTTATGGCATTTTGCATGAATATCAAAAATACATATTCACATGTATTTTATCCTTATACTTTTTCATGAATTTTCTGGAATACAAAGTATCTCTCAGTTTTAATGAAGAGTTAATAAAAGGAATCAATTAAAGTTTGGGGTCATATTTAAATGAATATGGTGGTGGGGGCGGTATTTAAAGTAATCACATTATATTTATTCAGTTAGAACAAGGCCATGAAGCCCAACTTACAGTTTTTTCCATGCTTCTCATAATTTTCCCCCTCATTATCTCTGTGTAGCAATATATATTAATAGAATAAATAACACTCAAGATGAGATCTGTGACTGACTTGGCTTTGCTAGGAATAGACATAAAGTATACACAAGCAGACGGTAGCTGCCATATGGCCCACTAAGTTTGTAGACATTGTTTTAATGTCTTAGTAACTTTCAATGTGGGTGAAATACAGTGTGCATTTTTATGAATTATGTACTATGCCAGTCTACACAATTTCTTGTGCAGAAAGAACTGGAATATTTTTGCTTGTTTGTTGGTGTAGCAATGCTTTTACTCCAAAGCTATTCCTCAGGATTGACTTTAAGAATATCCAAATCGCAATTATTTCACTTCTAGCTTGTAATCCATTATATATTTGGGAACATAAGTAATATCAGTTTCCTGAAGCTCAGATACTTTCCATGTGTTTAAGTGTATTGCCAAAACAGTAAAACAAATCCTTTAAGTGCCAGATTACCATAATGGTATTAGAAATACCATATTGGTATTAGAACTGAGAGAAAACCAGAATACTCATCCTGTGGAAAATTAATGGTATTTAAGAAAAGTTCCAAAATACCTCTGATAAAAATGTTTCATTTTGGCTTCATGAAATTACACTGTATTTTTACAGTGTCATATAGTGTGGAAGAATAATGCTCCCACTGTCAACTTTTGGATTGGGCTATTGTCCATCTCCCTTGCTGAACTCATAGTCATGGCACTCTTATGAGAGGCTACACTTGGTTAGAAAGAAGACTGCATTCCATCATGGCCAGGGGATCCATTCTGTAATAGAGAAAGGTCATACCAGCAGTATAACCTGTGTGTCTCGTGAAACAATATGACACAATCAGAAACTGAAGTTTGTCAACTACACACTTCAGTTTAGTTCAGATTGACCTGGGAGGAAATCAAAAACATTCAGAAAAAGAGATATTCTTGTATACATTTAAGTTTTCTGGATCTGGATTTTCCAATAGAAAAAATCAATGAGACATAAAATTCCCAATCAGCTGTAGTTAAATTTC
>NW_017728948.1:42075110-42080583 GCF_001723895.1 Crocodylus porosus
GGCTAAAAAAAATAATGTTATTTAATCAGAGAAGAGAAAACTGAGGGCTGATTTTAGTGATGTTTTTCCTATGTAGCAAAGGAATAAGCCCCCATGTGGCAATGAAGTCAGGAAAGAATAGGTATATAGATGTATTACGGTGGTTTAGCATGATTTACCATGGTAAATGTAGGTTACATTTCATTCTATTTTAAATATACTTTCATGTCTTTAATTATTTTTTCTTTAAAATATTTTTCTAAAAACTTGTATACTATTGTATGTTGTAATATTAGATGTTGGATCTATAATTGCTCAAAGAACATTTTTCGTGTGTGTGTGTGTGATATACCTAAGTCTACCAGTATCATCCTCTATTTGTTAGATTTATTAAATATTCTTCCTACATGACTTGCCAGTACTCTGGGATAGAGTTATTGGGTTTCTCTTCCCATCTCTGATTTTTGCACACTAAGCTCTTTGACATTTGCTTCTATTTCAGATGTAGTAATTTCCATTTTTGTATCCTCATTCTCATTAGTCTTTGCCCCTAAGTTCAACATCGCTCTCACTGAAAACTAAAGCAAAATATCCATTTATCTTTTGGACATCTAAATTATCTTGAATCTTGCCCTTGCCCTTATGACGTAATAGCTCCTTTCTTTCTTTTTTTCTCTTGCACTCTTTCTTCATCCATCCCACCATCACTTTTCCTTTAATATGACCGAACCACTTATGGTTGATTACAGCTGTTATTGTTTGTTTTAATTTTCTTTTCAAGGTTTAAATCAGCAGATTTTTGGTAATTCTTAACTGATTTACATTAAACCAGTTTATAGAACTTCTGTGCCAGACCCTTTCCCAGTTCAAATTAATTCACAGTCCCCCAGTATCTGAGGATGCTTTGCAGCTCAGTGCTGTGCTGTCTGTTCCAGCAGAGCAGAGTTTGCCCCACTCCTCTGCTTCCTATCTAGAGAACTATCAGTGCTCTGGCTGGCTGATAAGAGGGTGGGGGTGGGAAACCTGGCTATAGACCCTAGCTGACATCTGCCTAGTGGGCGTGGAGCAGCCCATCAGTCTTCTCCTTTGCTCCATGCTTAAGCAGAGGAACAGGGGCATGGACAGACACCAGCCAGGGTTTAAACCCCCCCTCCCCCTCCTCCTTGAAAGGGACCTCAGCTGGGGTCTTCCTGGCAGGGGCAAAGCAACCCCTCCCTGGTTTTTACACTGATCCTGGCATAAGCAAAGACATGGGAGGCATGACTACACAACAGCCAGGCCAGTATGTGGAAGTGGAGGGAGGGGGTTTAAAACCACCCCCTAAAAGGACCCCCCCAGCTGGAGTCTGCATGGCAGGGTTGAAGCAGCCCCTTAGTGACTTCTCCATAGATTTTGTAGACATTAGAGCTGGAAGCTACCTCATAAGATCATCAGATTCCAGCCCCCTGCCCAGGGGGCAGGAAGTCAGATGGGGTCAGCTCACCCCAGCTAGATAAACATCCAAGCATTTCTTAAAGGTATCCAGAGTAGGTGCTTCACCATTTCTGGGGGTAGCCTATTCCAGACTCTGGAGACTCAAACAGTAAAGAAGTCTTTATATCCAGTCTAAAATGATCTTCCAGCAGTTTGTGACTGTTATACCTTGTCATCGCTTGGGGTGCTCTGGTGAACTGACATTCCCCAAGTTCCTGATGCACTCCCCTTATATATTGATAGGCTGCCACCAAGGCACCCCTGAGCCTTCATTTTTTTTCAGAATGAAGAGTCCCATGCCTCTCAGTCTCTCCTCATAAGGCCTATTCTCTTGATCTCTAAGCATGTGTGTAGCTCTCCTTTGGACTCTCTGAAGCTTCTCTACATCTTTTCTAAAGTTTACAGCCCAGAATTGGATGCAGTACGCCACCTGTGGCCTCACCAAGGCTGAGTAAATTGGGAGGATGGCTTCTTGGGTCTTGCTTGAGATGCATCAGTAGATGCAAGCCACAGTTTTATTTGCTTTGTCAGGTGCAGCATCACATTGGTGACTCATGTTCATCTTGTGGTCAATCACGACCCCCCAAGTCTCTTTCAAACATAGTACTTGTGAGTGTGACACTGCTAAGTCTATAAGTATGATGTGCTTTTTTTCTCCTAAGTTGGAACACCTTGCATTTCTCCATGTTGAATGTCATGAGGTTTTGATTGGCCCACCTTGCAAGCCCTGTCCAGGTCAGCCTGAATTACCAGCCTATCCTCTAACGTGACCACACTCTCCCATAATTTGGTGTCATCTACAAATTTAGCCATTCCAGTTCTGACACCTGAATCCAGAGCATTTATGAATATATTAAAGAGTGCCAGTCTGAGTACTGAGCCCTGGGGGATTGCCGCTGGTCACCATGTTGACTCAGTTCCATCAAATATCACTCTCTGAGCCAGTTCCCCAGCCATGGGACCATAAGGTTGTTGAGACCACGGTTCCCCAACTTTACCCTGAGAAAACCATGGAAGACCAGTCAAAGGCTTTTTTGAAATCTAAATATATGACATCAACCTCTTTTCCTTTGTCCAGGTGATACGTCACCTGGTCCTAGAAGGAAATGAGGTTGGTAGGCAAGATCTACCCGCAACAAAGCCATATTGGCCATCTCTCAGAATGTTGCCTTACATTAGTCTGTTGTTGATGGTTTCTCTGATGATTTTTTCCAAGATCTTTCCAGGGATTGAGGTCAAACTTACTGGCGTGTAGTTTCCTGGATCTTCATTCCTTCCTTTCTTGAAAATAGGTACCACACAGGCCCTCTTCCAATCTTTTGGAACCTCTCCCTAGTACCATGAGTTCCCAAATATCCTCACCATTGGTCGTGCTATGATGTCAGCCACCTCTTTTAGCACTCTTGGGTGCATTCCATCTGGGCCAGCTGACTTGTGGATATCCAGCCTCTCAAGCTGTTCTCTCACAAAGTCTTCACCAATTACAGGCATACAATTGCCCTTACTCTGGTAGACCTGCATACTGTCAGGCAGGTTGATCCCCTGGGCCTGGTGGAAAACTGACACAAAGTAATCATTGATGAGATTAGCTTTTTTCCTGGGTGTTGGTTGTCAGCTACCCCATTTGGTTCAGCAAGGGTCCAATGTTGCCCTTGTTCTGTTTCTGACTTCCCATGTATTTAGAGAAAGACGTTTTATTGTCCTTGATTCCCGTAGCCAGTTTGAATTGGGTGTCAGCCTTGGCTTTTCTGGTCTGCACCGTACTGGTGTGGGCTGTTGCTGCATAGTCCTCCTTAGTGGTAGTTCCCAACTTCCATCCCTTATAAACTACTCTTTTCAGAGTCAGGCAGTCTGTGAATTCCCTAATGAGCCATGGGGGTTTCCCAGCCCTTTTTCTACCTTTCATACAGTTCAAAATGGAATTCCCTTGTGCTTATAGGATCAAGTCCTTAAGAACTGACCACTCATCATGGACTCCCCTCCCTGTCGGATCATGGTCTCTTACAGCCTCAGCAAACAACCTCCCGAGCTTGTGAAAGTCAGGTTTTCTAAAACTGAAGATTTCTGCATTGCTGACTCATTTGCCAGCTTTGCAATGGATAGAGAAAGTGATCAACTCATGATCACTGCCACCAGGTTGCTGACTACATCAATCCTCAATTCGCTGACTAGATCATTCCCTTTGGCCAATAGCAGATCCAACAGCACCTTACCTCTTGTCAGCCTGCAGACTTCTTGAGTCTCAAATATAGATCATCAATGCATGTAAGGAAACTTCACAACTGATCCAATTTGGCTGAACGCTCTTCCCATGAGATGTCAGGGTGGTTAAAGTCACCCATGATGACTATGCACTGAGAGCATGCAGCTTCCAGTTCCTTAATGAATTTGTGGTCAAGCTTTCCATCCTGGTTAGGAGGTCTGTTATAGGTCTGTTAGGAGGTCTTCTCCCAGCTAGAATAGAATTCCCCTGCTCCTGGTTTGAGCAGAGGGGCAGGGGACATGGCTAGATGCCAGCCAGGCTAGCACACTGAGGTGGAGGGTAGGGACGGGAGTTTAAACACCCTGCCCTGCTTTCACCTCAGCAATCTGGGCTATCCAGCATCCAGCCATGCCCCCCCACCTCCCTGCTCAAGCAGGTAGAAGGAGGAAATCCAGGCATGGTCTGCTTCATTACTGCCAGGCAGACTCTGGCTGAAGTCCTATGTGAGTAGGGGGAGGGTTTTTTTAACTCCCTTCCCTGGTTCTAGATCCAGCTGGGGTTTTCCTTTTGGAGTCAGCCCCTTCCATGCTTCTTCCCCCCTGCCCCCCATTCCCTGCTTAAGTAGGGGAGAGAGCAGCCCTTGCTGGGGTTTTCTCCCCCACTGGGGGCTGGAGCTTGGGCCAAGTTCTGCCCTGGGTTTGGTACACTGATGCAGAGAGGCAAGGGGTTTAACCCCCCTTCCCTGCCCACCTGAGCATGACAGCCCCAGGCTGGGGTGTGGCCATGCCCCCCATTCCACTAGAGTGAGTAGTGAGGGGGAGAAAAATCCTGGCATGGGCTTGGCCCCCAGACAAACCTTGTCAGGGTCTGTGGTCAGGGAGGGGTTTTAAACCCTTTGAGCCTCTAGCTTGGGCATGGCCATGCCCCCAGCTCTCTGCTGGAGCAGGGGGTGGGGGCCCAGCAGAGGCTGTCCCCCTCCTCTCAAGGAAGACCTCAGATGTGGTCCTGCGTAGCCAGGGAGTGTCTCCCCACTTCAGCCTGTGAGCCCCTGGCTGGGGTGTGGCAATACCTCCTGCTGTCTGTTTGAGGGGGGCACAACAACCTGAGAGGGACTGCCCCCTCCTCGAGTGGGGAGTGGAGGACAGAAGCCTGGCAGGGCCTGACATCCCAGGCACACCAGGGCTGGGGTCCTGTATGAGCCAGGGAGAGGGGTTTAAAGCCCCCCTTCTCCTGGCCTCAACATGATGGCCCCAGGCTGGGGCCTGGCCATGCACCCTCTGCTTGAGCAGAGATGGAGGGAAAGCTTTGGAGCACTTCTCTCCTCCATTCCTTTTGTCAGTGGATGCTCTACTGCCCCCCAGTTTCTGTCCTGAGCCACTGTAGGCATGTGGCTGCATTTCTGGAATGATAACTGAATGTCCATTCACTTGCTTCTCAATTCAGTCTACACAGTTTAGACTAACCTGCAAAGATTCAATCAATTTAGCCTCTGGCTTTTTGTCTGTCTGTACTTAGCTTAATAGATCTGTTGGCATTTATTTCATTACACAAAGGGCAGCTTATTCTAGAAGATGAACTAAGAGAAAGAGTAGGACTGGTGTAGATTGTAGCCAGTGTGATAGTTAAGTCCAGATGCTCAACTGCATTAATGCCCATTGAAATCTATAAACCACTGGGGATCTGGGCCTTAGTTCCTAAATGTATAATTCAATCTGTGACCAATAATCCAAAATTTTAAAATTAAAGAATGGATTTTCAAAGCAATTAGGTTCAAGAAACTGCTATAATCAAGAGACTAGAGAATACAGAGTTCTCAGA
>NW_017728948.1:42081163-42087899 GCF_001723895.1 Crocodylus porosus
ATCTTACCCTACAGCTGTTACCCTATGGGGTTAAAAGGTGTTAGAAATTATTATAATAGGTTACTGCCTAAACTTGGGTTACCCAATAAGCAAATTACACCACATCACTTTGGGGTTTGAGAGTAGCATTTTTCCCCACCTAAATTCAACCAACTTAGTTACTTACTTTTGGAAATTTTTTGAAATGTGTTAATTACTTGTGGTCAGGTTTGTCATTTTTACTGACCTTTAAGCAAAAACTGTTAGGTCAGCTGAAGTTTGCAGTTTTCTAGTTCCACTTCTTGGGGCCAATGTTAGTCTTATGATTGATAAAGACAGTTAATTTTAACATTATGGTTATACTTATGACAGACAGGATATATCTGCAGGAAACAATCTTGCAAGCTTTGCCTTAGCTAATATTAACCATATGCCATTGCTAGATGCTTTCAAGAAGCAAATCTCTGTTGTTGTAAATTGCTCATTAACCCCTTTGGTTTTGGCCATCACAAAAATTATTAAACAATCTCTGTGTATTAAGATACAAATAATTAGAATGATTATATTTTAAAAAACAATCATGTTAGAACTGAGAAAACTTTATAAACCCTGTGGTTGTGACACAGTTATTTAGCTATTTTGAATGTGGTGAAACTTCTGAACTTAATGCTATTTAACTTATTAACATTTAGCTAGTATTAAGAAATCAAAATCTACCAACAACTTCTGTTCCATTACTTTCTATATTATATCGGCCAAACCAGCTGTGTAGTAACATTTCTAAATACTAGCATTTTAACTGTAATTATTGAACATATGAGTACACATTCCATTTTCAGGGAGACTAGACTATGTGTGCAATAACTCCACTGGATTTTAATTAATTTTAAAAAATAATTTGGTTGATAGCATTTGTATTATTGTGGTGTTGAAAATGTTGATTAATTTTTTCAGTGCTGTATATGTGTCTGCATCTCATTCTACAGCCACATTAAAAATGTATGCTGGACAATCTGATTTCTACATCACTGGAATAGAGTAGGGGCTATTGTAAGCATCCACATTGCTACTAAGCATACACATCAAGCTAGACATCTGTAACAGATATGTGGCTCCATATGCTGATTAAAACACTCTGCAGAGAGACTAAAGAGGTACAAAACCCTGCTGGGTGAAGGGATCCTAGAATAATCTGGTCTTCTGCTTCCTGGGCAAGTGTCCTAGCCACTTACCTGTTTCAGCTAAAGCATAGGCATTCCCTCCTCCTCCATTTGTTTTTGTTTATTTTTTTATTTTTTTATGATTTACTCAGATACCTGCATACTGTAATGTATCTACTTTCGCAGGGCCTGTTCAGTAGCCATGTGGATGAATGTATCCACACTGTACAGTTAATAAAATTACAAACTGTGTAAGTGCTTCTACCTTAAGTGTCTAAATTTCCTCCAGAAGGCATACAAAGCTGCTTGAGAGCGGATGCCACTTCACCCTCCTCAGAGCCCTAATTCAGACTGACGATCTCAGTTTACATTATAATTTCAAATATGTTGTCACAACCTTATCCCTGAGATAACCTTAGTCCAGAACAACATAAGTGGGGTCTATCCTGGGCTTAGTGCTGTTCAGTGAGTTTACATGTTATTTGGATGCTGGCCTAGAAAGCTTCTTGAGCAAGTTTGCAGATGACATGAAACTGGGAAGGATTGAGAATCCACTAGAAGATGTGAACACAATTCAAGAGGATTTCAACAGACTGGAAAGTTGGTCTAGAACTAACAGGATAAAATTCAGTGTGGACAAATGTGAGGTGCTACAGCTCAAGAAGAATAATCAAAACCACAAAAATAAAATAGGTGACATCTGGATAGATGGCAGCACTATAGAAAGGGACTTGGGAGTCTTGATAAATCACAGATTAATATGAGCCTTCAGTATAATGCAGCTGCACAAAGAGTAAATGTGGTTTTGGGGTGCCTGGGGATCGATGAGATCCACTTCCACGTAGTGGTCCCTGGTATTGTCTCTAATGGCCAAGAGCTTCCAAATTGACAAAAACAGAAAAGTGCACAAAGATAAATATACAGACACCATTTTTGTCATGTGAAAGAAGAATAGAAGCATTATGTGTAAGGTGTCAGGTTATATTGCCTCTCTCTCAACTTGTCACCAGTTAGGCCTCATCTAGAGTATTATGTGCAATTCTGGGCTCTGCATTTTAGAATAAGGGACATGGAGAACTTAAAGTGTGTCTACAGGTTGGCAACAAAGATGATAAAAGGCTTGGAAAGCAAATCATATGAGGAAAGATTGAAGGAGGTAGGCATGTTCAGCTTGTGGAAAAGGTGCTTAAGAACTTAAGAAAGGATGGGATAGCATTCTTCAAATACTTGAAGGGCTGCCACAGAGAATAGAGAAAGCACCTTTTCTCTCTTGCTGCAGAGAGTAGGAGTAGACCAATGGCTTGAAGTTGCAGCAAAATAAATTTAGATTGGATATCCAGAAAAAACTTCTTTACTGTGAGAATAGTGAGGCAATGGACCAGACTTCTTAGGGAAGTTGTGGACTGTCCATCACTGGAGGTCTTTAAGAAGAGGTTTGACACCAACTTGTTAGATGATCTAGGCATAACTATGATTATGTTCTACTATGGGAATTTCTCATGCATCTGGGCTTTGTTGGTTACTACCCTCCCCTCTCTCCTTTCTGCTACATATCAGGTGTTTTTATGCCTTCCTAAAAGGCATTGGGTGTTGGCTACAGCCAAGGGTGAGGACTTTGACTGGGGTGTGCCAATGTTGGGACTGAGATGGAGGTTCCTGGCTAGAGGTCTTGCTCATCAGCTCAGAGTCAGACTGATCACTATATTTGGGGACAGGAAGAAATTTTATCCCATGGTCAGATTGGTACTGATTGTAGGAGTTTTTGCCTTCCTCTGTACCCAGGGGCATGGCCCTCTACCCAGGATCTCTTGAGCATGTATTAACAACATTGCATAGAAGCAAGAGATTGGTTGCTGTGGTTCTCCTGCTTTACCTGTGGCATGTTAGGATGTCAGGTCTGTGTTGTGTCAGAGTTGACAGTAGTCTTATATAGAGTTTAGATTCTGGTTTAGATAGGATGGTTTGAATAGGGATGATCCTGCTTCAGACAGGGGGTTGTATTAGATGATCTCTGGAGGTCCTGTTCAGCCCTACTTCTCTATGAGTCTATGATTCATATTACCACAGTGGTCATTAGGGCCTTCTGCACAGATTTCTTCCTGCTTCTCTGCCAGATGTCTTCTTCATGCCTGCCATTCATCCAAGCTGCAATAATCTTTCAATCAACAGCTCTCATCTCTCACTTTTATTACCTCAGGCCTGTTGCCTCACTTACCTGTCAGTCACTCTACTTTTCCCACCAACACTCAGACAGACATTATGCATGTTCACTTATGGAAAAGTAGAAAAGGAGTTCAACAGTTCACTTCTTGAACTCTCTCACTTTGGCCTCAACTATGTATGCTTAAGAACAGAGCAAGTTCAAAAACCTGGGGATTACAGTCCTACCTTTAGTAAAATGACATACTCATAAATGCAAAAAACAGAATCAAATAAAAATCCATACCCAAACCTAATAAACAAAAACACAAAAGCAACAGATATGCTAAATAATAGAGTAGCCAGATTTAGATGGTCATAGTTATATTGCTTAGTGCTTTATTCATCGCATTACCCAAAACAAACCCTACCAACTGACATCAGCCCATCTTCCAGAATAGTCTGGGAAAAAATAATCCTCTGTTCCTCTTTGGCCTACAGTGTACTGCTATGAAGTTGGTACATTTCTTGTGGAGTTACAATGTTTGAATAACTCTATACATCGTTTAAGCCATATAAACCATACTACATTTAACAGTCCTGTATGACTTCAACGTGGTAAAAAAAATAAGTAGATCATTCTTTTGAAAGGCTTTGATCACTGCAGTCATACTGTTATGCCTTTTATCTTGCTGGTACATTGTTTTTAGCCAACAATTGCTTGTCATGAAACTCTGAACTAGAAAAGCACCTCAGTTTCAAGAGAAATTTCTGTGAAACATCTATAGGTTCAATTTTGTGGTCTTTTTAATGTGAATATTGTTTCTACTATATTTTAGTAGGATACTTCTGCATTGTTTGGTCTTCTAAAACATGGATTGGATTGCTCATCAGTATTATGCTAATATTTTGAAGAATTTTAATAAGACTAGTTTAAAATTCAGCAAAACAATCAGAGGACACTGCTTTCTAATAGTGTTTCATATTGTGCTCTTTTAGAATTACTTCATTAGACATGCTACTTGTGGCTTATTGACATTGCATTTGATTGCAGTATAAAGGACTCAATTTCTGTATAAACCTCAAGTGTTCTTTTTTTTGTTTGCTTTTTTCCCTTAAGATTTATAATATTTTAGTGTTCTCTTGTAATCTCTTCACTAAAGTGCACAAAGTATTTTTCAACTTTTTTTTTTAAATGTACTCAGAAATAAAGAAATATGTGTAGGAATGTATTTATCTAGAAGGAAGGAACCTTAAAGAAGTGTTCAGCAAATGATATGTTTTTACTACATAATTTATACTACAATCTTCAAAATGGTAACAACATTGCTGAAGATATAGTATGAAAACATGTTAGAGCTTTTGGAACTCTGTGACTCCTTTCTTTACTTGTTTATCTGGATTTTATTACATCAAGTCTCTTACCACTTGCACTCAGACATTTAAATAATCATATTCAGTGCATAGATTCTATTTATTATATCTCCTATTTAAATTCTAACATGTTGGGCCACTATAGAAAGGCTTGAAATCAATCCATCATAAATATAAACCTGAAAAGAGAAACTTCTATGCAAATCCACTGCACCTCAGAATCCCAAGCGTCTTCTCAGGACAATATGTTTGACAACTTTATTCAGTGGCAGAGAGGAAAAGATTCCCATTAGAGCTGGAACTGCTGTAATCCAAGGTTAGATTAATCTGCTTCCTTTAAAGACTAGCACAGTGGCTCCCAAGTCAATATTTTCATTCCCTCTGAAAAAGAAATCTTCATGACCCGTCTGAAATCTCAAAAGCTTTCATTCCAGTTTCACAATGCCAAAAATCCTGAAATGGTAGTTCAGTATCAGAACTATGTGGATCTCTGTGAGACAGTGAAAATCATTTTGCCTATATGTAGTTTTAAAAATATCCTTGTAAATCTAATTTTAAATCTTACAGCCATTGACAATTAAGCTTTGTGCAGAGAATGTAAATAATCAATTAATTTATATGAAAGATTTTAAATTAAAAATGTATGTTAAGATAGTCTATAAAACTGATGAGACAATTCAGAGATATATTAACACAAATTCAAACTCGTTAGGGGTCTCTTGTTAGAGCTCTCCAACTTCAACTTAGAAGGACCAGAAACGGAAAATATTTTCCCAAGCTGAAAACATGACTCACTAGAAAAATAACGTATTTTATGATGTATCTAAATCTTGCTGGAAGCATGATAAATGTTCTTTTAAAATTATATAAAAGAATGAAGATTTTCTTCATCAAAGGAAGAGGATAGATTTGCTGGAAAAAGATAAGTGGCTACTAATATAGCCAGAACAATGATTCCTTTCACCCTTCTTCATTGGTGGATGAGACTAGAATCTGAGCAGGTGTGTACTTGAAACGTATATATCACAGTATCTATCTGCAAACTGTGCTAGGGGAGTTGAAATGGTAGCCTAAGTCAGTGGTCAAATATTTGCTGCATGATGTTTGTGAAAGAACAAATAGTCAGTTCTTTCATTCATGAAGACAGGGATAGCTTAGCTTTGATGTGAGTGTTGGCAATAGTTCTCCAAGAAATGGATCTTACATTTGCAGGATGCTGTATACCATTTCACAAAAATGAACTTTTGGAGGTACTGTATACCGTCCTACCTGTCTTCAGTCTTTGTTTTATAGACAATAGATAGACAATAATGTATGAATTTAAGGTTTATTTTCAATTGTCTTCTTTCTTTCTTTGTTTTTCTCTGAGAGATTGTGGTATATTTGAGGGTCACCCTGCATTGACTTATTCATTACATATGGTACTGTGAGATAGAATAGATATTATTTCCTGCTGTTTTTCAGTAAAAATAATGTTTGCTTACTTTGTATCTTTGAATGCTAGTATTACCAGTGTTTGGTTTTTATTAATTATATTCATTTAATTAATTAATGCATGCATTATGTAAATGTGATTATGTAAAAGACAGCTGGTCAGATTATCTGATGGGAAAGAAAGGTCTGACAAAGTTAGTCCCTTTTTATAGTTATGAATTGTTTTTGAAGCCATCTGATATTTGGCAAATGTTTTGTTATTCAAAAATAGTGAATAATTTGTTTAGTAGTTTTCAGCCCATGAGTTTTTTGTTGTTTTCTTTTTTTCCCCCCCCTTGTTTTTGCTATTCATCAGTCATTATAGTCATTATGACTATAGTCATATAGTTTTCTTTCTTCTTCTGACTTATATTCAGCGATACACAGGATTAGGGTGCCATTGAAGTCAGTCTGGTCAAGGTAGTTCTGAAAGGATCATGTAATGAGTGTGAAGTAAGTCCCTTAAATCCAGCTTTTATACATTTGTAATACACCTTACCGAAGCATCTATGTAGGTGTGCTTTAAACTTTCTTAAATTTCAGTATGTACATATTTAGGGAGACAAGTGCAGTCCCCCTGGATGAAAGAGGGGCCTGGAGGAGACCCTGTA
>NW_017728948.1:42088939-42090502 GCF_001723895.1 Crocodylus porosus
TTTGTTGTGGGAGACCCCATCCTGAGGGAGACTGAGAGGGTAATCTGCCGCCCCAACCCCTTAGCCTGGGAAGTCTGCTGCTTCCCAAGGGCCCACATCTGAGACATTGCAGAGAAGATCCCTAAGCTTCTCTGACCCACAGACCACTATCCCATGCTCCTTATTCATGTGGGCACCAATGACATGGCTCAGAGTGCTCCCAGCTGGGTCATGAGTTGACACAGGGATTTGGGAGCGGGGCTAAAGGGTCTGGGGGCACAGGTGGTGTTCTCTTTGATCCTCCCAGTCTTGGGGTATGGGCTGAGGAGGAAGAGGAGGATCCAGGTAGTCAACCAAAGACTGTGGCACTGGTGTCATCGGGAAGGGTTTGGCTTCCATGACCACAGTCCATTCTTTGGTGAGAGAGGCAGTGAGCTGCTGGGAAGAGATGGCCTCCACCTCTCTCCTTTGGGGAGGAGGCTCTTCTCAGCCAGACTGGCTGACCTGCTCCACCGGGCTTTAAACTAAGCCCACTGGGGGACGGGGGGACTACCGCTACTGCTGGCCCACTGAGAAACCCTTGCAAAGCCAGAGGGCCAAAGCATTTAAGGGAGCCCACCTATGCCCCAGCCCTGGTACAATCTGTGGGCAAGGCAAGAGCTCTCAAGGGGACACTTGCCTGCCTGTACACAAATGCCAAGAGCCTGGGGAGTAAGCAGGAGGAACTTGCCCTCCTGCTTAATGCAAAGAAGTATGATGTCATAGGGATAATGGAGACCTGGTTGGACTCCACCCATGACTGGACCATGGGTATAGATGGCTATAACCTGTACAGGAGGGATTGAGTAGATAAAAAGGTCAGGGTGTAGCTCTCTTCATTAAGGAAAGCTAAGCATCCCTGAAAGCTGGTATTGCCAACCAGAGTGGACAACTGGAGACCCTCTGGGTTAAAATCCATGGGGAACAAAGCACAGGGACACAACAGTGGGAGTCTACTACAGATCTCCCACCCAAAGTCAAGAGCTTGACCAGGAGTTTGCCCAGGAATTGGCTGAGGCCTCATGCTCTAGGACAATGCCTGTCATCAGTGACTTCAGTTACCCAAATATCTCATGGGAGGATCATTCAGCAAAATATGAGCAGTCACAAAGCTTCCTGTCATGCGTGGATGACCTCTACCTGACTCAAGAAATTTACGGGCCAGTGAGAGGTAAAGTGCTGCTAGGCCTGGCACTGGCTACTGGGGATGGCCTAATCAGGAGGTTTGTCAGTGGGACCCTAAGAGACCATGACCCCAGGGGGGAGGGGAGTTCAGGAAGAGTTGTTGCTCCTCAAGGGAGTGATCCTCAATGCACAAGCTAAGTATATTCCACCTCAGAGGAAAGGCAGCAAGAGGGCACAGCAGCCCCTCTGCCTCTGCAGAGATCTAGCAGGCCTCCTGAGGCTAAAAAGTATGAGGCTATAAAGGATGAAGGATGGGATTCACCTGCAAGGAGGAATATTCTGCACTAGTCCAGTCCTGCAGGGAGCAAACCAGGAAAGCCAAGGCTGCAACTGAACTCCAACTAGCTTCGAGTATCAAGG
>NW_017728948.1:42092717-42094341 GCF_001723895.1 Crocodylus porosus
TGTGGTCAGACACAGAGGGTAGTAATTGACAGAAGTCAATTGTCATGGTGCCCTGTGACCAGTGGGGTCCCTCAAGGCTCTGTCCTTGGACACGTATTGTTCACCATCTTCATTAATGATGTGGACATTGGAGTCAGGAGTGGACTGGCCAAGTTCTCCAATGACACCAAACTTTGGGGCAAAGCATCCACACCAGAAGACAGGCGGGTGATCCAGGCTGACCTGGACAGGCTCAGAAAATGGGTGGACAAGAATCTGATGGTGTTTAACACCAAAAAATGTGTTAAACACCTTGGGAAGAAAAACCTGCAGCATCCTTATAGGCTCGGCAGTGCTACACTGGCTAGCACTACGGAAGAAAGAGACTTGGAGGTCATCATTGACCATAAGATGAACATGAGCCTGCAATACAATGCTACAACTAGTAAAGTGGCTAAAACACTGGCTTGCGTCCATAGATGCTTCTCAAGGAAATCCCAGGACTTCTTTCTCCCCTTGTACTCAGCCTTGGTGAGGCCACAGCTGGAGTAAAGCGTCCAGTTTTGGGCTCCACAATTCAAAAAGGATGTGGAGAAGCTTGAGAAAGTCCAGAGAAAAGCCATGTGTATGACCAGAGGTCAGGAAAACAGACCTTATGACGGCAGGCTGAGAGCCATAGGGCTCTTTAGCCTTGAAAAGCACTGGCTCAGGTGTGACCTGATGGCCACCTATAAGTTTATCAAGGGTGACCACTGGTTTCTGGGGGAATGTTTGTTCACCAGAGCACTCCAAGGGATAAAAAGTTCAAACAGTTATAAACTCCTGCAAGACCGTTTCAGGCTGGACATAAGGATGAATTTATTTACTGTCTGAGCCCCCAAGGTCTGGAACAGCCTGTCATTGGAGGTGGTTCAAGCACTTACATTGAACACCTATAAGAGTAAATTGGATGCTTATCTTGCTGGGATCCTATCACCCCAGCTGACTTCCTAACCTTTGGGCGGGGGCCTAGACTCAATGATCTTCCAAGGTCCCTTTCAGCCCTAATGTCTATGAAATCTATAAAATCTATGAAAAATTGACCCTTAGAAAGATCAAACTTATCCAGCATGGAATGCATCTACTTCATGCTTAAGGCCAGGGATAGATGGATTGAGTTTTCTGCTGGTGTATCAACAGCAGCTGATTTCCTAAATGAACTAATTGATCTGGTCTCAGAGGTGTTGTTGAGCTAACCCAGACTTGTCATCTTGGGGGACATCCAAGGTCAATGCTGAGGCCTGCTGTTTAAGGCTGGAACAGGATTCCCTGGTCTTCATATCAACCCTGTGGCTATCCCAGCTAGTAATTAAGCTGACCTATGAAGTGGGGCACACATTGGAACTAATGTTTCACACCAGCCTATTAGGGCTGTGTGAAACAGCACCGTTCTGTTTTGACTTCTATTCAAACAGTGGGACAGTGTTTCATTTCAAATTTCACTTCATTTTGAATCACTGTTCCATTTCATTTCATCAAAACTGTTTTGCTGTTTTGAAGCTGTTTTGATGTGTTAGCAGGCTTACGTTTTCAGAGCTTGGGTTGAGTCCCAGGGTCTGCTGTTTGATTGGTGGAGCCCACCCACCAAACCAGAGGCAGCACAAGG
>NW_017728948.1:42094441-42107206 GCF_001723895.1 Crocodylus porosus
GTGCTGAGCTGGGTGTGAGGGTTGATTAGCATTTGGAACACAGTTTCCCCATCATGCAGTGCTCCCCAGCTTCACTGATCCCAGAATTCACTGCAGTCTCTGCTTCAGGCTTTCTGTTCTCCATCTCTCATGTAAATGAATGGCCATCTGTTCCCATCTCCGATGAAAATGAGACCTAAGGCAGTTGTTTCACTTTTGTCACCCTTATCTGGAGGGTTTTAGGTGTGTCTCTCACTGCATCTTAATCAGCTTCTGTTTAGGTGGGGTGGGGGGCGATTCTTTGTGAGTCAGACAGTCTGTGTCCTGTGTCAGGGTTCCCCAAGAACATGGAGCTGACAGGTAACAGAGGAGAGAGGAGCTCCAGAGATGGCCATCCTTGGGACCCTGCTTGAGCTTCAGCAGTGCACAAATTGGCACATGACAGCTGCTTGAGGCAGCTTGAGCCTTTGAACACAGAAAGTTGCTGGGCAGTCAGTTTGCAGATCAGCACATGGAGAGCTGGCCCTTGGAGCTGCTGGAGGATGCTTGGGCCCTTCACAGTGTGCAGATAAGCATTTGGAGAGCTGGCCCTGGGAGCAGCTTGAGGCTGGTCAGACCTCACCTGATGCATGGGTCAGTGCACAGAGAACCATCTTGGAAGCAACTCATGGCTGATCACATTAGCCCTAGCCCTAGGCCTTGTGACCAGAGCCCAGCAGTATGGCTCCACTTTTAACTAAAAGAGCCCCAGTGCCCAGAGCAAGGCCAGGGAAAGGGGAGAACCCTGGGTTTTTTAGACCAGGGAGTCGGAGCCTGCAAGAGCTTGGCTTCCACGAGAGAGAGGGACCTGGGTTCCCAGTGCAGGGTGCTGGGCCTTCGAGGAGAGCTGAAGGTGCTGCTGGAGAGAGGCTTTTGTGGGATTAGCCACCAAGGGATGATCCTTGACTTCTCCAGAGAGGAAATGTGAGTTACTGGGGAAGCAGGCCCCGCAGGGGAGGATGACATAGGTGAGGAGGGTCTGCCACCTCCACCCTCCATTGTGGGAGGGGTTGTATCCACATCCCAGGGTTCTAAAGGGTAGGGGCTTCAGGGAAACCCCTTGGGGAGGTGCTAAGTGAACTCCTTGTTTTGAGGTTCTTGTGTTAAGAGCTGTTTAGCAAGGGTTATTCTTTAAGGGGGTTTATATGGTTTGTGTGTTTTACTGTCTCAATGTGTATATTGGTATTGTTATTTGTGAAAGTTAAAAGAAATATTATGCTTAAGTTACTTGACTTATATAGGTTAATATCCCTTTGTGTTAATTGTGTTGTATAGGTTGTAAGTTATTTGGTTCATATTTGGCATTTTATTTGAATTGTGGAATATTATATATAATATTAAATGTTAAGCCTTGTAAATATTCTGTGTTTTATATTAAGGGCCTGTATTTATTCTGGTAATTCATTGTACATAGTTAAGTATTTGGTTTTGGCCTATCTCTATAGAGAGGGGAGGAAACCACTCTCATAGCTGACCCCTTCCTTATCTCTCTGCCTGACCACCACTGTTATCAGAGGACAGGGCATACCCCCTGGGTGTACATGGGCTACAGATGTATTGCCCGTTGGCTATCATGGGGAGGCACAAAACTGCCTATAGCTTTGTCACTTCTTTCCTGATTTGGATCATATGTACAGGGATGATAGCCCCTTCTGAGGCCATGAATCCTGCCAGCTTTTAAGGAGATAGGTGCAGGGGTTTCCGGAAAACTACACCTCAGGCTGCTGACAAGTAAAACTCATGACATGGGGGACACTGTGCATGTGTTAAGGTGCATCCTCACTGTGCTGGGGCCTCTACATGATACAGTAGTGTACCCCAGTGAGGTCTTCTCCTCCCCTATAGCCTCATCCCTATCCATCACTTTAAATAACAACAGGTAATAATAACTTAATAAACAGCATAGTAGCATCGGCAGCATTTCAGGAAGTCAAAATGTGACAGCCTTTCTTTCCTCTCCTGCAGGAGCTTCTTCTTCAGCAGCTGCCAGAGAACTCTCCCTTGCACCCCAGCCCTGGAGCTAGGATGTGCCCAGGGCCCTGAATCCTTCCAGTCAGGTGCTGGGGTGTTGGTTTAAGGACATGGCACTGGCAGACAAGGCTCTTTCCTTTGGTTCAATCTAATCTGGTGTTTCTTAGTAGACCAATTGAATAGTTAGAAAAATATTCCATAGCAAGGTTTTGTGTTAAAAACCCTTCATCAGGCTGAGGAAGCACCTGTAGTTCGTGTGTGTGCTGTTCCTGGATGGAAGGAATATTAAAGAAGACAGAGGCTGGCGTGCAATGCAGGCAAAAAAGCCAGTCAGTTAAAATGGAAATGGCGGTGTCGGGGGGGGAGGGGGAGGAGGGAAAGGGACAGGTGGGGGGAGGGGGATGTCACAGCACAGGTAAAAGTGCAAAGGTACCTGTGGAGTTGTATTTCACAGCCTGTAGTAGGTACAGAAACTCATGGACTCAATATAGACAGCGGAATTCTGACATACTACAACCTGCCAGACATTTGACTCCCCAAGTACCTCTCCACTTTTACCTGTGCTGCTACATCTCCCTTCCTCTCCCTCCAACCCCACACCCCAGCCTGTCCTTCATGCCCTAACTCCTCCATTCCCATTTTCACTGACTGGCTTTCTTGCTTGCATTGCATGCCAGGCCAGCCTCTGGCTTCTTTACTATTCCTTTCATCCAGGAACAGCATACATACCAACTGCAGCCTGATGAAGGGTTTTTCAAGCTGCAAGCTGGCATCCCAAGAAGGTAAGCTGAGCTCACCTGGAGCCCCACAACTCCTTTGCAACCAGCAAGCCTCAGACCTGTAAAAGACAAGGTGGGTCTGGGCTTTCCCCAGCCAGGACTCTATGCATGCATGTGGTAGCTGGATGTTATGGCACCTCCTACCCACCTTTCACCAGGGGGATCCTTGGTCCTGGAATTATCTGGGGCTGCCACAGCCCCCAGCAGTCCCACCAGGCCTCCCCGGCCCTGACAGAGTGCAGTTTTAGTGGTCATGCCCAGGACCTGGGTCCTCCTCCTGCCTATAGTCCCAGACCATACCTCCAAGTTCATCCTGGCACAGAACCTCAGCAGGAACATGTTCTTCCTCTGATGGATGGTGATGTAGCATATGCCTCCTCCAGCTCTGAAAGCAGGGCATTAAATTACTTTTAAAGAATGAAAAAAGGAAGTAGGTGCAGATGGAGTGACGATTGTGGCATTTACTCCATCTGTGCTTGGGTAACCCCAGCAGTGGAAGATTCACCTTTAAGAACACCAGCTGCTCCACCAAACCAGGATCCAAGCAGGTGTGGTGGGGTGTCACTGCATCCCCAGCAATGCCGGACACCCTCTTGCTTGGAACACTGGTCAGTGGACAGGACAGGTGTTCCTAGGAAAATGTGGCCAAATCTGGCCACATCTGGCTGCGGTTTACCCATTAGGCCAAGGGGTCTCAAAGCAGTGGCTCCACGTCCTCAGTGAGATAGGCAGCCACCAAGACCTGAGCACTACCTACTTGATGGTGGGGTCTGGTGCCTCTGGACCCCAGCTTGAAAGCTATGCTTTTGACCCACATTGGCAGTGCCTGTGGTGAAGGAGGAGAGTGGCTGGTGGCTGGTGTGCTAGCAGTCAGTCCTCCTCTCCCATGTCCCCCCACCTCTGCTGTTCTGCCTCCTTGACTGTCTTCACCAGCACCTTCACTCACTGATTCAGGCTTTGGCTGCTGCATACACTGCCCTTCACCCTTGGGTCACACACACGGAGGCTAGCACGTGAACCATACTGGACCACAAGGGATCAAACCATTTCCTGATGCCCTCCTTCAGCAGCCTCAACAATGCTTGGATGTCTGATGATAGTGGCTTGCCCCAGCCAGGATCATAGATCCCCTGGAAGCTCTCCATCTGGTTCTGAAGTTTCGTCACTACAGGGATGACCTGGCGGAGGAGGGCATTGCCAGCGCTGAGGGTCTCAGTGACCTCGAGGAAAGGCTTGAGGACCACCAAGATCTGGGAGATGGTATCCCACTCAGCTTTGTTAAGGAAACCAATGATCCCAATTTCCCCAAGCAAGGGCAGAAGGATGGCCTTCTGTTCCTCCACCAGCCTCTTGAGCATCAGGTATGTGGAGTTCCACTGAGTCTCCACCTCTTGCATGATGTTATGCTGTGGGATGTTCAGCTCTGCTTGTTTGTCCCACAGCATCTTGCCCTGCTTGATGCTCCGGTGGAAGTAGCCTGCTACCTTCCTGCATTTTGAAATGAGTTTGCTGGCGCTGCTGGTGCTGTCACTGGAAGCCCTGTACCCCTTCAAAGCATTCCTGACAATGAGGTGTAACTTGTGTGCCACAAAGCAGATGCCAACAAAGTTGGCATCATGCACCACCTTGAACATATTGGCCCCATGGTGAGCTCACCCTGCCCAATGAGGAAACCTGCACCAAGCAGTTCATGGCCTCCATGATCTCTGTTGCCATCTGGGACTCATCTGTCACCTCAGCTTGAAGGAGAGCCCACCAACGGCCTAACTGATCACACCAGTGCCCTGTGAGGGATAGGTAGGCATGATCTCCACCCTGGCTGTTCCAGATATCCAAGGTGAAGTGTAAAGCCACCTGTGTACCTCCTAGCGCAGCTCCTCCCTCAAGGAGTCCCTGCATGCCTAAGGAGGGCATCACCATCCTGCTGAAGCTGGTGCATGCAGGCACTTGGTAGGATGGGGCCACAAGAGCCATGAGCTGCCTGAACCCTGGCTGCTCAACTAAGGAGAGGGTCTGGCCATTGACAGCAAGCATTTCCCCAATATTCTAGGTGATCTCACTCACTTTGCAACATGTCCTGCTTTCTGTATGCCTTTTCTCTGCTGTTTCAGAGTGGCCTGCCTCTGCTTTGGGGTGACAGAGGACTTCTCTTTGGGCATGCTCCCACTAGTGCCAGGCTGAGGAAGAGCAAGGGCAATGGGGTGGTGCCTGCGGAAATGCATCAGCATCTCCGTGGTGCTCATGTGTTTTGTTCCTTTGTCCCAGCTCATTTTGGCTCAGTAGTGCAGGCAGATAGCATACATGGGATCATTTTCCACCTCAAAATGATGCCAGACCACACTACCTGCTCATTTCTGGGGTGCAGGTGCATGTCTGGATCCTGCAGTTTCCTCATTCTCAGCAGGCAGAGGCACAACAAGAGGAGGAGTGGACTCAGCTGAGCCACTTGCCTCTACAACCTCTACCTCAGCCTCCTCTGAAGTGGCTTCTGGGGCAGGAGACCTGACTCTAGGGGTGTGGAACACAAACTCAGCTTATTCCCCCTCCTTCCACAGAATTTCTTTTGCTAGGGCACTGAGATCCAGCTCCAGCTCCAGATCTTCCTTTAGCACTGGAAGGCTCAGCATGGGAAGTGAAATGGGGGTGGAGGAAACTGTCATGCTAGTGCTGCTGCTGCTGCTTGTTGTCATGGTGATGGTGGTGGGGGGTTATGGCTGGTGCTTTTGGAGGGGATGCAATCTCAGGAACAGACCGTGGCACTGGCACTGCTCTTCTCTCCTTGATGCTTGTGGAAGCCTCATCCCTCCTAGTTGTAGGAAAGAGGCTGCATCTCAGTTTGGGGGGATGAAAGGGTGGGAACTTACACCTCTCCCTCTACTTCCTCTTCCACCCCTCCCTTAAGGCTTGCCAGCTGCCTTTCCACCACACTTCATGATGTGTTTCATAGTGCCTTGTTTTTATAAAAATATATAAATGTGTCTGTGTTCCTATATTGATTCTATAACGTATGCAATGTGCCACAAGGTATAAATGTATAGAAATAAAATATAAATGTATCTCGCTTCCTATATAAATTATATAATGTAATTTCCAATATAATTATAACATTGAAAAAAATAAGTCAATGAACATAATAATAAAATGAAAGGGTATAGAAAAAAGCAAAAGGTATTATGGAATCCCACTTGCTAGGCTAGCAAGTAGGAGATCATTCAAATCAATGGTAGTAGTAGCCTTCATTGTCTAACGCTCCTGAGCAGCTGAAAGATACCTCAGTAACTGTCAGCTCCCCAAGGCAGAACGCAGGCCAGTTCAAACAATTTTGCCTTTTATGCTGTTTTTTCATCCCTCCCCCAGAGCACTGGGATTGGAACAGGCCTCAGGGAAGGATCACAGTTACTAGCCAGCTACACAGTCAATATGACAGTGGTCCTTCCCTCCTCTTTCCCCTCCCTCTCCTTACTTTCTGTTTCCTTGTAGGCAAGCCCAGCTCGAGGTTCAAAACTCAACTGTCTTTATTTCATTTCAAGGCTGTTTCAAAGTCCTTTGTTTCGTTTCAATTTTGCTGTTTTTAACTCAAAATGAGTTGAAACAGCATCGAAACAAAGCAGCCAGTGAAATTTTGCACATCCCTACAGCCTATATATATATATATATATATATGTATATATATATATATATATATATATATATATGTGCAATAATTGGGACTGTTGTCTAGAAACTTCTGTTACGGTCAGACCACCACCTCCTACAGGTGCAGATCTCTGGGCTTTGTTGCCTCTGTCAGGGTGGTTGACTGGCTAGGCTTCTCAGACCCCAGAGACCTTTGGAACCAGAGTCCCCCAGATTCCAGATGTCTGGGGCACACTCCCACTGACCTTGACAGCTACTTTGCTGTTGGCCTGATTGATCCATAGTATAACACACCAACCTTGGCCATACATAAAGTAGCACCTTGCATCCAGTCCCAGTACTACAGTCACACAGGTCTCCCTGGGCTGTCTAAGTGGGAGGTTAAGCAGTTAGAGTGTAAGTGGCTGTCATGTCAAGTTGTGGCAACTGGGTCTGGGACCACTCAGGGATCATGGTGTTAACCAGGGTCAGGAGAACTGAGCAGAATCCAGGGACAACCTTAGTCTGGAAACTAAGAGATCATACAGAAAGTGTGGAGTCACACAGCAAGCCAAAACATGAAGCTAGGATGTAGAGCAAAAAACAGTCATAGTGCAAGCCAAAGGGAACAGCAAAACATTCTGGGATCAGGCTGAACCATATTGCCCAGACATTTCCTGTTCTGGGTCAGGAGTTTGAATGTGGAAAGGGAACAGAGAGCTGACTCTAGCCAGCTTCTCCAGTGATAGGAAATAGGCAGAGGGTTTGGCTCTACTGGAGGCTTTACATCACCACTGACAGGCCTAAATAGCTAGCTAGTGTGGCAGGCTGAGAGGAGCAGCTGTGACATCATGCCAAGGCCTCATCATGCCAATACTGTGGACTTCAGCTAGGGTGTACTGATTTTCCTGCTAGGAACAAAATTGGAAGTTCCTGGCTACAGTCCCTTGCCCTTCTGTTCAGGGTCAGACTGATTGCTATATTTGTAGTCAGGAAGTAATTTTATCCCATGGTCAGATTGGTATGGACTGTGGCAGTTTTTGCTTTTCTCTGTAGTGGAGGCATAGCTTTCCATGTAGGACTGCTGGAGCATATACTGACAACATGTAATAGTAGCAGGGCATTGGCTGTTTTGGTTCCTGTGCTTTAACTGTGGCAGGTTAGGGAGTTAGGTTTATACTGTGTCAAGATGAAGGGTAGTCTGGTTAATTGTATATCAATCAGTCATAATATTAGAATATGCCCCCCAAATGAGTCGAGTTTACATTGTGGCTGTATGGGATAGTTTGTATTGGGATGATCCTGCCTCAGGCAGGGTGTTGGACTATATGATCTCTGGAGGTCCCTTCCAGCCCTACTTCTTGGACTGTATAACTCTTCCACAAGCATTAAGCAGACTACTGTAACTGCAGCAAAATCATAATGGTTCAGCCTTTCATGTGTATTCAGTTAGAGATTATAAACCCTAGCATAACAAAAAAAATGAAATAAAATACCTAGTAGCCTAAAAGTAGTGTGCACTGTTAAGATCAGAAAATATAGCAGTTATTCATCAGTAAACAAACTCTACTCAGACTAAAGGTTGTCTTATCATGAAAGAAACTCTTAACACAGCAGTGGGGTGATTAATGTGCAATTTTTTGGAAGGATATGAAAGCCCTTACATTTATTTCTGATTTACAAAGAAAATCTGATGTGCTAAACTATCTGTGAAATGCAAGTCAATCTGTGTGGTCTTTAGCAACACAATATGATTGAAATACAATGAGATTTCAAAATGACAGTGTAATACAAATGTGCCATATGGTATTTTTATTCTGAGGATTTTCCTAGTAACTTAAGCACGCATGAGTGCAGACATGCATGCCCACACACACACACGCGTGCGCGCGCGCACACACACACACACACACACACACACACATCCCAGTCTAAGTAAACAGTGCATTTTATCAGTTCCATTCAATCTTAACCATATGGCAATTCCTAGGAGTTTCTGAGTTAGTCCAGCTTTCTGCTGAGCGTCTGCAAACAGCTGCTACATATAAAAATATTATTCTATAGTTTTGCCTATAGATTATCTGCTACAGTATGAACATTCCTCTCAACTGATTATACACTTTGCTATACTCGGTGAAAAACAGGTCACATTGAGTAGTTTGTGAGAGAGATCACATAGACAGCATAAGTGTATAGAACCGGGAGTGTATATAAGTCTTCCATAAAGCAAGAAACAATACCTCCTATGCTGGCTATCACTTTGGGGTTAATTTTTTCCAGGTAACTGTTAAACCATACATGCTAGTCAATACTCATTTGGGGAGCATATTCTAATATTATGACTGATTGATATACAATTAACCAGACTGCTTAAATGCTGAAAGAAAGTTAAGTACTGCTTTGAATAATTTGCTGTTACTGAAGTTTTATGCTCCGTACTTAGTCTTACATATTTGTTTGCATGCCAAAAAATCTTATGGATAAATCTCCATTAGTCCAGGTCAATACATCCAATAGTATTACAACCTTAATAAAATACATGCACGCACTCTCTCTCTCTTAATTTACATTTCTGTCTTTCTCTTTAAGTTTTAAAAATGATTTTTAGAGGCTGCATCTACATAAGACACTTACTGCACAGTAGCTCATTACTACTGCTTAGTAGTGTCATGTCATGGTTTGTGCCATGTGACGCCACTGCACAGTATTAACGAGCTACTGCACAGTATTATCACATGGCACAAACCATGATGCTGTGCTACTGAGCAGTAGTAATGAGATACTGCACAGTCAGTGTCACCAGGAAGCTGTGCGTAGACACAACTTTGCAGTAACACTAGTTACTGCACAGTCATTTAGCACTTGGGTATGCAGGCATTAAATGACTGTGCAGTAACAACTACATCTCATGTAGATGCAGAAATACTATCTGAGTTCAGCTGTCACCCAAATAATAGTGTCTGATATGAGAACACATACAAAAAGAAAGTTAATAAAATTAGCTACAGAAAACATGAATATGGATGGTTTGGTATCCAAAGTACAAAGAATAAAAGTGTAAATGAGGTTCTTTTAATTTATTGTTAAGGTTAGGTTTAGGTTAGGGTTTTTTCTTTAAATTATTCAGTGGTACTCTCAATTGAGAAGTATAGTGGAGGAGTAAAAGAAGGCTACTTGGTCTGGATTTTAGAATGGGGAGAAAGAGAGAAGTATTATCAATCTAGCTGATTTTTATTAAATACATTCTATATTTTTATATGGAGGGTATTTTTTGAGTAAACTATATATTTTAAATCTATAGTAGGAGAGGGTTATAAAGAGGTACAACAGCATCCTAATGCCATATGAATGCCAGCACTAGATGTACTGTGCTATCTATCCGGGGGTATTTGCAGAGTTAATAATGATCCCTGTTTATCAAAACTCTGCACTTTTTAATTTTTAAATGTTTTATGAACAAGGATAATTCAATGTCTAGGTGGGTGAAGGGGAACCTCCCCCCCCCCACAAAAAAAACCCCTTCTGACCTGTGCTGTGCTTTTTTACCCATGAAATAACCCAGAAAGATAAAAAGGATTTGAGACTGAGTGCTGGGTGTACTGTAGTATGACTCAAACTCAAGAGCACAACAAGCTAAGAACAAGTGCTTTAGAAACAGATCAAAGATCCAATGAATTCTTTTGCATTTTTAACCTCTGAGCAAAACACCTGAATACTGCTGCTGTTAATTGGAGAGCTTAAAAGATAAGTACTATACACGGACAACCATTGCCATAGGAAAGTCAAAATGTATGATTAATTGTGGCATATTCCCTAACTTATTCAATTTAGCTTAAAAAAAAAAATCTTTCAGCAAGAATATTGTGACTCTTCCCTCAAAATAATTTTTAAATTCGTACTTCCACAAGGGAAAAGGGTTAAAATATACAAAGCAGGTTGTATTATTTCTATGAAAAACTAACTATATTTAGTATTGCTCAAATACCCTTTTTCTCAGTGTAATCACTAATAATCAAGCTCAGTCATTAACTCCTTAGTTCCATAACAAACGTATTAGCACCATGACCAACTCTCTTTCATTTCTAACTCACACCACAATCCAAAACAACAATTCTTGAAAGCTCAACAGAACACTAATTCTGTCTTGTTAGCATGTGTTGGCTGAGAGTTACTGCCTTGGTTGAGATTCAGGTTTTTAAATTCTAATCAAATAATAACCTCATTATTATTTGATAATAATTATAACCTATCTCAGAATGTTTTCAATTTTTTAAACTAAAATTGATTTGTTCTTATATAATATGTGTATTTGTTGTTTCCAGATTTTCTCCAAATAACCTGAATGGTAAACATTCAGCTTTCTTACTCTCTGTGAAATGATGATTTTGACTTTTGTTTTGCAACATTTATTTCTTGTATGTTATTGATTACCTTAGTCATGTGAAACTCATTCTGTTTCATAATTAGAAAATAAAATTAATTGCACTTAAAATACCATATGACTGAATGAATGATGCACGGTGCATAAAAATAGCAAATATATTTTTTTCATTAATGTTTATCTGTTCATGCATATAGATTTGTGTAATAAATATGATTTCTTAACTATCTATGCAACCCCTCCCCCCCAAAAAAACAACAGAACCTTCCAAAAATATTCATAAATAACAAAAGACAGAAGTAGAGTCAAACCAAATAGTGTTTTGTAATTTGGATGAATTATTACAAAGCGTGTGCTTGTAATACAGTGAATAACAATGAGAGAACTTTTCAAACAATTATTCTGTCCAGTATTCTCAATTTAGTATCCATAGATATTTTCTAATATCATTAATTACACCTTCGTAATATTTATTTATGTTCACTAACCTTTGAAACTCACTCTTTCAAGTAAAGAAGACTAAATATTAGAGGATGATAAGCATTTCTTAGTAGATAGGCCCTGTGTAAGAAACTTAGACACATAGTTATAGCTTAGACTTTAAAGACATTACAGTATGAAAAGAAAAAAATAACGGTTAATACAAAGAGATTGACCTTTATTCATTATGTGTCATTTGTCAGCCGAATCATTAAGTTTTTTATTAAAAAGACCTGATTAACATAATTAGTAGCAATTAAAAAATTCTGTAGGGTAGTTTCTTTTTTTTCAGCACAAGGTCAAGAAAAAAAGGGGATCACTTCATTAAAATGTAAATTTATCAACTGAAAAAATGATAACAGAATATTAAAGATTTAATTAACAGGATCACATATTTTTAAAAGCACAAAATGCTTATAGGAACCTCCAAGAATACTGGTTTAGCATAGAATAACAACTCATTTCAGTGGAGAAATATTGTCTACAATAAGAAAATCTGCTCTGTTCACATAATCACGAGGCTGAATAGTAAATGGTTAATCTTTAGTCACTATATTCATGCAAAAAACATCTGAATAAACTTGAAAGAAAGTCATCAACTATCACAATTTCAGGTTAGGTAATTTTGATTTATTCTGACAGGTTTTTTTTTTGTAAACTAAAGCTCTGGTATTTTCCATAACAGAAAACTGCATTTTAGTATGTATTGCATCAGTCTGTTTAAATGAGCTTTGAAACAGATAACTTCACTCATAAAAAATCTGTTCTGTTACTCTATATAGCTCAGAATATTAAAGATTATATACTAAATACATGTGGCAAATTCACTCCCTTCCACTTTTTTAAATGGTGTTTCTCTTGATTTCTTCATAGTTGAATCTGGCCTTATGTCTCAAAACTAATTGTTGCACTCACAATGAAACCAACAAGCTCCAACCTTAGACACCTATAATGCAAATTCTCAATAATCTTCTCAGGCACAACATAATTCTGGAGGGATCTGTGATACTTAACTTTGTCACTTAAATTTTTCATCAGTAAAATTTTCCAAATATCTAAAGATCTGCAACTAAACCAGCCCGGAACCACCTAAGTACTTGTCTCATATCTAAGCTGTATTGAAACTCAAAAATAAAACAGGCCCTTGTCTCTGTTGGGCCTGGCAGACCTTGCCAGTTCTCAGACAGGAAGAATCATCCACCTGCCTAAAATATTTACCCAATCAGTGGGTAAAACAGATATATGGGGCTTGGGAGATATTGGAGACTGAGACCAGTGTCTTAAACAGCAGACTGTAGTAGAGTATCCTTGAGTGTAATTTTCTCAATATCTCTTGTTCCCTTTCCATGGAGTCATTAAATGTTCAATACTCCAGGGACTGGAAATCACAGAATCATAGGGCTGTAAGGGATCCTGAAGAATCATTGGGTCCAGCAGGAAAGACATCTGCATGAGCAGAAAAGACATCTGGGGTCAAGTGACCCCAGCCAGGTGACTGTCCAGTCTTCTCTTGAAGACCTC
>NW_017728948.1:42107316-42133137 GCF_001723895.1 Crocodylus porosus
TTCCATAGTCTGGACCCCCTAGTTGTAAAGAAGTTTTTCCTAATGTTCAGCCTGAAACTATCTTCCAGAAGTTTGTGGCTGTTGTTTCTAGTTTTCCCCCAGGACACCTTGGGGAACTGTTGTTCACTGAGCCCCCCGATGTATGCCTGATATAGTGGTAAGCCAAAATCAGGTCCCCTATCAGCCTCTCCTCATATGGCTTTCCATGCAAGTTTCTGATCATACAGGTGGTCTTCCTCTGGACCCTCTCAAGCTTTAGCACGTCCTTGTTGAAGTATGGCATCCAGAACTGAAGGCAATAGTCCAGTTGCGACAGCACTAATGTTGAGTAAAGTGGGAGAATCACTTCTTTGGATTTACTGCAGATGCATCAATTGATGCATGTCAGAGTTTTATTGGCCCTAGGAGGTACTGTGTTGCATTGCCGGCTCATGTTCATTCTGAGGTCTATTGTTACCCCCAGATTCCTTTCTTTTGTAGTGCTGGTCAGATTAGTGATGTCCAGCATATAGGTGTGTTGGGGGTCCTTCCATCCCAGAGGCAGCACTTTGCTTTACTCTACATTGGACCTCATCTGGTTCCATTCTGCCAAACATGCCAGCCTGTCTAGGTCTGCTTGTATCTGCAGCCTATCTGCGGGTGTGTCCATGCAACCCCATATCTTGGTGTTGTCCATGAAGTTGGCTAATGGGCTTTTCACTCCCTCATCCAGGTCATTGATGAAGATGTTGAACAGCATTGGGCCAAATACCAATCCCTGGGGTATGCCACTGCCCACATCTTGCCAAGACAACACCGATCCATTCATTTGGATCTCTGCATCCTGCCCCACAACCAGTTTCACACCCACTTAACAGTCCCACAGTTGAGCCCAATATCTTCCAGTTTTCTGATCAGTACCTTGTAGGATACCAGGTCAAAGGCTTTCTGGAAGTTGAGGTATGTGATGTTAGCCACATTTCTCCCATACAGGTGATGAATCACCTGATCATAGAAAAAATGGGGTTGGTCAGACAAGACCTGCCCACAATGTAGCCATGCTAGCTGTCATTCAGTATCATGCCTTCTGCAAGTTTGTCACATATATATCCTCTTTGATGAATGATTCTAGGATTTTCCCTGGAATAGATTCATAGATTCATAGATATTAGGGCTGGAAGCGACATCATCGGAAAATTGTCAAGTCCAGCCCCCTGCCCAAAGGGCAGGAAGATAGCTGGGGTCATAGGATCCCGGAAAGATAAGCACCCAATTTACTCCTGAAGGTGTTCAATGTAGGTGCTTGAACCACCTCCAATGGCAGGCTGTTCCAGACCTTGGGGGCTTGGACAGTAAAGAAATTCTTCCTTATGTACAGCCTGTAATGGTCTTGTAGTAGTTTATGACCGTTCAACCTCCTCATCCCTTGCAGCGCTCTGGTGAACAAACATTCCCCCAGATACTGGTGGTCACCCCTAATAAACTTGTAGGTGGCCATCAGATCACCCCTGAGCCTCCACTTTTCCAGGCTAAAGAGCCCCATAGCTCTCAGCCTGTCGTCGTAAGGTCTATTTTCTTGACCTCTAATCACGTGCATGGCTCTTCTCTGGACTTCCTCCAGCAAAAAAGAAGAATAGTAGTTAAGTTAATTGGCCTGTAGTTTCCCAGGTCCTCAAGCTTCCCCTTCTTGAAGATGTGTACAACATTGGCCCTCTTCCAGTCCTCTGGGATTTCTCCAGAGGCCCATGAGTTTTAAAAGACCATTGCCAGGGGCTCTGAGATTACTTCGGCCAACTCTTACAGCACTCTTAGGCGGAGTTCATCCAGCCCTGCTGATTTATATAATTTCTTTAATTGATCATACACCAGTTCTATGGCAATGGTGGGGGCAGTGTCAATCCTGCCTTGCTCATTCTGTGCCCTACCTGTCATGATGTTCCCCCTGGTCTTGTGAAAGACTGAGGCAAAGTAGTCATTTAGGAGTTCCATTTTTTCCTGAGTGGTAGTGACCAGGTATCCTGATGCATTGAGCAGCAGACCCACACTCCCATTAGTTTTCCTTTTGCTCCCTATGTAACTAAAGGAGGACATCTTGTTGTCCTTGATTCTTGTAGCTAGTTCTAGTTCAGTTTCTGCCTTAGCTTGCCCTATCTGGTTTGTATGAGCACATAAGGTCTGTGCTTCCTAGGTGAGTGCCCCAATTGGTACTCTAAGGTATTTTTCATACTTTTTCTGTGTGGAGCAATGAATATTTAATTGTTTTATGTAAAATGGTACAACCCCAACAAAAAACCTGAGGGAAACTCATGTTGAAATACACTATGCCTGGTGCCATGGCATATTGTGAGAGATAGAACATGTGTATTCAACCACCCTGGGCAGAGGGGCCAGTGAAAGGGAAGGGGAGGGCATGAGGGCAATACTGTAAATGCTTCAATTCAAGACAGTTAACCTACTAAATGTTGGCTGCACAGCAGAGTGAGAGGGAATGAGGTTGATGATGACACACAACTGCAACTGCTATTTCAAGGCTCTTGTACAACTTCATT
The DNA here is from genome assembly GCF_001723895.1 of Crocodylus porosus. Classification (NCBI taxonomy): domain Eukaryota; kingdom Metazoa; phylum Chordata; order Crocodylia; family Crocodylidae; genus Crocodylus; species Crocodylus porosus. The sequence continues at coordinate 42,109,845 of NW_017728948.1, forward strand.
TCTCTGATAGCTAGAAACCTTTTTCTAACATCTAGCCTTATGTCATGTTTCTGGTACTAACAGTATCCTTTAGTTCTTTTTTCTACTTGGTGAACTCGCTCTCTGTAGTATTTCTGGAAAGCAAGCAGATCGTGCTCCTGCCTTTGTTTTGCTAAGCTAAAGAAGGCAAGCTCTTCTTTCCTTATCTCCTAATTTCCCTGATCATACTAGTAGCCTTTTTATAGCTATTCCACTTTAAATTCATCTTTCTTAGATACAGGTGACAAAATTCTTGTACTCAAAATTCTAGATGAGGTTGTCTTATATAACAGCAGTAGTACTTCCCTGCCCTTAATGGAAATACATTCTTTGACCACATCAAGCAGGCTTGACCACAAAAGTGTCATTCTTTGTTGCTGTATAACATGTATCCTGTGGTATAGTAACCCATCCATCTCTTCTATCAATTTCCAGCTGATGAGTTTCTTGTTTATAAGAGCAATTCTTATTGTGATGTATGACACTGTCATTCACACTATTAAGAGCATTTGCATTACTAGAAAAAGGGAAATTACTGGCATCTTCCAAGGACTGCATGAAAACTTCTATGTTACATCAGTCTGGGTAAGTAGCATGTGCAGGGGAGCGGGTTATGGGGTACTTCCCTGTGGCGCTCTATAGCTTGTTCTTAAGGTGTTGTAGACAGGCTCTAAATTTAATCATATTTGTATAATCCTGGATCTGTACAAATGAAATGAAAGGAAATTAAATTAAATGCATTTTTTTCATCAGAAAGGAAAACACAGGTCAATACCATTTTATAGTAGCTTTTTATGAATCCTTTAATGCAAGTTCAATGCAATTGCAAGAGTTACAACCATTTTTATTAGTTATCTGAACATTTATTTGATATTGTCAGATGTTCATATCTATAATTGTTGTGCATCTCTGACATTTATGTAATATCTGATTTAATAATTCAAACACTTCCAGTGGAATCTCAGTGACAAAATATAAGAACACATTATGTAAATTAATACAATCCAGAAATTTGATTGAGGTCTGTAACCAGTCTCAACTGAAACTCAGATATGTTGTAGTGTTTACTTGTGCAAATGCTCCTTAGGAAACTGCTGGAAAAAGAATTGATTCTCATGGTGCAGTCAAATATATTTAACTCTTGCTTTTTCAACTGTTTGTCCTCATAGCAATTCTACAATTGGAAATTCTGGAAATTCTACATATTTGATAACTCTGAATGTGTGATATGCCAGCAGGAACAGTGACAAACCAAGAACCACTCCGCCCACCAGCAGCTTGCCCTCTCTTCCCTGCCGGAGAGGCGGGTAAGTCAGCGAGGTGTGTGCACAACACAGGGATTTAATCAGACCTAAATTGAAGGGGTTTTTTTTTAAACCCACCGCTTCAATTTAGGACCCCCTTTCGACTACACATGCCCTAAAGCAAAGGGTTGGCTTTCACTCTGGAAATGACAGAAATCTCAGGGGCATCTGGAATTATTTATTGGTCCACAGAGCAATAATCTGTATATCTAAGTACTGTGGAACATGTACTATTGCTGTAGAACACTCATGTGTTATTTTATAATGTGTCGGTGTGGGGGTCATCTCTATGTATTACTTCCTACTATAAGCTGAAAACTTACCCTGATTAGTAGAATAGTGGAATTATTACTGTAGTGATAAGACTATGGTCCACTCCTGGGAGGGTTTTGTGAATCCTCAGAGGCTGCTGATTTAAAGGAAGAGGGTCATCATAGGTATATAGACTAGGACCTGGGGAATCCCATCAACCAGCCCTATGGTCTCCACTGAACAAAGATTTCTTAAAAAGAAAACCAGAATTCTATTTCAGGAATTCTATGAAAATGTAAAACATTATGATTTAATTTCAAATTATTGGGGATTGTCTGTGAAGGGGACCAGCAACTTTCTGCAAGGACGATCTATTTCACTGGAACAGTTTTGCTGGAAAACTAAGAAAACTTGATCCTGAGACTAATGAAGTGGAATTCATGTTCTTATCCCCAAGTTGGCTGTAGGAATTGGAATAATAAGATGATTTGAGATGGCTTGATTCTGTTTAAATAAATCTTTCAGGATAGGAGAGTATCTTCATCCTGCTGTTAGAGTATCTATCCTTCATAGAATATCTGCTATGACTTGATGGTCACCACATATTATAAAATTAGTAGTAGGAAACTATTACATGTATTTTGCACTTTTTAAAAATCAAAGCTTGTCCACTAATCATATTGCTTATTACTCATTTAGCTCAGACAATGAATATAGAATAGTAAAAGTAATTGTTTTATTACTAACTTAAATTTCTTATTCTAGCTCAGTCCAGTGATATCTGGATTTTTAAATCTTCAGTTTCAATAAAACTGCCTTCATTGAAGATGTGTTTCAATTCATATTTTGGGCCTAGGATGCCAGCATCATAGTATCCTTTTAACAATCCATTTAACAAACATCTACATAGAAGTAAGGAAGAAAAGCATATCCAAATCTAGTTATGCACAGGGTTGTAAGTAAGTAGAGTTAATTATACAAACCACAAATGAATTAATTTGGGATTCAAAACTCTAAACCCTTTCTGGAAGTTAGGAAACTATGAATGGTGTTTTTTACTCTTTCAGTGGTTAGAACATTTACAAGAAGTCAAATTCCTCCTTTGGCCGAGAGGAACTGAACCTGTATTGCCCATTTCTGGAGAGAATAGTCTAATTCCTCAGCTCTCAGGTGCTCTGGGGCGTGAGTCTTCCAATCCCTCCTGCTGAACTTGTTCCATTTTCCATTAAATAATTAAATATTCACTAGGTCAGAGAAAGCAAGCAAGCTTTAGACTTTAGACTCAAGCCCCCCCACCATAAAAATTCAAGCACTTACCTTTCACTTTTTTCTTTTTTTCATATATTTTCATTATAGAAAAATAATAGAACAATGCTTTGCTTGCAAAGAACTCAGGAAGGACCCAGAAAGTCAGAAAGATTTTGATAAAACTGATTCCTATTTGAAATCTCTGGGTTTATTTTGTGAATCACGTGTGGATGTCTGCATAATTAACAGTGCTAATATTTCATGGCACAGCATCCTTGAAAGGATATCAAGGCACTCTATAACTACTCTGTAGCTTTCATATTGATTGGAATACTCTCTGAGGAAAGGAGAGACCCAGATTTTAGTCCTTGATCCACTGTGTATTTAATACAAAATATTTAAATATTTATTGGAGCAGAAACTGCGTGTTCCAGGTTGGAGGTTGTTTAAACACCTAAAATAAATTCCTAAATATCAGTCTAGCTCTTTGGAAAAAATAGTGAGATCTTTAGATCTGGCCATAATACATTCATAGGGACTTTATTTTCAGATTACTTTTGAAAAACATTAAATTAATTGAGACTTACCAATAATTCACAAAAAAATGCCAGCAAGAGAAAAATTATAATATAAACAAAGACAAGACATAAGCAGATATTCAGCACATAAAGGCAAACTAACTGCTAACATTTTATTGAAAATATATTTGTCTTGAAAAAAAAAGAATAGCCAATAACTAAGAGATTATGAGGAATATTCTTAAAATCCAGGAATATGTTGAAATTTAGGAAAATTATGTTGTGATGGTGCTAAAGAATGGATATTATCCTAAGAAGACTTTTAAAAAATAGTAATTAGTGTGAAAGCTTTTACATTTATTTTCTTTGGCCCAGAAAGTCAGCATTAAGATTTTAATTTATTTTATTCAGGCCTGAAAAGACATCATCTTTAAGTCTCTCCCTAGAGAAGAGTTTTATTTTAACCTTTATTTCCTTTCTCCTTGAGATTTGGCTTCTTTCTCTCTCACTTTTTAATACGTTTTTCCTTTCCTTTACATCTGTTTTAAGAAGTCCTAATTTCTTTAGCTCAAGGGCTTTTTTTTTCCTAAGCCCCACACTGGGCTGCACACCAAAGAATGTATCTTGCCCTATGAAGGCTCTGTGTGGATTTGTTCTTCATAAGCATGAATACATATTTTCTCTAACTCAAACATGAGGAGTGCTAATTATATTCTGAGCTGAGAAAAGCTTTCTTCAATTCAGTTTATTCAGCCCTAGAGGCTTTTTAACTTCCTGTAATTTCTTCAGCCCTGAGAGAAAGATGTCTCTTTACCTTTTCTGTTTGTTACTATATGCCCTGAGAAAGGCTATTTCTGACATTACTTCATCTTCTAATTAGTATAATTAATATATTTACTTCCATCCTGAGAAATGTAAAAGGATTTTGTAATTTTATTAATATTGTGCTGTATATATGCTTTAGTCCTTGGAGCATGGGCTGTTATTTAAGTAGTGAATCTCTGGAGGTACCTGATTATGATGTGCTACGACTGTTTAAATCCCCATTAGTATCCTCCCAATACAGGACCAGGTTCAATTTTTCCTTAGTGTCAGTTATTAATGTTGATTATTTTGAATGATGTTGCTCTAGAAAGCTTTGCATGTTTAAATAAATAATTTCTTATTATTTCAAGATTTTTATTTTACATAGCTTCCTGTTATCTTACACAATGGGAGTGTCTACACATTGTCCTACAACAATGTAGCGTTGCGCTACATCACCATACAGCATACTATGGTGACATAGTCATCTGTGATCACCAGTTACACTGCCATAGCGGCATGCTCCCTGGGTATAACATGCCATTATGGTGGTGTGGCAGCAAAATTTACCCATGTTCTGTGTGCACGGTGCAGTAACCAACCATATTGTGCCATGCTTTAGTACTTCCTTTAGTACTACCAAAAGGAAGTACTAAAGCATTGCTATAGTAATGTTGCCATACAGTATCATGTAGATGCACCCCAATGTGTATGTTTTATAGTTTTTAAATATCAATGTAAGAGATAGGAGGGTGAGTGCTTTGCTCTGGAATCCTTTTTTTCTCCTTCAACCTATACAGGCATACTTCTTCAGCTTGTAAAATACATTTTCAAATATGAAAACATATTAAGACATTTTCAGTGTAGAATAATTTTCTTCTTAGATTCATACATTTATTGGAAGTGAAAAAGAGGTAAGAACATAAGAACATATATTCTTATGGGTATATGTGTTTTTCTGGATTTGATTTTTGATCAGGAGGTCTGGGGGGAAAAAATCAACATATTTGATGAAAACAAAAATGGATGGCTTATTGACCAATAAATGTATGAATCTAAGAAGAAAATTATTCTACACTGAAAATGTCTTAATAGCAAGGCTTTTTCTTCAGGGCCAAAAGAAAATAATACTTCAAAAAGAGTTTCTAAACATAATATTCATTCTGCTAGAGCCCATTTGTCCAACACTAGTCTTTAAACAAACAGAAAAGAAAAATTAACCTAGAAAACAACACTGAAATACATAGTATAAATCTTGAAATAACAAGAGATTAATTGTTTTGACATATTAAATGTTTAGACCGCATTTAGATTCGTGATTCAGCATTTCTGATGTTACTAATCTATAAAACCATAAAGACATTCAATAGCTATATAAAACCTAAAAGCCTACAAGGCTTTTTCTTGTTTTGATTTTCATTCTTCTTTTATGGGGAAATTTATTGATAAGAAGTGTTTTGGGCGAAGGAGCCCTTTCCTCACATTACTGCAAGCTGTTATGGCTTGTCACTTTGACTTACAGAGCCTGCAAAATGTAGCAAATCAAATCTGTTTATAAATACCTGTCCACTTCTGATTTGTTCCACAACTTGGAGGAAAATTCCTCTTGACACGTTACAGTTTAGGCACTAAGGCCAGGTATAGAAATTTACACTTTTACTGGTATAAGTGATCAGAAACTAGTCTGTACTGATAACAGAACAGAAGTTCACCAGACAGGCTGATTTAAAAATGGTGTGTTATGTTCACTACAAATCTAAACTACGCCACTTACAGAAAACCACATAACTTAGATCAATTCCACCTTGAGCTTTTTGAATGTCTGTACATATGCCTTAGCCATATACAAAAACAATCATGTCTATTAAAGGTTGACACTTTATGGTACAAAATGTCATCATTAGATTTAATGAACATAGGCATACATGAATGAGAAGAACTAAACAACGCACTTTATTTGTGGAGCAGTAAAGAATGGCTCTAGACCCTTTATCAAACTCGCTTCTTCCACCCTGAAGGACCATCTCCCAATTGCCAACTCTTCTAAATTAGGGAGCATCTCTATTATAATTATAATTTTTGTCACTACTTCTTCCCTCTTAACAATAACTACAAAAATAAATTACCACAAAAATCAATTAACATCTATCCACAGAGGAGAGATGACTAACACGTCACTGAAGTGAGTCTTTACCAATCACTTTCTTATTCCCCCTTCTCTGCAGCTCTTAAAGCAAGTCTCTATGAGGTTTTCAGGAGGATTCACTTCCCAATTAGGCTGAAGAAATATCTGACCTCTGAGGCCCTGACAGGCTTGCTTGTTGACTATCTGGTTCTTTTCTATTTCTGGTACTAAAGTAAGAATGGTTGAAAATGGTCCACACTCCACTTTTTTCAAGATCTTGAGAGCTATCTGGGAGTGCTCATAGATCCTGACAATTGCATGTCAATGTGTGCCTCCGGTTTGTTTGGACCAGGTATGACCATGGATTCACCTGGTACTTGATATTGCCCATCTGAAACCATGTATTTGAAACAGTTCCTCAGGCTCATTCTGGCTCCTGATTTTTGGAATCTGCTAGGTTCCTTTGTTGAAATACAATTTTGGTTTCTTCTTCTGAGTTTCTCTTGTCTCCATGACAGCATCATTACCCTGATATTTATTAATGTCACAAATTGGTAGCTTAGACCATATCCCTTGATGCAGTAATACTGTGTTGATGATGAGCGTTTTGTCAGGGGTGTGCTTTAATATGTCAGTAATGCTTTCAGAAAATCAGTCCCACTGTCATATGATTTCTTCAGTTAAATGAATGTTGTGTTGGTCAGAACACAACATTCCACAACTCATTCAACTAGGAATAATTAGGGCTCAATTTACTATGCCAAAAGTCCCAGTCCTTAGAATATTGTTTAAACTCAGAACCAGAGAACCCAGGCCTATTGTCACTAAAAATTTCCCCTGGAAAATGATGGAGGTATGATGCAGGTAGCAAATTTGATCATGATTAAGGGATATTACTGCGCAGTAAACTCACACACTTGTAGACGTGTGTTTACTGCATAGTAAATTAGATAACTGTGCAGTAATGCATCTTGTATAGATGCACCTTGTAGCTATTAAATGTCTCTGAATTCAACATAAATAATTTAGTGCCAACCTTTTTTTTAATGTTCCAAATAGGACTGGATGAGATTGCAGAAGTTTGGATTGCTGAGGTGGCTGAAACTTGAAACAGGTGTAGCAGTTTTCTACTATACTTGGAATGTCCTTATTGATCCCGGGCCATTACTGTGAGTACTCACTTTTTACATTTCTGGATTCCAGAATGGCCTTCTTGTGTCTTCTGCAGCATTTCCTTTCACAGGCTCCTCTGTATCACTAACTTACTGCCTTGTAAAAGAATCCTTGAAAGTTCATGCTTGCATGTCTAATAATCTACTAATAACCATGTTGCAGTCACTTTTGTGCCCTGGCCAACCATTAAATATTATTTCTTTCGAGAGTCTTAGTGACTTGTCTTTCTCTGTTTCTGTTGCTCTTTCTGTTTTTGTTTGTTAAAGTTTTCTGTGGAATGACTCGACAATTACATCTATGAAGGCTTGTACCTCTGTCTCAAAGGTGGTTGCTGTTTTCATAGCCAGATGTATAACTCTGAGAGTTCATCTACAGTAAATATCTATTTATGTGTTGTGCAGGTCACAGTTAAATCACACTTTTACAGCTTGAGCATTGTTCTTTGACTCTTCAAAGTACAATATTTAATGGCTTATTAAATGATGCTATTGAGGGTTTCTCATCCGTTTCCACATGAACGGCCTGGACCTAGATATGTTGTTGAAATCTCTCACAGGCAAGTAATATTCCTATCAACTCCCTCTCAATCTGTGCATATCTGGTTTTTGCCTCAGTCATGGATTTGGAAGAATAGGCCAGTGGTTGCCAATCATCATGATATTTTTGTAAAATCACTGAAGCAACCCTCTGTCTGTGAAGCATCTGACAACATTTTAAAGGTTTCTTAGGTGTATAAAAGTTTAATACTGTTTCTTGCATCAGCTGTTGCTTCAAGGCAAGCCATGATTCCTCTTATTCTACGTTTCAATACCACTTACTTTTATTCTCGAGGGATAGTGTTGTTTTTGCTGACAAACTAGGTTTGAATTTGCCCAGAAAATTTACCATTTCAAGAAATTGTTGCACCTCTTTCTTTGTTTGGGGATTTGGCATCATTTCAATGGCCTTAATTTTTGTCTTGTCGTATTTAACTTCCTCAGCAGAGATGATATCCCCTTCAAAAGTCAGTTCAAGGATGCCTAGCATGGACTGTGCTCTATTCAGTTGTGTACAGTTTTATGATAGACTTCAGGAGTGGAGGCAATACAACAAGTTAGATACAGAAATCTGTACCTTCCAAACAGAATATTAAATGGGCATAATGTCAAGCTTTCCTCTGTGAACTTCAGCTGTCAAAACCATGCATTTCTGAACTGTACAATATTTTTTTCTCTAGTTGACAATTTATAATTTTCTTATTTGATAGCCTTATTGAGGTGCCTTGGAAGGAGGCATATATGTAACTGGCCATTATTTATCTCCACAATAATTACAGCTCTTACCCGCTCTGTACGTTCCTGGATTTTTTGTACCCCTTATAAAATTTCCATTCTTGCTAACTCTACTTTTAGTCAGCCACAAAGAGTAAAGGCACTTTTTTGAATATCTGTATAATGGGGGGAACTTGCTTATTTGTCTGAATGGTATATTTACCTGGCAAGCAACCTAGGTTTTCATATAAATCCTTCCACTGTGATGGGAGTGTCTCATATTTGGGGGCTATGGCTTCTTGGACTGCAATCACATTTAACTACCTTCAGTTTCTCAAAAGCAGCCAGACCCAAGTGTCACTTCCTTAGGTACTACTCTATGGAGGAGTTTGTATATGCTTTTTTACCACTGGTTGCTAGCAATCCATCTCCCTTTCACTGATATTCTTGTTTCTGAACAGCCAGTTATTTTGAACCCCAGTGCCCAATTGTAATCAAAACATTGTTCCTTGCATTTCCACTGGAAAAATCTAGTCCCCCTCTTTGACTTTTCTTAGAATAATAGAATCATAGAAAATTAGGGTTGGAAGGGGACCTCAGGCGGTCACCAAATCCAACCCCTATCTTAAAGCAAAACTATCCCCAACTACATCATCCCAGCCAAGACTTTGTCTAGCTGTGTCTTAAAAACCTCCAAGGATGGAGAGTCCACAACCTCTCCAGGTAACCTGTTCCAGTGTTTTACTACTCTCTTAGTAAAAAGGTTTTTTCCTAATATTTAACCTAAACTTCTCTTGCTGCAACTTGAGACCATTGCTCCTTGTCCTGTCATCTGCCACCACTAAGACGAGTTTAGCTCCATCCCCTTTGAAACTACTCTTCAGGTATTTGAAGGCTGCTATTAAATCTCCCCTCAGTCTTCTCTTCTCTAGACTAAATAAGGCCAGTTCCTTCAGCTTCTCCCCATAAGTCATGTGCCCTAGCCCCATAACCATTTTTGATGTTCTTCGCTGGACTCTCCAATTTGTCCACATCACTTCTGTAGTAGAAGGCCCAAAACTGGACACACTATTCCAGGTGAGGCTAGAGTGCTAAACAGAGAGCAATAATCACTTATCTTGATCTGCTGGCAACATCCATACCAATGCAGCCCAGTATGCCATTAGCTTTTTTGGGAACAAGGGGACACTGTTGGCTCATATTCAGGTTATTGTCCACTGTAACCCCCAAGTCCTTTTATGCAGAGCTACTGCTTAGCCTGTCAGTCCCCTGCTGAACTGGTACATGGGACTGTGCTGTTCTAAATGCAGAACTTTGAACTTGTCGTTATTGAACCTCATGAGATTTTTTTTGTTCAATCCTCCAATTTGTCACAGTCTCTCTGAATCTAAACGTTTCCTCCAGCTTATCTACTACTTCCCTGGTCAGTAGGAGACCCCCACTATGACATAACCCTTAGTTTCATAGTTTCATAGTTGGTAGGGTCAGTAGGCACCTGAGCAGGTTCATCAAGTCCGACCCCCTACCTCAGCAGGAAAAAGTACTGGGGTCAAACGACCCCAGCAAGGTGTTCATCTAGCCTTGTCTTAAAGACCCCCAGGGTAAGAGCCAGCACACTTCACTTGGAAGTTGGTTCCAGATCCTAGCTACCCTGACAGTGAAGTAGTGTCTCCTGATGTCTAGTCTGAATCTACCCTCTGCCAGCTTGTGACCGTTATTTCTTGTCACTCCTGGTAGTGCTCAGGGGAACAGGGACTTCCCCAGTGCCTGCTGATCCCCTCCAACTAGTTTGTAACAGGCCACTAGATCCCCCCTCAGCCTTCTATTGTGGAGGCTGAACAAGTTCAGGTCCCCTAGCCCCTCCTCATAGGGCCTGACCTGCTGCCCCCTGATCATGCGAGTGGCCCTCTTCTGGACCCTCTCAATGTTGTCCACAACCCTCTTGAAGTGCGGTGCCCAGAACTGGATGCAGTACTCCAGCTGCAGTCTGACCAGTGCTGGACAGAGGGGGAGTATCACCTCCTTGTACCTGCTTGAGATGCATCTGTGGATGCATGACAAGGTACGGTTGGCCTTCCTGACTGCATCCCCACACTGCCGGCCCATGTTCATCTTGGCATCCGTGATGACTCCAAGATCCTTTTCTGCCTCTGCACTGATGAGAAGGGAGTCCCCCGGCTTGTAGGTGTGGTGCCGGTTGTTCCTCCCCAGGTGCATCACCTTGCACTTGTCAGTATTGAAACCCGTCCTGCTCTCATCCACCCACCCCTGTAACCTGTCCAGGTCTGATTGCAGCCTATTCCTCCCATCTAGCATGCTCACATCCCCCACAGCTTAGTGTCATCAGCAAACTTGAATAGGGTGCTTTTTACCCCCTTGTCCAAGTCGCTGATGAAGTTGTTGAACAGTGCGGGCTCAAAGACCGAGCCCTGTGGAACCCCACTGCCCACATCCCTCCAGGTCGAAAATGACCCATCCACTACCACTCTCTGGGTGTGGCCCTCCAGCCCACTAGTGACCCATTTGACTGTGTAGGTGTCAACGCCACGGTTCCCTAGTTTTTTAATGACAATGGGGTGAGAGACAGTGTTGAAGGCCTTCCTAAAGTCTAGAAAGACTACATCCACTGCTACCCCTGCATCTAAGGATTTTGTGACGTGGTCATAGTAGGCGACCAGGTTGGTCTAACAGGACCTGCCTCTAAAGAACCTGTGTTGATTCTCCTCCCTCCCTTTTTTGAAGATGGGAACCACATTGGCTCTCTTCCAGTCCTCTGGCACCACACCAGAGCACCATGAGTGCTCGTAAAACCATGCCAAGGGCTCCGCAATGACCTCAGGTAATTCCCTCAGCACTCTGGGGTGGAGATCATCCAAACCAGCTGATTTAAATACGTCCAGTCCCTCCAGAAGTTCCCTGACTAGATCCTCACTGACCCTTGGGCTCGGTGTGCCTCCCCTGGGGCCTGACGGGTCCTGGTGGGGGGGCTGATCTGGTCCCTGCTCAGGAAAATGGAGGCAAAGAAGTTGTTAAAAAGCTTTGTCATCTGGTGTGACAACCAGATTTCCTAGCACATCTTGCAGTGGCCCCATGTTATCTGGTACCTTCTTTTTGCCCCTTCTGTATTTAAAAAAGGACTTCTTGTTGTCCTTGATCGGGGTAGCTAGTCCCAGTTCCTTCTCCACCCTGGCCTTCCTGACCACCCACCTGCAGCCCCGAGCAACCACAGTATAGTCCTCCCTGGTGATGGCCCCTCCTTTCCATTGGGTGTATGCCTCCCTTTTATCTAGGAGACATTCCCAGATGCTTTTGGTAAGCAATGAGGGCTTTTGCACCCTCCTGTCCCATTTGATCCATGAGTAGTCCTGCCTAGACAGACATCTCACAGGTGCAAGCAGAGGCAGTCACAGTGGCTCTTGCATTCTGACATCCTCCAGCCATTTCCCTGTGTCTCTTAATTTATCTCCTCTCTTTTCCTGTCCTTCTTCCCAACACACCTGCCATAGCAAACTCTCGTATAAGTTGGCCTGTTTACTGTTCCTTGGTTCTGAAGGGTTCTTTTTTTCCCCTGCATCCTCTCACAAAGCTTAAAGTATCCCCTTCAAAGTGAACTACCTGCAACTGCTGCCCCTGTTTGCTCTTTCAATTCAATCCTATTTATATACTAGTGAGAACACTAAAGGAGAAAAAATAAATAAGCAGATGTGTATTTAATCTGAAAGACAACATGGCCCCAAGTATTGTGCTGTTTTTGGAAAGTATAATTTTAGTTGTGACAAGAGGAAACTTTTTGCCTGATAATGCCTATCCCAAACACAAAAACCCCAAGTGCACACAGTTGCACATACAATGCAGAAAGGTGATCCTGCAGTGGCAGCTGTGATCTCTGAGCCTCAAGGGTTTTAGGCACCTCATGGAAGCCAGCACCCCATATCTACAGCTGTGAGACTCTGGGTCTCTGTGCTGTTAGGATCCACAGTCAGCACATGCTAAGGCTAAGAGTCCCCTCAGTTATGGGACTCCCAGTTCCAGCTGGACATGGTGCACCCCCACGGCTGGAAGCCACATCAGCTGATGGGTTTCCTAGCCATGGGGGACACCCTCCTACATGAGCAAATTAAAACTCAATAGCAACCAGCTATAAAGTTAATACACAGTTTCAAGGTCTAACTTTATAGCTGGTTGGAGTTTTTTATTGTTTAATAGCTGCTTTACTCAATTAACCATTTAATTGTTCAAAACTTGTAAGTTGTAGAGGGGGCCTCAGTGCCTTCAGTGCCACAAATAAGCCTAACTCTGATCAGAGTTTCTGTCAAGTTTACAATAGCACAGTTCTTACTCAGTGTCTCTAGTTCAACAACATGCTTATCTATACTTTCTCCTGTTGTTTTTTTTCATGTAATAATGTGCATCTTTCAAGAGTCTTTTTCTTTATTGCCATACAGTACTTCTCAGACTTGGACAGTATTACACTTGACTGCATATTCTGGCCTTTTTGAAAGGTAAAGGGTCATAAAAAGCCAGGGCTTCTTCCCCATAATATACATGAAGAGTTAGGATTTGACTGTTATTTTTCTCTTCTGCCCTGAGCTTGGTATGTACTACTCAAGCCTTTGTGTGAATGCCCTCAATTCTCTGCTATACTGCCTAACAACAGAAAGGTAGCTGAAAGTTGCAGCACTCCTGTGACCACTGTCCTTTTATTTAGACCAAGGCTTTCCATGTGGCCAGCAAAAGGATAAGCTGTGTAAACCAGGCTTCTGCCTGATTGCTGCTTCCTCTGTCACTCTTCTTGCAACAGCCGCAGGAGTCTTAAAGTCCCCCCCGTCCCTGCTCCAACTTTTACTGCTTGCCAATGGTGGAACCAGTACAGTGTAGCATGGCTTATGGATCTAAGGGTGAACTTGGGAGTACATGGGTAAAGACTGCAGCAGTGTGGGGCCACAGGTATGAGAGCAGTGGGGGCAGGAAGGTTCCATGCAGGGTGGGGTAGAAGCAGCAAGGGTCTGTACAGCTATACAGGGAAGTCGTGGGCCAGTGGTACAACCTAGTAGATGACATGGATGTTCACTTATTCTTGATGCAGCTTGCAAGGTGTTCAGCCTCCAGCCACTTAGAAACTGGACAGTCATGAGCATATAGGCAGGAGCACTTATATTATTGTTACCTCCATCTCCAGGATGGTTTCAGGCCTACTAAGCCAAAACCAGGTGGCATTGACTAAGCCTTCAAATGTTGGCAGGGTTAGCAGCAATTCCTTTGATCTGTATGTCTTTTTCTTCAAATATTTTAAGGCTATCCTTAACAGGATGTACTTATATCTTGAAGATGTTCTCAGTTATTGTCATAAACAGCATTTTTTCCCATTGCTATCTTTCAACAATTGCTCACTCCTGAATTTTTTCCTTTCATATTCTCTTGGTTGTCTTACTTATCAAAGAAATGTTCAAGGCTATTTAATTATAGTATTTATACATCTACATAATAAGGTATTTACAAGCAAATCTCTAATATAGACTCAGACATACCAGCAAAAATATGATCCTGCCAGTATATCTTATTTCATTTGGGGAAACTTGGAACTAAGAGAGTTTCCCAGTACATTTAGTTTAGTGCAGACTAAATTCATGCTGACAAAAAGAGTGCTTTTGCTTGCATAACTTATACCAGTTCCTCGAGCAAAATAAACCATATCGGAAAAACACATTTTTTTCCTGATATAACTGTGACTACATTCGGGATTTTGCCAGAATGAAATAATGGTAAAAATACCATACCCCCAGCTAAATTACTACACTGAAAAAGTTAAAATATAGGTATAACTTAGGTGGCTAAAAATAAATTTAGAACATTCCAACTAGAAATAAAATGTATAATTTTAAAAGGGATGGTGATTAAGAAATTAAGATTTCTAAGGAATATGGTAATTGCTTATCAACTTGAATTTTTAAATCAAAATGGAAGGAGTTTCTAAAACATTTGTCAATTCATGCCATAAGCTCACAGCCAGAAATCTCACATGGCTTAGTACATGCTACCTATGGGAAAACACTGCATATATGTGACAACTCTATTAAATAATCATAGCAAAACCAAATGCCCTTGCAATTACCAGTCCACTAATTATAGAGTCATTTTAACATTCTATTTATTAATATAAGATAAACTTATTGGGCATGTATACACAAGATGCTGACTGTGCAGTAGCCGAATAATACTGCATAGTAGTGCACTGCAGACCAACAGTGCTAATACATTACTGTGCAGTATTATTATTAGGCTATTGTAAAATAGTGTCACTTAAAAAGGTGTTTGCCACTCCGGTTACTGTGCATTTATTTAGTATTTGATTATACCTTGTACATTTGTATAATCAAGTAACTAAATAAGTGCAGTAACCACTACACAATAGCATCTCGTGTAAACACATCGACTATGTTGTACTCAGGAATCTCTATCAATGTATTATAACAGAGATAAGGATTTCTTTGGGTGCTATATTTTACTGGACCAACTGCATAGTTTGGATTGAACTTTCTAATGAAAGACATTCAAGGTTATAACATTGCTCTAACATTGCTCCATTATCATATCGTCCTTTGATTACATGACAACTTCTTTACAAAATACAATGCAAACATATACCTGAACTACATTTGCACCGTTTATCCTAAGTACTAAGTCTTCCTGAAGCATCCATACTATTTTGGATAGCTAGGAATTTGGAATGCTAGACTTACCTTGAAGATGCCACTCTAGACAAAAAGAAATTCAAAATAAATGTCTTTAATGTTCTTTGTAAATCCATTAAGGATGTTTGTGCACTAAGTTTATGAACATCTTTGATAAACATTTGGATTTGTTGTGCATGATCTGCTAATGAACAGTCATTAAACTGTTCCTAAATTTATTCATTATGAATGCTTATAAATTTCTCATGAATTATTATTACAAAATGTGGGCTCCCCTGGCAATCATCCAAAAACAAAGAGTAATGTTTCATAGTATAGATTAAGTATTAATGATATAATAACAATATAGACTGCATCATTATCATTGTGTAGACAATGCACTTTGCACTGGTAGTAACTTCAAATCTATGTTAAGAGAAATTTATAGTTTAATTTTCAAATACAGAAAAGCAATTATTCTCAAATATCAAATGTTGTCAAATTTGGTAAGTCATCTACCTGTTGATTGATACCTAATTTCTTAAGTAAATATATTGATTTCAGGTAGTGAAATAGAGATATACTTATTTATGGTGAATACAAATCTCTCCATTAACAGTTCCACTGGTTTCAATAAAGCTCCTAATGGAAGTCCTGATGCATGCCCATGGAAGTTTATGGTCATGGTTCTACTGATCTCTATGCACTTTGGGTCAAAAACTGACCCAGAACTATTAGCTATCTATGAGTTTTCAGTTTTTTTCACAAATACTTATCTGTAGTATTCCCCCAACTATAAAGATGCTTGAATATCGTTCATCAGTGGCAGTGCATAGGGGGTGCATGGGGGCGCATGTGCACTGCCTAAGAGCACTGGTGCACCCCCTGACTGGCCATGCTCACTGCTTAGGTGATGGGAAGAGGGGTCAGTTGAGAGTGCCGGTCTCTTCCCTGTAATCGTCTGCTG
The DNA here is from genome assembly GCF_001723895.1 of Crocodylus porosus. Classification (NCBI taxonomy): domain Eukaryota; kingdom Metazoa; phylum Chordata; order Crocodylia; family Crocodylidae; genus Crocodylus; species Crocodylus porosus. The sequence goes on from NW_017728948.1 coordinate 42,126,175, forward strand.
GGAAGTGGAATGCTGTGGTACTCTTGGAAGCGACTGCAGCCACTTCCCTAAGTGGGTGCAGTGATTGGCTTTGGGGGGATTCCCCCCGAGTTGAAGGGATCAGCCACAGGGGTCCCCGCTCTTGGTCAGTGAGATTGGCCGTAGGGGCCCCCCCGGTGGCTGACTCATCACTGGGGGGGGGGCACATGATCCCTCGACTAAGGTGACACCAGTTGGCCATGTCATTCATTGAATGATTGCATTTTTATGTTGGCAATATTGCATGAACACACATGGACAAAAACATTAAATTTGCAATGTCAAACAGTCTGACATTAGGAAAAACTGGAATTAATAGTTGACTGTGTAACATTAATTAGCACTCCCCCCATACAAATGAATTAATTGCTTGCTCCCAAGGAAATTCTGCCTCTCCCATCAAGGTGCAGGATGCATGGAGTTATGTTTGCAGTCCCCTGGTTGCAATGAAGCATAGAAAGCTTTTGGCTATTCCATGCTTCTGGGCTTACCTGTCCAAAATATAGGGCCAGGAAGAAATATTTTCCCCACCTGTTTCTTTGTTTGTTGTGTTGTATTGTGTTTTGTTTTGTTTTCTACCTTCCCAGAAGCATTGGTTGTTGGTGCAGAATTTTGACTGTGGCGTGCTGAGGTTTTGATTGATGTTTCTGCCTACAGAGGATCTTGCTCTTCCTCTCAGGGTCAAATATTAACCTCATTTAGTATCAGAAAGTAATTTTACCCCATGTTCAGCTTAGTATAGACTGTTGAGGTTTTGCCTTCTTCTGGAACAGGAGGCCCTTCCTCTTCTTTGGATTATTTGAGTGTATTTTAACAAACTACTTCCTGTCATTGCAGTGGCCGGATAATTACAGCACCCTCATCCCCCTGCTTTACCTGTGGCAAGTTAAAAGATGTTTTTGTTATTTCCTGCATTAAGCCTGGTAGTTGTGCAAGGGTTATTTCTGAAGCTTCTTATGAACAGATTAAAAAACATTTGTCTAGGATAACTTAGATAGGGATGATACTATCTTGAGCAGTGGGGTGCACTAGATGTCCTGAGGTTCTGTCCAGCTCAACTTTTCCGTAATTCTATGGTATTCTCATTTCCTGTGCCCTCCCAAACATCTCCCAATTCTCTTTTTTTATATCCACATAGCAACCAGTTCATGGCTAGGTTCAGGGGAAGGTTAAGGGTAGTGCATTTGAACCCCTTTGGCAGTAAAGGACATAAGATCCTGCCAGATTTCCATGGGTTTAGCCCACAAGATGGTCATCTTGGCAGACGTTACATTTTTCTAGGTTTAATCTGCACTACAGCCATTAGGGCTGTGTGACATTTCACTGGGTGTTTCATTTTGAAGCTGTTTTGATGCGCTTCAAGCATGAAACAGTGAAACTGAATTGAAACAAAAGGCTTCTAAACAGCTTCAAAACAAAACAAGGGCACTTGAAATGTTATGACAGTTTTGAAATGTTTCAAGTTTTGAAGCTGGGTTTACTTGGCTTCAGCGCGGGTCCAGGTGGCAAAGGCAGCCTCCTCTCATCCAGTGTGCAGATCTGGATGCTCGCACCCCTGGGAGGGGTCTGGCATAGCCCAGCATCCCTCCCAGGGGTGCAAGCCCCTGGATCTGCAGCCCAGATAAGAGAAGGTGGCCTCTTCCACCTGGGACTAGGGCTGGGCATGGCCTGCACCCAGCACCAGAGAAGATTGCTGCTGCCACCTGTCCCAGGTGGCAGCAGCAGCCTGAACCTGCCTTCTCTAATTCAGGGGCTCACACTCCTGGGAGGGCTTCTGGGCTGTGCCAGACTCTACCCAGGGGTTTGAGCCCCTCGATCTGCATGCTGCATGAGAGGAAGCTCAGGCTGCCACTGCCGCCTGGAACAGGAGGCAGAAGCTATCTTCTCTGGTATTGGGCACAGCCTGCTTCCAGCACCAGTCCCAGGTGGAAGAGGCAGCCTCCTCTCATCTGGGGCATAGATACAGGGGCTCATACCCCCAGGAGGGCTGCTGGGCTGTGCTGGATTTCTCCCAGGGGTACAGTCCCCCAGATCTGCTCACCAAATAAAAGGAGGCTGCCACTGCTGGCAAGTGTCAGGAGTTGTGTCGTGAAGAGTTTGAGGTGCAGTTTCTCAGAAACATCTATACCTATCTTCTTGAAACTTGTCAGGCTTCATGCCCTCAGAAGGAGCTACCATCTGTGCAATTTTCAGCCAAATAAGGCACGAAATTACAATGTTTTAGGCATTTTCATGATTCCCCATTATAGCCTAACGGTGAAACATCAAAACGCATCAAAACAGTGAAACAGTTTTGATTAAACAAAACCGGACAGTGCTTCAAAACTAAACAAAACAATTAAATGAAATACTGTCCCTTCAAAATTGTGAACCAGATGTCAAAACAAAACAATGGTGTTTTGCACAACCCTAACAGTCATCACTATATACACGTGGATGTCTAAAATTGGCTCCAGTCCAAATTAACTAATTAAAGTTAAAGTTAACTTTAAAGGATTAAAGTTAATGCATTCTAGGATAGTCTGAACTAGGCAATTTAAACTGTATTAATTAACATGTATATATGGCATTGCTTTTAGGAAAAAACAGTCCTTAGGAGCTCAGCAAATAGGCATTGAAAATATCAATCCCCACCATGGAACTCAGTAGGATTTTTGCAGCCAACAGAGGCTAGCCAATCAGGCACCAGTTAACACATTCACAAAGTCAAATGTGTCAACAACACCTCACCTACAAATAAAACCACTGCTCCCCTCCCCCCATCCTCTCACAAGGCATTGGCACTTTGGTCAATCACATCCATTATGGCTTCTGGAACAGCACTTTAGATAACTGTCATCAAGTTTGCAACAATGTAGCAATATTAAATAGGCTTATTATTAGGTCTGTGCCATTTCGACTTGCGTTTTGATGTTTCGCTGGAACTGCATTTTGTTTTGAATTTCATTTTGATTCAAAACGGCTGTTCCTTTTCATTTTGTTGAAACAGTGTCTCTGTTTTGGCACTGGTTCAATGTTTCACCCATAGGCTATAATGGGGAAGCTCAAAACAGCCTATAAGTTTGTCATTTCTAGCCTGATTTAGATGAAACTTGCAGGAGTGGTAGTCCCTTTTGAGGGCATGAAGTCTGCCAAGCTTCAAGGAGATAGGTACAGGGATTTCAGGGAAACTACACCTCAGATCTTTAAAACAAAAAACTCATGTCTGAGGAAAGAGTAGAGCCCCAGAGAAGTAAAATGGCCCCACCTGTACTGCAAAGAACTCTGCAGGGCTCCTTCTTCACCTGGTGTTTACAGAGGGGAGGAGGAGTCATCTGGAACTCCAGGATAAAAGGAGACATGAGGCAGGCAAAAGAAGGACACAGAAAACTGGAAGTGACTGACTCAAGCAGCAAAACAGCAGGGAGAGCCAGAGGTGAAGAGGAAGCGAGGGACACCAGGCATAAGGGAAGCAACTCTGTGGAGGGACCTGCTGGGGGAGAGAACCCTGAAGGAAATGCCCAGAGAGAAACAGAAACTGCCGCAAGGCAGTTAGAAGGTACCGTAAAGACCCTAAAGCAGGCCTGAAAAAAAAGGGTACTCCAAAGTTGGGACTCTAAGGGCAGAAGAAATGCCGGGGGGTGTTATTCTCTTTTTCATTAGGGTGAGAGGACAGTCACCCCGAGATAGTGCATTTACAACTCTCAGGACAATAAGCCAGAAAAAAGACTGGCTAGGATTTCTGGCAGGTCTGTGCCAGGTTCCAGCCAGGCGAGGTACAACCGGGCCCACTGGGGATACTGATTGGCCAGACCTAGAGACCCAAGGAGCATTTTTTTGTATTGCTCAAAGGCAGATTGTGGAGACAACTGAATTACCACCCAGTGGAACAGGTGGGGGTGTAGGGGTTGGTGGAGCCCTCACTACAATAAGACAAATTGCAAGAGCCAAAGCGTCAAGACCCACATGCATACCAGCAGATCTAGGGTGATATGGAATGGCTGGAGGCATTCTGGATGATGTGGACCACCTTCCAGGACCTCCTGGAACAGCTCCAGCCACACCTGGAGCAGCAGGGCATCACCATGCAGCCACCTCTCCCTGTGGACTCCCAGCTGGGCCTTGTTCTGCTCAAGCTGGCCATGACTGCCAGACTCTGGTATGTGGACCATCTCTTTGGCATGGGCAAGGCCACTAATGAGGAATCCATCCTGGAGGTGTGTGATGACCTCCAGGATGTCCAGGGCCACACCGTGTTATGTGTGCATGACCCTTTGGTGGTAATGGGGTTCTATGCCCAGGGATTCCCCCAGTGCATTGGGGTCTTGGACAAGTCCCACTTCCCTGCCACCTGGCCACCCTATGGCAACCCCCTCCTCCCCTCAACAGACAGAGTCCCAGTCCCCTTCCCTCCCCAACAAAAAGATCCCCCTTTCCCCTCCCCCCTCACAATAGAACCCATCCACTACCCACCAATAATTAAACACCTTCTTCTCCAAGCAAATTATTTACAAGTGAAGTGCTGAGCTTATGTGCATGCCCTCCTAGTGTGGGTGGTCATGGGTTAGGGGCACCTAAGGGGCAGAACCCAGGGAGAGGTGGGCAGACCTTCAGCCATTTTCCTGCAGGTGGGCATGTGGCAGCAAGCCTGGCAGCTGGTGGTCCCTCAGTGTGGGTGGCTCCCCCTCTGGCAATGGGTGTTCAGGGCCAGCAGGTCCAGAGTACAGTCCTGGCCCTGCTGGAGGCAGCTCTGTGCCTTCATGGAGCCAGGATGAGTGGGAAGCCTGGGCCCAGGTGTGGCAGCTAGGTGAAGGAGGACCCAGGGCAGCATTTGGGGCAGGGTTTCATGGCTGGTTTAGGCAGTGCTGGACTTCTGCCCAAGTCCATGGGGGAACCTGCTGCTGGGTGGCAGGCAGCTGCCAGGGGGCATGCAGGGCTAATGTCAGGAGCCAGACAGTGGGACATGAAGATGACTGCCAGGGCCAAAATGGTATCCAGCACCCAGCTGTCATTGTCCGTGGTCTGCATGGAGATAAGATGATCTGTACCAAGAGCTTTTAGTGCCCAGCCTTGGATTGGGGGTCAGGCATGCATGGGTGCCCAGAAACCATTGTAAGTCAGGGGGGACAGCCAGAGCCCAGGCAGCTGCAGGCCAAGCCATTCATCCCCACTCACTCCCCTGGGGCAGGCAGACTGCTGGGTGCTGGCTGCAGGCAGCCTGCCTCTCCTGTCCTATTCACAGGGTGGAACAGGTCAAGCTGCTTACCTGATGCCATGGCTTCAGATCCCACTACCCCCCACTCCTCCTGCAGGCCAGCTACTCTCCTGTGCTTCCACCAAATTCATGGTGCCCAGGCTCAGGGCATGGAGCTCCCAGAAGTTTGGGATGAGGAGTATTTGCCCTCCTCACATGGGGATCTGTCCAGGGAGTCCAGTTCCCCCCATGCCAGTGCTGTGCCCAAAGTGTGCCCCTGTTGCATGTGTCCTGGGCACCACATGAGGAGCTGTTTACATGAACCAAGGGGTGCCTGGCCCATTAAGTCCTGCTACTGATGATCACCATGGTGGCCCAAGTGAACCTGAGCAGCTGGCATGGGACCCTGAGTTTTGATGGTGTGAGGGCAAGCTTTGGCTGCTCTGCAACCTCTACCACTGCCTTAAGGGCTACCTGTGGCTGTGCTACACATCCATGCCTCCCAGAGCTAGGGAGCATATCACTACCTAGCTGTGGGGTCAGGAAAAGACTGCTCAATAAAGGTTTTTACTATATCCTGCCTGCCTACTGATGTGGGGGTGGGGGCATAACCTAGGGGCCAGGTCAGTACAGCTGGGTGGAGAAGGGAGGATTGGACTGGGGCTGGGGTGGGGAAGGCCCTTCCCTCAGTGTGGAGCTTACCACATGGCTGGGGCTGGCATGGTCAGTGACTTTGCTCAGTACCGGCTGGCAGTGATGGTGTGTGGCTCCAGATGGACTGTTCTGGGGATGAGCTGGCACTGCTGGTAGGTGGTGGTGATATAGCCAACCACCCTGATAGCTGGGGCTGAGGCTGCAGAGCTGTCAGGGCAGGTGCTGGCCTGGGTTCTCCAAGATGCTAGTGGCAGCTGCAGGTGAGGAGTCACTGGTATGCGCTGCTGGCACCATGAGGGGCCTCCCACAGTAACATGTCACTGTGGGTGCCAGACTGGGGCAATGGTTCAGGCAGGTCCCCTGTGCTGCTATACACAGTATGGCTGCAGACTGGGTCCCAAGGCATGAGGATCTTTTTCTGTTGTTGAATAAAGTGTATGGACTTGTGGGCACTTCCTGACTAACAATTGTGGTCAATGATGGTGACCCACTGTGCCTGCAAGATCTTGACCTTTGTGCAGCACTTCCATGCTGACTGGTCCTACCCACACTCCTGCATCTGGCCTGACAGCCCCTCATACACATGAGTAATGGAGCACCCACCCCACACAAAATAGTGCTGCACCTTTAACTTTTCCCAAAGCACTACAAGATCATCAGTCTCCTCCTGCAACCAGTTGTGGCCCCAGGCAGTAGGCACTAGTGTGGGTGATGACAAGGCCATTGAGGCTCCCATGCCAGCTCTCTGGGCCTCTGTGTGGCTATCCCTGTGCTCCTAGGCCTGGGCAGCTGCCTGCAGTGCCTGGTAAAGGGGCATGGCATGGGATGAGCAGCCATCTGGTGAGACAATGCTTCACATCTCCTACAAGCTCTGGGAAGGCTCCTAGGGGTGGGATTGATGGCCAAGAGCTGCCTGCAGCTGGATCTAGGTGCTGGTAGGCCTGGCAGCAACCTGGAGTAGCGTGCAGGTCTGGACAGCATGGGCCCGGCAGCCACATGACATTGCAGTGTTGTAGCAAAAGTTTTTTTTTTTTTATTGCATTCCCTCCCCTTCCCCAACCATTTCTGACTTTTTCTCTCCCTCTATTCCCGATAAATAAGTATAAGTGAGCTCAAAC
>NW_017728948.1:42133572-42137038 GCF_001723895.1 Crocodylus porosus
AGGAACAGAGACAAGACCAGCATTTGAAAAACAAAAGACCCTGCAGAACCAGAAGCTCTCACCATTGTATTCCAACATTACAGACACCCAAAACTGTACATCCCTGTATGGAGCACACATGCTCAGTATGCCAGGGGCTGACTCTTGCCTGGGCATGCCTCCTGTCACTAGGGTCACAAAAGGTCTGCCCCTATAAAAAGGGGCAGTAAAGACAGACCCAGTGGGATGCCCTCTCTATCTGGACCAGCACCATTCCACCCCACCTATCCAGCCAGAGGCCCTGCCAGTGACCCCCCTCTGGACAACACCTACTGAACAAGGACCCCTTTCCATCACGGATAAGTAGATATTACCTGCATACCTTCTCCTAGAATTTGGACTCTCTCTCTCCTCCTGGACTTCAGTGGACTTCAGCCCCTGCACCAAGCCTCTCTAAACCCTGCTGTGATCGTGTGTGGGTGGGTGCAAGGGAACCAATGAGACATTGTGTCACCATCTCCCCTATTCAATAAAACCACTGTCATTTGCAACCCCAAGTTGGGTCATATTTTACTAAACCCCAGTCCCTTCCTTATCTTAAATTCCAGCCTCATTCTCTCTTTCTCAGCTCCAGTCCCAACCTTCTGTGCTAGTTTCCTGATCTCCTCCCAATTCCGTCTCCCCTTTTCTGCCACCTCTCTTGCTTTCCTGCTATCCCTGCTGCCTGCTGCTTTTCCTGTGATTTTCTGCTGCCTGTCTCTCTGTTTTCAGGCTTCCCACCCTGCACCTTCTGTAATCTCCACCTCCCCACCCCCCCACAGCTTCACAACTCCTATTAGCTGTTCTTCAGTTCTCTCCAGCTTCCAGCACCTACTGCCACTCTCTGCAACTTCTCTAGCTGCCCCAGAGCCACCCTCTGGCTCCCCACACCCACAGCCCCTCTTTAACACTCACACTTTCCCTTAGTCCCAGTTTCCCTCTTCTCCCCATCTACCTTTTCAGCTCCCCCATAGCTCTGGCTCCAGTGCCAGATGTTGTCTTTTAATCAATTAAGATCAATTAACCTAAAGTTACCCCTGAGTCTCAGTTCTTCAGCCCAGGTCCCCGTAGTCCACTGGTTCTAATCCCAGTCCTGGTAACTTTAACCCCCTACACTTCTACTTTCTTACCTTAACCTTTCCCCAGGTATCCCAAGTACACCAAGCACATACATACATACACATCACAACACCGAACTTAGGAACTCACCTGTTCCTGAGCTGCTAGTGTAAGAGCGTGTGTATGTGTGTGTGTGTGTGTGTGTGTGTATATATATATATATATAATATGGCATTGTGTGCATGATATACGAATTAGTGATCTGTGTCTAACTTTTGGGGTGTATAGTGTATGTGCCTGAGCTGGTAGTGTGAGTGTGTATGCCTAATAGGGGTATATGCACCTAGTGAGTGTATGCTTAATTGATTTTTATGTGTACATGTGCAGTTGTACACCATGCCCTCCTGTCTAACAGTGCAATATTGAGATCCTAAGCACTGGCCTGACCCCTCAGGGCAACAGTGTCAGGCAGCGGTTCCGTGGCAGGCTAATGTAGCTAGCCTATGGCCTGCCCAGGGGGACACGGAGACTGGGGTGGCCTCAGCCTGTGTGCCCCAGGGCTCAAAATGCCTACAGACTTTTAAGGGCTGACCAGAAGCAGATTTTCTCCTGCTTAGTGTCTACACATGTGTTACTATGCAATTACTACTCATGAGTAAATCTGCTACTTCCATTATCAAGTAGCAAATTTACTCATGAGTAGCATTGTTTACTGCGCAGCAAGCATGCACACATGTAGATGCATACGCTTAATGCACAGTAAACTATGCTACCACACAGCAAAGTGTCTTGTGGAGATACCCTAAGGAATATTTTAATTCAAATTCACTCCCAAAGGCAGGGTGATTCAGAACTAAGAAATCAAACAAATCGTTCCTAACTAGGCAAGGTTCTTTTGGGCAGATGTGATATTTTTTATTAGACCAACTAAATAGTTGGAAAAATGTTCTTTGCAAGCTTTGGGGCACAAACACCCTTCTTCAGGAATCAGGGGGCTCCTAACTAGGCTTACAATCAAATATCAGTGATGCAAGCCTAGGACTCTTCCTTGTAAGACTTCACTTGACAGGAACTTTGCTATTCAAATACATTAAGAAACTGTACCTGCCTTATCTTGCAATCTAAATCAACATAGGAGATGGTCTTAACTTGTGAGAGCAGTTCCACTGAAGTTTGCATGGTCAGTCCAAGCATTTGAGTATTTATGTCAGCATACATTTTTATCTGAGCATTTGCTGCTTTCAAGCTTTCACTTCATAGGCTGATCATTTAAACACCTTAGGATCCGGGCAACACACTAATAATAATAATAATAATAATAATAATAATAATAATAATAATAATAAATATTTGTACCTTTAATGTTTGAGCATAATCTCCATTAATGATAATGGGAGTTAGGCTTGCACATCCATAGGCCATAGAATCCAAAGCTACTTAATTTATGAAATCAAGTACTGATGCCATTATCTAATTAATTAAAAGTAATCAAAAGTGATAGTTGCACTTTTGTAAGTCAGGAAGTAATTTTAAGACACAAGGCTAATTGAGTAGCATGATCTTATGAATATTTTTGTCTTGAATTAGTTAATTTGATCAGTAACATTTTAAAAAGTAAACAATTTTAAATGTGCATTTGAAAATGGAAACGACAAATTAAAGATATCAGGCAGAGTAAGTGGGAAGCAAAATGAATCCAGCAGCTTGTTTAACCCTTGTTGGTCCAGTTAGGAGGAACTGAGCTCTTTATTGTACATTCTATACCTGCACACTTTTGCTTACAATGGTAAAGGTAACAATTGCCTAACATATAAGATATCCAAACAAATTCTGTTAAAATAACTTATTTTCAGTTAGTCATAACTTTCCCACACATTAACGGTGACACAAGGCCTGCATTGGCATGGTCAATGGGCGCTTATGCAGCTGGTGCTGCCAGGCAGGCTTTGGGTTCCTTGATAATGACCCATGCTTTCGGGCGGGGAACTTCCTGGGGTGGTATGGGCTTCATCTCTCTCCGAAAGGCAAGCGTGTCTTCTATTCCAGGTTGGCTGATCTCATACAGTGAGCTTTAAAGTAGCCTCACTGGGGGAGGGGGCCGCAGGAAGACGAGGAGACGCCATCCAAGAAAGACAGGTGACAAAGGCAAGGAGTGCTAAGGTAAGAAACGGGGGTCCAGACAGTCTCCCTAAACGCGGGGTTGCACACACAGTCTTGCAAGGCCTCAAATGCCTATATACCAATGCTCACAGTATGGGAAATAAACAGGAGGAACTCGCCCTCAGAATAGCTAGTTCAAACCCAGATGTCACAGGGCTAACAGAAATGTGGTGGGATTCATCCCATGACTGGGCAGTTAGCATTAGGGACTATAGGCTTTACAGGTAGG
>NW_017728948.1:42147557-42162923 GCF_001723895.1 Crocodylus porosus
GAAAAAATTTGTCATATGTTTAATAGAGACTCACGAGTAGTAGCTAACTTCTCTGTAGGATTAAACTGCACTGAGAATTCCTTAGCTTTCTATTGCAGAATGAAGTGGGACTTTCACTGCAACAGCTTCTCTCTGTGGCACAGGATAAATGAACTGGTCCAGATCATTATCAAAGAAACTTATATTTAGGCACAGAAATGTCTAAAAATAGTAGGCCTAGTCATAAATGCTTCCTGTACAGTGACTTGGTAGATCTTTGCCTCTCAAGGGTGAGCCAGGGTACCTAGGTACTGAGTAAGGAAGCATCTCAAAGCCAATCAACAGGACATGCTAGGCAGAAGGAGGTATCTGAACTCCTGACTTTCTAGCAGTTTGGCATCTGACCACAGCTCTAACCTTAACCATACACGGGCAGGGCCAGGTCTTGGTGGGAAGGAAGACAATGATATTCTCATCTTGAGCCAGCATTCTGGGCGCCCACATAGCTATCCTGGTGTGGTTGGCCCTGGGCAGCTGCCAGCAGGGTGTGCAGGGGCACAGCCAGGGACTGGGAGTTGTGTGGCAGAGGCACTTCACCACAGGACCTGCAAGCATAGGAGACAGCTGGGGGTGAGCAGCAGCAGGGAGCAGGTGCTGGCCCTGCTGCCAGAAACAGCCAGGCAGCAGCCCTGCAGGGATCTCAGCTCTGGTTAAGGGATGCAGCAAGCTTCAGCCCTTTGCAACACTCACCTATGGCCAAGTAGCAGCTCTGGAAGGGGACAGCCTAGAAAGAGATGGTCTGTGGCCTGTCCAGGGGGATCTGCTGGGCTCCTGCACAGAACAACAGTCTTGTCCTGGCTCCTGGTGTGTGCGCCCCAGGGCACAAAAGGTGGAAACTAAATTTAGATTAGAAAAGTATTCAGATTAGAAATAAAACACAGGCTATTGCAAGTAGAGATATTGATAGTTCCTTATGTCACGTTCTCTTTTGCACCTGTACAAGCATAGTACAATTCTGCTCTGTTACTGGGGTCCCTAGGCACTACTACAATACATATAATAAACTATTATTTGGCTATTGGAACAACTTCCCCAGAGATTATGAATTGCTTAGAATTTTGGAATTAGAGTATACATCTTCATAAACTGGGAGGTCCATATCTGATCATCTAATCTGATCTCTATAACAACACAGGCCAGATAATTTCAGAACATTTATCCCCAAACTAAGTGCTGTAAATTTAGGAAATTCAAGATGAAAGTTAAATTTTAAAGCAAGTCAACCATGTTCAATTTTTAGAAATGCACAATGAGGAGATTCAATTCCTGTTTGTTTTCACCATAATAGTGCAATGCAAAAGCCATGATTACATTTAAGGCATTTTACTACTTACAATGCCGTGTTAAAGTAGCTTTTAAAGACATGTTACAACCCCACTTGTGCTATCTCTAACAAAAATCTGCACAGAAGTAATATTCATTCCTCTTTTGACCTCTTGAATCATAGAGTTTCTACCTTTACATTACACATAAACTAGTTTAAGTTATCAGAAATTGGTTTAAATCTGTAATAGAACATAAGTTTAGTGCACATAAACCAGTTTCAAAATGGTTGAAACTAGTTTAAGATAAACGTGGTTGAATGTACTATCAGACTTAACTGATTTGGGGTCAAGCTGGTTTAAACAATATCTGTCCCAAACCCTTCCTTGTTTAAGTTAAACTAGAGTCCCCCAGCATCCCAGATGCTTTGCAGTCCTGGGCTGAGCTGTCTGCTCCAGAGACCAGGGCTGCACCCACCCCTCTTCTCCCTAGCCAGAGCTCCACAGGAGACTCCAGGCACAGCAGGGTCTACCTGGCTTCCCCCTGCCTCACCCCTGCTCATTGCTCAAGCAGGGAGTCTCTCCTCCCTCTCTCCCTCCCTCCCATCTCCCACAGCATGGACCCCTGTCCCATGGACCCTAGTCATGTAGCATGCTAGATAATGCTGAAAGGTGCCTGTGGGTGTCTGTATTCAATTTCACTGAGACAGGACAAAGGCAGATAGGACAGTGTCCATTTAGGGCTTTTTGGAGCTAATCAACAGCTCGGCATGTAATGTCCCTCCATTCCTTCCTTGGAATAAACTGTGTAAGAAGAGTTTGAACTAATGAGCGGGGCTTTTGTTTTCTTGATGAGCTGCTAAACACTGTGTTATCAACTCCCTGCTGGCTCCCTCACCTGTTAGGTTTGCATAAAGTATGAAGAAGCAGGGCAAGGGAGATTGAAAAGCTCAGTATAATCAAGAGATGCATGCACAGACTTAGTCCTTCCTCCCCTTCCCCTTTTTGCCTCACAGTGCTAGCCAGAGGCTGGGGGATGGCAACACTCCTGTCCCTTAAGCAGTGAGCAGGGAGAAGCCTGGGATTGTTTAGGTAGAGTGCGTTTTAAAACCTTCCCTAATTAGAGGTCCTGTCAGAGCCTGGCTATATCCTCCCTCAGCTCAGCACTATGGAATGGAAGGGAGGGCTACTCTAGCAATCAGTCCAAGTTGAGAAAGAAATTATTTTACTGTTTCTTATTTAAAAAAATTATTATATTAACCTTATTTTTTTCTCTGCATTGCTCTTATTAATTTGCAGTATTTGTAAAAAGAATCTGTACCTTATCTATTATTTGTACTGTAGTAGAACTTTGAGGTCTGAGATCGGGTCTCCCTTGTACTGGGTGTCACGAACACACGGTAAAGGAGATGTATCTCACTGTTTCAAGTGTTGCAGCATGAAAGCTTTAGGTATGTGGCCCAGTGGAATCCATAGCTTCACTTCAGCTTCCTCAGGTCTTTACACAATGTCTTAGGTGAATTAGACACCTAAGAAAGGGATCCACAAACTCAAACGCCACCCCCCAAAAAAACTCCAAACCCAGCATGCTAAGCCAAGAGTTAAATGAACAATAAAAATAGTGAAGAAGGGGGTATGTCCAAAATCCTATTTTTACCACCTTCATACTTTACTCTTCAGAGAAATGTCTGTCTACAAGTAGGATTCATAAACCTTATGTTTTTTCTTAAAATTTGATGTTTACTGTAGTCCCTCCCACCCCCCTCACAAAAGGTCCTGAGGAGTGGCTGCTGTCATCCATATTTAATTCAGTATCTCAGTACTTATCACTTCCATCCAGATTAAAGGAGACAAGATTCAAATCCCTCCCCTACCTAAAGATTTGAACCAACATCTCTCCTTCAGAAAAACACCCTAATCAGAAGGCTAAATGCAACCTTGGGTGGGCTTCTTTTGATTCAGCTTGTTGAAACTGTTCCATTTTGTATGGTATAATTAAGTATTCATTCAGCCAGTGTTGGAAAGGAGGCCTGAGTTCTACTTACTACTCCAATTAAGCTTGCTACTTAGGATTAAAGTATTTTTTTACTGAGTGTTCCTTGAAGCAAGACCAGGAACTTAGGTCTACAGCCAAGATAAGTGCATTTTAATGGAACTTCAGTTCCTAGCTGATAAGCAGTACCAACATATGTGATTTTGGACATGCCAAGAAGTAGATATTTCATGGCTCAAATTTTTTCAGTAGAAAACTCAAGTGCCTGCAGATTTTAGCTACCTGCATGGATAGCTAGAGCAGATTTTAAGGCCCTAAATTTTGGACCCTGGCACTTCACATGACAAAGATGCCTTTAGGTAGCTATGTGCTTTTCTGTGAACCTAACTAACATAAATTTAAGATTGAATCCCAGATTGTTCTGCCCAATTACACATTAACTAAGGCATGCTGGAAGTTTCTATTACTACTAGCAAAACAGAGGCAGCACTGGTTGGAAATTATGACATATATAGTCCCATAAAGGGTACTCTTAACAGTTCCAGGGCTTCTTGTTTCATCACTAAATCTGTTACCAGGTTTGGTAACTAGTTCCTTATTATAAGAGGCACCAACCAAGATTAGGGTTACCACACGTGTGTGTTACACGAACACATAATAATAGAGTTCAAACCTGCATTGGGTCATGCACAGACATGCTACAAGTGAGAAAATAATTTAAGCAGAATACTAAATACAACAATCCTTGAGGAAAGTAATTTAAGGTCAGAAGCAAGTATAGTCTTCCCTCTTGCATAGCCAGGCCAGGCTTTTGCTTAACCAGAAGTTATAGAGGAGTTGTGGAACCACCACGGCTCACATCCGTAAAAGAGATAAGCATGAGAATTCTGCATACTGCCTTGCCTAGAGTTCAGGTATCCAGTACATTAAGTATATAGGAATGGGCTTTACAAAAAAGCTAGCAAGCTGAGAAGGGAGATGCTTAAGCCAGCAGCAACAGGAAACACAGGTGTGCCCCTGAAACCCCACCTCTCTTCAGGATTTTTGCATAAGCACTCTCAGGAGCAAGGAATGTCCATGGTGCAGTGTGGCATGCCTCAGTTTTCCTTTAACGGATTTCTGCAGAGGAGCAAAGAATGATACAGAGATATTGAAGCCATAATTTCTAGCCTCTCTGACAGAAGACACACCCATCTAAAGATTCTTGAAAAGCTTTGTTGGTATGTCAAGGAGGCGTGGATTGCTGGTGACATTCGGGAGGTTTTTCAAAGAAGATACAAACAACAATGGACAAGGGTCTGAGAAGAGGAGTCTGGAAACAGAGATAAGTGCAACAGCTTTGGGGCTCAGAAGATGAACAGACTGAAAAGAAAACAGAGCAATCTTTAGGGGTGCTCTGGGCTGTCTGGGTTGGACTGGGGAAAGAGGATGTTTAACCATTTGGACAGAGAACTTCTGGCTGGGTGGGATTTGTTCCAATAAGTGGTTTATTGAAGTGAAGCTATCTGTTTGCTGCTTGAAACCTCAGGTTACACTTGTTCCCCTTAACAAGGGGTAAGGTCTCTCAGGAGTGGAACTAGATATTAGATCTTTGAATTAGGGTCATGGGAAAGCAAGGAAGATGAGAGACCAAAAGGCCAGGGTCTCAAGAGTAGGAAAGAGCCAGAGTCCTCTCCTACCTACCATTCCCTTACTCTAGAAGCCATACCTAGGCTAGTTTGGAGGGGAAGGAGTGGGGAAAGGAGTGGCAGTGAGGATTTTATTCCCTGACACATGGGTCACCAAAGAATTTGAGATGGTATGACAGCAGCCCTTAGGACATCTGCCTGTCTCACCTGGACAAGAGTCAAATCTGAACTGTAAAGAGAAGCTTAACTGATAGTCCATATTACAATGTTAAACCTTTGTGGTCTAGCCAGTGGGCAGGTTTGCACAAGATGCTTTACCACATAGTTGACTAATTGACTGTGTAGTAAAGCATCAGCATCTACACATGCCAACACTTACTGAGCAGTTATTTAGTCAACTGTGGAGTTAATTTGCTACCTGCATTTGCAGATTAACTTCACAGTAGTGACTGTGCAATAGCCCGTGTGTAGATTGCCAACTGAGAGCAAATTTACTCCCAGTCAGCCATGGCAGCAGGGGATAGGAGAACAGTCCTCTTCCCTGGGAGCTGCCTGCTGCTAGGCCGGGCTCCGAGCCTGGACTGGGACAATGTCCTCATGCCCCAGCAGCAGGCAAGTCCTGGTCCCAGCTCTGCGATGTGAGCCAGAGACAAGAGATTTGCCTGCTTCAGGGCAGGGGGACATTGTCCTAGCTTGGGCTCCAAGCTTGAAGCCTGCCCCAGCAGCAGGGTGGGAGCAGGGTAGGAGAAAATATGCTCCCAAGAAGAAGCATGTGTAGATTTGCCCCCGGTTGGCTTACTGCACAGTATTTTTACTGTTCAGTAAACCTACTTTGAATTAATAGCATGTGTAACACACCCAGTGTCCATATTCCTTCATCCACAGTCAGTTCTGAACAGTCCCAACACCAGTGTTCCCTAACCAAATCATGGCCCATCCTTCTCCTTAACTGCCTTATTACTCATTTCCTGGAGTTGTGGTCCTTGCTGAGCACAGAAGTTAAGTTGCACTGGGATTTGAAGTGTGGCTTTTTTTCCATCCCACCTGCTCCAGGGTTATATGCTTAAGATTTTATTGTTGTCACTGCAGCTGAGAGTCAAAAGATCCACATACTTCCAGGTGTGATGCCATCTTCTGTGATGTTATTTCTTCAGCCCTCAAACATACTGTGTCCTAAGAATTAGCCAAACATGTTACTGTGCAGCTAGGGGCTTAGGATGTACTGGGAAGAATTAGGTTTGAAAGGGCTTCTGAGTATAATTCCAGAAACCTAGCTAAAGAAGATGAACCACTACACACCCCATGATGAGGGGTGTGTCAGTGAGGATTACGTCTGTAGTGCTGGATAATGGAAATTCTTGGAGTGGAACAGAAAGAATTCTGAATTTCAGAATTTAGTGGGGCTACATCCTGTTACTTCAGGATAATGTATATGGATCTCCTCTGCAACTAGAGATCTCCTATGCTTGTAGGCAACAGCTGAAACTAAGCAGTAAGGCAGGCCTTTTAAGTTTAGACTCTCCTGTTATTGTTTGGATGAGTTTGAATCTAAGGTCCAAAGAGATCTGTATTTAAGATTCTCATTTTGGTTGTTCTTCTTATTGTCAAAGATTAAAGTCTTTGATTTCAGACGCCGATGGCAAAAGGTCAGATGACAAAGGGTCAGAAGCTAACACAACAAACTCTGTGGTTGTAATTTGTGCCTCTGTATTAACAGTGTTGCATACACACACCCCTGTCTGTGCCTCATTTCAAATTACTTGAGTTCCATACGAGAGAGAGAGAATCTGACCTTGACAGCCCAGCACAAAAGATAAAGTATCTATAGTAACGAGATTAACTGACTTTAGTAAAGTTGTAAAATTAAATATGCTACGCGCGCCATCCTGTGACCAAACAGAACCAGTACCACCCAAGTAAAAATAACCCCCCTTTTTTATGAAACCTGAGCAAAAAAAGAAAGCACAAACAAAGAAGTGCCAACTCATTAATTATTTATAATTGGCCTATAGTAATTGGTCACCTGTGGAAAGTATAACTTTGAAAGAACTTCCGCCCAAAGCAGAGAACTGCGTATACACTCAAGAAGAACAGATCGTGCACGAATATTTCTCTCCGCCTACGTTATCTTTCTGGCGTATCCCCATTTATCTCTCTATCTCTGGTGTTATCTTTCTTATCAAGAGCTCTTAGTAATCTGCAGACTGCAACGGCTTATATGAATCGCTCGGAAGCAACTGTCTTACCCACCCTGTAAATGCTGGGTAACATGATATCTGCATGCTGTAACTGAATGAATAAATCAACTCCACTGCCTACGCTCTAGCCATCAGAAGTGTAAGTAAAATAAATCTTTTGTGAAAACATCACGCTGTGTTTAAATCATCCTGACTCCTGTTCACCGTTATCACCCACCTACCCAGTCATAAATCCCCCTCCTCACGCCAAGCCGGTCGTGCCGACCCAGGCTCGCAGGTCAAGGGTGCACCGGCATATGGGGCGCGATACTTATGAGTAGGGACAGACAAATCTAGTGCATGTCTGCTATGCCCAGAATTACAAGATGGGGTAAGATACTTAAAGTTTTGCAAAGCATCTAACTTTCACCCAATATCAGTTTGGATAATGTTACTCTTAATCCATATACTTCAGATTGCCATTTGTACAGTGGGGAAAAACCTTTCCTACTCACAATGACACTGTGCATAATAGAGATCACAAATAATAGGAGATAACAATGACAAAAGAATAGATAGGTACTCTGCTTCTGTATCATAGGACCTCACATACTTTGGTAATAGCTGTACTTTGAAATTAAACAATAATTCCAACCGGATCTTTGCTTGCAAAGCACCTCAATAAAGACTTTAAGATATGACCTATTTTCTGGGATCCTGGCTCACAAAACAATGAGTGTCTTGACATATTTCCCCAGAGCTAGTAAGAATGCCAATTGTTCCACAATGCCCATGGAAAGATATTTTCCATTACCTTATAAGAGATTTTTTTGTGAAAAATAGGAACATTTTTCTTCAGCGAAAACAAACAAACAAAAAACAAGAAAAAAAAAAAACACCAACAGCTTTTAGTCTCTCTATCTTATTATTGGGAATTCTGTTTCTCCTACTATTTAATTCATATCACATTCAAGGCTCAAAACTCTTTTTAGAGGACAAGTTTGAAGCTAAGAGGTATGAACTGGTATGAACTTGAGATTCTTGTTTCAGATACTGGGCTTGATAAGGAATAGCACTTTGGACCTGAAAACCCAAAAGTCAGTGTTGATCCAGAAGAGAATTGCAAAATATTACCTATTGCTGTCATCATGATTTCTCCAGGTACTATGACATTGCACCATAGACATATGGCCTTTAAAGAACACCCTCCCCCTACCCGCCTCACCCCAAGACTTTCTGCTCTCCACAAATTAGTGTCCTTTTTCAGGAAAAGAAGCCAATATGGCAGTTTACAGAACCCAAACTGTAAAGAAGTGGGTCACAATGGACCAACATTCCCCCGGTGCTTTCACCTGTACTCACAGCCTCTCAGCTTCTGGAAACTGCTGTTGGAAAACCTCTGTGCACAGGTCTCAAGGGCATATTCCCAGAACTAGCTTTTCATTTCTTCTGGCAGGATGGTCAGGAACTGAACGTCTGGTCTAGAAGTTGACAGAAAGTTGAAGTTGGCTGGAAGTTTAGGTTGCTTTACATTTAATAAACATGCACAGGAACAAGGAATCTACAACAGCATGCTGATATATTCTCACCATGTGGAGATGCGCATTTAGTTTTTCCTTTTTTGAACAAATCTGTTATAGATTTCTTCCTCTTATTATCTGCTCAGTGATATATTATTTACAATTATTATCGTTTTGTATCGGGCTTACAGTATTGCGTACGTACTTTATTGATTCAGATATATGGCAATATAAAACTATGAACAGATTAATATTGATAACTAAATGAATAATAAAAGTTATAGAGGTTAATAAGTGGTTGATATATTCCTCACACATGGATTTTGGAAATCAATTAAATTTTGAATGGTATAGAGCAGTGGTTACCAACCTTTTTTTTTACAGCAGACCAGCAGTAGAGAGGGAAGAGGCACCTCGTCTTCTCTGGTTTTGAGTGCTGCCTCCCAAATTTTTAATTAGATTGAAGCAAAGGAAGGTGAGTTCATTGGTAACATTCAGGAAGGCTGGTTCCTCATAGGCTGGGAATAGCTGCCAGTGGCCATGCCAGTTGAGGATTAGATGCCCCCCCCACACCTGTTACAGGAGCACTGGGATTGTAGTTGGCTTTTATCCAGATGGATAAAGCTTGGAGAAGGATCCCTGTGTCCACCCTGTAAAGCAACCATCCGCCCTGATTACTCCCTGTACCAGGATTTTTGTTGCAAACTTGAAAAACTGATCATAGAGTGGCATCAGGTAGAATCCCCATACTGTGCAATTGTGTAGGGCCCCAGCACTGACTAGCTTCCACCAATGCCAAGGCTGCTACAGGCAACCAGGAAACCAAAATGCTTATGCATAAGGAGGGCTATGAAGGAGAGTGGGTGGACCCACTTTGTGCCGACCACTCAGTGAAAAGACTTAGGCAAGTCTATGATAGCATAGACTTATACATTTACTGAAGACACCAGGGACATGATATTAAAAAAAATCTCAAAAAAAGGCTGCTTTTGGAACTACATTTAATCCAGAAGTAAGCATATAGCAGGCTATATGCAATACTTTATTTCAAAATTTTTTACAGAAAATAATCATTTATTTCATGGTTATTGGCCAAGTTCTGATACCCTTCCTCAAATTCAGAAACACCTTGCTAGAGCTAGTTGGGTTTTTTGGGGCTTTTTAAAAGTAAAAAACCCTGCCCTACCCCTGCTCCCAATGGGACCAACTATCCCTCTGTTGGCAGTTTAGCCATCATCTATTGACTTTCAAGTGCAAAATGCAGACAGATCTTTGTGAACGGGAACCTAAGAAGGCTTGGTCAGAACCTGAGATACTCTTTCTTTCACTGAACCACACTCCATCTGCCCAACTCCCTCTGACTCCAAATATCTTGCCCCACCTCCACAAACCCCACTGCCTCCTGGACTGACTTCAGGAGTAGGGGGAGAGGGTGCCCATGCCCTACTTTAGCCCATATCTTGGCAATTAGAACTCTTTTCTGGAAAATAGGGATGAGGTAAAATGGGTCTAGGTCCTGGGCCTTTCATCTTGAGCACATGCTCTAATTCTGAGGTAAAAGGTAGAAGAGCCCCCCTCTAGCTTTTGTGACTTTCCTGTGGAGGAGTAGGATCTACCATCCATGTAAGTAGTATAAATGTCCCTTTGGCACTACTTAACTATGAAATGTGTACTTAGATATAGGCCTGTTAGTATGCACTATGTTTATATGGTACAAGGAAGCCACAATGCGGAGTCAAACTGATGCTATGCTAAGACATACTATGCTTAGTCTGCATGCACTAGCTTCTGAACTGGAAACAGTGTAGCTGCATTATTGCTGTGATGTGCATGTGCCAATAAACCCTAGATGTCAACAAAACAAAACGTCTTCTTGAAGTGTTCTGGATTCAAGGTTTGCCCTATTTGAGACATGGTTTTATGCATTAATCATAGGTAAGTGTCTTTATTTCATGCAAATAAATCCTTTATTTCTTGGACCTGCAACAACAGGGAAGGAAGCTGAAGATTTACTTCTTATCAAAATTGTTGAGGCCAGGTTCAAATGCTGGAGTTTGGGACCTTCAGGGCAGCCCCTCCCCCCATCTACCAGACAAAAGAGACAAATGTAGGCTCTACCTCCCATATCCTTCTATAACTTGACTGTTATGAACCTGATATATTCCCCAGCCTTCTTCAGTGAAAGGTTAAAAAAAATGTAGGGCCTCTACACAGCTTTTCAAGGCAACAATGATTATTTTCCAGATCAAACTTTATAAAATACCATATTTGTAGACTTAGAGGAAGGTTATAATTAGCACTAGAACTATTTAGAGAGTCATGTTCAGTATGGAAAAAGTGATGTAAGAGACTGCCAAAGTGGGCTCACCAGATTGCCTTGAGATACTTACCCTGGGCTAGAAACAGTGCCAGTGAACTCTGAGCTACCCCAAGGGTGGAGCAGGAGATCCCTGCTGTATGGAAAAGGAGAAGCCAATTGAAAGAAGGGGTTTTCAATCTCCTCATTCACATGGAAGTGGGATGGCTGGAGTTGGGGGCCAGTCACTCTGAGCCCTGGTTGGCCGGTTTGCAAGCTAGGGAGGGACTGCCAGAGGGGATCAAAGGAGCAACTGAACTGGCATGTGGGGGCTGCTGACAGTGACTCTGGAGAATGATGCAGGAGGCCTAAGAAGAGCTTGGGTGAGCTGATCCAGCAGAGGGAGCAGAGACCCCTCCAAAGAGCCTCAAAGGCCCTGGGAGAAGAAGGCAGTGGCAGTTGGCCATGCCTCCAGCCCTGCAGCAGAGAGGAAGCAGCGGCCAGGGCTTGAGGCAGACAGCTGGTGCCCCAAGGCCCCATCACAGTATGCTGGATGTGCTGGGCATCCCAGAGACTAGGGGTGGCAGTCGGTCCCCACTGCAGTGCAGAGAAGAGGCAAGCAGCCAGGAGTGCAGGTAGCATCCTTATCCAGAGCAGGGAGCGGGGCCGTTGAGTTGAGGAAACCCCTCACCTTCCCTGGGGAAGTGGGACAACAGCAGGCAAGGTATTGGGATCCTGAGGAGCAGCAGAGCACCTGGACGAGGGTCCCTGGGAGCTCAGGGCACAGGCCAGCACTCGGAGCAGGATTGGTGAACTGCAAGGTGTGTGGGGTGCCCAGCCAGTCATCTGGAGCAAGGGTTTAGATCGATGACCCCTGGGAGCCACCTGTGCTGCTGACCTTCTGCCACTGACTGCCCCAGAGGGGACTTAGTCCTGTCCCTTATTCTGCAGCTGATTGTCATTGGATGGAGTCCCGGAGCTTTGTGCTTGGGTCATGCTGATTGCTGCAGGAGCTTACTCTGTTTCTTGTTGCTTGCCTTTCTGGTTGCCACAGAGGGTCACCCTTCAGCCTCTTTTGGGGGTTGCGCTTTGATACAATTTGATTGCTGCAGACCAGAAGAGCTTAACCTGTTGCAGTCTGTTGCTTATTGGAAAGCCTGTTGGAGCTGCTGGGAGTAAGCACCTTGCTTCCTTGTGTTAGCATCTCAGCAGTGGCCAAAAGCTGCCAGCTAGTTAAATCAGTTAAGTGTTAGGCCTTCTTGGGACCATGGGCTGCTCTGTGGGGAGCAGGGGCCAGCTGGAAAGTAAATTGGTGCTGGCCGGAAGTCCTGTCCCACTCTCATCATACCATCCCTGATATTGGGCAGGGGTGGCAACTATTGAGCCGCCACCCAGGTTATGCTATTTATGGCTCAGTCCAACAATAGTTACTCAGGGCCACCAACTTCAGATTTGTATGAATAAATAAACAAATAATCAGACCCTTAAATGACAACAGTGAAAAATCAGTGGAAAAAAATCACCTATTGTACTCCTGAAGAATTTATCCCACTTCTTTCCATTAGCAAAATAGCAGCGTAAGTCCTTAGCTGCCACATGAACTCAAAACAGTTACTTTGTGTTCACAGAGTATTATGATTAACTCAAACCTAATCTCTACTCCACTTCCAGTTCATTACGAGTGCTCCACCTCCAATCAATTTATTCTGTTTTTCCTGTGTTATATGATGAGATTGAAATTACAGTTAAATTCTTTCCACATGTTTTAACTAAATAACTATTAAAAAAATCCAGGAACTTTGTGAAAGTCAAAATGAATGTCTAAATATTAAGTCTGTGGATTTATTCATTTAAAAAAAATGAGTGACAAACTTTCATTTAAAAAAGATATTTTTATTCTACTGCAAAGCAGAATGTCTTGTTTGAATTAATATGCCTCCAACTATTCCTACATGAGGAAAAATCAAAAGTAAAAGTGGGCCACGTGTAAAATGTAAAAGGGAGGAAAATTGCATGCAGATATAGTTTATCACTACAAGCACCAGAAAATATACTGCAGGGAATAATCCAGTTCTAAATAGGGAAAGAGACTGGATGATCATTTTCTTTAATGTCTTTTTCTGACTTCCTTCCCCATTTCTGTTGTTCTAGAGTCTATTATCTTCTGGGAAAGTGAAGAAATCTCATTTAGATACATCTGACAAGCTCTGAAACATAACTTTTTTTAAAGTACAACAACTTTGCTATTTGATTTTATTGCTGAGAAATATAAAGCTCTGAGGGTGTGGGGGGAAATGTAAGCCTGTCTTTAAAAGACAAAAAGAAAAAAACTCTTCTGCTATCACTGTCAAGTGGAAAAATTTCTAGAATCAACACACCTACATGAAGGAACAGGAACAGAACATTTTAGGTCCTTACCTAGAGAAACACTGGGTGCCTCTACACATGTATTAACATGCTTTAGTTAAGACACATTAAATCTAGTCCATTTGGGTGTTTTCACATGTGTTCAGTGGGAGGAGTGGTGCTTTAATTAGAGTTGCTCTGAGAGTTGCTCTAATTAAAGTACCCAGAGTATCTCATGTATCAGCATCCCTGCACTTCAAAATGGCGGTGTGGGCACTTTATCTAATTACAGAGCATTGGAGCAGCCTTCTGGTTTGCGTACAGGCACCTCTCACTCTGCAGTGTTAGGAAAATGAGCATTAGCCTGCCTCAATGCACATTAACTAAAGACCATGGTTTTTAAGTGATGCTTAATACATATTAGCCTATTAGCTAAATAGCACTTTTTAGTAACACTTTAATGTGCATTAAAATAGGTTAATGTGCATTAAAGCACATGTGTAGACATGCCTACTGAGTACCTGAAACTGCCTGGAGCTTCTTGGGATAGGGGCTTATGTTTGGTTCCAAAAGGGAGTCAAGCCCCAACTCTATGCCTGCTTCAGGGAAACTTACTGATTTCATCCATAATTCTAGGTTGGAGAAATGTAGCACCCAAACTGAAACCAAGCCCTGGCTGGATGCCCTACCAGCCTCAACCTTGACTTCAGCTTAGGGAGTCCTACCATCCCCAAATCTAACCCTAGCCCAAAAAGTCCTACTGACCCCCAAATTCAAGGAATCATGACAGCTCCACACCTAATCCCAGCCCTGTGATCAAATCTGGGCTCAAATATAAATAACTAGATAGCTAATGGGTCCCAATCCCAATCAATATGGGGGAGACCTACTGGCAGAAATCCTAGCCCAGAAGCCAATGCTGGCCCCAACACTACTCTTAGCCCTCAAAACTCTATCAGTCCATAACCTACCTCTAATGAGAGGAGTAATACTGGCCTCAAACAACCCTAATGTGGGGATTCCTGCTGGTCCAATCCAACTAAGAGTTCAGGGAACTCTACTTACCTTGACATAATTTGTCCTGGGTACCCTACAACCTTAACCCCACCCCTAGCCCAGAGACTCCTACCACTACTAACCCTAACGCTACTCAGGGAAGTCCTACCAGCTCCAAGTCTAACCATAGCCCAGAGAGCTCAGCCAACCAAACCCCTCATCCCAGCCCTGGGGTGCTGGAACTGAGGCTGGAGAGTGTTGGAATCAAAGCAGTCATGCTGCTAGTCCAATAGCTACAGGCTGAAGTTATATGAAGAGGGGTCAGGCATCAGACAGTGATGTCAGGGAGGCTCTTGTGTCCTCGTAGATAAATGCAGGGGGGTGGGGGTGGAGAAGCAAGGGTGAAGACAGGATACTCCCCGCTGCTGAATTACAATACAGCATCCAGCGGTTCCTTTGGAAAGGAAGGTGAGAGGCTGCCTTTGCTGGGGGCACCTTCCCCCATACCTGCCAGGACCCTAAAGCTGCTCTCATCTCTCTCCCTTCTCTGCAGATTTGGAACTAGCAGCTGCTGTCACCTGAGAATCCCACCCTGCTTTTACCCTCAGGGGTCTGGACACTACTTAGAGCCTTAGGTTTGCCTATGGGTGTCCCTTCCCCCAACTTTACTAATAGCAACAGAGGCTCTTGCTATTCCTTCATTAAACTGTCAAGGATTTTCCCCTAGAAGACAGCAGAAGCCCCCCGTCCAAGGGTTAGGTTTGGGGTTGGTGGTGGCAGTTTGAATTTCAGCTCTTCCGTTAGGTCTAGGCCTGCAAAGTCCCTGTTTAACAGGGTAAGTTTTGGAACTAACTTAGGGTTATGGTTTGGGGCTAACAGGGCTCTCTGCCCATGGTGACAAAGGATTCCCTACTCTCATGTTAGGGTTGTGGCTAGCAGGATTTCCTGCCCTAAGATTCCTAGTGTGGCCAGAAGAGCTTGGTTTAGCCTGGGAGTATTTCTTTTCCTAGCATTATTTTTGGGAACAGAAGGCTTATGGATTCTCCCTGTAGGTAGAGCCAAATGTGACGGGTATCTCAGGCCTAGGGTTAGGGATGGGGCCAGAAGGA
>NW_017728948.1:42163993-42177207 GCF_001723895.1 Crocodylus porosus
GCGGCTAGGATCTGGAACCAACTTCCAAGGGAAGTGGTGCTGGCTCCTACCCTGGGCATCTTTAAGAAGAGGCTTGATGCCTACCTGGCTGGAGTCATTTGAACCCTGTTTTTCTCCTGCCCAGGCAGAGGGTCGGATTTGAAGATCTACAAGGTCCTTCTGACTCTACTTCTATGATTCTATGAATGAGGGCTTCCGTTCCTAACAAAGTGAACTCTAATTATGGTGGCTTTTCTCTCTTCCTTCCTTTGATTCATTCACTCTAGGGAAAAACAAACTAATATTAAAAAAAACCCCAAATCCAAAAATAAATGTTTAAATATTGACCTTTTTTAGGCTTTTTGAAGTTCCCCTTTGCTTTACAGGCAAATGAGAATTTTTTTTTTTTTTAACCAAAACAGCCCAGAAGGGATTTCTTTAGTACAAGGCAAACAGCTCCCTTGGACTATATTTATAAGGGTTGAGATATTCCATCATTCAAAAATAGAACCTACCATACCTGATTATTTTTGCAGATAAAGCTTTTTTTCTCTATTTCCCCCCAATCTTTTCTTTCTGTTTTTTTTTCTTCCTGTTCCTAATGGAAAACTGATTTGGAAGGGATTCACAGTGACATATTGTAAAAGATTGTTCACAATTGTTGGGCTGATATTTTTAATGCACTGAAGACGTTCTTCTGAGGAAAGGCATATAAAAGATTTAGTGGCCTTTAAGTATAGGAGGGACCATTAGATCATCTAGACCGGCTTCCTGAATATCACAGGACATTACATTTCATCCAGTAATCCAGTATGTACTTGGCTAAACATAATTTGCATTATGACAATAGTCGTTCATCCAATCTTGATTTGAATGTATCAAAAAATGATAGCTTGGGATCCCTTGGTAGTTTGTTTCATTACTTGATTATCCTCACTGTTTAAAATTAGCCTTTATTTTCAGTTCAAATTTCTGTAGCCTCAGCTTCCAGCCACTGGCTCTAGCTATGCCTTTCTCCACTATTTAAAAAAGACCTTTAGTATCCAGTATTTTCTCCCCAGTATCTTCCCCACTGTAATCAAGTCACCTTTCTATTTCTTGAGAATAGACTAAACATATTGAGTGCTGTAAGTATCAATGCAAGATGTTGCTCCATTTCTTGGATCATTTTAATGGCTCTTTTCTTTACCTTTTCAATTTTTCAACATCCTTTTTAAAATGCAGACAGCAGAACTGTTCACAATATGTTTCTGTGAGTTTCTGTCTCTCAGAAACTATGCACAAAGAGAAAATTACCACTCAACTCCTACCCCTTACTCTTTTCTTTATACTTTCAAGGATTTCATTAGCCCTTTCTTGCCACAACATTATACTGAGAGCTCATGTTTATCATTTTGTTCCATATGACCCCAAATTCTTTTCACAGGCACTACCATCCAGGATACAATCCTTCACTTGGTATGTGAAGCCTGCATTCATTGTTCCTAGATGTATGACTTCACCTTTAAATTTGTTAAAATGCATAATGTTTATAGTAATCACTTGAACTGAATTAAAATGTGTGTTGTTTTCTATACACAACAAAGCTGATGGGGAATCTGTTATATCACTCCTTGGACATCAAGCAGTGAAGCACTGTATTGTTTTTGTGCTTTTGCATTGATGTGATCACTCTAATGTATATACAGCTACAGTACTGTGCTTTACTGTTGCTCTTCCAGTAGTGTGACAATGAATGACTAGGGGAGCATGACCCCATGGTGCTCTCCAAGGGAAGGTGCTAGAATAGAGCTGGGGGTGCTTCAGCCTCCCACATGATATCCCTGTACCTCTGCTCTCCACTCCCCCACCCTGTCCGTCCATCCGTCCGTCCCCCTGGACAGACATTCGGCTCCTCTGAGAGCAGAGCAGCACCAGTGGTGCACAATGCAACAGTAACTAGAGCAGTGGTTCTCAAACTTTTTGGAGTTGAGGCACCCCACATTGGACTCGAGGCACCCTCCACTGCTTTTGTGAATTGGGTAGCACCCAGTTGCAAAAAATAATTCTTATTTAACAGTGCTTAACTCCTTGCATAGAGGATGAACATTGGGAATGGGGAATCATTCAGGCAGGGACAAGCCTGAGCCTGGGTTTATCTACTTAGCTTATCTGCATATCTCCTCACTTATCTCCTCACACCTTGAGGCACACTTCAAAATATCTTGTGGCATCCAAGGTGCCCCAGCACCCTGGTTGAAAATCACTAGGTTAGTTGAGAATCCATTGCTCCTGCACCATGTGTACCACTGCCTAGAGCTCAGTATTGATCAGGTATTCCTCTGTGCTTCTCCATCCTTTGAAGTGCTTTGCAAAAGTGTAGCTTGGAAAAGTCTCTATCCTTTCTCTTCCCTCTCCACTTTGTATATCCAACACAAGTTGGGATTTAGACCTGGATCCTAAAAAAGCCAGAGGTTTCACCACACTGAGCGTTTCCATGCATAATTTTAGGTGTCCGGAGTCTATAATAGAATCCACAGAAGGAAGAAAAGCCAGTGAGGAACTATGGTTCCCACTTACCAGTTCCCACTCAAATTCTCAGTGAGAAAGCAAATGCACAGATTAAAGAAGCCTATTAATATCATCCCTTTCATTTAGTTTAAAATAAAAAAGGGGAAGGGGGGAATCTGTAGTTGATAAGCTGGATACCCTCACCCCACCATATATTTTTGCATATAACATAACCTTAGATAAGATATGCAACCTATTTTTGAAAGGTAAAGTGAAGAAGAGGAAAAAAGGCTTTCCTTGAAAATACTGATAAGTATGTTTTTGTTTTCCCATTGACTACGCCTGCAGCCACAGTTGGGGGGTGGAGGAGCAAAACATTATGGCTGCTCTGTTAACCCCACTAGCTGCAGGATGCTGCAGGTGCTGCTGACTATACCAAACTACTCAACCTCTCTTCTCTTCTTGAGCTGAACTGGGTGGCCAGCCAGCAATGCCTGTCAGGTCAACTGACGGCCCAATCTTAGCCTGCATCACCTGCAGAGTCAGATGAGAGTCCACCCAGCTAATTAGGCAGAAGCCTCTGCCCTGGCACCTGTAGTTCAGCTTTACTTTAGAATACAATGGAGCTGAGCCCTGGATACCAAGCAGAAGATCCTGCTGAATCAGAAACAGCTTCTGCAGCACAAGCCTGGACCAGGGAAAAGGGAAAATTATGCTGCACATAGGTAGTACAGTGTGCACACAAGGCTCCTGTTTTCTATAATAAGCAACTAGGGACCCCAGCCTGTTCACAGTACTTTCTCATGTGAAACATCACTTTCTCTTTCCTCCCAGCAGAGTTTCAAGCTGCAGAAGTTGCTATTATCATATTTTCTTGTTTATAATTCTTGATTATATTATCAGATTTTATTGCAGTCCAAATTCCAGAAGCTGAATTTTGGGGAAAAGGTATATGTTGTATGCAAGATACTATGGTAATCACTGAATTCTTTCACCTTCTTACAAGCGATATGTATCGCAGATAAACCCTATACACAATGAGATACATGGATGCATACACACATACACACCTTTTATTTGCTATTCTATGGGTTGTAGGAAAGAGAAAGAGAATGTTATAATTATTGCGTTGTAAAATTATACACAATTTCTCTATAAAATTACTCTTTAATATAATCAGTTATACTAGCTTCTTGAACAAACAGTCCTAGAACTGTTCTGTGCTTAGAAAACAGTTCTAAACTCTTTCTTGACCCTGAGCCCATGGTGCAGCAGGAAAATAAATTCATCTCTACTTTCCTTTCATCCAAGAATGAAGGAAAAATGCCATTGTGACACTCCCCCAGGTTTACAACTTGAGTGTCAAGCTTATGTAACCCCTTTCAGGAAGGTGTGTAGGTGTGTGGCTGTGGTGACTCAGTTCCCCCAAAAGTGCATCAGTTTAACAGGAAGGTACAAATGAGAATGATTTCTTCACACTCTTTAGCATCAGACCATCAAATCATAATACAACTCAGCAAACCCAGCATAGAAACCAGGTAACACACTTACCCTTTTTAAGAGCGTAACTTAAAACCCCATTTTCAAACAGTTTCACAAGGACACTTCAGGGTGGGAATCTTCACCTTGTGTATAGCCCAAGCTGTCCCAGATGAGACAAGGACTTTCACCACTCCACAGTCACACCTACTGCACTGTCTTCTGCAATCTTTTCAGTGCTATTCACTCAGGTCAGGCTCTGGAGCCACAGTTAGTTTCTCTCTGGGGTCTCTTCTATGGAGAAGTCAATCCTTCTTCCAGCTGCACTCAGACCAGTATCCTCCACATTTTCCCTAAGGCCTCTTCCAATCGTTATTGCAGCATATCAGACCTTTCCCCTACTCAACCTATTCCAGCTCTGGGAAAAATGGCCCCCATATTGCAGCTCCTTTTTCCCACCTCCACTCCTGCTAGCCCTCAAAGCAGCCTGGAGTTCAAGCCAATTTCCTCTGTTTCTTTTATTTTCATGGGCTTCTGGTAGTTCCAAATTTGGTTGGTAACCACTTCCTTCCAGCTCCCAAGGCAGATTGGTAGTTTGTCTCAGCTCTCTGGGTCTGGTTTTCCTGGGTTAAGCACAACCTCTCTTTGCTTAACTCTTTGCAATTCAGGAGTGTGTGTGTGTGGGTGGGGGGGTTCCATTTGTAATGAAACAAGCATTTTAGATATGTTCAACTTAAGCTATCAAAGTAGTCTAGAGTAGGGGTAACCATGATTGGCCCACAAGCAATTAACGCCATTGCTGCTCATCCATCTGCCAAATTTCCAACCCCGTGGGAATCCCCATGGTCTGGATCAAGAGTGTAGAGCCACATCTTCTGGTCTGGGGGCCTGCCCACAGAACCAGATGTGGCAGAATGCCATCTGTATCTCTCCCCAAACTGTGCTACTAGGCGGGTGACCAATCTGGCAATTTGGTTACCATGTTCACTGCAGAGGGCAGACACCCCTGGTCCCCTTGGCTTCAGGTAGCTCTTAACTGTAACCTGAGCTGGATACATTCCTGAGGGAGGGGAAAACCTGGTCCCTCTGCCTATGTGGCTGGCCTCACACACCTGGGTAGAGGCTTAAATTCCCTATTGTTCTAAGCAATGTCATCATGACTGGGAGGGGGCTAGAGACCCTGTCAGTCTACCAGACAACAGTGATACATTTAAAATTGGTTGGCTGACAGCCAACACTTGCTGGCCTTCATTGGATCAGATAAATCAGGTCATGAGGGCTATACAAGTTAAGGACTGCCCAGGAGGCAGGCAGCAGCCATGATGAAAACTCTCAGAGAAGCTAGACCATCTGAAACTTGCTTACTCTCTTGAAACTCATGTTCAGTGAACGGCTGGCCTCCAGGGGGAATCACCACCTTTCTGTGGATGATACTTGTGAGTAAGCTACTTGAAATCTAACTAGATATATAGCTTGCAGTAACTCAGATGCATGTTCAAAGGCTACAATGCCACTGTTTGCTCTAAGGTATCTCTCTGTTATTGCTCTACCTGGTACCCTATTCCAAACTTACTCTTTGTAACCCACAAAGTCCTCCTCTGTACCTAGCATGGGAGACTTATTGGGAGATTATACCTTGGTGTCCCTTTGGTTTGGCTAAAGGAGACCACCATTCGTGCTTCAGACTGAAGGAAGCACGCCAGATTTTTGCAGTAGGTCGAGTACCCCTCAAGCACTACTAGGCCTGTGTTTCACAGAGGACACAGAACCAAGATCAGTCCAGACCCTGGGTGGTGGCATCATTACACCCAGGCTTGCAGGTGTGCTCCAGGAAGGGGATCGGCCAGATGTGAGGTGCCCCCAGGGAGGCACTCAGAGCCTAGAAGGTGGTTAACCACCTGCTTCCACTTCCTAAGTGAGTGCAGTAAGGTGGGTGGCTCAGTGGGGGAGAACCCCCTACTGGCCTGCCACACAGGATATTTAGTGACAGAACTAGCAGCAGCTGCCATGGATTTGGGAACTGCAACAATTAACACTGCCACTGCCAAATTCCAGTCCTTCAAGCTACATCTGGCCCATAAACTGTCCCTGAATCTTTCATTTGGCCTGAAGGGCTAGATCTGGTATACACCTTTGACCTACAGTTCTTAGATACTAAGGTAAGAATCTCAATTTCTAAGACAATCTTGCATGTCCTAAGGGACATTTTAACTAGAAGTCCTTGTTACCCTCCCCTTATATTTACTAAATTATGTTATTTTTAAGATTAATTGTATCTCTCTCATTATATTGCATTTTTAAGCCCTTGAAAATGCAATATAATGATGGAGAGCCCTAATAAGCAAGCCCGTTCTATCTGGGCCCTATCTTTGTTGTGCTTCATTTCTATGCTGTTCACCTTTTTCCTCTTATTTTCTCTATTCTTTTTAGCCCTTCTATTTTCTCTCTTCTTTTAAAATTAGTGAGCTATTTGAAGATGGGAACACTCAACAGTATGTAAGTTACTTGAAAATATGAATACATAATATGATACTGAGTTTTACATTTTTATGCTGATGGTATTCAAGCTTTGGCTGACTCCTCCTGCGTTCATGTCTTAATGTGCACTAAGCAGTATTCTCCTAATGAAAGATTTTATTACTGTTGACTTTTCCACTTTTCATGTTCAGAAAGTATATGAAACCAGAGCAAATTAAAAAAACCAAAAAAAAAATGATCTATCTTTTTTGTGTTTGTGAAAAAATGAAAGGCCATCTTATTCTAAAAGTATCACACTTTGGGAAAACATGTCCATTTGAATTTGGAAAAAGATGCCCATAAGGTACAAGATATGTTACACGTACAAGACCTGAAACTCACATAAAACAAGGCAGTCTGCCAGGATTAAATCAGATTTATACCTAATTTAAGGTCCTTTCCATTTATCAGACCTCTTTAGACATCTTTCAGGTTAATGAGGTCAGATTTCACCCTGAATTTCACACTAGGAAAATCATAAATTTGACCCTGAGTCAGTATCTGTCTGTGAAACTGGTATAATATTTAGCTTTTGACATGTGAAAAAGTTATAAAGATCAAATTAATAATAAGGCCAGTGAAAGTAACCAAGAATCAAGATTCAGGATATTTTGACCTCCAGACCTGTGCTTGACTCCTATGAATTAAAGGGGCATTTCTCTTTTTTCAGTTCCAATTTGAATTTTCGTATAAAAATAACATTTTGCAAATGTAAATTATTACACTCAAAGAGATCATTGCTGTAATTAATAATTAAATTGTTGTTATGGTGGGTATATTTTACTTTTATGGAATGAAGTAAATATGCTAACACTCAGACATCAAAATGGAGCTAGGGAAAAAGGAGTTGGCAGCTGGTAATAGATTTGGCCAGTCCTGGCCCAGTGCTGTTAAATTTATAACTGAAGTTGCTATCATTTATTATGAATGTTTATTAACAATTTAGATGCTGGAATAGGGATCTTTTTGAGATAATTTACAGATTTCATGAAACAGGGCTGGAAACAGGACTAGAAACATACTGAAGCACAGGAATGAAAATCAGAAAGATTTTGACAGATTGGAAAGCCAGACTAAAGTCAAAAGGACAACTTTCAACATTGACAAATGCTTCACATTGAGAAGAATAATCAAATGGGTCACAATTAGCTGGATGGCTTCACTACGAAGACGGATCTAGGAGTCCTGGTGGATCATAGGTGCAATATGGGTCTATAGCATGATAAAGCTGCAAAAAAAAAGGTGAATGCAGCTTTGGCTTGCATCAACTGAAGCACTAGGTGCAAGACAAGAGAGGTGATAATATCTCTTTATTCAGCACTGTTGGAGGGCACTGCCTAGGTTTTGTCTAAAGCATTATGTGCAGGTTTGAGCTCCAACTTTTTAAGCAGGATGGGGAGAAATTAGAGAGGGTCCAGAGTGGGTGACACAAGAGATAAAGGGCTTGGACAGCAAAACATCTGAGGAGAGGTTGTGAAATATAGGTATGTTCTACTTGTGGAAAAGACAATTAAAAGGGGATATGATATCAGTCTTCAAATATCTGAAAGTTTGCCATAAAGAAGATGAAGGACACCTTTTTGTGGTGCTATGGATCAGGATGTGGACCAATGGCTTAAAGCTGCAGCAAAGTAAACTTAGACTGAATATCAGGAAAAGACGTCTTCACTACTAGAACAGTGAGGCAGTGGTATAGATTTCATAGGAGAGTCATGGCATCTCAATCAATGCAGGTTTTCAAGAAGAGGTAAGATAAGCA
Organism: Crocodylus porosus; assembly: GCF_001723895.1. NCBI lineage: Eukaryota > Metazoa > Chordata > Crocodylia > Crocodylidae > Crocodylus > Crocodylus porosus. The sequence continues at coordinate 42,172,218 of NW_017728948.1, forward strand.
TTGGTCAGTGATGATCTAGGAGTAACTATGCCTGCCTGGAGTGCACTGTGAAAAGCAACAGTTCTGTGCCCAGGACTCTCCTCCAAACTTGGATGGCTGAAATATAATGAGAGCCTAGAACAGGTGGATATTGTAAAGGACCATGCTCAGCAGCTGGATCCAGGGCAGAGCTGCTATCCATTGCCTGCACACCCCTGCTTGTGGAGTCTGTGCTTATCAAAGGGGGATGTGTTCAACAAATTGTAGCTCCTCCCTAGCTCCATCCCCATGCCATTGCTGCCACAAAATGCTGGCACCAGTCCCAGAGCAGCTTGCCACTGAGCTGCATGCCCTGCCAGCACTGCTGAGTCCAGTCTCCATGGAGACCTGGGACTGTAGGGCCATCACGGCCTCAAGCTGTCATGGCCCTGACACTCCTGAGGTCTTCATGAAGACAGGCCTGAGCTGCTTGGGCAGGGGCTGCTGGGGAATGGAGTCTGCCATGGGCTGGACTTTGCCCCCCCCTAAGTTAGATGGTGTGATGCTTAGAGTTCTGGCAAACACCTGCAAAAGCTGCCAGCAGCATCGGCAGTGTGGATAGCACTGTCGGGGGGGGGGGACACCTGCCCCCCCCATGCCTCCCCTACCAGTCATCTATGTACCAGGTACACTTTTTAAATATGTGCCTGGGAGCAAAAAATTCCAGAGCGCATTACTCTGAAGTTTATTCTTGCACAGCACATGCAGCCCAAACAGAGCAGCCCAGGCTGGGACAGGGCCAATGGTGTTGGAGCCAGACTTGATTAATATCTGATTAAATGAATCAACCAATGGCTGACGTAATAGCCTAGTCCAATGTGGGTGATTTTTGGCCCCTCCTGCATTTGGCGAGCTAGCTAGATCTATCCCCACCTTACTAGCCCAGTGACTTGGCCTGCATTATGGCTAATTAATAAAACTTATAAACAAGGGAAAATTAACCAAAACAAATAAATGGTTTATTGAGACAGGTAAGTTTCAACAGCAATGACAGGAGAGAAAAAAGTACTACAAGCAAACCAATCTTTACCTACTGAATCCTAACAACCTTATGCACTTACTAACAACAATGAATTCCTAATTGTGGCAAGGTGGGTTCCCTGACTAGCCACAGGGCTAGTTTCCCCACCTGCCTCTGGGCATGCCACCCACCTGTCTCTTCTGCCATGTCTTGTTGTTAATTAATTACATTGTTAATTAAGGTGGGAGACTGCACATTTTACAGCCTGATATTGGGGGGTGGGGGCTATCCACAGCTACATTCCAGCCCTACACCATGGCCCAAGCCTCGCAGATGGCATCTCAGGCAGTTGGCTCAACCATCCCCTTCACCCATTAGCTGTGGCCCCAGTCATGGGAACTTAGGCTTCCATATAAGCCCTGCCCCATCTCAGTCCAGTTGGGACCCCGAGCTTCTTTGTTCATTATAGGTGTCCCTCGTGGTGGGCCCCTGGCCCTTTTGACCCTTCTGGTCCTGCCTCCAGCATTGACCAGTTGAGTCACTTGGTTGGGTTTACACCTCCTGCCTGCACTTAGGGATTGGGGTCCCCCATTCCCAGCTCAGGTGCTTCTGGAAATGTGCCTGGCTCTACAGGATCACTCTCCCAGCAGGCTCAGGTGCTTCCTGAAGCTTACCTGGCCTACCATGTTCTGATGGTAAATGACCCACCCAAAGGTGAGGGCTGGGGTTAAGTCACCCTTGCCCACCTTTCACTGGGGTGATAACTTTCCTAACATTTCCTGGGGGCTCCTGTGCCACTGAGAGCCCCACCAGGCCACCCACTCTTGGTGGGGTGCATGTCCAAGACCAGGAGCCTCCAACCCATCCCCTACAGTTCTTGCCCTTACCTCCAGGATGTCATGTTCAGCTTAGCAATGTTACTGCCTGGCCTGCTAGCGGTGAACTGCCCTGTTTATATAGGCAGCCATGGATCTAAAATTGCTGCCGCAATCAGACACCTGCTGGCTGCTTGGTCCAGCCCTTAAATTGGCAGGCACCAACAGTGCCCTGCCATACTAATAACAACTTTAACAAGCCTAGTGAACACATGAATGTATGCATGGAAGGAGTGATTGTAGGTGAATTTCACCTGGCACTAAAGGAACCGGGTTCCCTATTCCTTCATGTCCTGAAGACAGGCGTAATACTTACACCGGAGTGTTGTGAGCCACTACTTCTGTGCAAGGCACACTCAGGGAAAGAAGTCTAGGGAGCTGACTCAAACAAGCCTTAGCTGCAGATAACCAGAGGTAGAGGATGGAGTTATACTGGAGTTAAATACTGGTGTGGACCTGTGCTAGATTGCCCAGTTTGACAGCTTCCACTGAGGTGCTTTCTATCTCTGGTCAAGTCTCGCAGAACACAACGTAGGCCAACCAACAACACCAGACAATCACAAGGTGCACCACAGCACCAATTGTCCACAGAATCAGTTCCACCACTTCTATGCAAAAATTCCACACCTTTTCCCTCTCTTCTACCGTCAAGCAAACACTATTTCTCTCTCTCCTACACACTTCTAACACATCTCTACTGCACATGAACACACCCTCATACCACCCACCCACACATCGCCACCCAACTTTTGTCTGTCAGCAAAAAAACAACAACAAACAAACCACAGGGCATGCCAGAGCTCTGCATATGGCCTAGAGGTTTGCACTGGGTACCATTTTTCAATGACTTTCAGTGACTGGGCACCATTTCTGCATGCTCTTAGTGTAGAGGTCAGGGAAGGTTGATCTTCTGACCTACTTAAGACACACATGCGTATGAGGTCATATAGAGGCTAGATGAAGACACCTTGGATTCAGAACCATTTTGACTCCAACAGGAGAATCAGCCTGCCAGCCCAGGGTCACTCCAACCAGGCTCCATATGCTGCAAAGGGGCTGGCTGGGGAACAAGGGGCTAGCCAGTAGGCAGTCCCTACACTGAAGCACTCTTGTACCCCAGCCAGCCACTCCACAGTACTGGAGCCTCTCTCCTGTTAGCTAGCCCTGCATTGAAGCACCCTCATGCCTCAGTCAGCCACTCTGCAGTGCATGGAAAGTGACCAGAGTTGCCCTGGGCTGCCCTGAAAACCTACCAGTCTAGGGAGGCATCAATGGGACTCCATGGTAGCCAGCCCCTGCACTGAAACACCCTCACGTCCCAGCCAGCCCCATCAAAATCTATGTGTGCTCTGTGGTGCAAGAAATGTTGCTGCTGCAGGTAGTACTTGAGTTTAGCCACATTACTCTGTGGAAGTGTTTATTAGTCTACTGTGACCTAAATGGGGTTGCATGTGTAGATGGTCATGTTTTACTGTGGAGCTAATTAGTCAGCTCCACAGTACATTTCTTGTATAGATATGCCCACTTGTACCAAGTTACACAGCAGAATGGAGGGCATTTGGTTTTTTCTATGCTTTTGGACTTTACTGATTGCCACATGGAGATGTAAATGATTTTTTTTTGTACTGGTTGCTACAGAGGCTGGGATTCTTTGTTTTGTTTTGTTTTGTTTTGTTTTCACCCTCCTCACTGGTGTCATCTGCAGCCAGTATTACAGCTTTTAAAACTAGGGTATGCTAATGCTCCTGTTGGAACTCAAACTCAGACATTCTCAGGTAGATAGATTTGCCCCTCCACACAGAGCCAGATGGATTCCCACATTTGGGATCAGGAAGCAATTTAACTCCATGGTCAGACTGGTACAGACTGTGTGTTGGTTTGCTTTTCTCTGTAGTCAGGGTCCTGGTCTTCTTCCTTGGTTCTTGACAGTATTTTAATAACCCTTGCAGCAGACAAGGGACACTGACAGCCCTCATCCTGTTGCCTTACCTGTGGCAAGTTAGGGTGCTTTTGGTGTCTTTAGACCATATGTCCTGTAGCTGTGTAACAGAAATAGCTCTGTAGTTTTATGAATATGTTAAGCAGGAATTGTATGGGAAGGTTTGGAAGGGGATAATCCTGCTTCAGGCAGAGGGTTAAACTGGATGGCCTCCAGAGGTGCCTTCTGGCCCTACTTTTCAATGATTCTATGACCTTACATATTTATGTTAATTAACCTGGTTTTACAGGGTTTTTTAATGTTATTGCATTAGAATTTCTTTACCCTTCCAACCAAAATTATGGAAACAACTCTGTGCTACTCTGTTAATTCACTGAACATGATCAATTTCAATATACCCTCTCTATCCTCTTCTGTTATTATCTTTTATTCACACTTCAGGTTTTATTATCCTTGAATAAAGCGGAGCTCTCTGTGGGTGGTCTCTCTTCTAGAGGATTCAGGCCTCTTCTTCTTAAGCTAAAGATTCTTCAAATACAACCCTGAACATAGTCACTGTGGAAACTGCCTTTTCCCTAGAGAAACTAGCAGAGATTAAACAATCTTTTGTTCCTGCAGAGTTTGAGTCAGAAAGCTTTGTTTAACTATAAGAGGAAACTTTGTTTTGTGAACATATGAGTTACAGCCATTCTTTTGTTGGTATAAGTATAGAACTGTTGTTTATATAACTTCTAAATAGTCAAAAATATTTTCATTATTTGGATTGAAAATCTATCATAATCTCTGACATTCTTTTTGTACAGAAAGTTCACCATTATCAATTTATTATAAAAAAAAAAAACTAGCTGTAGCTTGGACAATATTACTTTCTTTAAAAAAACTCATAACTAAAGCTAACTTGCTAACTAAGACTACAGACACTGATATATTTATTTTAGTCTTTAGTCCCGGTTCAGTTCCCCTCCCCAGCTCTACAATCAGGCTGGGGAAGGCAACTCAGCAGGATGATCATGCTGGGAAAACAAAATCAGCCCAGCTGGGATGAGTTCTCCTCCCTATCACCACGATCACACTGGGGAAATGAACTCAGCACAGCTGGGCTGAGTTTGTTTCCCCAGTGTGATTCTCATGCTGGGGTTGGGAAGTCAGCTCAGCTGGGCTGACTTCTCATCCCCAGCCCGATGGTATCACTGGGGA
>NW_017728948.1:42177307-42179618 GCF_001723895.1 Crocodylus porosus
TCACTGGTGTCATCTGCAGCCAGTATTACAGCTTTTAAAACTAGGGTATGCTAATGCTCCTGTTGGAACTCAAACTCAGACATTCTCAGGTAGATGGATTTGCCCCTCCACACAGAGCCAGATGGATTCCCACATTTGGGATCAGGAAGCAATTTAACTCCATGGTCAGACTGGTACAGACTGTGTGTTGGTTTGCTTTTCTCTGTAGTCAGGGTCCTGGTCTTCTTCCTTGGTTCTTGACAGTATTTTAATAACCCTTGCAGCAGACAAGGGACACTGACAGCCCTCATCCTGTTGCCTTACCTGTGGCAAGTTAGGGTGCTTTTGGTGTCTTTAGACCATATGTCCTGTAGCTGTGTAACAGAAATAGCTCTGTAGTTTTATGAATATGTTAAGCAGGAATTGTATGGGAAGGTTTGGAAGGGGATAATCCTGCTTCAGGCAGAGGGTTAAACTGGATGGCCTCCAGAGGTGCCTTCTGGCCCTACTTTTCAATGATTCTATGACCTTACATATTTATGTTAATTAACCTGGTTTTACAGGGTTTTTTAATGTTATTGCATTAGAATTTCTTTACCCTTCCAACCAAAATTATGGAAACAACTCTGTGCTACTCTGTTAATTCACTGAACATGATCAATTTCAATATACCCTCTCTATCCTCTTCTGTTATTATCTTTTATTCACACTTCAGGTTTTATTATCCTTGAATAAAGCGGAGCTCTCTGTGGGTGGTCTCTCTTCTAGAGGATTCAGGCCTCTTCTTCTTAAGCTAAAGATTCTTCAAATACAACCCTGAACATAGTCACTGTGGAAACTGCCTTTTCCCTAGAGAAACTAGCAGAGATTAAACAATCTTTTGTTCCTGCAGAGTTTGAGTCAGAAAGCTTTGTTTAACTATAAGAGGAAACTTTGTTTTGTGAACATATGAGTTACAGCCATTCTTTTGTTGGTATAAGTATAGAACTGTTGTTTATATAACTTCTAAATAGTCAAAAATATTTTCATTATTTGGATTGAAAATCTATCATAATCTCTGACATTCTTTTTGTACAGAAAGTTCACCATTATCAATTTATTATAAAAAAAAAAAACTAGCTGTAGCTTGGACAATATTACTTTCTTTAAAAAAACTCATAACTAAAGCTAACTTGCTAACTAAGACTACAGACACTGATATATTTATTTTAGTCTTTAGTCCCGGTTCAGTTCCCCTCCCCAGCTCTACAATCAGGCTGGGGAAGGCAACTCAGCAGGATGATCATGCTGGGAAAACAAAATCAGCCCAGCTGGGATGAGTTCTCCTCCCTATCACCACGATCACACTGGGGAAATGAACTCAGCACAGCTGGGCTGAGTTTGTTTCCCCAGTGTGATTCTCATGCTGGGGTTGGGAAGTCAGCTCAGCTGGGCTGACTTCTCATCCCCAGCCCGATGGTATCACTGGGGAAGGGAACTCAGCCCAGCTGAGATGACTTCCTTTCCTCATCCTGATCTAGCGCTGGGGAGGGGAACTGAGCAATTCAGCTTAGTTCCCTTCCCAAGTCCCAGGAAGCAGCACCAGCTTTCCTCTTTCATCTGGCAGGTAGATCGGGGGCCCTCAGCCCTGGGAGGACTGGCACATAATCATCAGCCCTCCCAGGTAAGAGGGCTGCCAGATATGAGAGGCTATTTTGAGCTTCCCCATTATAGCTCATGAAAGAAATGCTGAAACAGCCTCACGGTTTCAATGAAAAAAAACAGAACAGCTGTTTTGACTCAAAATGGAATTTTAAAAAAAGCCCGGTTACCTGGAAACTCAAGTCAAAACAGAACAGTGGAGTTTTGCACAGCCCTAGTAGATAGCTTATTTTATACCATGTCTGTGTGTGGCAAACTCCATAAAAATAAAAATCTCCTGAAAGAAAGAGACATGGGTCCATTTATAATTACCTTTTGCTTACAGGTATTGAAACAGTTATCTATCCACCCTAAAATAGTTTTGTTGAGCCTGCATTTCTTCATTTGGTTTATGAGAAGGTTGGGGTGGGGGGAAGTCTGTCAACAGCCTTGCTGAAGTATATGAATAGCATTGCCTTCAACCATGCTGGCTGCATGTGGTCTGCCTTTTCTCTTCTAGATTATTGCTAATAGATTTTTCTCAGGATATTTTCCAGTAACTGCAGATATTGAGGTGAAGATGCATCCCAAGCTAAAGCAGCTCGCACATCTGGGAGCTGCCCTGCATGAGCTACACCTGCTCTGCTCTGGGGCTTTTAGCTCACCTGGCCCTAAGCCAGGAGCTGTGGGATAGGGGAGCCCAGTGACACAT
>NW_017728948.1:42179763-42198313 GCF_001723895.1 Crocodylus porosus
AGATAGCATTGAATAACCTAGGGCACTGATTGCAAGGAGTTCTTATCAGCCTGAAGATCAGGGTCCTTTTGAGCCACTTGACGGCTCATCAGGAGAGAGCTGTTTACAGTGAAGCAGGGTTACACTGAGCCATGTTCATTTAGAAGCCCTACTCCCCACGCATTGAATTGCTTTGAGGGATGTAAATTGCAGCCCTCCCATCCCTTGAATTCATGAATAGGAAAATGATAAAGATAAGCCTCACTCTTAACTGGTATCATGATCTTCACGGTGCTCCCACCCCCATCCCCTCCAGGTTTTTGTAAGCTAACATGGTACACGTCTCTGTTTCACAGCTTGGTGTGTTTCAGCCCAGGACGCACAGTTTCCAAAATGGGGATCAGCATTTAAGCTGCACTGAAGTCAAGCAGCCCTATTTAGTCATGGGCTTACAAGGCCTCTTGGAGTTGTCTTGGTTTTCAGACAGCCCAAATGGAAAAGTCATCAAGACGTTATAGAATCATAGAAAAGGAGGGTTGGAAAGGACCTCAGGAGACCATCTAGTCCAAGCCCCTTCTCAAAGCAGGACCAGCCCCAACTAAAGCATTCCATTTATTAAAACAACATCAACAAAACCCCACAAGGAAGTTGACAACTGAAAGTAGGGCCGGCATGCTGGAAATTCTATGCTGCTGAGCAGCCTTGCCCACTGGCAGAGCAGGAGGTTGAATTAATCCCTGCAGTGGTGAGGAAATACCTTGCCTTGCATTCACACATATATCTGTATTGAAGACTGCCAGTGTCACTTAAATATAGTCTAGTCAGAGGCTGTAACTCAGGCATAGATGAGGAGGAATGTGCTCAGAGAGCACATGCACACACATATATATGCTCATTGCAATTAGAATTCAAGATCATCAGCTTCTTTTGATTGAGCATTGAGATAAATGAAGAGTGCATGCCTTACCTGGGAGGTTTCTCATGCGGTGGGGTGGGGGGACAAGATGATGACACAATGGAGTCTGGGCAGGAGGGGAAACAAGGGAGAGACTCCAATCCATTGATAAAACATGCCTGCAATATGCATCCCCGATCTCCAGCCTGATTGACAGGCAAGACATGAATTGTCCTGTTAGCAATCCACATGAAGGAATGGGCATGAGTGGGCTATGTTAGCACAGTTCTTTCATCAGCTTTCCCCACTCTGATTTCCCTCTTGCCAAGAACCACATAGGTGCACACAGCCCTTTAGCAAGGTCGTTCTTCCCCCACACTGGCCCTCCAAGCTCCATCAGCCTGACTACTACCAGCCATCCCCCAGCACAGCACAGTTCCCCCAGTTTGTGTAATTTGTGCCTCCTGGTCATTCTGGTGCCTCCTGCCTCCTACTCTAGAGAACTACAGCAAAGCACTAAACTCACACAAAGCTGTAGAATGTATATTAAGTTTTAAGGTGTTGTACCTAACATACTTTAAATAAAGCACAAAAGTTACAGTGCCTTTTGAAATGCCTGCCCTGCACATGTATAGGCACCCAGAAATACTGGCAGTGCAATAGGAGTTAGAATGCTACCATAAGAGAATGAAAATATATTGAATAGTGAGCAAGAATTCTTTGGTTTCTCCTAATTATGATGAAATAGTATAATAAACTAAGAGAAACCAAAGAATTATGACTCCTACAGAATGACTTACTATTTAAGTTAAAATTAAAGTACTGATTAAACAACTGAAGAAATTTAATTTTGAAATATATCCCTGGCTTTCTCACCTGAAGTGTGTTGCTGTAACTAACCAAACACTCCAAAATCTAGACTTCACAGATTTGTCTGAGATGTGCTAAAGTATATATGTATGAAATTTGATATCCACAATGACTGAACAAAGAAGATAGGACATGTGATAGGATAATGTGAATTATTTTTTTCTGAAGACCTGTCTTGGACTTATCCCCAGTCAAAGTAAATGCACTTTTTCCTATAACAGTACTGGTGGTAAACATGGAGATCAATTTAAATTTATACCATATGAAAGAGATTTTTATCTTGTTTTCAGTAAATGGCTAAACACAATGACAGCTAATATTTTGCTACTTTCCATTCTCCTATATATGTGTAAAATTTCCACTAAAATCAGCAAAAACCATCTATGTATATAAGATTTTCTAGGATTTCTTGTTAATTTGATTTCATTGGCTTTTGAAACCTTGTACAGATATGGGAAGTCAAGAAATGCTTCTGATTTGATACATATTTAAATACTTAATAGTAAAAAGATATATAAGAGAGTACAAAGCACCTAAATTCTGAGTAAGCTTATTCTCAGGGGAAGATATACTTATACAATCAACCATATTAATGATAAAGTAGTATAACAATACTGTATCCAATTGGTATCCCACTAATCTTCTCATTAAATTAGCTGCATGAGTCACAGAGCATCCAAATCTACACCATTTATAATCTGTCACCTTGTATCAAGCTCAGCAGATATTTGGAACTGTTTTTTTATCTAGTATTCAGGATACATAGCAGTACATCTTTTAAGAAAAAAAAATATTCTAGTGTCTACTGCTATCTTGCTCCAAGCACTAGATCTAAAGGTTATTTCTCTTGCAGTCATTAAATTGAATTGTTTCTTCACCATTCTCATATATAAGTACCATTAATATTAATAGCCATTACATTAAGTGTACAGTGATCACCATTACAATTTTAGTACTGTCATTTGGAAATTAACATTAACTTGTTATTCCCTAAACAGAAAATTGAGCATGTCCACATAATTTAAAATTATAATTAAATAAAACAAAAGGATAGGTCCTTGTTTCAACTCTGGCCCCTTTTTTTCACTCTCAGTCCCTTAGAAAAGAGATAGCTAGGGAAGTAAAGAGGCATATAAAAGAAGAATGAATGTGGCAGACCTCCAGAATACTATAAGGCCCTGTAGGGAGAATATACCATAGGAGTGGAAGCCATTTCTTGGGCCATCCAAGGATCCCCCACAATCACCACTGCAAACCACCACCCCACCCCAGACACAAATATAAAACACAAAAACAGAAGCACCAAAAACACCAAAAAGCTAGGGAGACAAGAGACGATGGTTTTGCTACTGAGATGAGAAGTAATTGGCTAATACAGGGTGCCCAGGAAGGGTTCCAATAAAGGATTCTCAGAAAGGACCCTGCCCATGCAATAATAGAAGGAAGAAACTTTGCTCAACCTGGCCAAGGGGAAAAATTACTATCTGACATCAAATGTAGTGACCAGAGCCATCACAAGTAGAAGAAGAAGGCCCGCTAACTAGGAAAATTACAATTGTTAAATACCAGCAGGAGCACCAACAAAATCCGTTAACTAGAATACCAGCACTTAAGTGGAAGGCAAGCCCCTACTTCCCAGAAGCCACCAGTACTTGTTGAATTGGGGGGTTTCCTTTCTGGCCCTAACAGACAGCCAAATAAAAACTCTGAAGCATGGATCCAATGGATCTGTCTCTGATCAACTGCACAGAATTGTTGTAGTCATCTGGTTATAGAGAAGCCTCAGAAACTTGATGTATTTTTCAGGACATCCAAATCTGGCCAGTACTTTCCACAAGGCTTCACAGTTGATGGAATCAAAGTCCTTAGTGAGCTAAATGAAGTCCATATACAGGTCCTGATGTTGTTCCTGATACTTTTCTTGGACACAATGGGCCACAAAGATCATATCAATTATTCCATGGGATAGTCTAAAATCACACTGAGGGTTCTGGCAGAGGTAGAAGATGAATCAGGAGGACTGGGTGAAGATTTCCCTTTATATGGAAAAAATATATATATAATATAAGGCCCCTACAGGCAGATGTGATACTCCTTGGAAACCGTATGATTTCTGTCCCCACTCTGGCTCCTTAGGGTACCTTCCTTCTTTCTCATCTACCATGTCTTGGTGTAATTATTTAAAGTGTGAATACATGACACTCAGTCATGGCCCTCCTGGCCTTATTAGTTCTTCAGGGCATCAGTCACCATATGTGTTATTAGTGACCTCTCCACAGCCATGCCTGTGCCTCAAAGATGTTACCCCAAATACATACATCAGCTTGTACAGACTTTAGTCCTCTTGTGTTTAGACTGCTCATTACTTTCACTGTAGACTGGTACTTCCTGTGGCGTGGTTTCCAAGTCTTAGTCTGATGTATCCCCTGGCACATCTCTGTTTTGTCTCCTGGCCATCTCAGCATTTGGCCCTGCCCCTATCTTATTGTTGGGCTGAGGCTCTCACTCTCTGAGCTGGAGCCTCCTCAGATAGGGCTCAGAACCTGGAGCATTTCCCAGGCACTGCTCTGTGGCCTCCTATCCTTCCCTCCAGCCATTGGCAATACATACAAGGTGCATGAGAGTTCACGTGAACCCCCTGAGATTGGTGGTACACCTCCTGATAAGGGACATTGCTGGCAGTGCCTGCAGGCAGTTGCTGCTCACCACCTCTCTCCCCCTTGCCACTGACACCACTGGTGGTGTCTGCGGGCAGTCACCAATCACCGATGAGCACTCACCACCCCAACTCACTGCTGACACTGCAATGGGCACCTGCAGGAGCTCCTGGCTTGCTGCTGCCATGGCCCTACCACCAACACCATTTCTGCCACCTGCGGGCAGTCTCCATGCCCCCCCCAGCCACAGAAAGCACATGACATTTATGCCTCCAGCTGCTATCTGGTCTTCTGGTTAAACTAAAACAAACAATGACAATAGAACACATTAAATAACATTGAAAGCTCCGTCTGGGTCATTAGGCCACTCTTCCCTACTTCCTGGCCCTCTTTGAGTCTCTGGGGTACCTTCTGTGGCCTGCAGCTTCTACCTCTTGCCTGTCTGCAGTGGAAGGAGCTCTCCTCCATGCAGAGCTCATAGGCTGCACTGCCCCTCTTTCTCAGGAACTCAAGTTTATATCCCCTGGGCTTATATCCTGCTGATCTATCCAGCAATCATTAGTTCCTCGCACAGTTTACATGATATGAACATCCATTTAAACAAGAGCTCTAACAGTAACATAGCCAAGGAAGTGCCAGTGCTTAGAGTGAGGGTGTTTCCAGGTAATCTTGTATTTGTCACTCTGAAGATGGTATTCATGATAAGATCACAATCCATGCAATTGTTCAGCAGGAGGATGCCACTGAAATTTGCTTTCTCTACTCTTTGCTTCCTAATGGCACCACTCCAGAGTTCCAGGTCACGTATGTTTCTGGTGTTGAGTCACCAAGAAGAAGTTACCAAGGAGAATGACCTTGTCCTCCTTGTGAGTATTAGTCACTACATAGTCAAGCTTCAAGTAGAAGTGTTCTACGACATCAGCATCAAGCATTGGGGCATATGCACTGATGATAATGGTGTACTGGTTGTGGCTGCATTTAAGATAGAGGATCATAAGACATTTGTTAATGCCCACAAAGACCTCTGGAAGTTGACTGAGGAAATGATTCTTGATGGCAAAGCAAACACCATGAACTTGCCTGTTCATGGCTGGTTTCCCCTTCTAGAAGGTGGTATCCAGCTAGGAGCCAATAAGGCAGCCTAGGTTTATACACTTTTTTTTTATCACTTTCCACTGTGGAGTAAGCAGAGGGGATCCTGAATAGCACTTCTCAATCACGGTAGCAGCTGCTGAATTACACCTGTGTCTCAACCGAGGTGCAAGACAACTATCAAGCTATCACTGCCTGTGTACAGATTCATATTAGAGGCTTCTAGATTCACTAGTCCTGTCTCTGTCACCACTGATCCAATGCCCCAAGGCTTTTGAAATTTGGTACATGAGAGTGTGTTGTTTTCTGTGGCAGAACCCTAAGCGTGACTTTGCTTAATATGAGGAAGGTGGTGTGTGGAAACAGGTATCACATGATCTTGACAGAGTAGAGACCTAGGTTATTGGAACAAGGGAGAACCCTAGGAGATAAGAGACCTCCATCTTGCTGCATCCTTCTTCTATTTTACAGCTGTTGAGGTCCTGATGTCTTCTTCTTACTGATCAACCATTGAGGACTTGGGATTGGACCACAATTTATCTGCGACCTCCCCTCTGGCCTGTTTACCGTGGACTCTGCCAGGAGTGTGAGACTGTGGGCAACATAGCTCTAAGGATCACTGGAACACACATGTCTCTCCACCACTACAAGGTCTTGGTCCACAGAGAGGAGAAACAGCATTCTAGACTGTTTCCAAAACTCAGAATCTGACTGTAACAGGGGCTTGGACAGAAGCCCCATTACTAAAATAGCCTCAGGGGCAGGAAACCATTGGAAGCACACTGCACAGGTGAAGGGACTTCACACACCTAGGGATGATCAGGGTAATTAAACCCATCACTACCTACATAAGCCCAGTTGCTAGGGACCATACTTTGCCCTTGGGCACTAGAGGAGGAGACAACAGATGAGGAGAAAGAGAAAAAGGAGGAGGCATGAGACCCCAAAGGGAGCCGAGGACTAGTGATGGGAATAGCTGTGATCCACTGGTAAGAAGTGGGGGTATGGGCAACTAATGGAGGATCCAGGGGACCCTGCAGAGATGAAAAGGAAGAGGAAAACTGAGGCAGAGGACCCCGGGGCAGTACACAGAAGGTAGAGCCTTGCAAAGCCATTTTCCTCACCAAGCAGCCAAGGCATCCAACAGATATGGAGGGAGGGAGATGCCTCTCCACAGGAGATCTGATTGAGACAGCCAAGACACGCCCCCATCAATGAGGTAATTGATGGTGAAAAAGCTGTGCAAGCTGAAATTGACCAGAGCAGCCAGTAGACTCACTTAATGAGGCAATTAGCAGGGGGGAAACAACAATGTAACACTGATACCAGTAAGATTAGCACTGGGAAGTTAACCATCTGGGTAGTCTGTGGTGTGGTCTCATCCTAGGACCAAACACCAAACATCTTTACCTTTCAATCAAAGTCATGGCAGGTGGGCTCTAAGGGGAACTGGGACACAGCAACCCTCCTACATTGACATTCAAATTTAATTTTTAAAAAGTTTAAACCAAACCCAAATTTGAAAAAAATCCAGGAACAGGAAATCTTACTTTAAATGTATGTTTAAATCCTATACAACTTCATGCATATATACATTCATACATTCGCTAGGGGTGTGCAAAGTGGGCCCTATTCAATTTGAATTCAGATTTGGCCCAAATCAGGGACAGTGATTCCATTATCTGATTTGGATCACTGTCCCTGATTTGATTTGGTGCCCCCCCAGGCCTGCTGGCTCAGCAACCAGCCATGGGGACACCCCAGGTGCCTCCCCCCAGACCCAGGAGCCACCAGTCACTGAGCTGGGGGGCATGGGGACGCCCCCTGCATGCTCCCCAGTGGACCCAGAAGTGGACCAGAAGCACTTCTGGTCCACTTCTGGGTCTGCTGCCAGGCACACTGGGGAGCTCCCTGCACTCCTGTGGGACACTCCATACACCCCAGCATTGCAGCATTCACAAGCTGCCTACTACCTAGAGGTATGTAGAAAAAACATTTAAAGCTGTTTCTATGTCCTAATCACCGGATCTTTCTGAAGCTCTCCACATTGATTCAGAGGGATTCAATCTGGAGAGATTAAAGTCCTCTGATTTGATTCAGATTCAGAGATTTGGCCACTGAATCAGGCTGAATCTCTGCTGAATTGAATCAGGGACAGAAGCTTCACACAGCTCTAATACACAAACACACTTATAGAGAGAGAAGTAGGCCCTCAACAATGATATCCGTAAAAGCCAACATGCTGAAAGGGATGTTGTTGTAAAGAATTATTCTTAATCCCAACTCCTCTTATAAATTTAGGCACCTTAGTGTAGGATACCTATCTCTGACTGGGATTCATAACCCTGAATCCTCCCCTTAAGTTAGGTGCCTGAGTCTCCCTTTTTTACAAAATATTGGGGATGGTCACCAGTAAGCCCCAGGAAGTGGGAGAACTGGGTTTAATTTCCTCTTCTTCCTGCAGGGATTTGAACCCACATCACAGCTCTGAGGAAAGTATCTTTATCATTGAGCTGTTGGATAGAAGGGGACATGACCTCCTCCTTGTTCTCTGGATTCTGGATATGATGTAGTATGCAAACTGGGAATTTCTACCAGATTGGGTCCAGTAAATGAGGTAGGCAGAGGTATGTTGAGTTTATGAATCCCAGTGGGCTCAAACATGAGGTAAGCACCTTTCTGCTTAGCTCAGTTGCATATTTTAGGGGACTAAGGCACTTCAATTTCATTAAAAAAAAAAAGCTTAAAAAGCATGTTTTGAAAATCTATAGTTCGGATGGAGATACCTAGAGAGTCATGTAGTCACAGCCATACCTTTTTGATATGCCTTGACTGTACTGTACTGAGGCTCTGCATGCACTAGCTCCCAAACTAGAAGCAGTATAGCTTTCTCATTATTCATAATAAAAGAGCTTGCTAGCCCTCACTGAGCACTGAGATAGCTTATACAGAGCTTGGGAAGTGTGTCCCAGTGAAGCACTGCTTTGCACTATATAGATAAAGCCTTTGTGAATCTACCCCTAAGGACAGGTACAGACATTACTTTTTTACCAGTAGAAGTGATCAGAAATTGGTCTATACTCATAAAGAACAGACGTTTGGCACACATAGACTGGTTTAAAAATAGCGGAACCTGATCTAAGATCCCCTTCCCCCCCAGGAAATATGGGTAAATGTGTGTTCTGTTCACTATTGATCTAAACTATGCCACTTACAGAAAACCACAGAACTTAGACCGATTCCACCTCAGGCTTTTTGAATGCCTGTACCTAGCCAAAGTGTCCAACTCATAATCTGTCACTGTGCAGATGTCTGAGTACAGTCATTATGCTATTTATTGGCTTTTGTTTTGTATTCAAATTGTATTCATAGTACTACTAAATCAGAAAGTCAGGTTTTATAAAATTTTTGCTCAAAAAACATGCTAAAATAGTTCAGATACTATTTTCCTTCCAGAAGAAGTAGGTATCTAATCCTAAATTCATTATTAATCATATATAGAGGCAATCAAAGTATTAGGAGTTCCAGTAATACAGAACTGGGCTCTTAATTTAACTTTGACTAAACTTTTCTTTCTAGAGATTATATTTCTCAAGTTTCCCATGTACAGTTTTGTACTCTGATGCTGGATCATCAACATATTTCATCAGAACAAATTCAGAACATATTTTACATTTGTATGCATTTTAGTAAGAACATTTGCAAACAAATTAATATTTGAACAGATCATGATACATAAAAAAGCATAAAATAATAATTACATATATGCTCAGTTTAACAAATATTTTAGTACTGACATACATTTAAAATAATATTATAATGAAACTAATTATGTGGAACAGACCTTTTTTTTGTTCCTTATTCATATTTTACCAGATCTAGATAAAACCATTGATATATCCCATATTGTGTTTAGAATTATTTAGAGAAAAAAGTTTTTTCCATTACATTTTTAATAAAAAAAATTACTATTGCAATCACAACAGTGAATTACTTAAAGTGATATCATTTAAATTCCATTTTTATGTTTGGTACTTGTTCAAGAACACACTTCGATTTGATTAGGATTTACAGATCTTAAGGAAACCAGATACAAGGATGGATTTAAGCAGCAGGCAGCAACTTAACAAGCAGCAATGTAGAGTTTGCAAAGCTTCTCCCAATCAGTCAGAACAGATTTAACTCAGTTTCCCATATCATTCCACTCATTCTTATGAATCCCATTATCTTTCTCCTTATTCCACAAGGAGAGCAAAAGAGATCAAAGGGTCTTCAAGACTTCATGTTCCCTTTTCTTCCAGGGGCACTAAGTCCACAAGAAAAAATCCAGGTTTCCTTTTATTCTGGAAGCCAGTCCTTTGGCCTTTTACCTTCACTGGCTACAAGTTGCAATGACAAAGCATTCCAAAAAATGTATATTTACTATTAATTAATACTCCTATTTAATACTTAATTGTACCTTCATGATGCTGTAGGGAGGATAAAAACAAAACAAAAAGCCTATTATGGCCCCGCTTATATGGCCCCAACAGGAAAAAATAAAGCCTCCCTGAACAGGAATGATTAGACAAAAATAAATAACTAAATAAATCACGCCCAAAACACACCTCATATTGTACAGTCAGTAAGAAAGAGTCACATAATAAGGGGCACCTAGTAAGAATGAGACCCATAAAGACCCAGACAGAGGCTTAAATTAGAGGGGGAGGGGCAAAGGCCCAGCCAACTCCTAACTGTTTTGGCCTGGCCAGACAAGGCCCATTCAGGGCAAATACCTTCCTTGTGTTCCCCAACATAATCTTGTCCCTTTTTCAGGTTTTAATTAAAGGGAGAGTTGGGTATCATTTTATAATTCATTCAAGGTATGTTGGGTAATGAGTTGTGACTGTATGGAGGTTTTTGACATTTGGTATTTGCTCGTTTTATTATTTTACGAAAAACACCCTTGAGGAACAGCGTAGGGAGGAGGAAAGGAAGCTCAACTCCAAATTGCTGTCCTTTTGCAAGATACCCCCTCATCCATCAACTTACCACTGTCCTGGACTCCCCTTTGTCCCCGAAGCACAGGTGTCTGCAGCATTCCCACTGATCCCATGCTGGGAAGGTGGTTGTCTCGCACCATGTACACAGTAGTGTGCACTACAATTTGTGGGGGGTGGTGAAGGGAGGATAATCCATATTACCCATGGAGTGCATAGGGAAGTACCCAAAGTGGCTGCCTGTGCCTGATGAGAAGGTTTGCTCATTGGGCAGCACAAAGGCATCTTGCAGCTGTCTGTCTTCCTGCTGTGCCCCATCCTAATTTATGCTACATTATGTAGGCTATTTCCCCTAATGCCTTTTTAAAGATCTAATGGCTGGTGATCTACTTGATAAGTGCCCTCACCCACAAGATGCTGGCCTTGGTCATGCTAGCCCCAAGCTGGCTGGCACCAGCTTTGGGATTCATAATGTTGGGTGCCTCCCTGTATCACCCCACATCTTCAATTTAGATGTAATTTCTGCACTGAAAGCCATGCTTTCAGATGCATCTATAAGCAGATGAAGAATACTTTCCTTAGCTTCTTGTAGATTTTTTCAATAATTGTGTTGATGTTGCACACTAGCAGCTGCTCCTGAAGATGAAGATGAAGGAATGCAAGCTCACAGACAAAAAGAAAGCTCTCATCAGTTCTTGAACATTTGTAAAGAACAGTGTCAGTCATAAATTATTTTAACAGGACTGCCACTTCTAGAATTACCACTGACAGCCTACTATCTCTCACCCAACCATCTTTTTAAGGCTGTACTTCAAAAATATTTGTCCCAGCACCACAGCATGCACCCCGCTTCCTGTGGGGTGCATTGAAGCAAGATCCATACCCCGCCCCCGGCCATGCACCTGCCCTGCACCAAAAATCAGCTACCTCTGCAGGTGGCTGTGGCAGCCATCCCCTGCTGCAGCAGCCCTGCCAAGGATAAGAGCCTGGAGCTGCACTCCCTATGGAAGTGGCTACAGCCCAACAAGCACATGCAAAGTGCCTGGGTGCAGCATCCACCACAGGGAGTGGCACCATGTTCTCCCTCCACCCCTCCGACCCAAATTTATATGAGTGTAAATCTGTAAAACTGAAAATCCAGAATGCTACTAGTACCAGTACTGTTACTTACAAGTCATCCTTTGCAAGGATAGTAGAGTTTCCATCTCAGGACTCTGCTGTTGCCTCCCTGACACAGTACTTGGAACCTGACAAATCCTGCAACACAACAATGGTCGAGTCAGAGTCCTCTTCCTCATGATGAATAAGAGAGTTATTTCTTTCAAGCATCTGTTGAGCCTCCTGGGTGTCTGTTACCAAAATGCATGGGTTCACTAGAGTAGAGGGGGAGCAAGTGTCACATGAGCATAGAGTGTGTATTTGGGTGCTTGAAAGCCCATTGTAGATCACTCAACTACAGGCAAGAAGTCGATGCTGATAACATGACCTCTTATATAGTGGCAGCATGTATCCTGCATAAAATCTGTGAAACCAGGGGTGAGGTCTTCAGTGACAATTGAAAAGATCTGTTAAGAGAATTGACACAAGCCGTGACCTTCAGTATCACAGAAGCAGTTGAGCATGGGGGCTAGAGATACAGGCAAATAGTAGGAGGGGTGCTGTGATCAGAAATTGCCTAGCAACACATATAGGTGCCATTCTGCAGGGGGAATGTGCTCTGTAATTGTGTGAATTGATCCTTTTTATCATTAATGTTCCATTTCATAATAATTTCTCATTGAATAAAGTCCATCTTGCAAAACGTTGTCTGGTATAATGGGTACATAATGGGGTCTCAGGGAGATCTCTGTGTGGGATGCAGGGTGGAGGGGAAGGGGTGCATTGGGTGGATGGCGGGGGGATGGGTTTGTGGTGGCAGGTGACTTGAGAAAACAAGCAGGTCTAAAACTGGTTTGGGGACGTGACTGCAAATTGTAATAGGATTCACATGCAAATAGACTAATTGATTTGATAATAGCCTGGTAACCACCACTCCCTTCCCCCACAGTGCAGCGTCTCTATTCTGACCACTGTTTATGTTGTGATTGGAGGGGAAGAAGGGGGGGAATTTAATTGTGCCTGGACAGTTTTTTCTTTCTTCTCCTTGGTGGGGGTATTAGTTCACACTGGCCATTTGTGTTGATCACAGGGGGGAGGAGGAGTTGGAGTAGGCTGATCATGGACCCCCGCAACACCACTTTGGGGGCAGCTGTCCTGGGGAAGGGGGTCCCCAGTAACCAAGGAATCTTAATAATACTCAATAACAACCACTGCCCAACCACTGCAAAAATTCCTTACAGTTTGACATGATACAAATGAGAGAAAACACAGGATTCTTTCTGTTTTACATAGACATTTATGTAGTAGTGTTTCTATTGAAGCTCCAGAAAAACTATGAGTTACATTTTTACAGTTACATTTTTGCATTATATTTTTATACATCCAAGCATTGAAAGTTGTTTTTTACATACATGGGGGAAGCAGCAGGGGGAAGAAGCTAAGAGGGCCTGCCCAGGGAGGGGACGGCATGTAGGCCAGCACCAACCAAAGGTGCTAAGAGAGAGGCACCCAGCCATGGGGGAAAAAACTGTTGGCATTCAAGTGGTGAAGATGGCTGAAAACCTTTTCTACTTATGAAGAGAATAATATTATATCACAAAGTTGTTATGTTATCTTATATCACAAAAAAGCCCCAGAGGAAGGGGGTTTTTTTGCCTCAGACAGAGCCCCAGTTAGGAGGCAAGAGGTAGGGAGAGAGCTTGCCAACTGCTCCCAGGAATGTTAATACACTATGATCTGGAGAAGCTGAGTCAGAACAAGTTGCCCACCTTGAACTCCTACATCAATGGGACTGGTTGAGTGTGTGTGGGTGGATCTGTGGGTGCTTGGTTGTATTGGAAAGCCCATCATAGAATAGGGAATCTGGAATACCCTTGCTAGTGAAAACCTGGCTGAAAAACTATTTTTTGTGAAAAGAATAACATTATATCACAGAGTTTACTTTCAAGCAACACTCTTCAGACCTGCATGTAGTCTTGGTCTTGATTTTTAGGGAAAACCCTTTTAAAAATTATTTTACCCAAGAAAACAAAAAGAAAGCTGCTCTCTGCAGTGAAAGAACCGAGCATTTTTAGCACCCATTTTTCACCAACATGAAGCAGGGTGCTCTGTGTGTCTCTGTGTGTGCATATGTACATCTGCAGCTGGAGGAAGAGGGAATGAGAAGCGAGGCCCTTTCCTGGCAGGGAAAGCATTTCTTGCAGTACAAGAAAGTGTGTGTATGTGTGTGTGCACAAGCTGGAATGTCGTTGGTCTATGGTGTTAGGCATAGGCAAGAGGGACGGAGTAAGGGAATTGTTGGAAAAACTGTACTGTAGCAGTACTGAGAGGAAAGGGCACATAGGCCAACACCAACCAGGAGTGCTGAGAGAGAGCCCTCTGCCATGGAGAAAGCACCTGGAGGAACAGGCTAGATATTTCAGTTCAGCACTGTTGCTATTGGAGAGAGAGTGAGTGAGTGAGAGTGTGAGTACACAAGCTGGGATGCCATGGGTCTACAAGTGGTGAAGCATAGGCAAGGGGGAGGTAGAACATGTAGCCCACAAGTTAACCTTCCTGGTGGAATAGAGCCATGTCAGGCATGGGCCTAGAGTGACAATTTGGGCAGGGGACCTTTTTAAAACAATGATAATAGCATATATGTTTGCATGTATGTATGTATGTATGTATGTGTGTGTGTATGTGTAAGTCTGTTACAATAAATGAGTACTTGGTAGTCAAGTGGTTAGGAGGCTTGGAGGGACTGTGCAAGTTGTGTTCCAAATTGTTGGAAAAACTCCACTGTAGCAACAGTGAAAGGAGATGGCACATCAGCCAGCACCAACCAGTAGTGCTGAGAGGGACCCACCAGGCATGGGGAAAGCATAATTACTTGGGATAATTACCTGAGCTACATGAAAAAAGAAACAAAGAAAAAGAAACATTACATACATGAACCTTGAAATGAGCCAATGAAGCATATTTCAGTAAGTAGCTGCTTGGAATAGCTTGACCATTTGTAAGTTTTTAGCATTTTTAAATCTTGAACACTGCACTGAAGACCAGGGCATGCAGAATCAGAGGGAGGAGCAGGAGGAAGGAGGGAAGGCTGGAAGCAGGGCAAAAAAGGAACAAAAAAACTATATATTGGTAAATACTGACATATTCATATATGAAACAGAAATATTAATTTTTAAATTATGAAGGGATTATTTAAAATGCAATCTTAGTTGCTTATGTATTCACGCAATATGAGGACTTGTCTATAGGAAGGCAAAGAGAGGCTAATGGTGAATTCCCATAAGCTTTTTTTGAAGTTTAAAAGGATATTAAGAGTATTGAATAGCCACCTGGCAGTGACATTGCCATCCTTTTTTCTGGAGACGCAAGTGATGTCAGATGGCTTTCCCAGGCTTGTGTTCTTCTTTTCTGCCTGCTGTGCCCAATGGTAGAAGCACAATATAAAGCATAACATTCAGGAACTAGAAATGGGGGGGAGACGTTAATAGTGTAAGAATTTGTACTGTAAAACCACCATGCAGTCATTCCAGCCCTGAAATGGGGGTAGCCCTCCTGTATGCAAGGGGTGGGGGGTGAGGGGAGGTGGAGAAAGGCAGCTGAGGGGTGAGGAAGGGTAGTGAGGAGGTCCCCCCACACACACACCTCAAAAATTGCCCTGCTACTACAGGATGCTGTTGTATACCCAGCAACTTCATTCATGGTGATTAAACCCCATTTTCATGAAAGATAAAGTAAACAACGCAAGCAGACCTCCCTCAGGGCACAGCCAAGTATTTGTTCTCACTTTCCTATGTGTAAACATCCCATTTAGTTGTGAAATAGGTCAGGGTGTCTTCTTTCAAGTGTCGCAAAAAGATACCTCATCCTGCACTGAAAGGCAGTACTGCACCCAACATGAGCAGCAAGCACCAGGCTGCACTCCTATGGAAAAGGTGCTGTGCCACCCAGGCATAAGCATCCTGCAGGGCTGAGTCCTTTTGCCTCTGGTGTGTTGCCATCTCTCATCCACCTCAAAAGTATACAGTGTATGCATCTCAGTCAGTCACTGCTCCACAAATTTATAGGCACTCAAGGGGCCAGAAACCCTCCTCCTCTTCCCCCTCCCCCAGCCTTGTTCTGGTTTGAAAAACAAACAAACCAGAGAGTCTGGCGCCGGCCTGGTAAGCATGCAAAAATTTCACACCAAAACATGCAGGGCTTTGCATAGAAAGGTTTATGGCCAAAAATCCCACCCAAGTGCTCCGTGCAACATGGGTCCAGGGAAAGCAAGGGGCACTGGGCTAGGGTGGGGGCCAATGCCCTTTGGCACCCCAGAGCCATGGGAGAGGCAATGCTTTGAGCACTCTTAGGGGTAGCCCAAAGGGTACCCCACAGCCAGTGCCCTGTGGAAAGAGCATACTGCCTAAAGGGTGTCCCACCCTCCACCCAGCCTTGGGAGATGCTTGTGTACACTTGGAGACCCCTGCAGGGCTTTGCGCGGAAAGTTTTAGTGCCAAAAGAAAAAAGTGCCCGAGCACCCCATGCTTGGGGGTTTGCTTTGCAGGGAAAGATTTTGCACCTCAGTCCCCTGAGCATCCTGTGCAACTTGCACTCAAAAGGAAATAGATGGCAGAAGTTCTGTGGCTGGGCATTTCTTGCTGTAAAGTGCCACCTGGCAGTAAGGTAGGACTGAAAGGGCAAGAGGGTAAAATTGTTCTGACATGCCCTCTAGTGTTTTTTTACTAGGTATAGCATAATAAGCCCTTACATGGTAAATCACATCCATGTTACTTATTTAGCCATCTTAAACTAAGAAAGAAAAATTAAACCAGGAACATTTTTAGTGACTAAATGCTGAGTACATGTACAAGGGCCCAGGCTTTTTGAATGCCTGTACTTATCCCCAAATTAAAAGCCCAGTAATATAAGGACAACCCACATTGATTTTGCTCACTCCATCAAGGATTTCAGGGTTTGGCCTATAGTCCTCTCTCACAGTTCTTATACTCTTTAATGAGATTGTGCACAAGGACAGCAAGTACAACATTAAGGAATGCCTTTACAGTATAAGAGACAATAACTGGGCTATCTCCAGTCCCATTGTGTGGTAATTGTTAATGAATTCTGACTTTCTAATCATGCACACTGCATTGTTTTGTTCATGTTTTTCTCCCATACATGTAAAAGAAGCCCACAGCATTAGCCCACATTAATCCTTGTTCTCTCACCATTTTTTTTCTGCTAAGCTGATAAAGTTGGTACTCACTATGCAAATACTTCTACTTCTCCTTGAAATCTTTTAACTTATCTAATACCTTTTTTCCTTTCCTGTTTGAAGATAATTCACTAGCTTCTAACTTTAAAAATCCGAGAATGGAAACAAGCTTATACGCTTTCCCTTTGAGGTCTGATTCGATTCTCTTTTTTATCTTTTCTTTTTTATAGCCTTTTCAGCAATATGGTAATTTTTCCATAAGGATTTTTTTGTACCTTACAATCCTTTCTACCCTTATAGCCTTTTTGTACCTGATAGGCTAATTCAGTTAAAGGCTTTTCTGTACTATTAAAAAAGAATCAAAGTATAAATCTCCAAATCCTCACTATCTATGTTTAACTTCATCAAAACACTTGTATTTTAGTTTAAAAGGCTTTGGGGATTTCCTGTTTTTACATTTGCTAACTACATAGCTGATTGTCCTTAGAAATAAATTATTTTCCCTCTTGAAACTGCTTTCCCTTCTGAAATATAGTTGAAACACTTAAGGTTAATACAGTATAACTAATTTTGGGCTGCATGAAGGAAGATGCAACACATGCTATTTCTTCTATATGCCCCTCCGCTTATAGTCCTGTATACATTTCTGCCTACCCTGCCTCTTACTTGCAAAGCAGCAAAATAGGAGCTGAGAATATGAGATGGCACTTGTTGTAAGGATAGCAGAGTTGCTAATGAAGCATGCATTCACTAACACGGATGGGAGATGGAACTCTGCAAAGTCCATCCTAAGGGAATACAAAGTTGTAAATCTAGAATCTAGTACTGTCTCTCTCTACCTACACAATATTTGGTAAGCAGTAGTTGTGTCAATGCAAGATTGCATGAATGTAATTTAGAGTAATTAATGTGCACAGGACCTATGATATTTGAAACATACTATCAATAGTTGATGTGGAGCTGTGACAATCAGAAAACAACAAATTTGAATGGATCAGTTTAAAGTGAAGTCCAGTTTTCTACGTTAATTTCAAAATGGCTGTGTCAGACACCCTGTTTAGGTTACCTCAATTATTTCTATATCAGCTGTGTTCGGTTTCAAAATAATAAGATTTTTCCCCCAGTGTTGAGCCCCAGAAATAGAAGTTGGAATTCAATAACCAAGCGACATCCTTTTTGTTTCTCACATTACCACTAATAATGGTCTGCAAATAAAATTACTCTCTGATATAGTCACTGACATTGAGTATATGGTCTGCTTCCTTGTTTGCAAACTCAGCTACAGAAATGAAGGATAAATTCCGGTCCCACACTTTTAAGTAAGAGAGAATTTGTTTGATATAAAACAAACACAAACAAAGCATCCATCTTGTGAGATACATTTCATCTTGTTTGTAGGTGTTTGGCTTGCCCCCACAAAATCTTTCCTTCAGGCTATTTTCATGGTATAATTACAGAGATGATTCCTGAAACAATGCTTATTGTACACATTTTTTGTGTGTGTTTTCATTTGATTATAAAATGTAATTAAGTTAGACTTTGCTAGTGGTAAGGGGGTTTGTTAAGCTTTTACACTTCACTGTGGATGCTTCAGCAGGGACTCAATAGTACAATCAATCTTCTCAGTTCAATGGAGGCTTCAAACAGAAAGATAAATGGAGATAGATGCATCCTGATAATGCATCTGACATGCAATTCCTTAAACATAGTTGTCAGTGAGGACAGTGGAAGCACTAACTGGGCAAGGAATACAGAATCAGGCCCAAGTTTCATAGTTTCTAGGGTC
>NW_017728948.1:42204489-42223829 GCF_001723895.1 Crocodylus porosus
GTGACCACTCTTCTTGGACACCTGGCTCCCCTCCCCTCCGGGACCTCAGTGCTTCCCTGACTATTCTCCTTAACTCATTGAAGTCCGCCCTCCTGAAATCTAGGGCTGCTGCCTTGCTGTAGGCCTTGGCCACCTTTCGCTGGATGGTGAATTCCAGCAGGCGATGATCGCTGTCGCCTAGTGGTCGAGCACCTGCAGCCCCCTCACCGGGTCATCACCGGTGGCCAGCACCAGGTCCACCAAGGCATCTCCCCTGGTGGGGGCTGTGCACATCTTGGGTTAGATGGAAGTCCTGCATTCTGGCTAGGAACCTACATAAGTGGTCAGACGTGGCTGACTGCTCTTCCCAGCTGAAGTCTGGAAAGTTCAGGTCACCCATGATGACCACGTCCTTTGACCTAACTACCTCCATGAGCTGACTTAAGTTGTCTTTTCACTAACTCCTGCCTGATATAAAACAGAACATCCTTCCACTTCCCTGCCTAGGAGCAGTGTGCCCAGTGCAGGGACAGCACATGGCAGCATTTTCCTTACCCACTCTGTCTCCCTGCATCATGGCTGCTCCAGACCCTGCCTCTGACAGTGACAACCAGTCCCCCCAGCTCCTGCTGGCCATGGTGCTGGCCCTGGTAGCCCCAGAAGACCCCCCCACACACACACACACACACACTGAGGCCCCAGGAGAACCACGGGCCAGGCAGAGGGCGCCAGGACACCAAGTGTGGGAGGCCAACCACCTCCTCCAGCACTCCTCACTTTAGCTTGCCTATGTCACTGCCTACAGACCCCCACTCCACCTGACCACCCCCTGCACCACACTCACTGCAAACATGTGTCAGAACAATGTTTTTATTTCCCTCACATCACCCAGAACCTGCCCAACGAAAAGGTGCCCCCTCCCCCCTAAACAAAAAGAGGCCCTCTATCACCCAACCCAC
This sequence comes from Crocodylus porosus, assembly GCF_001723895.1. Taxonomy (NCBI): domain Eukaryota; kingdom Metazoa; phylum Chordata; order Crocodylia; family Crocodylidae; genus Crocodylus; species Crocodylus porosus. The sequence continues at coordinate 42,205,428 of NW_017728948.1, forward strand.
CCACCAACAATAAAAAACTTCTTCCTCATTGTGACAAGAGGCCATCCCCAGGGCCAGTCACAGTATTAGCCCACCCACCTGTCTAGAGCAGTCTACTTACCTGCCTTCCCTTGACACACCTTTGTTGTTTGTAAGGTCGGAGGCTGCCCATTTGAATGCCCGGATGCCAAGGGCACAATATTTAACTCTGGCCTCCATTTTTCCATGTCCCACTTTTGCAGATGCCATCCAAATACTCCCAACTCCTAGAGGCTGGGCTGCCCTAGGCCACTGACCCAAACTATCCACTATTACTTCTCCGGCTCCATTGCTGAGACGTGCTCAGCCTCTACTAATGTCCCCTCACTGGAGCCTCTAGCCTGAGGGCTTCTAGCCCCTTACACTCTACCCCTCACTAGGGTCACTACTATGCTTCACTGGGGCTACAGGGCCTTAAACCCTGTGGGCCTCAGGTGTCCATAGATGTGCCTGGATTCCAGTCTCAGCCTACAGCCCACCCAGGCCTGAGGCATCTGTTGAGGTGCCCGGACCTCACTCTTCCTCAGGTCTCTCACTAGGCCTCACTCTTATCAGGCCTTGGGCCACAGGCTTTCCTGGGCTCCATGATATTGCTCAAGCCTGGTGCTTCTCTGTTAGGGTGTGCTCCCTTAGCCTTTCCCCTCCATCCCCATAGTTCCTACCCTAGACTTCCAGATGTACCTGGGGGCAGCAGATCTCAGTCTGGTGATGTTACCTCAGCAACAACCTTGTAGAAACCATCAATTTTGCCTCTTAAGGATCTGCTCTTATGCTGGGGCTCCACAGCCCAGATCCAATCAGGCAGCCTGCTGACTGTCATGTGACCACCTGATGGGCTCTGCAGTCACCTGCAGGACACCTCCCAGCCTGCTCAAGCCCTTAAAGTGGCAGGCACCAAAGGTGCCATGCCTCACCCATGAAAACATTTTACAACAATGTCCTTTGTGGGCCATCCCTGGGTGGGGGCTGTGGGGTGGGGGTGCCTAGGGGGAAGAGCCCTGGGGCAGTCGTCCAGCACTCTGGCCTCTGGCTATTCCCCCATAAATCCAAAAGCTCCCACTTAAGCAGGTGGAGTCCAGGCCCAGCAGGGCCATCATGTGCTACTGGCACAGCTGCAGGCAACTCAGCTTGTGCACCTGCATGGAACCAGGGTGAGTGGCAGGGCTGGGCCAAGTGGGGGGCCTGGGTGGGGGGCATCTGTGGTGGTGTCTGGTTCAGGGGCTTCTGGCTGCTGGAGGCACTACAGGACCTCCACCCATGCCCAGGTGGGGGCCTGCTGTGGGGAAGTGGGTGGCTTCCAGGGGGTGTACTGGACTAGGTTTGGAGGCTGGGCAGCAGGTTGCATGAAGTCAGGGCCAGAATGGTGTCCAGCACCTGATGGTCATCATCCATGGCCTGCACTGCCTGGCTTAGGATGGCACTCTGCTCCCATAGCACCTGGAGCTGCTCATGCTCCAGGACCAGGAGCTCATCCCAGAACTCCCAGCCTTCCTAGTCCTACACCTCCTTGTGCCAGTCCTTCACCTCCTTGTACTGGTCCCACATGTCCTCCTGGGTGGCGTCCTCTGCCTGCCAGACTGCAAGTCTTTCAGCTGGTCCCATGATGTTGCCAGCAGCTGCTCCAGGAGGATGGTCATGCCCTGGGTCCTTCTTTGGTGGAGCCAGCACATCTTCAGGTTTCCACATGACCTGAGGCTGCATCCTGGCTGTCAGGGGTGGTTTCTCCTTGGTGTGCAACTGTGGCCCCAGTAGACCCATGAGGCAGAAGCTGTTTGTGAGAGTTTGCAACATTTGTCAGGTAAGAAGCTCTGTACCAAGGGCCCATGAACTGCTTGGCCTCAGATCAGGGGTTCGGTGTGCACAGTTACCCAGGGACCATGGTAAGTTGAGTGGGCAGTCCCAGGCCCAAGTGGACACCAACTGATTCCCCAATCCCCACTCACTGTCTAGGGGCAGTGGGCCCCTGGGTGTTGGCTGCAGGAAGCCTACCTTCCCCAGCCCACTTCCAGGGCAGGAAAGGCCAGGCTTCTGGTAGCACCTGTTCCTGCAGCTCCAGACCCTGCTCGCCCCACTCTCCTCCTGCAAGCCAGCCACTTTCCTATGCTGCTGCCCAGCCCATGGCATCCAGAATCAGAGGGTGTTGGGCTCCCAGACACCTGGAATGAGGAGATTTCCATGCTTTTGCCCTCCCTGCAGGAGGCCTGTCTAGGGAGGTGACTCAGGGCCACCCCCCCTGGCATGGCAGCACTGGGCCCTAAGTGTGCCCCTACTGCTTATGTCATGGGTGGTTAGTGAGCTGTTTGCACAACCTGAGGGGTGCCTGACCCACTACACCCTGCTGCTGCTGATCACCATGGTGCCCTGGGTGCACCTGTGCACTTGCTAATGGACCCTGAGCTTTGACAACACAGGGAGCAGGGGCTGGCTGCGCTGCAACCTCTGCCGCAGTCTGGAGGGCTACCTGTGGCTGCATTACATGTCCCTGCTTCCTGCTGCCAAGGACATCACCACTGGCATCATAGATTCATAGATTGATAGATGGAAGGGACCTTGTAGATCTTCTAGTCCAACCCCCTGTCATGGGCAGGAGAGAAAACTGGGCTCATATGACCCCAGCCAGGTAAATGTTGACCCTCCTCTTAAAGACCCCCATGGTAGGAGCCATCACCATCTCCCCTGGAAGTTGGTTCCAGATCCTAGCCACCCTGACTGTGAAGTAGTGCCTTCTAATGTCTAGTCTAAACATATTCTCTAGCAACTTATGGACATTATTCCTTGTTACTCCGGGAGGTGCTCAGGGGAACAAGGTCTCTCCCAAACCCCGCTGGTCCCCCGTAGTAAGTTTATAGATGGCCACCAGGTCCCCCCTCCGCCTTCTCTTGTGAAGGATGAACAGGTTAAGGTCCCATTGCCTCTCCGCATAGGGTCTTCCCTGCTGTCCCTGGATCATGCAAGTGGCCCTCCTTTGGACCCTCACAATGCTGTCCACATCCCTCCCAGAGTGCAATGCCCAGAACTGGATGCAGTACTCCAGCTGCAGCCTGACCAGTGTTGCATAGAGGGGGAGGATCACATCCTTGGCCCTGTTTGTGAGGCATCTGTGAATGCACGACAAGGTACAGTTAGCTCTACTGACCCTGTTCTTGCATTGTCGACCCATATTCACTTTGGAGTCAATAATGACTCCGAGATCTTTCTGCCACCATGATTTTGAGAAGGGAGTTCTGCAGCCTATAGGTATGCTACTGCTTCTCACTTCCCAAGTGCAGCACCCTGCCCTTGTCAGTATTGAATCCCATCCTATTTTAATTTGCCCACCCCTGTAACCTGTCCATGTCCTGCTGTAATCTGTCCTTCCCTTCTAGCGTGCCCACCTTACCTCAAATCTTGATGTCATCTGCAAATTTAAACAGGCTGCTCTTCACTCTGTTGTTCAAGTCACTAATAAAGAAATTGAAGAGTGCAGGCCCAAGTGCCAAGCCCTGGGGGACCCCACTCCCTACTTCCTTCCAGGTCGAAAATGACCCGTGCACCGCCATTCTCTGAGTGCGACCCCACAGCCAATTTGCAATCCATCTGACTATGTAGGCATCAGTGCTGCAGTCATCTAGCTTTTTAAGGAGAACGGGGTGGGAGACAGTGTTAAAGGCCTTCCTGAAGTCCAGAAAGACTACATCCACCATGACACCTGCATCCAGTGATTTTGTGAGCTGATCGTAGAAGGCAATCAGGTTAATCTGACAGGACCTGCCTCTAATGAAACCATGCTGGTTGCCCTTGAGCATCATCTCTGCTGCTGGCCCATCACAGATGTGCTCCTTGGTAATCTTCTCAAAGAGCTTTCCCAGGATTGAAGTAAGACTGGGTCCTCCCTCTTCCCTTTTTTAAAGATGGGGACCACATTGCCCCTCTTTCAGTTGTCCAGCACCCGGCCAGAGCACCATGAGTGCTCATAAATCTGTGCTAGGGTCCCCACGATAACCCCTTCCAATTCCCTCAACAACCTGGGGTGGAGAGCATCTGGACCTGCTGATTTGAACACATCCAGCACCTCTAGAAGTTCTCTAACCCGGTCCTCCCTGACCCTAGGCTTGGCAGAGTTTTTCCTGAGTCCATCCTGAATCTCAGTAGGGGAGTCCCAGTCCCCACACAAGAAAATAGAGGGAAAGAAATTGTTAAAGAGGTCTGCTTTCTCCTCTGGTGTAACCACCAGATTGACAAGCATATCTTGGCCCACATTACCCGGGGCCTTCTTCATTTTCCCTATGTATTTAAAAAAAGGACTTTTTGTTATCCTTGATCCTTGATGCTAGCCCTAGTTCTGTATCTGCCTTAGCTTTCCTAACAGCCCCCCTACAGACCCGAGTGGTGGACGTATACTCCTCTTTGGTGATAGCCCCTCCCTTCCACTGGGTGTACTCCTCCTTTTCAACAATCAGGCATTCACAAATGACCTTGGTGATCCAAGGGGGCTTTTGGATACTCTTGCCTCTTTGCTTCTTGTTGGGATAGTCATCCCCTTGGCTCTGAGTATTGTCTCCTTAAGGAATAACCACTCATCTTGGGCACCCAGTTCCCCTACTCTCCAGGACCCCAGTGCCTCCCCCACTAATTGCCTCAGCTCATTGAAGTTGGCTCTCTTAAAGTCTAAGGCTACTACCGTGCTGCAGGCCCTTGACACCCTGCACTGGATGGTGAATTCCAGCAAGTGATGATCGCTATCACTCAGGTGGTCAAAGACCTGGAGTCCCCTCACCAGGTTGTCGCCTGTGGCCAGGACCAGGTCCAGCAGGGCATTCTCCCTGGTAGGACTGTGCACCTCTTGGGTAAAGTGGAGGTTCTGTATCTCAGCCAGGAACCTCTGTGAGTGGTCAGACCTGGCTAACTGCTCCTCCCAGCAGATGCCTGGGTAATTTAGATCACCCATGACAATTACATCCCTTGCCTTAAGTGCCTCCGCAAGCTGACCCAAGAATTCACAGTTCAGCTCTTCCCCTTGGTTGGGAGGTCTGTAGTAGACCCCCACTGTTAAGTCCCTTTCCCCATGACCCCCCTGTATCCTGACCCAGAGCACTTCAGCCTGCCCCTTCTCTGACCCCAGCCTAATGTCTGAGGATGTGTATTGCTCTTTTACGTACAGCGCCACATCCCCACCTTTCCTCACTGTTCTATCCTGCCTGTATAGCCTATAGCCCTTAATGTTGACCACCCAGACATGCGATGAATCCCACCAGGTTCCTGTGAGTCCTACTATGTCCAGGTTTGAACTAGCTATTTGGAGGGTGAGTTCCTTCTGCTTATTGCCCATACTATGAGCATTTAAGGCCTTGAATTGGTGCGTATGCCACCCTGATTCTCAGGACTATCTGGACCCCAGCTGCTTACCTGTGTACTCCTTGTGTATGTCTCCTGTCTTGGTTGGGAGGTGTCCTCATATCTTCCTTTGGCCCCATCCCCCAGCAAAGCTAGTTTAAAGCACACTGCATGAGATCAACCAACCTGGAAGAGAAGATATGCTTGCCTTTAGGAGAGAGGTGTAGCCCATCCCACCCAATCAAGTCCCCTGCATGAAAGTGTGGGTCATTATCCAGGAACCCAAGGCCTGCCTGGTGGCACCAGATCCATAATAGCTGGTTGACCTCACCAATGCAGGCCTCGTGTCACTGTCCATGCCTACTCGCCAGAAGAATAGAGGATAATACCACCTGTTCTCCCATCTCCTTGAGCTTGTCCCCCAGAGCCCTGAAGTCCTTCATAATGTGGGCTGAGTTGCCTCTGACCACATCATTTGTTCCCATGTGGATGAGAACCATGGGGTACTGGGCTGAGTGTCGAATGTAGACCGGGATCCTCTCTGCGATGTCCCAAATCTGAGCCCCAGGCATGAAGCAGGCCTCTTGTGCCATGGGGTTGGGTCAGCAGATGGGACCCTCCACTCCCCTTGGGATGAAGTCCTGGATAACAAAGACCCGGCATTTCCTTCTCCTGATGTTCCCTCTCTGTGCTATCTGTGTTGTATGTGGAGTGGCATCATCCCCGCTGGAGGCATTCCCTTCATCCTTCTCCATCACAGTTGTCAGGGTCTCATACATGTTCCTCAATTGTACCTGGGGAGCCTCCACGATGCTAGCCCAGGCAGCCCTGGGTCTCATGGATACCTTCTGCCACTCCTGTGTTGAACTCATCTCCTGGGGAAACCATACTCTGGGTGACTGGTCCTGCAGTGAACAGAAATATGAGTAAATTTTGTCCTCTGCAGCCCTGATCCCCCACAGCCTGCTCACCTCAGCCTGGAGCTCCCGTACCTGCTCCTCCAGAGCCCTAAGTTGGGTACAGGAGGGACAGGCAAGGGAACCACCAGCCCCCCCCCAACTGGTGCTGGGACCCCACCAAGCCTCCCTCATAGACAGGGGGAAGGGGCTGCTGACTCTACCATGAGCTCTGTCTGGGTGGAGGCCTCAGAAGAGCCCATGGCAGGTGACAACACTGGGGTGGGGCCCCAAGCAGCTGCACTCTGCATCCATACCATGTCCATGAAGCTGAGTCTACTACTCTTGCTTGTTGGAGGTGTCCTTCTGGGCCACTACTGTGCATTTGCCTTCCGCTGGGCCTGTGTGCACCCTGCTCCCTCCGCTCCTGATCCCCAGCTGCCAGGGGTTCTGTCAAACTGCAAGCTTTTTAAAGCCCGTGGTTTGAAATTCCCGCAGCTGGCCCTACAGCCAGTCAGGCATCCCAGCTAAACCAGAAGTGCCTGCCAGCAGCCCCACACCCCTACTGACTCTCCTGCAGGGATTCCAGGGTTCCTGGGGTGGCAGTGTGTGAGAGGTCTCACTGCAACATGCTACTCAGTGTGTGAGAAGTCCATGGCTGCCTAGCTGTGGGGACACAGGCTCCTAAATAAAATCTGGCACTCTCTCCCACCTCCCTTTGTGCTGTGGGGGGACAGGGACCTTAGGCCAGGGGAGTGTGGGCAGGCTGTGGAGCAGAGGCAGAGGCAAGGGCAGGGGCCAGGGTGAGGGGCAGGAGCAGGCACAGGAAAGGGCCTCGCCCCAGTTGAGGCCTTACAATGTGGCTGGGGCTGGTGTGTCAGGTGGCTCCACTCAGACCTGGCTGTTGACAATGGCATCTGGCTCCAGGTGGTGTCCTCCAATGGAGGGATGCAGGTGTCTGGCCAGGGGACCCCCCCCCGCCCAGGGAGGAGCTGGCACTGCCAGTGGTGTCATAGCTCGCCATGCCCTGTGGTTGCAGAACTGGTGAGGCAGGTGCTGTCCAGGGCTTCTGGTGGAAACCGCAGCTAGGAAGCTCAGTAGGATAAGGCACTGCACACTCGAGGGGCCCTCCTCTAGTGACATGTCAGCAGAGATTCCAGGCTGGGGCAGGGGTTCAGACAGGCCACCCATGCTGCTGAAGATAGCACAGCTGTGGCCTGGGGTGCAATAATGGCCTTGAGTTGCCACATAAAGATCAGAGATTTATGGGCATGACCAATGATTGTGGCTCATCCTGGTGACCCACTGTGCCTGCAAGGTCTTGACCTTTATGTGGCAGTCCTGCGCTGGTTGGTTGTGCCCATGCTCCCACATCCAGGCTGACAAGGCCTCATAAATGTGGGCATTGGAGCACCCACCCTGCTTAAACTAGCGTTGCACTTATGCCTCAATCCACAGTGCCACAAGGTTGTTAGCCTCCTCCTTGGTCCAGTTGAGACCCTCAGTGGAGGGAACGACCATGAGGATGGTTGTGGGGATGGGACTGAGCAAGGAGAAGGATGCCATGGTGGGTCCTGCTCTGGCTGTCTGGGTCCCCAGTCATGCCAGGCCTGGGCAGCTGCCTGTAGTGCCCTGCACAGGGCCACAGCCTAGGACTGGCAGCTGCATGGCAGAGGCGATGCTCCACAGCACCTGCAAACACAGGGCAGGCTGCTGGGTGTGTGCTGCAGGCAGCTGGCCTACAGGTGGCCGACCTGGCCAAAGGCTGCAGCAGCCTGCAGCACCCTTCAGCACCTGCTGGCCTGGACAGCACTGTCCTGGAAGTCACTTAGCAGTGTGATGCCAAGCAGCAGTGCTGGGGTTCTGGCAGGCAGGCACAGCTATGTTGCGGCCTAGCAAGTGGGACATAGTGGTCTGCAGTACCCTCAGCTTTCCTGTCTGTGCGCCCCAGGGCTCAAAATGTCTGTAGGCTTTCAAAGCACACAGACAGGGGGTGCTATAGAAGCAGCCCAGCCCTGAACCAGGAGAGGCTCCTAGCCCACAAGCCTGAGTCTGGCCTCAGGATGGCCCCATAGTAGCTAGGCAGACCAGGGAGAAAAATTGCTCTTGGGTCACATCTACACCTATCCTACTGTGCAGTAACTAATCCCAATTAAATTTGGTACTTGTATTTGCAAGTAGCAAATGTAATGTGTGTGTGTATTATTCAGTAAATTATTCTAATGTGCATCACCATGTCTCATGTAGACATGCCCACTGAGTGGCTGTGTGTGGTAAAGGAAGCTTCAGTCTTTAAAGAGGTGTGTGAATAACTTCCATCTGCATTCCTACCACAATGCATCTGTGTTTTTATTTTTCTTTATATTGGGCTCCACATTCAAAGTATGATCACTATATCTCAGTCTAAGTAGCGCTACCTACAACTGTATGTAACCCTGGGTGCAATGCTACCCATGCCCTCACCTAAATAGTGGGATCCTGGGATACCCAGCAGCCAGTGGCCTTTCTCAGCTTCCTGGGTAGCTGCTGCAGGGTCCCCAAGCAGAGCTCCTGCCCTGACAATTAAAACAACCTTGCAAACCATTATAAAACTATTTACAGAATTTAATTATTTACAAGATAACATATAACTAAAGTAACCTGGGTACACCCAAGGGTGTACCTTATTCTCAATTGGATGGCATGGGTGGGTGGGGGTTGAAAAGGATCCCAGAATTTCGAATGGATCTCTCTTTCCTCTATAGAGTTAGCCCAAGCCCACAGTTCTTAACTATATACAATTTATTGAGTTATAATATACATAAACATAAAACTAAATATCATATACCTATAGTTACACAGTGAACATTAACCAATAACCATGTTCAAACCATAAATAACACAAGTTACCCATCACAATAAAACAATTTCAGCAGCAGCAACACAATACAACTTTTCAATTACAAAATATAAAGCGCAAACAGGAACAATCTTAATAATATCTATTTCTTAAAATAGTCCCTGACCCATGGCAAGAGATAGTCCTCCTTCCAATGGGGTCCTTTGGGGGGGCGTGTCCAGGAAGCCCCTCCCCCTTAGGGCCTTAACTAAGGCAAGGGGCAGCTCACCCAGTCCCTTTTCTGGGTTTGCCTACCCCAAATGTCTTTCCCTTGTGGGACCCAAGGGCCCAATGACTCATGCTCCTTCACGTGGCAGTGGTCAGGGTGCAGCTCAATGGGGTCTTCTCTGCTGGAGTACATCTCCAGGTTTCTCCTGTGCTACTTGCTACTGGGCTCCTCCCCACCCTGTGTCTCACTCTGGGCACCGAGGGCTCAGCTCCTCTCAGCTGCTGCACCACCACTGCTGGATTCTGGTGCTGGACATCACACTGCAGCACTACTATTTTCCCATGCCCTGGCTTGGCACCAAGGGCTTTTTTAGCACAGGCTGGGCCCTTTGGTCTCTGGCTATCTGTCTTCACACTGGGTGGCTAACCCAAGCAGCCTCCACTGCTCCCTGGCTCCCAAGGCTCGGGCCCATGTGCCACCCTGTGCACCATGGGACCTTGCTGCTTGCTGGGAGATGGGGCCAGAGCCATCTCACTGTGGCCCCCAAGGCCCTTGCCATGTGCACTGCCCCATGAACCATATGGCCCACTGGCCCTGCTGGGGTTGCAGGCTGGAGCTGCCACTTGCGGCTCCCAAAGCCTGGGCTCCATGCACCAAACCATGCACTGTGATGGCCCCCAGCAGTCTCACACCACTCCCGGGGTTGGGTCTCCCCGCACCACCTCCACGTGCCATCAACAGCCCAAGCAGTCTCACAGCACTCCCAAGGCTGTTCCTCCAGTGGCGGCTTCAGGAGCCTTGTGCACATTGCACGCTGCGGGAGAGCTCCCCAGCTTTTCTTGGCTCCACTCTTCTTGAGTCCCTCCCTGCATCTGTCCTTGTGCTGGGCATGCAGCTCCTTTTATATGCTCCAGGGCTCCACCCCTGAAGTCTTCTAGACCTGACAGATTACAGTCTTCAATCATCTCCCCCTCCCCTCAGAAAAAGGGTGTGACTTTATTACTCTTGCTGCCTCCTGATTGGTGGTTGGGCTCCACCAATCAAAACAGCAGGATCTCAAGGCTGGGATTCAACTCAAGCTCTGAAAGGTAAGCCTGCTACACTAATACAATAAAACATAATGTTACACAACATAACCCACAAATGTGGAGTTACGGGTTAATATTTCTCTTATGTACTTTAAGCCAAGGGATGGCACACAAATTGCCCATGCTAAATAAGAAATCAACATATAAATTGATACACCAACTAATAAACCATAAAGAACTTATTCATACACTCTGTCTACGTCTTGCATGCTCCAGGGTAACTATGAGTACCCTGTGTACACTACCCCTTGGCTTGGTTTGTCAGGGAGCAGGACTGCTGTTGTGTCCCTGGCACAGGAGACAGCACCCCTTTCAGGAGCTCCAGGGGTTTCAGTGCGGCAGGTGGTGACTCCTCCCCTGCAATCCCTGCAACAGATCTTATGCCTGCCTTGACCTCTGTCCCCTGGCACAGCAGGGAATCGTGTCTGGGCTTCAGGTTGTAACAGTTTCCCCTTGCCAAGCACACCTTCATAGCACCTGGCAAATGCAACCCTTCCTTGAGCCCTGACTGCCTCTGGGGCTTCTGGTGGGCTGGAGCAGTGCCCTTCCCACTCTAGCCTACTGCTCCCTCTGGCACACTGAGCTTGCCTCTCCCCTGAGTACCTTCTCACTCACAGAGGCAACCATGACAGTCTCCCCTGGTCCTGCATCCACCTCCCCTCCAGTGCTCACTCACGTCACATGCTTGTACGAGGGCCTTCCCAGACTCAGAGTCTCCTTACAGGCAACTCTTCTTTTGTGCCTGCCCAGACAGGACTCCAAGACAGATGGATAGAAGAAAGGATACACTGTTTCTCTCTCCAGTGGAGTCTCTAGCTCCAACCACTTCAGGGCTCCAAAAGGGGCTCTCTGAGGGACAGACATAGTGAGTTCCTTTTCCTAGCCTCCAGCCTGTCTCTATTCCCCTTTGTTCTGCTCCCCACTTTTAAACAAGACTTCTCAGCCAATCCCAGGCCTGGACTCTTCCTGGGCTCTTGCTAATGTTCCTCCCATTCAAACCCCTACTGGGGTTACCTCAGTCCTCCCACTTCAAAGAGGGCTGCCTCCAAATCAACTTCACTCATCCTCAGGGCAAAACACTCATCCTACTGGGACAAACTCTCTCCCTCTGTATACTGCGTTGCTCTTCAGGGCAGCCCTTCCTATCCCTTCAGGTAAGTACTATTTTAATACTGCTACATGTATGTACAAAAATACACATGTCCTAGCTGTAACCTCAAAAGAATGAATGTAACAATGTATTACTTTTATTATACTTCACCGTCTTTTTCTGTAGAATGAGTTAATGTAGTCTGAGTCAACAGTCTTTGTAATATTCAAAGAAAAGAAAATATGTTTATATCCATACTGCCTTCCTCTTCAACCTATTTATTACTCTTCCTACCCTGAAGATGTTTTTAATTAGTTGTTAAGGAAGGCAAACAACATTTGCCTTCATGAACATTTTATTAGAGGGTATATGAGTATTAATTGTTTTCAATTCATTTACCCTACAGCACTACCACTGGGTGAGGGAGGAGAAAAGAATGATTTCTTTTGTCTGTTCTAAATGTATGAGCACAATTTCTCATCATCATAATAATAGAAAACAAAAAGTATCTTTTTAATATAAATTTCAGCAACTGTATTATTCTCTTAGAGTTACCTCTGAATATTATCTTAGTAAATGCTTAAGATGTTAGTACTGTTATCAAATTACACTTTCAGTATTTAGCTTGTTTGTTCCCTTTTTCATTATCGTGATGGTAATTTCCTTGAATTCATATGTGTATGCTACCTGAGACTGTAGTACTTAGCGCCATACTTTCCATGTTTCCTTTCCATTATCAAGCTTATGCATCAATGATATAGTCCTAGTTTGTCTGTCTTAATTAACCCTGTGGCCCAAATAGTCCTTCAAACCAAGCTGCTTCTTTACTCCCTATATCATATTGAGTTATGTCATAATTTAATCAATTTATTTTAATCTGACTTGAATGTGCTGGAAAAGTACAACACTTAACTTTATTGTCCTGGAAGAACATGAGGAAATTTTCCACTTCTAAGAGATCTATTGTGTACCCATTATTACATTATTTTTTGGGATACAACCTACTTCTTCTGTTCTAACTCTAATTCATGGGCTATTACACAAGTAGGATGGGGCCATGACTTATTCTCTTCCCCATTTCCTGCAAACACAATGTGTTAGATTGCAGGAAGGGACCATTTGTTGTGCTCCCCTTTTTAGAATTGCAGCCCTTGTACTATGGGCCTCACCTAGCCCCTTAAAAGTGTGAAGGGCAACTCCTTCCTCCATCTTCACACTGTGAATGTGAGATGTTACAAATGGTCTTTTCCAGAAGAAGAATTTGTCTTGCAAGACTCCAGAGCCATTCTGAAGCACTCTGAAAATTATTGGTCTGGCCAAATTATGACATAGTATAAACCTTCATTGTAGGCCTTGTTGGACAGATTTGTAAGGGATTAATCAGGAAATCTTCCTGAAGACACAATTTGTAAGACTGATTGATTGAGGGTGCTTCAGGTGCATAGCAGGGGCAACTGCTAGAACACGTTATGATAGCCTGATATATGACTGGGAAGAGTAAGGGAGACTTGGAGTAACTGTGAGCTCTATCTGCCTAGTTTTTCAGTTCTGGATAGAATTGCAGGATTATAACAAGTACATTAAAGTTATTTTGCACTACAGTGTATGGATAAGGAACCAAATATCACCCAATTAGGAAAGCAGGCTTGGCGTATGATGTGTATACTGATTGTTTAGTAAATGTGTGATCACAGAATGTACCTGTGTAATTAACTAGCAGACTGTGTATTTATGTATGTATACAAGATGCATTATTTAGGAAGACTTTAAATCTGTGTACCCTTCTACCTATTCCCTCTGTAAGTTAACCTGACCACCTAGCTGACAGCAAATAAATCTAAGTTGGTTATCCTCATTGTGCTTGTCTATTTGAACCATGATGTAAGAGGAGCTGAAACTCCCTAGGAAGCAACAATATTCATAAGATCATTTAAAGATAGATTTTCTTTCCCCTTTTATTTGACTTCTTTTTATTTAGTTTTTGGGATGTGCATGGGTCACATTTTAAAGTTTTCTCTCATGAGAGAGAGACCTTTTTTTTAAACAATAACAGCTGATATTCTCACCTGATGTCATACCTCCAAAAGTTGCAGTTTAAAAAAATGCCAAACATCATGAGACTTACATGACACAGCAAAAGAGAAATAGAAAGGGGAAAGTGGGATTATTGGAAGAACTAGGCTGACAAAAGTAAGAACTGTTTTTCTATCTATGAACAAGTTGCTTGCCAATGTGGAAAAAAACCCCAAAAAAGAATGCTTACTTTAAATTTGGCCCATCTCCTTGCCGAGTTCAAAGCATGCCCAGAAGTGCCTTAGTTGCACCCAGCTTTCCCAACATCTGTATAGATAAGGCACTTTAGTGGAGCTTTTTTAGCACTTCTACCTAATAGCTGACTGAATCCGCTTTAGATAAAGGTGCGAAAAAACCCTGCTGAAGTATCCAGTCTATATAGATGCTGCAGAGCTGGGCCGAAGTACCGCACTGCTGCTTCCAGTAAAGAGCGATCCCTGCCCCCCACCCCCCATTTTGTCAGTGCCTTTACTATAGATATAGGTATATCTATATTAAGTGAGAAATATTTTTATACATACTGTAACAGAGGGCCTTAGTGGGGCTGGTTGAAAGTTGGCCTGTCCATCTGTTTCTGGGCTAACTGCCCACCTCTCTCTCTCCTGTCATGCCTTGATGGAAAATGATTAAGATATTACCCAGGAAGGAGGCTGCCCATTTCCTGCCCCGATGCCAGGCGGTGTCATCTGCAGCTCCAAAACCTTCCCTCTACCATAGCCCATGCCTCGCAGAGAGTATCCACATGGTATTCATTACCCACACCATGACTGGTGTTTCAGGTTCTGACAGAGACTCTTACTCCCTGCCTGGAGAAGCAGGTCATTGTGCTCAACCTTTAGGTCTTTCTTTTAATCCACACTTGGCTTCCATATAGTGGAGGACTTACTGAGGTCAGGACTCACCCCTAACTCTCTGGCTGAACCCGCCCCCACTCAGCCTCTGGCCCAAACTACAGCATCAGGCATCCATGAACATACTTTGGCCTCTTCCTCACATATGGAGTTCCTACTATGCCCACAATAGGGCCTCTACACCATGCCCTGGTGTCTTTTCATTGTCTTCACAATCAGCTGCCCTTCAGGCTTATTCCCAGTTTGATCCTATTCAACACACCCCTGGGACTGCCCTTCAAGCCTACTCCCTGTTCAGTCCTACTCAACCCCCTTCATGCACAGCTCTTCAGACCTACTGTCATTCTACTCTACTCTGTGCAAGGCCACACACCTATCCCCAACCAGGGACCTACGGGGTCTTCCTCCCCTGTGGGCTCAGATGGCCACAGCCATTCCTGGCCCCATTCCTCTAGTGGGGCATGGGCTATTACACATGCAGGATGGGGCATGACTTATTCTCTTCTCTTAAAATTTGCTGTAGCCCCTTCCCAGCCCAGCCCCACTCCACTGGGAAGAGCTTGGTGCAGCCCCAGTCTGCAGCACATAGATCCAGGGATACATGCTCCCCCACCCCGTGCCCTCCTGGATGAGTGGCAGGAGTAGGAACAGGAACCACTGGACAAGCAGGTGTTCACCAGATGAGCTGTCAGACCAGCAGCTCCTGGCCAAGCAGCATACAGTGGCAGGAGCTGCCCTGTCTCCCTGCCCCACCCCCCAGATGAGCCATGCCTGCCCCATTCCAGCTGGGCAGCGCTTTCCCCAGCCCCTGCCACATCCCAGCCCCACTCCTCCCTCACTGCAAGGACCTTGATCTGCTACACCACACCCCTTCCCTCCGCCCCCTTCCACCACAGCAGACTTGCTAGCTGGAGGCAGCTCTGCACACCGCTGGGCTGTGCTGCACTGTGACTGCACACATGCACAGGCTATTTATTGGCCATATTATCATCCTGATTTATCCAATTTCCAATACAGTACAATTTCTTTATATTGGTGCTGATTTGATATTAGACCAATGTATCAGTGCACCTCTAAAAATCTTCATAGAGCTTCATGCCTGATGGAACCTATAAATCATTGAGGCTGGTTTCCTGTATAGCACAAGACTTTTAATTTCACTCAGTTACCTCTATATTGAATGTAATAACTTGAGTGATAGGTTTTCCTGGAAAGTAGCTTTTTTCAGCTTGACAGTTGTCACACACTTGCAGCACATTGCTGCTTATCTGTTGTCTAAAGGGCAATGCAATACATTATGGCCATAGATTAGAAAGGACTTGAATTTGCACATGAAGTGCATTATTTATTCCTTCTTCACAAAATTACTTCATGAACATACAATTTTTGGAGTAAAAATGACTGATGTAGTAACAAGATAGAGGTCAACACCTAAAGACTAATTTAAAGCAGGTCTGATGAAGGATTTGAAGGATGAAAGTAAAGCTTGTGGCATGCACACAAGCAAAGAGGATAGTCCGAGGAAGAGCATACTTAAGAGTACATAACCCCTTTATGAACATGCATTTGATTTGCAACCAGCTAGAAGGATAAAAGCACAAAAGGGTAATAAGGTCAGTGGAAGCAGGTAGCAGGAGGCTACAGGAGTCAGACATTAGCAATTCTCAGAGTTTCTTTTGTAAAATATCTACAGCCACAGGAAAGGGAGGATCTAGTCTTCCAGAGGTACCTGATCAGAAAGTCAAAGAAGCAATTCTCGTTCTCTTCTTCCACAAGGAATGTAAAAGCTAGGCAGACTTTGCATAAAACAGACTTCGCCCTTCCGGTAAGGCAGTGGTCCTCCCTTCAAAGCAGCAAGCTAACACCATAGCCTCAGAGAAAACGTCAAGGCTCTCCCAGACATAGATTTACGCAAACTGAGTTTTGAAAGTTGAATTCATACCTATGCCAGGACCATAACTTAGCAAAGAGGAAGGTCTGAACCAGTACAGCACTAGGAACAATGCTGGCAACAGAATGTGGAAAAAAAGGCATACTCAACTGGACTAAACTGTGCAAGTTATCCTAGCTGACAGAGCACTGAAGCCCAACCAGAAGTATTTTGATCCCATTTCCATACTTTTAGACTTCTTAGAAATGTTACCTCAGCTCAGATATTTCTCCTTTCCTAATATTTTTCTGTGCTGTTCAAACTGTTTCCCATGCAGTTAGAGATACAAATTTTTAAACTTAACTCAAGCTTAACAAAAGCATGTGGCTTTTTTTTTTTGGCTTGAGATTTTATAGAACAGAAATAACAAGAAGACCAAGACATGACTTAATTTTATTTCCTCTCCACAGGATGCCAGATATCTCACTCTATACCAGCAGACTGAGATTTTTCTGCATGAACAGTTAAATGTATGTTTAAAAATAAAACAAATATAACTATAATTTTGGTGTGCCTTGTTATATTTATAATCCTCCTTATGGTGCACAGTCAGAAATTTAGAACAGATGCCTTAGTCATTCCAGCCTAGATTACCATGTGTTTCTCCCAGGTGGTTTTCCAGCTCAACTTTTATAATAACATTTTTTTTTTCTTCTTGTCACATCTTCACAAGGCTTCTTAAGGCAACAAGAAAAGCTAGCAATACAAGCGTTGGTAGCCTTACTGCTGTAATGAAGTCATCATACTTTTCTATAGGCCATGATCCTTTAATAATCAGGATAAATAACAAGGAAATTGTTTTCAAGTAGTTTATCTACTAAGAAACTGAATTACTGCCTAATAAAACAGCATTGTAGCATTACTATTATTCGAATAAAGAAGATGTTTCCAAAATAGCTTACACAGAAGATCTGAAAATGAATTTCAAAGGAATGCAGTTGTTTGACCGCAATAGGAACATGGGCAGGCCCTTATCAATCATTTAAATATTTTATTGATTCATAAAAGTGGAATTAATATTACCTCTTATTACAAAGTAACCTTCTGATATAAAATATTTAGACTGTTTTAAACCTGTTTGTAACTGAGGATAACTATTGTCTTGAATGAGTTATTTTCAGAGGCATCATTCCCATCAACTCACTTGTTTTTAAGGGAGAGTACCAGTAATATGGAAACTAAATGTACATACTGTACTAGGACCCCCCTACAAGGGTCCCACCCAGCAGTTCACTGGAGGTTTTCTTCCCCTTTTTTCTTCTGAACACTGGCTTATGGGCAGGTCAAAATCTTGCTATTTTTAAGGCAACTGTCAGCTCTGTGGTGATAGAGGTTGCAGTCTGTAGGTGCTCTCATAGACAACAGATGTTGGGAATTGGGAGATGGTCCTGCATTTAAGATAGTTAGGGAGATTAAGGCCATACGCATATGTTCATGGGACCCAATTTATGATCATGTGGCTTACTTTAAGCTTGTGCAGACAATCATCAGTGCTGAGCCAGAAACACCATCGGAACTGGAGTGGGGGGAAGGGTGAGTGGGATTAGCGGTGGGGGGGCTACTGGATTTGCAGGGGAGGTGATTGGTGGGTCTAAAATCCTGTGTGGGGAGGTATGGTGGGTTTTGGGGTGGGAGAGAGTCAATCAAAGGGCTAAAAATCACCCAGTCAGGGCTGGAGTAGAGCGTAGGAAAAGTGGAGCTAAACAGGTACATATGTTCAGTTAGATCAGGCATAGTTTAGCTCAATCTATGTAGTAAACATCCTTAGTTTCATAGTTTCATAGTTTCTAGGGTCAAAAGGGACCTGAGTAGATCATCTAGTCTGACCCCATGCCATGGCAGAACAGATTACTGGGGTCAATCAACCCCAGCAAGGTGTTCATCTAACTTCCTCTTAAAGACCCCCAGGCTAGGGGCCAGCACCACTTCTCTTGGAAGTTGGTTCCAGATCCTAGCTGCCCTGACCGTGAAGTAGCGCTTCCTGATGTCTACCCTAAATCTACCCTCTACCAGCTTGTGACCGTTATTCCTGGTCACTCCTGGCAGTGCTCGGGGGAACAGGGACTCCCCCAATGCCTGCTGATCCCCCCTGACCA
>NW_017728948.1:42223929-42271497 GCF_001723895.1 Crocodylus porosus
GCCCTCCTGCTCTCTTTGATCCTCATTGGGATTACCTCTCTTTGGGCTTAGAGGATCGTCTTCTTGAGGAGCGACCACTCTCCTTGGACACCTGGCTCCCCTCTCCTCTGGGACCTCAGTGCTTCCCTGACTATTCTCCTTAGTTCAGTGAAGTCTGCCCTCCTGAAATCTAGGCCTGCTGCCTTGCTGCAGGCCTTTGCCACCTTGCGCTGGATGGTGAATTCCAGCAGGCGATAATCACTGTCACCCAGGTAGTCGAATATTAACTTAGTTGAACTAAGTTAGATTGGGTTGGCCATTTTTTGCCCAATCTAAACTCCCCAAATAGATGTACATTTCAGTACTTGGAGTGACCTAATGCTAACTAGGTCAATATAAGTGCAATGTCTGCATGTTCCCTAAAAGACAACAAAAGCTTTCCGATTGCTTTTCAGTTAAAATTTGTGGTTAGTTCATCTCATTCATGAATGCCTGTGTTTATGAAACCTAGCAATGACTGCATGGTGTCAGCAGTGGCAAATGAGAAAGAACTTGAAAAAAAAAAGGAAGAATTTGAAAAAAAAAATAGGTAACTCTAAGCAAGTGAAACAATGAAACCACAGTAAGGGATAAAAGCCTCTGTAAATGATCTGCCTGCAAGTGTTTACTCTAAGGACAGTCAGTCATGCAACTTTTGAAACATCCTCCTGCCCTCCTGCTGTTGGGCAATATAGAAGAGAACTGGAGGGCATTTAGAGAAGGCTTTGAATGGTACTTAGTAGCCACAGGGTCAGAAGAGAAAAATGACAAGTCAAATCCTCAATCTCTTGGCATGCTGTGGGGGGAAGAAGTGCTGGATGTTTATAACAGTTTTGCCTTCAAAAAAGATCAAAATATGAAATTAAGTAAAATGCTATCCAGATGTCTGGGGAATGATACGTTTGAAAAACATAGATTGTTTATGTCCAAACAATAGGAGATAGCATAGATCAGGGTGTTATTGAACTAAAGAGAGTTCATAAGAACTGTGCTTTTGGGAGTGTTATAGAGTCTCTGATTAGACACAGGAATATTTGTGGCATTGCAGACACTGAATTACCAGAAAGACCACTTCAAAAGAGAGACTTGTCAAATGCACAGGGCAGCAGAAACTGAAAGCCCAGAATATAGAGGTGAAGGCTCCAAAAGAGGTCATTCGTACAGCAGGAATGAAAAAAAGGTGGCCAGAAAAAACTGCTTCACATGGTGGAATTTTCCATTCTCAAGGGGAACACTGAGAAAGAATAGATAAGTAGATGCCTACAAAGTGTGGAAGGCAACACGGCCCCAAGTGTTGTGCTGCATCTGGAAAGTTGTATTTTAACTGTGATCAGAGGAACCGGTTTGCCGGATGCTGCAGGTCCCAAGCACAAAAAACCCCTCAAGTACACAAAGTTGAGCATAAAATAGAGAAGACTGATTTGATCGATTCTCCCATATCTATCACACACACACACACACACTGGGAATGTAAGAAAAAATGGCGTCATTTAAACCAGGCACTAGAGCTCAGGTTAATGTTTGACCAGTGAGTAAATATAGAAAATTAAAATTTAGACAGAAAGTGAGTTCAGAAATCTTCAAAATTACTGGCTGTTCAGCAATAAATGTAACAGTGAAAAGGAGAACCATTGCTAGCATCCAATATTAAAATAGAATATTGGGGTCCTGTTAAGTGGTACCTAGGGAGAGGTGACACTAGGGTAGGCTCTGGCAGTTTGTGAGAAAGTAAATCTAATTACCTGTGTGCTTACAGTCTAAAAAGACACATATATCACAGTATTAAGATTTATTTGAAAGGCTAGGTTGTTTGCCAGGTGACTATATAATTCAGACAAGTAAGTATCCCACCATTATTTAGGCATTTGGAAAAGTATCTTTTGCTCTCCATGATAGAATTCAGCTGGAGTTAGCAAGACTGGAAAATTACATGGATACAAGAAACCCAGGAACTTACAGAATGGGCAAGATCTGTACTTATTATGGAGAATAATAATGGTGAGTTACATATATGCCACTTTCCAAGGCACCTCAACAAGGCTATCAAGCAAGAAAATTATAAATTGTCACCAAGAGAAGAAATAAAATTGCAAGTTGGGAAACGCATGATTTTTCAGTAAATTGGATGCTGCTTCAGGCACCCACATTTTGGTATTACCTGTATTCCTTAAGTGTATCATAAAACCATACACGATTGATTCATGAGCATATTCCTAGTGTGGACAGCTCTGTGGATGATATTAGCATCTGGGGATCCACCAAAGAAGAATATGACCACAAGCATGAGGAAGTGTTAGAAGCTACTAAAACTGCAATTTTGCAATTGAACAAAACAAAGTGAATACAGGGCATTCCTGAACTGATGTTGATAACAAATACTATCTTTGTTGAGGGAGTGAGACTTGACAAGACAAAAAATTACAGCCATTGAAATTATGCTAAAAACCCAGTCAACAAAAGAGTTGCAACAGTTTCTTGGTATGGTAATTTTTTCTGGGCAAATGCAATCCTAGTTTGTTAGCAAAAACAACACCATCCCTCGAGGATAAAAAGTGGTGTTGAAATGTAGAATAAGAGGAATCATAACTTGCCTTGAAGCAATAATGTAGAATGATAATCATAGGGTATATATACACACACCCCAATTATCACTCTACACTGTTGCTTCAAGGCAAGTCATGATTCCTTTTATTCTACATTTCAACACTACTTACTTTTGCATATATATTATATATAAACAAACAAGAAAGGGTTCTCATCCGCATGTTCGTCAAGGTAGGCCATGTGTTTTATAGTTATGCTCAGTGTTGGGGGATTTTAATCATCTTCATAGCTGGTCTCAATTACTGAGCACATACGGCTCTTTGCAGCTGTTTAATGATAGATACTTATTTGGTGAAATTTCTTTGTGTGCAATTATGCAACAGCTGATGCAAGAGACAGTATTACACTTTTATATACCTGGGAAATCTTTAAAAATGTTGTCAACTGCTTCAAAGCAAGATGGTTGGTGCAGTGATTCTGCAAAAATATGAAGACTATTGGCAATCAGTGGCATGTGCTTCCAAATCCATGACCAAGGCAGAAACCAGGAATGTAGCAATTGAGAAGGAGTTACTAGGAATATTACTTGCCTGTGAAATATTTAAAAAACATATCTAGGATCAGACCATGTACATGGAAACAGATCAGAAACCCCCAAATAGCATTGTTTATATACTGTACTTTGAGGATTTAAAGAATAATGCTCACACTACAAAACCATGATTTAATTGTGACCTACACACCACATAAATATATATTTACTGTGAATGCACTCTCAGAGGGCTATGAAAATAGGAAAGATCTTTGAGACAGAGGTACAAGCCTTTATAGATTTAATTGTCAAGTCTCTCCCTAGAAAACTGTAGCAAACAAAAACAGAAATGTCAACAGAAACAGAGAAAGAAAAGTCACTCTTGAAAGATATAATATTTAATGGTTGGCCAGGGTACAAAAGAGACTGCAACACAGCTGTAATAGATTATTAGAAATTTGGGCACAAACTTTTAGTGGTAGAAGGGACAGTTTTTAAAGGCAATATGTTGACAATATGGCAGCGCCTCTGAAAGAAAATGCTGCAGAAGACACAAGAGGGCAATTTTGGAATCAAGAAATTAAAAAGTGAGTATGTAAAGTGATGTACTGGTCCAGGATCAATAAAGACATTCCAAACATAGTAGAAAACTGCTACACCTCTTTAAAGTTTCAGGTACCTCAGCAGTCTGAACCTGTACAGCCTCATCCAGTTTTTTTAGAACGTATGAGAAGATTGGTACTGATTTATTTACCAAATTTACTTGAGTTTTTCCCCAATTGGCATGAGCAAAAAATGCCCCTCATCATATAATTGCATAGAAGGAAATCTCACCAAAGTGTCTATCATTAAACTGCTGCAAAGAGCTGCATGTGCTCAGCAATTCACACCAGCTATGAAGATGATTAAATGCACCCAACACTGACAGTAAGTATAAAAGACATGCCATTGACAAACATGCTGATGGGAACCTTGTATGTATGTGTGTGTGTGTGTGTGTGTGTGTGTGTGTGTGTGTGTGTGTGTGTGTGTGTGTGTGTGCGTATATATATCACTCTACACTTATGAAAATTCACATAAAAAAAGAACTTTGTATAATAAAACATAACTACATAAATTACAAACCTACATATGTTAAACATCTTAACAACATCCACCTATTTCTCCCAAAACTCCTAATTACTTTTTTTGGTAAGGAACCCCATAAGTATCATTTAACCTCCCTCTAAAAAGATCGAAGGTAAAAAAACCCCAAACTTCCTGTAACACCTTTGGAACTCCCATCTGCCCTTTGTATTAATTCAATGAAACAAATGTTACCACTTCTTTATCCTCCATTTCTTTTCTGCTGCTTCTTTTTCAATCATTTCTTTGTCCCAGTCAATGTAGTATTTCATTCCATACAGTCCCAACTTTAGGCACACTCTTTCAGTGGAAGTCAACCCTTTATGCTCTCAGAGGTTTCTTACTTTCCATATACTGTGCTGGTTTTAACACATGCTAACAGTGTTCTCAATATTATTTCCTTAGGCCCATTTAGTATGAGTACCATCTCTTTTGATACCACTGTATAGTACCATCTCCTTTGATAAGGACTGGCTTATTTTTGTGACACTCAGAAAGAGATGTTTCCCACACACCCTTTGCATATATACACTCCCAAAACACGTCTCACCATTTCTTCTTCCCCACACCTTTCCCTTGTAAGATGGGGATCACATTGCTGATCTTACTAAACACCATCTATGTTGCACCTCCCTCACCAGCAAGTTATATTTCACAATCAGCCAAGCTAGGTCAGCATACTCCCCTTGCTGTTATTTGTTAGCCACTGTCCTCCACACCTTCTTCACTTGTCCTTTTGTGAAATTTCTCACTGGTGCCATCCTGTCTCCCTCTTACAGTTTTCATCAGTCTCTTGTGATTTTGCAGGACCTCCAGCCCCACCTCTCCTATTTTATACAGCTTTATAAAACTTGCCATTCCTTTGTAATGAACAGGAGGTTGCCACACCCATACCTTCTTCCAAGATCTCCCATACATTACCCATCTTCTCAAGACCATACCTGCCAATAAAAGGTAAAGCACGCTGCTTTCCCTTCCCTCTCTGTTTCCAGTTTACACACTGCACTCATGTAGTTTATATAAATGAACAACCCTATGTTTGGCATCCCTACTCCCCCATCACTCTTGCTTAATACAGTTCTATTCTGGCTGGCCTTTTTCTTTTCGCTTTCTAAAAGAACACACATACTTCCCTTCATACTCACACTAATTGCCACCATGATGATGGTAACACAATGCTGGTGTGAAAAATAGTCAGCAGTAGTACCACCTTAACTGCCACCACTTTTCCAGCAACAGACAGTGTCCTTCCCATCCACAACCATAATACTTGTTGTACCCTCGCTGTCACCTTTTCCTGTGCTTTATTTCTTTTCCCTTCTGCCTTTAGACACCTAAAACTTTGACCTCTCCATCCACTATTTGTAGTCCAAGTTTCTTTAGGTCCCTCCAGTTTCCCACTCCCATTGCAGTGCCTTTCATTTTGTTTAATTTTGCCCAGTTGCTTTGCCATACTCCATTGTATGGCACCCTTTCAATTGATAATTTGTCTCTAACCACTACATTCATGTTATCCACATGGAGTGCACATTTTACCTCTCCCCCTCCCAGTATCATTAATCCCACTTGTAATTATATCTTTTCTTATTCTTTACACCAGTGGCTCCATTGCACATATGAACAATACTGGTGAAAAAGGACACCCTTGTCTTACCCCTATTTGGGTTTTAAAGGCTCTGCTTACATGTTCATTTATTAGCACTTGGCTTTCCACTGCTCTATATAATAGTGTTATCCATCCTATTAACTTCTCTAGGAAACCCATTTTCCTTAAGACTTCAAACATAAAATCATGATCCACTCTATTACATGCTTTCTCCAGATCCAAAGTTGCTACTGCCATATGTAATGTTCTCTGCTGACCATGTGTCAGTGTATCCATTAACAGCTGTATCAAGTAGGAAATTCTCCTGCCTGTGACACTATTACTTTTGTCAGGTTCTTCCTAATTCTCAAAGTCACTGTCTTTGATAACAACTTGTAGTCTGTATTAGCAGGGTAATCAGTTTCCAGTTCTTCAGCAACTTTTTCCCCCCTTTCTCAAGTAATACATTATTATTCTGCATGTAAAGACCTTCCCTCAACTTTTTTCACTATTTCTTTGAAAACCTCTACTGTGTCCATCCCAATTCATAGCCAGAATTTCTCATAACATTCCATGGGTAGCTCATCTACTCCTGAGGATTTTCTACTTTAATAACATTTTTTAAACACTTCTCCACTTCCCTTAAACTTATCTTTTATTCCACCATCTCTTCTTCCTCTTCTTCAACCTTTTCGTCAGTTCTTTTCCAGAAAATTCTCCATATTCTTTTTATTTCCTTCTTCTGGTAGAGGTCTTCATAGAATCTCCTCATTCCTTCCAATACCTCCTCCTGCTTTTCCACTCTTGCCTCACCTATTATGCATACTACTTTTAGGTCTTTTTTCACACTATTCACTTTGGCTGAAAAGTACCAAGACCATTCTTCATTACCTTCTACCCGAGGCACTTGTGCTAAAAATATTTTCTTTTTTGTCTTACTGTTAAACCATCTTCCCATCTCTTGTTTCATCTTTTCCAGTTCTTCTTGTACCTGTCTTCCTTCTGCCACATCCCTTAGTTGCTGCTGCATCTTTCTTTGCAGCTCTTGCAGTTCTTTAGTTCTTCTTCCTGTACTTCTTCAGCCTGCTTTCTTGAAAAAATCCCTTGTCCTCCTCTTCACCATCATCCTTCGTTACCCTTAAAATATTTCTTCAATGTTTTCCATCCCTAATACTGTTTCATGTATACTTGACACATCTCTGCTTCTTGTAACAGTTATACATTTAACTGCCATACTCCTTTCCTCTTACAGGGAGCTTTCTCCAAGACTCATTTCTGCCTTCAGCTTCCAGTGATCACTAAATGCCACACTTTACATTTCTTTCTTCCTTATCTCTATGTCTTTTTTTATGAACACAACATCAAATCTTGATTGTTTCTGTCCAATAGGGTCAGCTCTAGTGAAAGCTTTATCCTCTGGCCACACATCTATTAGTGACTCTTCTTTTAGTATATTTGCTAACTATCTGGCTGAACTGTCTAAAGTTTCATTTCCTCCTTCCCCTGTTCTGTCACCACTTCTATTATACAATTGAAATCCCTCACTATTATCTGCAGTCTTCCTCCAACCACATAAACTGCTAGTTTTCTAAGCAGAGCCTTCCTCCCCTCCGCTTTGGTGGTGCATATACATTGAAAACTTCTAATTCTGTTTCCTCAACTGATAATAACATTAATTGTAATCTACCACTAACAATGTTTTCCACCTCTTTTGCTCTCAACTCTGGATTTTTTAAAAGAATTGCTACTCCTGCCACTTTGTTCTCATTTGTCCCTCACCACCAAGATTGTCCCCATTTCTACCTTTTTCTCAAAGTATTTATAATCCCTTGGCTCTGGTGTACCACATTCTTGTAGGCAAATGATGCCTGTCATTACTTGTTTCAAAATTGGTTCAATCTGTTCCCATCTCTTCCTTGTTTAGACACTCCTTACAATAACCAATGCTATAATCTGTGTCACTGTGCTTGTGTTAAACTAAGCATATCTGTCCCTTTAAGGCTTATCACTGCAGCTGCTAACCCTTGTTTACTCTCCTCCCCTTCCCACCCCTCTGCTACTTTTGCAAACTGCTTAATTGCACTCATTCAGGCACCCTTGAATTTTCTCACCTCCTGCTCTCCACTTCAGGCTGGAGCCCAGGAGCCTGTAGGAAGCTGCTCTCTGGCTCTGGCTCTGGCTCTGACTCTGAATCATTTCCCCCTTTATCAGGTTTCTTTTTCCTGATTTTCAGCTCCTGGGTTTTCTTCCTTTTCCTTGCCTGTCTCTCTGGCTCTTTTCCTTGCTCCATCTCTACTTCTCTTGTTTGCTGGGTTTTTTCCTTCTTCTCCTCCCTCACCTCCATGTCTAAGCTGTTTGCTGTTCCTGCATCCTCTTCCATTTCATCTCCTATTCCCTCTTGTGCTTCCTCAGTTACAGAGATACCACTCCTCTCCTTCTCTGTTCCTCCTGTGGAGTTTTCCCCACCATTTATATCTCAGCCTCACCCCCTTCTTCCCCTCCCCTCCACACTTTCCCTTCCCAATTCTTGCTGTTCCTCATGGTGGGGTCTAACCTTATTTACCACATTGTGGTACACGTGTCCCTTTCCTCCACAGGAAAGGACTCCTGGCTCTCTGCTGCTATATGCCCCTTCCCTTTACACCTGTAACACATCATATAGTGACAGTGTGCAGGCAGATGCCCTTTCTGCATTTCCTGCATTGTTTTGGTTGTTCATGGTATATTATAAAACACTAGTGTGGCCCCAGCTGGATCACAGCAAGGATGTGCTGCACTCTACCTGGCTATCACTCATTTTCTTTTAACACCACCCATGTCTGACTTGTCCAAATACCATATTTGTCCCACACTTTCTATATACACATTACTCCTTGAACATGCAATTCCATCCAATTTTTGGTGTCTTTTTCCACTAATAAATCTGTATACATTTGTTTTATAATCACTCTTTTCGTTCACTTCACCTTCTATAAATTTTAACCCCCTTAATTTCCCCCTCCTACATTGTGTTGCAAATTTCTTCTGAAAATTGTCATACCCTTTTCCATTCCAGTACATAAATTCTTAAGTCTTTTCATTTGGAAATACAATCAGGCTGGTGAGATGCTGTGCCTGCACCTCCAATATCTCAAACAGTATCTTTTCCAAAAAAATCATATCTGTTCATCACCAATCCCATCTGCATTCTGTTGCCAGTTAATATTGCCTTTATCCACAGTTTCTGATCCTCTGACATCTCTCAATGCATCCTCCATTTCTCCCCACCAGTAAGTGTCTCAGCATCTACATGTATACCCCTACTAGGGCATAGGAAACTAATAAATTCTGCATCACGGTAGTACTTGTAAATACAAGGACTACCCTGCTGCATCATTTTTCTGTGCACAGGAGCACATCTGTAGACACTAACTAGCTGGCTAGGTCACAAGGATGCTTCAGTACCAGGGCTGCCTGTTGGCTAGCCCTGCACTGAAGTACCCTCATGCCCCAGTCATCCTCTCTGCAGCACATTGAGCCTGGTCTGATCAGCCCCAGGCTGGCAGGCTGGCAGGATGACCCACTGTGAGCCAGGGCTGCTTCAACCTGACTCAGTGTGCTGTGGTCCAGTTGCACACCTAAATGGCACTCCAAGGAGCTTCCTGGGATCAATAAACTTCAGAGCAATCCACAGTTTATTGCTGCACCTTAATGGCATATGGAGACATGTCCATTTTTCCAAATTGCTCCTTCAATGTACTGAAGGAGAGTAGGGTCTGATAGTAAGGAAACAGGGAAGAGGCTTCCAAAGGAAAAGGTTCGGAAGAAACAGAGAGCAAAGCAGCTGCCTGACCCCCCCCCCCCCCCCCAAATATTTTCATTTTCACTGCTATAGCAAACCATCAATATTTAGTCAATCTCTGGTAAATTATATTTAATTTATACATTTTCCATATATAGAATCTAATTATCGAAAGGGTCATCTCATGATCAAGGTTGTCTTCTGTTCAAGTACATATGGTTTGTGGAATTCAAAGACTTATTTAATAGTTACAGGGCACATATACACATTACCCTACATCACCATAGCGACGTGCTACATCGCCACATGATGCATGACAGCGATGTAGCTAAAAGAATATTTCACAGTGTTTTTAAAATGGAGCAAAGATAAAATATAAAGGGATGTTGTGTAAAATATAAAGGAATACCTCTTTCACTTTCTTGACAGATATCTTTGCAGTTCATTCACCTGCCAGCCTAGCTTCTGGGCTCCACCTCATGTTTTTTTTAAACAATCAGAAAATGAGATTTCAGGGCATACTTGAGAAATCAAGATACCAGAGAAACAGAATATTCTAGAACTGAAAGTATCCTGCTTTTCTGTCTGACACTTATTTTTTTCTTGTTTTACTCTTCCCCGCTTCATTTTCCTAGTCTTGTTATACAGGTTGCACAGTGGAATAAGGGCAGCATTTTTTGGTATGTGCCTGATGGGGCTTTTCCAAGTGGGCACTGGGATTACTGACTACTACCATAATACCCATAATAGATAGTAATATTCACAACAGTAGGTATCTTGTCATACTGCAATGTAACCTAAAAAGGTTGTTAAAGAAACGTGGAATACTACCTAGTAAATCTGTTTTAGGTCCGGCATTCCTTTCTTTACCTTTCCCCTTCCCTTTCTTAAATTAATACTTTTCCTAAGACAACCATAATCCTTCTAATTTATTCATTGACCCTCCAATGCATCTATTGAAGTAACAGAAGGAAAAGTGAATTATTCTACTATTTTATTATGCATCTTAACATAATCTTTGCTAAATTTTATAACCAGTTTTAATAAGGAAAACTAGTCTTTAATAATCAAAAGAGTAAAACAGAAAACACCTCAAAGTGCAATGTCTCAGCTGCATAACTGGGGGTAAATTACTTAATAACAAGCTTATTGGGAGACAGCAAAAGGATTTTGCATGCTAAGTGACTATGCCTTATATACTCTTATTTCCTATTATAGTTATTCAGATTACAAACTGTATAAATCCATTCTGCTGTAGTGAGGATGTAGTTTTTTTTTCAAAAGTTGCTATCAAGAAAAAAAAGAAACAAATATACTTGTATATGCCAATCCTGCATGCATGTATGCATACAAGTAGTCACACTGAGGCCAAGAAAGGAGCTTACCCTGTACAAAGAAAATATTATATAACTACCCATCAAGAATAACAGGGTTAGGGGTGGAACAGAGCACTGCTACCCACCACTCTGCACCACTGCCGCCTCCCAGGAGCAGGTGGAGGGGGAGGAGCTTGCCCCACCATCCCCTCCAACTCCCTCTGCCAGCACCCTGTGCTGCCGCCACCAGCACTGCTGGCCTCTTACCCCCTCCCTGCCACCCATCCCTGCCATCATGGCAGTGCTCCAAAGAGCAGGGCCGGGGGGGGGGGATGGAACTCCTCTATTGTCTCCACCCCGGCCATCATGGTGGCATGCAACAAGAGCGTGACAGACAGATGGACTAAGCCCTTTATTATATAAGAATATTCAGTGCTACTATTTGAAAAAAAATTCCTATTGTCTGTGGTGATTAGCAATAATTTTCAGATCTTGCTGGTTAACAGGAACTTACAGTCTTGACTGACAATTTGGTTCTCAAATAATCTAAAGATGTTTATTTATACATTTATTAGTGAAAAAAATCATTTGCTCTATAGGTTTGATGAGCAGTACGAGATCTGTCCATGGGCTGGATCTCGTCCTTGGGTCTGATATGGCATACGGTGCTGAGCTAGCCGAGGCCAAATCAAGCTGCATGGAAATGGCCGGGCTGTTTACATATGTCTGAATCAGGCCCTAACTCAATTCAACCACACAGGTATGGGACCTGTTTCCTCTGGTCACGGCCAGCACATCTGCAGCCTATCCAGAGATAAGGAGCTTGAAAACTTGGTGGCAGAGGAGTGATGACATTGTTAATTGCATTGCAAATTCCTGAACCCATGGGGAGACCCGCAGGCCAAATTAAATGTCCCAGTGGACTGCCACTCCTGATATGAATCATAACTCAGACGTTAGAATCATGTTTCCAAGCATTATACTAGAGCTCCCCTACACTTTCCCAGCCAGAGAAAGTAATATGTCTAGAAAGTCAATAAACTAGTGTTATTTTTCAATAGGAGATAGAAACAGATTTGTGTCTGTGCTGTGTGGGTTCACAAGAATAGATTCTAATGGCCGGATCACATAAAGAACTTAGGCACATAACATGGGACTTACATATAAATCAGGCACTTAAGAGCTTGTAAATGCATTACATTTAAAATGGTGTGATCAATCTTTATAGACATTTAAACAGGAAGAGGACAGATGAAGTATATCATACATTGGTATAACTTGCTTGAATTTCATGCCTTGGGTAAAAACAGTATTAAAACTACATCTGTAAAAGTAACACTAATATAAGTTTTCTGTTTGTCCATATCTATCCAGATATTTGCTATAGGCATCTAGCAAGTTGCATGCAGTTCCTGGACA
The DNA here is from genome assembly GCF_001723895.1 of Crocodylus porosus. Classification (NCBI taxonomy): domain Eukaryota; kingdom Metazoa; phylum Chordata; order Crocodylia; family Crocodylidae; genus Crocodylus; species Crocodylus porosus. The sequence continues at coordinate 42,236,250 of NW_017728948.1, forward strand.
GATTTAATATAGCTTTTGAAGAAAAAGTAGTTAAATAAAAACTCTCTTTTTCTCTCTTCCTGGTGAATTTGTAAATGGACACAATATCCCCTCTCAGCCTTGCAGAGGCTGAAGAGATCCAGGTCCCTTAGTTGCTCCTCATAGTGCCTTACTGCACGTCCCTAACCATATGAGTGGCCCCCCTCTGGACCCTCTCAACGTTATCTACATCCCTCTTGAAGTGTGGCACCCAGAACTAGATGCAGTACTCTAACTGCAGCCTGACTAATAGATTCATAGATTCATAAAGCTGGAAGAGACCTCAGTGGGCCATCTAGTCTGACCCCCTGCCCCTGGCAGGCAAGAAAAGAGTTACCAACCCTGGGGTCATGTGATCCCAGCCACATGCCTGTCCAGTCTCATCTTGAAGACCCCCAATGATGGGGAGAGCACCACCTCCCTTGGGAGCCCATTCCAGATTCTTGCAACTGACCATGAAGAACTTTTTCCTAATGTCCAGCCTGAACCTTCTCTCTAGTAGTTTATGGCCATTGTTCCTTGTCATTCCAGGGGGTGCCTTGGTGAACAGATCGTCGCCTACTTCATGTTACTCTCTCCTTATGAATTTGTATGCCACCACAAGGTCCCCTCTCAGCCTTCTCTTGGAGAGGCTGAAGAGGTTAAGGTCCCTTAGCCTTTCCTCACAGGGCCTTCCCTGCAGGCCTCTAATCAGGTGAGTGGCTCATTGGACCCTCTCAAGGTTGTTCACATTCCTCTTGAACTGCAGCGTCCAGAACTAGACACAGTACTCCAGCTGTGGCCTGACCAGTGCCACATAGATAGGAGAATCACTTCTGTGGACCTGTTTGTGAAGCACCTATGGATGCATGACAAGGTGCAATCATCTCTGCCAACCGCTTTATCACATTGTTGACTCACGTTCATCCTGGAATCAACAGGGACTCCAAGGTCTTTTTCTGCCCCAGTGGAGCTAAGAAGGTCGCCCCCCCAGCTTGTAGGCATGATGGCAGTTCTTCCTCCCTAGATGTAGCACCTTGCACTAGTCCTTATTGAATTGCATCCTGTTGCTCTCTGTCCACTTCCCCAACCTATTTAGGTTGGCCTGGATCTTGTTCCTCCTCTCCAGGGTGTTAGCTGCACCCCCTAATTTTGTGTTGTCTGTGAATTTGGACAGGGTGCTTCCCACCCCCTATCCAGTTCACTGATGAAGATGTTGAATAGCACCAGCCCCAGAACTGAGCCCTGAGGGAATCCACTGCCTACATCTTTCCAAGCTGACACTAACCCATCCACTACCACCCTCTGAGTGTGACCCTTGAGCCAATTTGCTATCCCATCTACCATGTAATCATCCGAGGCAAATCCCCTGTTTATTTATAAGGATGGTATGGGATACCTTGTCAAAGGCCTTCTTTAAGTCCAGATAGATAACATCCACCTCAACTCCTGCATCTAAACAGTTGGTGGCCTTTACATAAAAGGAAACTAGGTTAGTCCGGCACCATGAGCACTCATATATCCTTGCCAGTGGATCATCTACAGCCTCCACTAATTCCTTCATTACCCGTGGGTGAAGTCCCTCTGGTCCCAGTCATTTGAATACATCCAGTCCCTCCAAGTGTCTTTTTACCATGTCAGCACTGACCATTGGTTGGCTAATGTTCCCTTTATTGGTGTCCGTGATGTATGCTGAGGGTTCATTTAGATTGCCATTTAAGAAGACAGAGGCAAAAAACTCATTGAAGAGCTCTGCCTTGTGCTTGCTGTCCATCACTAAGCCCCCCTGCCCATCCTATATGGGTTCTATGCTACCCCACACTCTCTTTTTGCTCCCAACATACCTAAAGAAGGACTTTTTATTGTCCTTAAACCCTGATGCTACTCTGAGTTCTAGAGATGCCTTGGCCTTCCTGAATGACTCCCTGCAGGTGCAGGCCAATGAAGTATACTCCTCTGTGCTAGCTACACCATGCTTCCACTTCCTGTATGCCTCTTTTTTTGCCCTTAAGGTATCCTGGATGCCCCGGTTAGCCAAAGGAGCTTCCTGGCCCCCTTGTCTCCTTGCCCCCTTTCCTCTGGCATGGGACTGACTCACTCTGAGCCCAAAGAATGGTTTCCTTGAGGAATGTCCACCCATCATGGACCCTCAATGCATCTAAGTTCTAATGTCCTAGCACCCTGCTAACCAATCTCCTGAGTCTATTAAAGTCAGCTTTTTTAATGTTTAATACCCGGCAGGGCATGGGTGCAATTCCCACCCTTTGGTAGATACTGAATTTTATCACTTGGTGATCGCTGTCCCCTAAATTGGCTTGAATCTGCAGGTCCTCCACCAGGTCATCCCCTGTGGCTAACACCAAGTTGAACAAGGTGTTGCCCCTAGTGGGACACCTTACCTCCTGTGTTAGGTGGAGGTCCTGAATACAGGTTAAGAACCTGCAAGAGTGATTGCAGCTAAATGCTCCTCCCAGCATATGTCTGGGTAGTTAAGGTCCCCCATGACTACCATATCTCTAGACCTCACAGCCTCTTTGACTTGCTTGGAAAATTCCTGGTCTAGCTCATCGCCCTGGTGCGGCGGCCTGTAGGAGATTCCCACCACCAGATCCCTTTCACCTCAAGCCCCATGGCTCCTAACCCACAGAATCTCTGCTTGACTACCCTCTGACCCTAATTTTGTTAGGAAAGATGTGCACTGTCCTTTGACATACAGAGCAACTCCCCTACCTTTTTTCCCTATTCTATCTCTCCTGTACAACCTATAGCCTTCTATTCCCACCACCCAGTTGTGAGAAGAGTCCCACCAGGTTTCAGTTAGTTCCACTAGGTCAAAGTTGTTGCTAGCTAGCAATAGACCTAGGTCCTTCTGCTTGTTTCCCATGCTTCTGGCATTTATATATACACCTAATTTCCCTGGTGGTTGTCCCTGGTGCCCTTTCCCCTTAAACTGCTGTTTAATAGGATCTTTGCTGGGCTGATCTTGTGGGTGTCTCTTGGTTTGATGTTCCATGGCTCCCTCCATACTTGTCCTCCCCTTCCCCTGACAAACCTAGTTTAAAGCCCACCGGAGAAGATCAGCCAACCTGAAAGAGAACAATGCTTACCTTTGTGGGAGAGGTGAAGCCCATCCCACCCGAGCATGTCTTTTATTCTGAAGTATGCGTCATGGTCCAAAAAGCCAAAGCCCACCTCAAGACACCATTTCTGAAGCCGTAAGTGGACCTCCTTGATGCAGGTCTCATGGTGTTGTCCACGTCTGCTCACGGGGAGAACAGATGAGAAGACCACCTGTGCACCTGTCTCCTTCAGCTTGCCCCCAGTACTATGTAGTCATTCATCAGGCAATCTGGGCTGTTCCCAGATGCATCATCAGTGCCTACATGGATTAGGACCATGGGATAGTAATCAATGAGCTGGATGAGGGCCAAGGTCATCTCTGTCACATCCTGAATCTGAACTCTGGGCAGACAGGAGACCTCATGTGTCATGGGATCTTGGTGACAGATGGGACCCTCTGTACCTCTCAGGATGGAGTTACCCAGCATCTCATAGAAGGGAAGTATAACTTCCCTGGACCTGTTTGTGATGCACCTGCTAATGCATGATACAGTGTGGTTAGCTTTACTGATTACTTTGTCACATTGACAGCTCATATTTTTCTTGGAGTTAACTATGACTCCAAAATTCCTTTCTGCTGTAGTATAATGATTTAAAAAAAAAAAACTAGGCAAAAAAAATTGGAATTTGTTAGTCCTGTAGTCATTATAGTTATATATGCATCACTTATTTAGATTCATAAAACACAATTTTGTCTTGAACATCTTTGATAATGCCTCCAATACTTCATAGTGGGGTGTCCACATGTCCATTAATGCACAGTAGTTACTGCACTTTTCGTACTTCTTAATGAAGTACTAACTCAATGCACAGTAACTCTAGTTACTGTACAGTAGCACCAGCACACAGTTTTTTAGTAATGCTTACTGCGCAGTAGCCTAATACTACTGCACTGTAGTGTATTAGCATGATTTTTGCCTGTCACACTACTGCACCATGTTATTAGGCTACTGTGCATTAGAAGTCTCATGTAGACACATCTTGTCAGTCATTTCTACACCTGAGTTAATATTACCACATCTGAGTTAAGGTTTTTTAGCTAGAACTAAAAACAGTCTGCAGGACTGTAAAATAGAAGAGAGACATTATTGAGAACACCTAACAAGCGGCAAAATTGCAGAAATTTGGATAGTAAAGCATCAAGGCCATTAAAAAGGATAGAGGGTTGTTAACAACTGAAGTGCAGTAAGATTAACAGGAATTGGGGAGATGATAATGAGCCATGATGTCAATTGATTCTCAGAACTACCTGAATAGACATTAGGCAAAATGTGGACATAACTGCTACCACTGTGGCAGTGTTTTTAGTGATTTACATATATGCTGTCAGCATCAAACAGCTGATAAAACATGCTCTTCCTCTGTCTAAAAAATAAAAAATGAAGCAGACTTTATGCACCTTTCATATCAAGTGTAGGTGGGAATTAGGCCACTAGGGATCTTTTCATGACAATACCTTGAAAAATTGTAACATGCCACATGTGCAGGTAATTTATGGTGGGATAAAAATAACAAACCAGCCACAAGACTGGAAATTTAATCCACATTAAACCTGCTTGAAATTGAATGTGTGGCATACATCTCAGACCCAGGAATGATCCCTGCCCAATCTTGTAGATCACCTAGTCCTCAGGATTGGGCAGGGGCAGCCCCAGGGTTTGGGACTCACCCACCTCCTACCTGGTCCCCAAATCAAGGCCTGGATCATGAGAATAGAGCAGATGGCAGCCCTTGCATGCGGGATGCAACTGCCCCATGCTCATCCCAGGTACCATATTTTCTGTGGGGGGCCATGTTGTCCTGGATGTGAAGAATCCAGCACTGAAGAATCTGGGCCCTTATGGTGGGCTTCACATTCTCCATTAGACACTCAATTGGCATCTGATTAATTTTATCCCCAGTCCCAAAAACTGCATGTCCTCTGGTGTGGTAGAATGTATGACTTTAGGGATTAGACATAAAATTCCTCAGATCCCTAATGTCTGCCAAGAAGCCTTGAGAACCTTACTTCCATTAGGTACTGCTTAGATACTTACAAGGTCAATTTGGATCTGGTCCCATGTCCTTTATTGGATCTAGCTCTAAAACTTCAGTTCTATAACACTTACATACTTGCTGTCCCATTGTGAACTGTTTTTCAAGGTTGTAATTTGCTGTGTGCTTGGAAAACCTGTTAAATGATTGTTATTCTCTAAAAATAGTATCCTGAACTCCACTGTACCAGTAGATTTTAAATAGATGTGTCCTTTAATACCAGATAAGAGGGTTTTTGAACTCTTAAAAGCTATTCATATATCTTATGTTCATTAAAGTCACTTGCTTCCATTTGGCTTGATGATGCAGCTCAGGGACAATGTACTAAAGCTCAACTGTACAGTTTTTGTACTCATGTAAAATCCTTCTGTCAGCTATTTGTAATACAAAAAATGGATGACTTAAAATTGTATGATGTAAATCTATAATTATGATCCTTTAAAAAATAACCAAATTGTTTAACTTTAGCAGGCTTTGGAATAGGCTCTTGATTCCCTAGCTATAATTATTGACAGGTTCTAAAATCTTAAAATTAAAACTAAGTTACTTTTTTTTTTCTTAAACAGAGGTGTTTGTAAGAACACGGGAATACACATACTTTGGTTAACAGAAAAAAGGATTTATTAAGTAATAAAATAAAAAGCCCATCAAATAAATGAAATGATTTCATAGAGTTGAAGGCTGGGAGAGATATTAAATGATCTAGCTTGATCTTCTAAACATTACAGGCCATACAGTTTTCCTAATTTCTTCTGTATTGATCCCAAAGCTTGTATTTGATTATTGAATATCATCCAAAAAAGGATTATTTCTAGGAAAAATAGACACCATCCAGGGCCTCACTTTCTGAAATAAAATTTCAAATGTCAAAACAACAGATGACTCAACAAAAGTTGCATGTAATTGTTGCAGAAGTAAAAGCCTTAATTTATATGCACTACGACTAGAGGTCTACAGTCATATGTGGGACTCATCTGGATTAGCATCTGGCTTAACATGTGGTCTCTGCATTTTGTGCAGCTCATCTGCTACATAAGCTATTAAAAACATTTTTTCTTATTGCTAATGTAAAGAATCAATTCAAATGATTTAAAGACTTATTGATATGCGTAAGCCACAACCTCTCAATGTTTGTGACAGGTTCAGGGTATCCCCCCAGGATCTTATATCCCCTAGTGGTCAGACTCACCTGCCCTCACTCCTCTGTCTCCCTCACCTCCCATCTGTGGCCTATCATAACTTGATTTTATGATATTCAACTGGAGGCTGACTCCAGAGGCCAGAGTAGTCTCTTCCTTGGCATCTTTCTTTGTCTAGTCCTCAGGGCTGTTCTACATCAAACTCTACAGGGCATAATTCTCCTTTAATACGAACCCAATTGTACCTTAGAGGGTATAACCATAACCTCCAGCTGTCCCCATGTCTTGCAGATATCTCTCAGTTGCCACTTTAAGTGGTGCCTCCTCAACCCAAAGTAACACTGGGCCCCAAAGCCCTTGTATGGGCTTCAGCCTTTCCAGCTTTGGCCTTTTTCCTCTGGCTGAGTCCCCTTAGGCCCAGGGCCACTACCATCAGACCCTGGGCTCCTAGACCTCAAAGCCATCTTGCTCTCTATATCAGTCCCTGGTATCTCTGACCCCCAACAAAGCTTCTTACCTTCTATGCCAGCCACTGGGGTCTCTGACCCTAGCAAGGTGGCTCTTTTATTAATACCAGCCTCTAGGGTCCCTGTGGCAGGTACACCCCTCACTTACCTCATCGCTGGGGTCCAGATGGCTAGTCTGTACATGGCTGCTCCAGCACCCTGCAGCCAGAGGCAAGACTGCAGATTGGTCTGGCTCCTCAAGGCTCCAAGGACAAAAGGAGCCAGGACACCATTCAGAGAGGGCAGCAAGAAGGAGGGAGCACCTGTGGCACCTCTGGACACCTTCCCCACGTCTGGCAAAGGCCAGTGAAGCCACAAGCCAATGGACCACTGGGCAGCATGGCAGCTCTAACTGATCAAAATCTGGACAGAGGTTTCTCCACTGCATCTGAGCCTTCATTTCTTAAAGGTATGGAGTCCACACAAACTGGATGTGGCATACACAGATGGGACCAAGGAAAGAAAGGGCCCAAGCTCCAGTGGAGGGGCAGTCACCCATGGAGCCAGAGGCTCAGAACCCGCTGAGACCATACTCATGCCAGATGTAGTCCACAGGTATATGCAGGGTGGCCAGAGAAGGACAGAGACAGCCCAGGACATACCTGCAGATTCTGCTAGTGAAGTGAACCCACTGGGGAGCTGGGCTATGGAACCCACCATGCTAACACACCTTCAGGCCCTGAAACTCTTAGCTGGGCAATACCAGGCTGCTAAGGGGAGTAAGGCATGGCATAGCATAGGGTGGTATCAGATGTGGCCAGGGACCAGCCATTCCAGAGCTCTTGGTAACACAGCTCTGATGCAGAAATTATGCAATGGGCACACAGTGTACCCCACATATAAGGGAGAAGGTGCCAAAGAAGTGGCGCTTGATGTGGCAAGTGGACTGCTACTGGGCAGGTGTTGCCTAGGGGGTACTGCCAGTGCATAGGGAAGTACCAGGCCCTGCTCAGCTCAGGCAAGCAGGCAGGCTCCAGGAGGGGTGGGGGGAAAAAAGATCAAGCTTCTCGTTGTTTTCTTTTTTTCCTCAGTCAAGCCTGCCTGCATGGACTGCCATGGGTCACACAGTCCCTGAGCTGCACAGAGCTTGGTGCTTCTCTTCATGGTGGTGGTGCTTGGGGGGTGCCACAGCCACAAAGGGAAGGACTGGGTCTTCCACAACTCAGGGACTGTTTGGCCTCCAGCAACTCCTCCCACTGTGAGAGAGGCAAGTAGGCTCTGGGGCAGTGGTGGGAGGGGGGGAGACCTAGGCCCTGTCCGCTTTTTTTTTTCTGGTGGAGCTTGCTGGGGGGGTGGGGGGAGAGAGAGGTGAGCTGATGGGGGGCCATGATGTACTGTAACGTCACTTGACATGACAGAAGACCGTAAATTGAAATAATGGGTTTTTAAAGGACACAATTAAAAACCCACCAATTAAAAACCCACCATTTGAATTTAGAGAGAATTAAACCTCTGTCTCATGTACAAGCAACCATATACACCTTGCCCCTTTTGATCAACTGACTGCTGACTTTGAAAATGATTCAAGGGTTTCTGTTCAGCCTAACAAGCTATTAGAATTCCCCTGCCCTGCAGTCCTCCTAGTAGTCCCAGGACTAGTAGTCCCAGGCCTGAAGAACTAGGTCCCTGTTGCTTTCTTCTGGCTCCTTATCCAAAATGCAGCTGGCCACAATTCAGCTACCTCCTCTTAAAGTAACAGGAGACCCTCACTCCCTGTTACAGGGATTTTTTTATTTTTATATTTTTTGCTCTTTTTTTCAATTATTCATTAAAATATATACAAAAGGAATGTCAGACTTCACAGGTTCTTTTACTAATTATTAGGGCCCTACATTCTTACTCACTAATGTAGTTTAACTCTAGATAAATAATGAATGATGAAGCTATCCTCTCAGTTTCCTGTCTGTGTTGACTTTTGAAGACTTTTGAGGAGTGGTGATGGCTCATCCTATCCCCAGGTCTACTCTTGCCTCTACCAGTTTCACAGGATTGTAGAAAAATAGAGCTGGAAAGGCCCTCCAGAGATCATCTGTCTATAAACTCACCTGGGGGACCAGCAGAAAATAGATAAGGCTATGTTCCCTCATGCACCACCTGGGTTAACAAGAAATAATGGCCACAAATTGATTGAGACCAGGTTCAGGATTGATATCAGGAGGCATTACTTTATGGTTAAAGCTGCCAGGCTCTGGAACAGGCTCCCAAAAGAGGTGGAACTCTCCTCTACCTTGGGGGTCTTCAAGAAGAGATTGGATAGATATCTGGCTGGGGTACTATGATCCCAGCACTTGTTCCTGCCTAGGGCAGGGGGTCGGACATGATGATCTGCTCAGATCTCTTCCAACCCTAGAAGCTATGAATCTATGAAACTATCTAGACCAACCCCCTGCCATGATTTTCTCTTTCCAAACCACCCTATACAAATCCATTGTTTAATCTATTAGTAAAACTACAGAATCAATCCCAACACAACCACAAAACATAATACCCTAACCTGCCACAAGTGAAGCAGAGGGAAAATGGCAGCTGATGTCCTGCTGCTACGAGGTTTGACTCTGGCAGGTCTGACTGATTGAAGTAACAAGACCTAGTTCAGTCCCAGCAGGATCACTGGCAAATGGCAAAATCCAAAATTTCTAGTTCGTTTTACTGTCATCACACCAAATATTTGACTCCCGCCCAACGTAAGTCAAACCTTAATCATGTCCCATGATTCCTATCACTAATTCTTAAAACAGCTCACATATTTTGGGACAGACCATTCTACCTATTAAGTACATAATTGAACTTAGGTGCCCAAGTAGACTTTTTAAAAGTCTGCAAAGCTAAAGAGAATCCCCGCTTCCCCTCCATGCTCAGAGGCATGTTCCCCTTCCCTCCACTTTCTTCATCTTCTACCTGCTGTGGTTGTTTTCCTCACTGCCTCAAGGGTGGGGGGAACAAGCTTCAGAGATGCTCCTGCCTGCTTCAGCTGAACTTCATGGGTGCTGGGCTCATCTATGGCAGAGAAAGTGGCTCTAGGGCAGAGACAGTGACAGTGGCTTCCTACATCTGCTCCTGGGAGCAGTGGGCATTGTGGGGGAACCTGCCGCCTCTGCATTGCGGCTCCTGTTACCAGCTAAGCCCAGCCTGGATGGAGTAGACTCTGAAGCTTTCCCTGCTTCTGGAATAGTGGGGAAAACAAGAGTGATTGGAGGATAAGGGGACAGAAGGGGAGAAGGGGGGACGTGCCTCTGAGCATGAAGGGAAGGAGGGCTGTTTACCTGCTTTGGGGACTTTAAGTAAAGGTTCCCAGGGACTCATTCACTGTGGTTTTCCACCACCAGTGGGTTGGGGGATGGAGGCTGTGAGTAGGGATGTAGTCACTCCTGTTTCTGCTCAAGTGCCTGAAATGCAAACGGGCGGATCCTCCTCTTCTATCTCCTCACCTTTGTTTTTTGTGACTTAATCATAAGGATAAGATTATGGCGCTTTATAAAAGTAGATGCATTAATGTATTTTCTGGGAAACTTTTGCAATGTGAACAAGTAGAGTTATTCAATTAGATCATAAAGATAATTTTATACAAATAAATAAATATGCATATGTGCTCTTTCCAAAACTTTGAATTAATAGCTTTGTGAGATGAAATATGTTTAACCTATTTTTAGAGATCATCTTTCAATTACAGATTGCTTTGCTGGTCAGAAATGGTAAGGCCTTTATTGATAAAAACAGTATCAAGATCTAATCCAATTCTCTATATATGCACTTCACTGCTGAATAGGCTGATTGCTCTTCTGAAACAGAATCCTACAGATGTTATTGCTATAGTAGAAAATCTGCTTGTCAACCTCTACTTCTTTTTTTTACTAGCCTGACACTGAACTTATATGTGTTCCAGAGTTATTAGCTGCAGCTTTGCTGATTAGGAATTACTATCTTCTATTTCCGTAAATTATCCATCATTAACAATGACAGACAGGCACAAAAATCTGTTATGTTAAAACACAGGTCTCAGACTGTCTTCTGTTATAAGTCACTAAGGAACTGACACACTAAGGGGATGAACAGTTTCATTTTCCTCTAATGTCAAGGGTCCTAAATGTGTAATTCACAATTGTCAGTCCCCAGCTTATAGGAGGGTCCAAGGCTGAATACAATTTAGATTTGCATCACAATATTAAGATGACACTCTCCATGAAATTAAACCATGCTCTTTTTCCCCATCCAAGTATCTCACTGACATCTCAGCATCTCATCATTAATAAGTGAGCATGATTTGGTCTTGTATGTTATTTTAAACATTGCTTGTAGTTATTTAAAAACAAAGCAACCAATCTTCATAAGAAATAAATGCCAAACCATATGTTTATAGAAGTTTTCTAGTTACAGTGCATTATCCTGTGTCTATTTCTTTTTTATATATTACATTACACTGCCTCATCTTGTACTGACCCCTATCTTTCCTGGCAAGTGAGAAAGAAATGAGAATATATAGGATCACCCCCAAATGAAGAAGGCCTGTAAGCACAAGTCCACTGGTATTCAGGAAAGAACTTTCATATGTGGGTTTTCGTAAATGGTGTAGGTTTAAGTCCCATGGACTAAAGCAGTTTAATAAAATGCAGAATAGGCTTAATAGGGATGTTTTCCTGAATTGAGAGTTTAGACTAGGTTTTCAAAAGAGTCTAAGAGAGGTAAGCATCCAGGGCATTTGTACACAAGCAATATTAAACACCTCAAAGGTGTTTTAGTTCAAAAGCACACCACCACCATTTTCTGTGTGCTGATGTGCATTTTGCCATTTATACAACTACACGCACTGCAGCACACAGGGAGTGCCTGATCCTACCCTGATGAACCCAATGGGAGCTTTCCATTGAATTTAATGGGCTCAAGTACAGGCTTCTAGAGTCCCTTTGAGATACTTTGAAAAATCTGGACTGAAACTGTTAACACCCTTTGAGGAAAGACATCTAACACCCATCCTAAAACATACCAGTCTGAAAGCAACTACCTCTCATTGCCAACAACATGTAAAACTTCCAAGGATAAAGCCACACAGGGACTTGGATATCATAATGCATAGTGTTGCAATAGTTGTTTTAAGCAACTTGCTCCCACAGACCTCAGTTTGGAACCTAACATCTCTATTGCAGAAGCATTCAAACTGTTCTGTGGAAACCTGGGGTTCTGTCACAGGTCATCAGGGGTTCCACAAAGAAATTAGGTGTAATGGCAGAGCAAGCACCACCATTGTGTGACCAGGTTATTTGGCTCTGTGTCAGTCTTTAGGATAGAGGTAAGGGTTCCACAGGCAAAAGAAGTGATGTGAAAGGTTTCTATGACTTCAGGAAGTTTGAAAACTGTTCTACTGCAATGCACAGAAAGAATTGACTTATCATCTGTATGGCTATGTGCTACATAGAGATACCCAGCTCCTGAAGCAGTGTAAATTAAGCCTGGAGGAGCATTGCAGTAATGCAGTGCTATTCCTTCTGGTGCCTATAGGAGCTTGTTTAGAGCTATCTTGGGTGTTTCTGAATGGCACTGCTTTGGGCAGCTTAGTCACACATTCAGGCACCTCAGAATGTGCTTTTATATGACAATCCTGTCCTTAGATCAGTCATCCAGTATATGAAGACATAGGTCCTATGTCCTTCTGAACCTGGTCCTGTCCAGCTCAACCTGACCTGACCACTGGAACAAGTCTGTCTTGCTGTTCCAACAGTCTTGCTGTTTCCGCAGAAAAAATCTAGGGTTCACTGGACAAGAGAGAGGAAGCATGCCTCTTTAGTACTGTTATTAGGGCATACAGTGATTTCTGCTCCAAGACAGTAGGGGCAAAAATAAATAAAATAACTAGTACTAGCATCAAAGTTAAACTATGTCAGCACAGAACTCAACTCAGGATGGGGTGCAAAACTTGCCCAAGAAGTTAAATAAATACTCAAATACTCTAAGCTCTGTGCTACTTTGGCAAACCTGCTAGGAGTACCTGAAGAAGCTAGTTTGAAGCTAGCTGATATGTCTGTCCTTCATGACAGTAGCAGCAAAGTAGACACCCAACAGTCCTAGGAACAGAAATCAGAGTCTCCCCTCTCATAGCCAAATTCATGAAACATTGATCAACAAAATTATGCTCCTACTTGCTCCCTCCTTGCTCCCCCTTTCTCTCTAGTTCATAAATTTTTTCCTGCAGAATAGTTTTTGTAGAAAGGGTGGAAATTAGTTTATAACTGGGGTGGGCTAAACAGCCATCTGGGATATGAAAAATATGCGTTTGACTCATTTCAGGCTGAGAAGGGACTAGAGTCTCTTTCCCCTCATTATGAATAAATGTTCTGACCTTTTAGAAACTAATAAAACAGAGTACCTAATAACATGGAGCAAGCACTTCTTCCTCTTCCTGCCATACTTTTGGATTAGAGTTTGTCTGTTTTTGTGTTTCTTATGCAGTTCATTCAGGTTGGTCAATGTTATCCACACCCTGTGAATGCCTACCACATTGGGCTCTTCACAGGACTTAAGATGAAAGAGGCCTAGTTTGAGAATCCTCACAAGATTAAATGAGATAGGCAGCCTTATCAGTTCTGGAAATAAAAAGAAGCAGAACTTTAGGTAAATAGAATAGTTTTCAAACTTTAAGCCCAGTAAAATTGATTAGTGAAAAGTTCTCAGCAGTCTGCAGAAAGATCACACAATTGTGATCCACAATTGCAATCACACAAATGCTTCCAAGATCTAAGCTAGACATAAACAGCTAGCTTGAGTACCTACGAACAGCACAGCATTGGACATGTAGAAACACCTAAAACACATTTCTTTTATGGTAACACATTGTGCTTTATAATAATTTCAAAGTACTGTTATAATTGGTTTAGTGATTCACTATGGGCACAATGTTTTAGGACAGACATTTAGAAAGCCTGAGCCTGAATTGGTTCAACCTTTGCAAGTTAGTTTAACCTGGATAGGCTGAACTGGTTTCCAACCATACAGACAATCCCTCTGGACTGAGGAAATTCAGGCACATGCCTGCAATGGCTCAGCCTGGAAGCCAGGAGGTGCTAGAGAAGCCCTCCCTTCCCTTGCAGAGCTGAGCTGAGAGGGGTGTAGCCAGGTCCCAGGAGGGCTCTGATTAGGGAGGGGTGTAAACCCTATCTTCCTGCAGTCCCAGGCTTTTCCTGGCTGCTCCAGAGGTGGGAGTGCTGCCAGCCCCCAGCTCCTGGCTAGCACTCTGAGACAAAGGGGATGTGTGCAGTGTGTGCACCTCTTGCCTATATGGAGATTTTCAATCTCCCTCCCTGCTTCTGTCTGCATCACCTCATCACCTCATTAATAAAACAGAGGCACATTACCAGATACGTGTTGATTCTGCCTGTTGATTCAGCACAGACCCAGCATATGGTCTGCTGGCTAATACACAGATATCTCCTCAGCAAGGCAGAGGGGAGGGGGTGATATCTGCTTAGCAGGGGGTGGTGAGGGGAAGTGGGGAATTAAACAGCTTTTACAGCTTTTTGATGGAAGGACATTAAGCTACCTGTTGAATAGCTCCAAAAACCCTGTCTGCCTCTGTTGTCTCCCATGGCATGGACTGTAGCCAGCATGTGGTCTGCTAGCTAATGCTGAGGTTCTGTGAGGAATGGGGGAATGACTGCTTAGCACTGAGTGGGAAGGGGAGGAGGAGCACAAGCTGGCACATGCAGAGACTGTGGAGATCCAGCAAGGCAACAGAGGGGAGGGGCCAGCCCTGCTGTGGAACAGAGAGCCCCACCCAGCTAGAGAGCATTCTGGGATGCTGGGGGTGTCTGATTTATCTTAAACCAGCAAGGGGTCTGGGACAGACATTTCATACACTGGTTTGATCCAAATCATTTAAGTCTGATACTATATTCAACTAGGTTTATCTCAAACCAGTTTCAGTCATTTTGAACTGGTTTATGTGCACTGAACATCTGTTCTATTACAGGTTTTAACCAGTTTCTGATCACTTAAACTGGTTTATGTGTAATGTCTGTCCCTAGCCTTAATCTATCCTTGCTTTTTTAAAAAGCATTAGTCTAAAAGTTAATGTATTATTGCTTTAGATATTTTTAAGAATTCCCTTTGCAAAAAAAAAACAAATTGTTTAGTGCTAAAGACATTTATAACTTTCTTCTGGAGTTTTCTGTTTTTTAAGATTCCTGACTGGTATATCCACTACCAAAGTGGTTGGATATATCAACATAAAATAGTATCAAGTGGGAAAAGTAGAAATTGTAACAAAAAATGCTCAGGTGCTGGCTTTTTAAAATTCCACTCAGTTACCTAAAATCTTTTGTGGATCAGAGCATTACACCTGTGCTAAGTATATGGACAATGTTTCCATGTTAATTAGGTAGCCTTTTCTATCTATATTGCACAGCAGAAAATGGCAAATCATTGCCCTTAATTGAGAACTTCCATTTGTACCAAAGCAATTTTTGTACCTGTATCTTCACTAAACCTGAAATAGTATTTCTCAATATTTCTTCAAATAAATAAACAAAAATATTTTTTCTTGCAAAAAATTTCTAAAATATGATAACATTTAGATATGACCTGTGCAGTCCTTCTAACTGTAGAGATTTATTTTAGCTTAGTTACAGAACTGTACTTTTTAAAGTGCACCCTTGAATAGCTAAGGAAATCTGCAGTTTAAAAAAGATGATCCTGTAGTGGTTACATGGAAGTTAGGAAGCCATAATAATGGGTAACAAAAGCAACCATTCTACTACAGAGGCCTCTTATCCTTGCTATTTGACCCTTGGCCCTCTCATTTTTTCACTGCCTACCCTACTTGTAGCTTTGCATTCATTTTACCACAGACCTACTGTTCATCAGTGGTTTGGAATGGAGCTGAAAGATTTTTCTCCAGTTTCTTTCCCAAATATTCACCAATGTTATACAGTTAAATTAATGTTGGAGGAGACAGGTGGGAGAGGGGGTGCTGAGTTTCCTTATTTGACATCATGTACAAAATAAAATAAGAATAATATACTTTTTAAAAAATAGCATCATCCACAAAATAATCTTAAAAACTTCTCCTAATGGAACAAATAATTCAGGAGTTGGGAAAAACTTATAGTGTCATAAATTCAAAATCAATGTTTAGTCCTTGGTTCTTAGTGTCCAGCCAGCTGACAAATTTTTATTCCTAAGCTTGACTTTTAAAGGTGTTAGATAGATTTCACTTGAGCACCAAGACAGTGAAGACAGAGAGGGAGTGGTTGTTCTGTGAGAAGTGTACGTGTGTCTGTCCTTTATATTTTTTTCCTTTGACAGTTCATTCTGGTGCCTAGATGCCCAAGTCCTGCATTCTTCCTACTCAGGAAAGATGAGAATGACCCTTCTCCCTTTTAAGAGGTTCTGATCTTCAAGTAATTAGCATCTTCTTTTCTGCTAACTGTGTGTCTTCTGCCCCAGGGAATTTCTTTAACTCCCTCCCCTCTGCTGGTTTTCACTATGATGTACCTAGCTCTGTGATGAGACCTGAGGAAGAATGTCTTGCATTTAAAAGCTTGTCTAACTTTTTCCCAGCTACATAGTTGATCCAGTAAAAGATATCACCCTAAGAAATCCTTGCCTCTCACATAATGTCTGGATCATCCTAGCTACATCATCACTCTTGCATTACCATAAAGTTAGCTATTTTATTTTCTTACTATTGACTTTTTTCATTATGTCTAACTAACTAATCAACCCTGATAATTTTGTACCACAGAGGACATGTCTACAGTGTAGAGGAACAGACTAAGGAGCACCACAATGAAGTGCACTGCAGCTCAATCTGCATGTTCTAAGTCAGGAAACCTTAGTGTGGTGCTGGATACATGCTAATAAACACTTCTCAGTCAACACTTTTTTTTGGTGTGCTCCTTGAACCCCATTTAGATAGCTGAGTTGTATCTGTTTTAGAATGTAGTATCTTACGAAGCAGACTTGGCATGTTTCTGGCAGCACCCCATTGTATGGTCTTATGATGATGCTGACCTGCTCAAAAAGACAAAAATTGTTCATATGCAGGTGTGTGTGCTAATTCAAGTACCTTCTCCAAAGATTCCTTAAGTAGTTAATTTTTGCACCTTGTTATCAGGTTTCTCTGGTGCATAAAACTGACTGTAAAATAATGTTTTCTGTTGAGTATATGTTGAGTGCTCTATCTGGCCCCTAAATAAGGCATGCATAGAAATGTATGCCGCATCAGCCAATTTTCTGCAGTATAAGTATTGTTTTATTGAATTACAGATGTTGAGAGCTGAAGTACATTGCAGGAAGCTGCATCCTGTCAGGAGAGTAATATATATGATCTTTTATCCCATCATTGGTCTCTATGGCCATTACTTTTTAATAAAAAGCAATTTATTTAGATTACTTTTCTCACTATTTGTTATTATATTCGAAAATCACACAAGAGGTTTCAATTCTGATTTGCTGGCAATGGAGCTGGCATAAAGTTTTTTTCTTTTTCATTTTGGGTCTAAAGTAATTGACTGACTTATATAGAACCTGAACTTGCTAACTATAACAGAAGACAAAAGGCTCGTATGGTTCCATGTGTCTTTGAAAGTTTGCTTATAAAATTTAAAAGGAATCACTATGAATCATTACAAAAGTACAAGTTAAATATGGAGCCATAGTATCTAGAGCCTGATTCTGTGATGAGTTTTAAATGTGAGGACAGTTATTGTCATACAGGTGTCATTATAAATTTCATTTTTGATTTTTTTAAAGTATAGTTTTCCTGTTCAAATAACTTTTGATTTTGAAATAAAGCTAGATATAGTAGGACACAAAACTAGTTGGAATTTAAACAAAATTTGGGGGGGGAAATTTCAGTGACAAAAGCCTTTTTTCATTATTTATTCTGATTCAGAATTTTTTTCAAGATACAATTTTTTACTCAGATTCAATATTGGTAAATGTTTCAAGTTCTTTAATTTTTTTCCAGGATGATAAGCTGTGACATCCCCTGGTAGCCCTTCAAACCCTGCCCTCCACTCTGACTCTTTGGGGTACCCTCCCTTTTTCCTTGTCTGCCACACTTTGATGTAATTATTTTTTAGTGTGAAAGGGAAGCTACCTCCAGGTTCCCTAAGTGAACCCAGTCTGGCTTCACCTTGCCCCTGGACACACAGTTGTGGCCGTTCTAGCTGTATTAGTGACACAACATACCAGTTACCTTATGGTCTATTTGTGGCCTCCATCTGCCCCTACCACCACACCCATGCCTTACAGATTTTACTCAAATCTGCACATTAGCTTGTATGGGCTTTAGCCCTCTTGATTTTGGCCCACTGGTTACTCTCATTATTGACTGCCAGCCAAAGCCCATTTCCTTTGGCCCAGCTTTTAAATCTCAGCCTGTTCTGGTCCTTGGTCTGTCTTACTCTGCTTGGGCCCTTGGCCCTTCCTGCTCTGTTTCAGTCCTTAGCCCTCTCTGCTGGAGCCTGCCCCATCTCCATTTTAGGGCTCAGGCTCTGTTTCTCTTGGCTGGAGCCTGCCTCTGTCTCCCTGTTGGGGTCTTAGACCCTGACCTAACTGGAGCTTGCCTCTAACAAGGCTGAGAGTCTGGAACAACTCCCAGGTACCCATGTAGCCTCCTGTCCTCTGGTCCTCCAGGTTAGCAAACTAGAACAAAAATACAAGCAGCTGCTTTAAATTGAAACCCTCAATGCTCCTCCTCTGGGTCATCATATTACTGCCAAGCCTCCTCCTCACTCTCTAGCTCTCTCAACTTTGGTAGCACATGGTATGGCCTGCAGCTCTTGCTCCTTCCCTGCCTGAACTAGCATAAGCTCCTCTCCCGGCAGAGTTCAAGACTGTACTGCCCCCCTGCTGCATGGGCCCAGGCTTATATCCCCTGGGCTTATCCCCTTCCAGTCAGGTGTTCTCCTAACTGCTGTTTGGCTGCCCGGGACCCTTTGTGCTGCAGTCTCTCTCTTGGGGAAACAGAAGCCCCTGGCTCCCTGTTACATGTTTCCTACCCAGTCGTATTCATATGTCTATGCAATCACGTATAAATACCAATTCCTGCCATTGCTTTCTTGGTTTAAATCTTACATCCTCTTATTGCAGTTCCTCTTGATTGCAGTTTCCTAGTAGCCCATGTAACTCATCAGACTATTTTTTTGTGCATCTCATTTACAAACAATCTTGTCATGGCTTCAGCTATCACACACCATACAAAACATTTCTTCTTTTTCCATGTTAAGATTAGGCTGACTGGACAATTCTGGACAAGACTAGAATGAATTCCTTTAAGGAACTTGCCATTCAGAAGGATTGAAGGTAGACTTTACAATAGTGAAGTCTAGTAACTGAAGTCATATTCATGGAAGATCATCTACTCCATTCCTCATCCACCTTGTTCCCCTGATTTCTTCAAGAAGTGCCTTTCTCTATAATGTGATTTTTTGTTTTCCAAGTATTATGAAATAACCATCACAATATCCGTGTGAAGAAAGAAAACAGTATATTCATTTAACAGCAAGACACTGACACTTTTCAATCAGAATATAAAATATCCTGGGCAGCTAGAGCCAAAAATACCTATTTAGGAAGCCTAACATTAAACATCTCAATTCATCTTTAAAAGTCTGGCCTGATTTTTAGAGGTGCTACTCAACCAGTACTCGCACTGAAGTAGATTTGTTTTTTATCAGGTTCCGTGGTATCTTCGGGTTTAAAGAAGTCTGCCTTTGACTTGCGCTGGGGCCTAAAGTAAGTTGTTTCCCCCTTGTTCCTGGGGTTTCAAGCAGTGTGTCTTAACTACAAAACTGCTCTTGGTCCAGGACAGGTTGATAGCATCTAAATCAACCCAGCATAAGAATCTCAGTAGCATAACAAGAACAGGGGGAGGGTGGCACCAGCCCCCGGTACCAACTTAGGGGGGACACCAAAATGGCACCGCCTGGTGGAATCTTTGCCTTGACAACAGCTGCAGCAGCAACATCCATGTTCAAAGACACTGGGCTGTTGCTGTCGCTGTTGCTGTCGCTGTTGCTGTAGCAGCAGCAGCAGCAGAGGCAGCCAGGCCAGGCTAGCCATGCTGTAGCAGCAGCAACGTGGGGATTTTTAGTCCTTGAGGCAGGTAAGACTCCTGGTGTCACCCCTTGCTTCCTGCACTCAGCACTCTCCATGTGGCAGCACCCAGGTCCCCAGCTGGGTTTTGACCATGGTGCAAACCTTGCTGGTTGTATCACTGAGAATCACAATATGTGGTTTCAATTTAATAAATCAAGTTAGTGAAGCTTGAGTGCATTATAGGCCTCCCCACATATGCCATGATGAAAATGGATCTTTTCTCCCTTTAGAGCTCAAGTTTGCACAAAAAAATCTACAGCAACAGCAAGAAATAACACAACTGAGGTAAGGAGTGAATATGGGAAAGAGAGCAGTTGAGACAGCTGTGAAAATACTTTTCCTTACAGCTGACCTTGGGTGAATATGTTATTTTCTATTAGAAATAATTTGATTTGAAATCTTATTATGCCATGCAAACCAATGCTTTTCTCCCCAAGAATATGATGAGTTCAGGATATAAAGAAAATAACATTTCAGAAAGTTGGGCTTATGAGGCAGGCAGACATTTTAGGTGACACCCAAAATGTTTTCATTCGTTAGCTAAAATAATTTAATGATTGCCCATGATGTTGTCAAGTGACAGGATAGCACTATGCAAAGAAGGTCACAGATAATCTTTCTGAACTGTAAAACATGAAAATATTATGATGATTAGAGATACAAATCTTCTAGTGTAGTTCTGAATATCTGATGTTAAAAAGCTACATTTATATAAAACTACAGTGGCTGCTTTGAATCTGGTATCACAAAGTTGAGCTTCCCAGTGGGAACAAGCACAAGCTAATGGAATGTTTTACCTGTCTTCACTGAGTGATAATTTAATGATTCAATCTTAATTGAAGTTATACAGCTATGCAGGTACTTAAATTAACAGGTTCTTATTTAGGGATAATACATTGAATCTTTCTCTAACTTTTTCTAGCCTCGATAGTTTGCAATATGGACAGCACGCTTATTTTATTCATCCATATTCTACTTATATAACCTCCGTATTCTTGTACTGGTAGGCTCAGTGTGGCATCTATCCAAACAGGGATATATAAACTTATAGAGCTGAAACAAGTGCTCTTAAAATAAGCATTTGAACAGCAATGATTAATGGCATAGCCAAGCAAGGCAAGTCAGCAAAATTATGTTAATTAAACAATTATAGCCATTTTTGTAACAAAGATAAACCTGCGGATGAGTCAGCAACATAGCTTAATTTTCAATTACGTTGACTATTTCTGCCTACCAATGAAAATTTTGACCCTTTTTTATTCCCTTAAACCACTAGCAAAGGTACAATCTAACTTTTATGTGCTTACACAACACATTTTAGATCTTTGAACGTTTTAGGCATAATTGCATTGTGTTATTCTCAGAGGTGAAGAATCACTTCACACAAGGTGGAAAGGACTGTGTTCTATAGCACTGATGCAAAGCCCACTGAAATCAATAAAAACTTTCTATTAACTCCTGTAAGAGTTGGATCAGTTTCCTTGCTCCTGACTCTCCATTACCTTGCACTTCCTGAAGTCTGTCATTTACACATTTCAAAGTGCATGTAAATCAGAATGATAGTTTATTAATGACCACTTATTAGGGATCAATTGGCTTATGTAAGGCCTAAAGTGGAGAAGACTCCAACTCTTGTTGTTGCAATATGTCCGTTATTTTAATATTGTTCTGGCACCAGAGAGGATGCTTGTGCATGACACTAAATCAGTTTAACTAAATCAAAACGACAATTTCTTCAATTCAAACCAAAAACTCACTTTGTTAAACTGACATGGTACATTTTATTTCAAACAACATTAAACTGCATATCCTATTGTGGTACGTTGCTTCATGAAAGTTCTAATTTAGAGACTGGAGATACTCAGTTTCTATTATGGATTATGTTCCTTGTCCATAAAAAAATTCTCATGATATAAAGCCGTATCCCCCTAATGTATATGATGAATCCTAGGCAGGTGTGATGGGGTCAACACCGGCTAATATTAAGGAATGTTAGGTCCTTGGTAAAGGAAGGGCAGGCCCAGAGTTAATAACCACTGTAATGTGCACAGTTGGGCTGTGCGAAATTTCGCCGTCAGTTTCATTTCAATGCTGGATCAACTTGTATCAAGACTGAAATAGCAAAATCAAAAGAAAACAGAGCTTCGAAATGGCCTCAAAATGAAACAAGGCAAGTAAAAATGTTTCGAAATTTTCTAAACGTTTTGAGTTTCAAAGCTCAAGCTGGGCTTGCTTGCAGGGAAACAAAAACTAAAGTAAGGAGAAGGAGGGATAAGGGACTGGGGGGCGGGAAGGAGTGCTCGCATTATTGACTGTGTAGCTGGCCAGTGACTGTCATCCTTTCCTGAGGTCCCTTCCAATCCCAGTGATCTGGGGGAGGGATGGAAAAACTGCATAAAAGGCAGCATTGTTTGAATTGCCCTGCTTTCTGCCTTGGTGTTAGTAGAGTGAGGGTGCACCTTAACACACGCACCATGTCAGCCACCCATGTTATGCATTTTGCCTGTCAGTAACTAGAGGTGCAGGGCCCCAGAATCCATACTCTCCCTATACCTATCTCCTTGACAGCTGGCAGGCTTTGTGGCTGCAGCAGGGCCTAGCAGGCCTGCAGTTTTCACCCCCTGCCTCACGACAGACACAGTCCCACAAGCACCCATGTCACGAGTTTTGCCTGTCAGCAGCTAGAGGTCTATGGCCCCAGAACCCAGAACCCTATCTCCTTGACAGCTGGCAAGCTTCATGGCTTCAGCAAGGGCTAGCAAGCCTGCAGTTTTGACCATGGTGTGGCTTAACACATACACGTGACATGAGTTTTGCTTTCAACACTTTGAGGTGCAGTTTCCCCAAAACCCCTGCAACCTATCTCACTGAAACTTGGCAGGCTTTGTTGCCTCAGCAGGAGCTAGCATGCCTGCAGTTTTGACCCCACTGTGGCTTAACACGTACACGTCGCATGAGTTTCTTGCTTTGAAGATTTTGAGGTGCCATTTCCCTGAAACCCATGCACCTATCTCCTTGAACCTTAACAGGCTTTGTGCCCTTAGAAGGGGCTACCATACCTGCAAGTTTCATCCAAATCAGGCCAGAAATGACAAAGTTATAGGCTGTTTTGAGCTTCCCCATTATAGCCTATGGGCGAAATGCTGAAACAGCATCAAAACAGCAAAACTGTTGTGACAAAATGAAATGGAACAGTGGTTTTGAATTGAAATGAAATTTGAAACAAAATGCGGTTCCGTTGAAATGTCGAAACGCGAGTTGAAATGGAACGGTACCCTTTCACACAGCCCTAGTGCACAGCTCTGAGCTGCCACAAGAGGGCTGGTGCACAGGGTTGTGCCGATGATCTGAGAAGTCTACTGCATGCCTGCCCTGCTTGCCAGCTCTCTAACAGCAATGCACATACCCACATCATAGCACATACACATGCTATTCAGCTCCCAGTCTCCAAAACTGCCTTTGGCTGAAATTGAGGAGCACAGCTGAGGCATAGGGGATGCACAGAGCCTGAGAGCATGTGGGGAGCCCTCTTATTGCCACTGGGTAGCAGTCAGAGGCACACCATGCAAACACACAGCCCCTGCCACTTGTGTGTGTGTATACTGTGTTGTGTGTGTTGTGCAGTGCTGTGTGAGTGAGTGGGTGTGTTGTGCTGTGTGTGTATCCCCTACCCCAGCAACCCAGCAACTCCCCATCTCCTTCCCCTGCTTAGTCCCCTCATCCCCTGCAACCCATTAATTCCCCTTCCCACTCACCAGCTACTTCTCTGCTGCTCACTCAGGCTATCACTGAGATTAGGGAGGGAATCTAGTGCTAAGTACAGAGAGTCAAAAAGACACATTCAACCTTTGCAGCTTAGTCTGAACTGTGTAATTTGAATCAATAAGCAAGTGAAGATTTACTTTTGATTTCAGAAATGCGGACATATGCCTGCAATGACTCAGGCCAAAACCTGGGGTGCACTAGAACACTCCTCCCCTGTTCAGCTGGAGCAGACAGCCTGGGCCAAGGCCAGGCTAACAAAGAGAGGTTTTCAGGGGTTGTACAAAGTATCCTGTAATGCTGGAGGACTGTGGGTGAAGGCAAAAGAGCAGCTCCCCCCTGTAAGTCATAACAGGGAAATGTTCTGAGTTGCAACGATCCCCTGGACCAAACAGAAGTTCACGGTTGAGTCCAGGAGGAAGCGGGGGTTGAGGAATCCAGCTTTGCAGCTGGTTTCTCCTACCAAGGGCCTCACATCCCTCCCAACACACACACTGTTTTCAGAATGGGAAGGAGAAAGGGAACAGAGAGAACTCATTCTAGGGATTCGCCAGCCAGTGCAGAAGGGTGGGGTGGGTGGATTGGAGCCCCAATTGGTAACATAACCCCCAGTTTTTCTTCTTTCTTTTTTTTATATATACATAGATATGCATTCCCTTCCCTTCCCCAACTATTTCTGACTTTTTCTCTTTCTCACTATTCCCTATAGGTAAGTATAAGTGAGCTAAGACATAGGAGAAGTTTCAGCATTTTATTTTGCTAGCAAGTTGTATTTGTTTTGTTTTTCTCCTTCTTTATATTGTATAATTATTATGTTTATATTGATTGTTACTGTTCTATATTACTGTTTTACTGATACTGTATGGTTTAGGTCTACATGTGTAAGTTAGCATAAGTCATATCAAGTTTTCATTTTGTCTGGCAAGTCTCCATCTTGTGTCCCCTGCCCAGGCATACCCTACTGTAACTCTCCTCTGTGTGACTCATACCTACCCCTCCTATGTAATTTGGTTCCTGAACGAATGGGGATGAATGAGGGTGCTTGAGAGACAATGGCAGTAGGTCTAAAAATAGCTCCCTCTGAATAACTCCATCAACTCCACGACCCATCCACCACCCTGCAATGACCCTCCCTGGCTCAAGATTTGAAAGCCAAAAACTGATCCCACCCAAGCCACCATTACAGGCACCTGAAACTCCATGTTCTGACCTGGAATGCACATATTCAGTGTACCAGGGGCTGGCCCTTGCCTGGGCAGGCCCCCTGTCACTGGGGTCACAGAAGGTCTGCCCCTATAAAAGGGGGCAGTGGAGACAGACCAAGTGGGAATGCTATTTTCCATCTGGACCAGACCAGCTCTATGTCATACTGCCTATCTACCCCACAGGCCCTACCGGAGACCCCCTCTGGACAACACCAAGCCAAAGGAAACCCTGACTGGCCATCCAGGATCAACCTTAAGCCTGGGATAGGTAGATATCACCCACACATGTCCTCCTACAATTTAGACTCTCTCTCTCTCTCTCTCTCTCTCCTCCTGGACTTCAGCCCCTGCACCAAGCCTTTTTAACCCCTACCGCCATTGTATGTGCATGTGTGTGTGTGGGTGCAAAGGAACCAATAAGATATTGTGTCACCAGCTCCCCTGTTCAATAAAACAACTGTCATTTGCAACCCTGAGTTGGATTGTGTTTTACTGAACTCCAGTCCCTTCGCTAACTTCAATTCCGGTCTCTCTCTCCCTCTCTCAGCTCCAGCCCTGCTCCAGCTTCATTTCCCAATCTTCTCTCACTTCCATCTCCCCTTTTCTGCCACCTTTCAGTCCTTCCCACCATTTTTGCCACCCGGCTCCACTCCCACTATCCACTGCCTCTTTCCCATGTCTTTCTGCAGCTGTTCCTGCCATTTCTGCTGCTTTTAGCCTTCTGGCCCCACTCCTGCCATCCACCACCTCCCTCCCACCATTTCTGCCACTTTCAGCCTCCCAGCCCTGCTCCTTTCTACCTCCTGCCACCTCTCCCCGCTCCCTATCTCTCTCTGCTTTCTCTTCCTGACCTTTCCTGCCCTCTCTCTCTGTTCTCTGATCTTCCCTGCACCCTCTCTAGCCACCCCTCTCTCCCACAGTCCTCTGGCCTACCACTAACTTCCCCGCAGCTCCTCCAGGCTTCCCCATAGTTTTCCCAGCAGCAGGAGCCCTTCTCCAGCTACCAACACCAGCAGCCCCTCTCTCTGTAGCTTCCTGAGCTCCCCAGCAGTCCCTCTCCAGCATCCCTGGTTCCCTGAACCAGCTCCCAGTTCCCTCCGCACTCTCTCTAACTCCCTTACAGCCCCAGTTCCAGTTTCCCTCTCTCCACTTACCTTTTGGCTCCCCCATAGCTCCAGCTTCAGTCCCAGCCTTTGTGCCGGCTTCTCACCAGTATCACTTCCCTGTTCTAAAGGCTTTGGGCATTGTCCTTTAATCAATTAACATCAATTAAACTGAAGTAACCCCAAGCCTCAGTTCCTCAGCTAGCTTCTGTATAGTCTACTGGTTCTAATCCCGGTTCTGGCAACTTTCACTCCCTACACTTTAACGCTCTCTCTCTCAACTTAACCTTCTCCCCCAGGTATCCCAAGTACCCCAAGCACACACATACCCACACCATACCATCCAAGTTAGGAACTCACTTGTGTGTATGTGTAGGTGGGTGATATGTGTGTGAACTGGTGAATATATATATATATATATATATGTCATTGTGTGTGTGATACAAGAATTAGAGATCCACATAGGTGTACTGAGTGTGTGGGTATTGACAACTGATTGTTGGAAACTAATTTTTGATGTGTATAATGTGTATAAGCTTGAATTGGTACTAGGTGTGCATGTGCCTAGGCTGGTAATTTTGGATGTGTTTATGTGTCTGAGTTGATAGTGTGTGAGTATATGTGTCTAGTGTGTGTGCATGCACTTACTTGCTTTTTTAGTGTGTGCATGTGCACTTGTACACCACGCCCTTCTCTCTAACAGCATGATATTTAGATCCTGAGCATTGGCCTGACCCCACAGGCAACAAATCCATCCGCTCTATACTCCAGCATTGGCTGAAAAAACCCCAAACCAAACTCCCTCTAATGCTCCTCCTCACCACTTCTGAATACAGCTCGGAGGCTCGGAGGCAGTGCAGACAGAAGTTACTGAAGATGCTATGTTTTGAAAGTCTTCATTTGAACCCTCCTGGAATGAGATTCACACCCTTTCAAAGCACTTTGCAGCCTTGCACTTCTGTTCAGTCACAGCTGTAGAGGGCTTTCAGGGGCCAGATTGGGTGAAAACTGTTACCTCTGTCTGTGCCCTGTGAGTTAACTTGAATATGAAGGGGATCTGGGACAGAAGTTCACTAAACCATTTTAACCTAGATCAGTTAAGTGTGATACTACGTCCATCCAGATTTATCTTAAACTCATTGTAGATAAAGATTGTGATTTCTAATCTCACCCTTAGTTTCAAATTCTTTATAGAAATTTTTTATATAGAAGAAGAAATATTCTGAAAGTAGCTCTTTGTCTATTCTGAGTACTGGAAAAGAATGGAAATCATGAACTTTATACAGGTGGTAGCCATGACTTGGATCACCAAAGGAACTTTCTATTTCAAGAAACACATCTATTTCCTCTGTATATTCAGCCACTGACCTCTACATTTTCAAAGACAGCCACTGACCTCTACATTTTCAAAGAATTATTTGCAAATGTATAACCTTACTTCTATAAAAATCAATAGGAAATTTGCAACTTAAACCTTAAGCAGTTCTTTGCCGTATTATGGAGTGGATATTTAGAATATTCTCTGCTTAAATATACTCTCAGTCAAAAATGTGAATTGCTATAGCTATTGGTGTTGAAACTGCTCCCACTCAGTAAAAATTATATGAGAGAAAAATAACTACAGGCTATTTTGTGAAGAAATAGTGCAAAAACATTTTTTTTTCTTTGAGAAAAATATAGATAATCTGGAAGGGAGTCATGCAGCACATAAATATTAGCTTCAGGTAAAATGTGTACGTACCCTATCCTCTTTAGTGTCAGTGCTGAAGCTTATGTTTTCAACATGGAACATCAGTATGTTTGACTCTCTTTAAACCAAGGAAGCATGCTATTTTTTCACACTTAATACGTATCATTCTATGCAGCAAACACTTTGTTTTTAAAGGAGGGAATAAGCTACTATAAAGATACTGAATTCTCTTACGAAACACTTTATTTTAGTGTAATAGTAAAATCTCCCATGTGGTTTGTTTGGCCATGTCTGTGATGGAAAGATAAATCAACTAACATTTTCTTAGCATAGACTTCTACATATTCTACTTTCATGAAGTCCAATCAAATATATATTAAATGATGAAGACTTTTCAAAGGAATTTTTTATGCACAGTTGGAATGTTATCCCACCTGATAAATTTAAACATACATAGCTCTCAAAGAAGCCACATTTGTGAAACATGAGCAATCTCCCTCTGTCAGGCACAGTGGTCATCTTGGTGCACAAAAATGAGCATGCCTGCTTCCTAATGGCAAAAGGCAGTCATGTAAAAAAGGTAGAAAGGAAAAGCACTTCTACTTCCAAGAACTCTTTAAGTATCTTACATTAAAATGTCATTGAATAAAGGACATAGACAGTCCTTGGAGCAGATATTGGAACCCCAGTACCCCAATATCCTATGCTACGATTTTTGAGTGATATATTTTGTTATACTTTATTGGAGCAATAAAAGATATCACCAAAAAGAATCATTGCTGCTCAGATGTTTCCTTGACCATCTCAGAAACAACAACACTCCAACCCTGCTGCAAACTACCATGGCACTATCTAAAAAGGGAGGCACACCAAAACTGTCTTCTTCCACTTCGTGTTTCCAAAGAAAAAGAATGACTCCTGTTTATTTTTATAGAGAGGGTGCAATGTCTACCTTCAGGAGAGGCTTTGGCTGCATGTCTACTGGCTACCACTTTAGTTGTCTCTCTTCTCAGTGTGTTGGTTATTGTGAATCATTTCCTCAGATATCTACCTGCCACAGATATGATCCAGACATGGCAGGGAAGGGCAGGGTGGAGGGGAAGGGGTCAAACCTGGACAGTCTGAGAGCCAGGAGTCACAGTACTAAAACTACAAGAGTTGAGGGTTAAGGCAAGGAGGCAGGCAGGAGCAAAGCAGAGGAAACTAGGAACCACGGATTAGGAACTGGAAACAGGACTAGGAGAAAGAAGTCAGGCACACTGGAGCTAGACAGAAAAGGAACCTTTTCTAAAAGAAGTCTATAGAGCACTGAAGGGGCTACTACTTACATGCAACAGTCATACCCAAGAACTTTATGGGACCAGCTGAGAACACTCAGGGAGCAAGCAGCCAGTCCCACCCAGGCTGTCCAGGCCAGTTGGATCCTGCTTGGGTAGCAGACACGCAAATTCCTAATACTAATTTCCCCTATACATTATGCAAGAAATCTAGGAGCCTAAGTAAATTTCTGCTACAGGGATCAGTTGTCCGAAAAATGAGGCATTTCAATGCCCATTTTGTGGCATGAAAGTCCTTTTATGGATATGGAAATGAGTCTTTCACCATTATTAACATGTTTATGATAACAATGGATGTATTATTTTAAATACAACATTTTACATACTGAAAATGAAGGCAAAGTAAGACTAAGACTCACATCCCCAAAGGTTTCTAGGAACCCATCTTCCTCTTTAGGTGCCTAGTTCCAACATTTTTTCAGGGGTGTAGGTTGTAGCTGTGTTGTTCTAAGGACATAGGCAGACAAGGTTCTTAGGGTAAATCTGTTATGTTTTATTAGACCAACTAAGGTACTTGGAATATTTCTTCTTTGCAAGCTTTTGGGTGCAAACACCCTTCATCAGACTGAGGAGACAACTGCAGTTGGTCTGGGCTCTTCACGGACGGAATAGAAAGAAATTCAGGTGTCAGTATGCACATGGGAAAGCAAGTCAGTAAAAATGCAAATTGAGGCAGTCAGGGGTTGACAGACAGGGTGGAGGGGAAGGGAAATGTAGACCTGGCGATAAGAATATAGCTGGTAAATAGTAGAGAGGTTACCCGGGGTATAAGATGTTAGGCAGGTTATAAAGTGTTATAAATCCAATG
This sequence comes from Crocodylus porosus, assembly GCF_001723895.1. Lineage (NCBI taxonomy): Eukaryota > Metazoa > Chordata > Crocodylia > Crocodylidae > Crocodylus > Crocodylus porosus. Next base: position 42,266,043 of record NW_017728948.1, read on the forward strand.
TCTATATTTAGTCCATGATTTTTTGTATCCAGTAGGTTGATGATGTGATGTTTGTGGGCTCGTCTGCAAAAGGTGTTTTGTAAATTCTCTTTGAGGTTTAGAACTGAGAGATCGAGGAGAGAGTGATTTTCTTATGAGAAATGTGTCCCCACAAGTAATTGGGGCTATTGTCTTTGATAGATGTTTGGTGTGCATTCATTCTGGTACACAGTTGTTGTTTGGTTTCTCCTACATATTTTCTATCAGAGCATTTAGTGCACTGGATGAGATATATATGCCTACATTTCCTGATGGAAAATAATAAAAGATATTGGATTTACCCAAAGAACCATGCCTGCCTTGGTCCACCATTTACATGCAACAGTTATCCTCAAACGCAGTGGTAAGATGCCATCTACTTCCATATGTACCTCAATTCTGTAGACATCTACATTTGTACAATTGGTTATATGCAGTACCAGCTGAACAGGGACAACACTCTATATTAGGAAGCCAACTGGAGCCTAGCTTTGGAGACACCAATGCTGGATTCAGTTAGTCTCACCCATAGACCCTGATGACCTAGGCATATTCAGAACACATCTAAGCCTAATGCAAACCCAACAGTAAGGAAAATCAGGCCATGAGTGTGTGTGCATATGCTGGTGCACTCATCTAAGATGTAGGTTAAAGTTCCCTTTCAAATTAGGCAGAGACAGGTTGTAAAGCTAGATCTACCCCACCCTAGGTGAGTGCTCTAAACATAAGGTAATTCTAGGTTGTTGCTCTCTTGTTTTTTAACAGACCAAAATACATGATTTCAGCACATAACTCGAGCAAATAATTCGCAATTAAGAATCCCCTGAAGAGGGAAGCTCATGACTGTCCAGAAATAAGTACTTCTCTCTTTGTCCAGGTTAGCAACATATATAATTAAGCTCTCCCCTTTCCTTTACAGTTCACTTTTGGTTAGATTTGATGCTTTTCTAGCTCAGCTGGTTTCTATGGATACCATTCTCAGGGGTCAAACTCTAACCATATACTGTCCATGGAGTCTGAGCTTTCCACTAGGGGTGTGGATTTCAATAGTCAGTAGGCTACCTAGAAGTTCAGGTGTTGCAACAATGAACAATGTTTCAAAATCCCTAAGCACTTTTGAGAATCTATATACTTGTTCAAGGCCACACTAGAAATCCATTGCACAGCAGGGAGTGAGCACAGGTCTCTTTAGATGCAGTAGTGTCTAAGCACAGGATTTTCCTTCCTCAATTTCCTTATCAGTTGAGAAAAAATACACTAATATTTACCTATCAAAATAAGCTTTTTGGCTGCTTACAGACATAACCCACCCCTCCCACCCCCGAATGCTGCTTTACTTTAAACTGGGTGTGCCCCTGTGCTGAGTCCAGCACGTGTCCAGAAAAAGCATTGCAATTCTTATACCCAGCTCCCACAACATCTATATAGATCAAGTACTTCAGCAGGGCTTCTTTGGCACTTTCATCTTGAAGCACCTAATCAATACAGATACTGCAGATCCAGGTTGAACTAGTGTGCTACTTCTTCCAGTAAAGTGGGGTTTTTGTTGTTTTTTTCCCCACCACATCTGTCAGCGCCTTTTAAGATGTTTGGAGGAGAGGTACAAAACCATATATTGCAAATGCAAAACACAATATTTATTTTATTCTTAAATAAGAATTCATTTTTGTTTAAATAAAGCATTTTGTTTAAATAAAGCAAAAGTTCCTTTCTAAAATACTCTAAACTGGAACAAGCAAATGTCCCAATGCTTACATCCATTTTACATCTCCATTCACTTTTCAAAAATTCAAACCAAATTTTCTCTTTAAAAAATCTGAAAGGTGTGAGGATCAGACTTACAAAAATTTTTCTGTGTTTTTTTTAATGATCCTTGAGCTTCGTCTCTTTTTATGCAATACAGATTTTTTCACTACTCACAAAAATAGTTTTTTGCTATTAATATTTATTCACTTCTTGAAAGGATCTCAAGGCACCCCAGTGTGCCATGGCACCCTGATTGAGAATCAGTTCTCTAGGATTTTGTTCTAGCTATCAATGTGTGCATCTACACATGCATTAATGCACTTTTACTAATGTACAGTAAATTTAGTACCTCTGATATGAGATATTAAATAAACGTGCATTTGACTGTGCTAATACACAGTAGCACAAGTGCATGCTTTTTAAATGACATCTAATGCACAGTAGCCTATTCTACTGTGCATTAGTGTATTAGCATGTTTTTTTATGTGCTGCTTTAATGCACAGTAGAATAGGTTACTGCACATTAAAGCACATGAGTAGATGCACCCAGTGTCTGCAGTGCATGGGAAGGGAAAACAGGAGAGAGAGAAGGATAATGTTGGCACAAAAATAGAGCCTTACAGGCTTGCATAACTATATGGAAACATCCAAACTGAAATTAAAGCATTTAAGATTTTCAGATCATGATTTTGAATTCAGCAGCATACAAACCCCAGTTTATCTGATAACAAGATATAATTCCTCACTAGAAGATTTATTTGCTGCTGCAATAAAAATGATAATGCTATTCTATGTAATAGGGAGAACACCATCAGCTATATCTGGTAAGCCTAAAGCTGGCAAAAATTACATACAGCACCATATGACTTGGTAGTATAAATGCTAACAAATCCACTTGATTTTTAAATTGTCTTTTTATGGGGCACAGAAAAAAATGACATGGGACCAAACAGTCTCCTTGAAAAAATGTATTTTCATATATGAACTGTTAGAAAAATCCTATGCATAATGTAGTAGAGTTAATTCCCTTCAAACAACATATTGACACCCTTGAATTTATTTTTCAGTTTCAAATTTCTGCACATTGTAATATTTGCGAAGCCTTTTCCAGTGCATTGTCATGCATTGGTAGTGAATGTACATTTGACTATAGCATATTGATTTACTGTAGATATGAATAAAACCTACTTAGAGCTTGTTTGTGATATAAGAAATAAAATTAACTCACACGTTACTATCAGTATTCCTAAGTACTGACTTTGAATGACATCTTCTTTAGCTCCTTCCAGAGATACGACACATACTGATATTACTAGAGGATGCCATAACCATTTGCCTTAGAGTAAGTCCTGGGATCTTAGGTCATCCAGCAATTCTGCTGCTGCAAATTATGATATCTCTTGTATTAGATGATTTCCCTGCTTGTCAGAAATTATTCTTGTCACTACTAAGATGCAGTTTAGAATGAAAGTGATAGTGTAACATATGGCCCTTGGTGTAGAATGGCAGAAACATATTCAGTCACTCAGAGGCCATTAATCAGTTTCTCATGCACTGCCTTTAAACTGAATAACCTCATTCCTGCATTCTGCAATAGAAAAGCACTCAAGAAAAGTCTTTAAAGGAAGCTCCAGTTTGCATTGATATGCAAGGGAAGCAGACTATCCTACCCTCTCTATAGTTTCCTTTTGGATTGTTAAACATGATCTGATGACCCCACTGGTAATTCACTATTTCAATAGCTATAATTGCATGGGTGAATAATTTTGAAACAATTATTGATTTCATGTGATGTGCCTATTTTTTAAATAGGTTTGATGGATTTATACTGTATAAGGAGAAGGAACCCATGTTGGAAAAGTAATTTTTCATCTATCTCTTTTTTTATTTTTACTTAAATCATAAAGTTTGTTCTTAAGGGTCTCAGAGTGGAGCGGCACATCATTGCGAGCAGCATAATAGTTTATGTCACAGTTAAAGATTATACATGAGTGAACACAACTGTAATGCAAATGTATTACAGTAACTATAAAATAATAACTAAGCCAATATTTTTTCTTCTCAAGGGCACAAAAAAAGCCACAAGCTGTTCAGATACCCAGAAAAAATAGTTAAGTTGAAGCCAAGGTTGAGTGTGCATACTGTGTCAGTAATGTAAGGACACAAACTTTTCAGTAATGTAATAATAAAAATTTACATTCCAGTTAAAAAGAAGACCAAAATATATTACTAAAAGGCTAAACTAATAGAAAACCAAACACATGGAAAAATGCATATATTCACTAATTAGTTAGCATATCCAGACCTCCTTAACTTCACTCTCTTAGTAATTCAAGTTTCTGTTCTTTCTTCCTTTTATACCAAGACTATAGATTTTTAATCAAAGATGTCTTTTCATTAATTTTGTGAAGTCCACAGCCTATTGTTTAAAATTTGAACAGCAACAACAATTTTACAACTTGCAAGTCAAGTGACAAAAAATATATGTCAGAGTATTAGCTAATAATTAGTTCTTGGGTCCAGCACAGTCAGGCAAGCTCTCTGTGGGTGCTGACAGAAGTGCCTGATCTTGCAGGAAATTAACTCTCATTCAATGAGGGTTCAGATGGAAGTGCTCTGAAGTGGAGCTGGTGAAAGAACAGCTAGAGATGCTGGATATCTGTAAGTCAGCAGAACTGGATGAACTCCATCTGAGAATGCTGAACCAACTAGCCAGCACTGGGCCACTGGCAAACCTCTTTGACAATTAATGGCACTCAGGAGAGGTCTCAGAAGACTGGAAGAGGGCCAAAGTTGTACCCATCTTCAAGAAGGGGAGGAGAGAAAACCCAGGAGACTACAGGATGATCAGCCTGACCTCAATCCCAGAAAAAAATCCTCAAAAAATTTCTGAAGAAGTCCAGATGCAATAAGCTAGTAGAAGGCAAAATTCTGAATGACAGCCATCATAGCTTTGTCATGGGTAGGTCATGTCTGACTAATGGCATCTCCTTCCATGACCAGGTTACTCATCACCTGGATAAGGGAGTTCATTTACTTGAACTTTAGGAAGGCCTTTGACTTGGTGTCCCATAAGGCTCTCAAGATAAAACTAGGGGACTATGGGCTCAACAATTCAACAGTCAGATGAGTGGGAAACTGGCTGTGGGGTTGGACCCAGGGAGTACAAATAGGTGAATCTGTGTCGACCTGGCATAAGGTAGCCATTAGGGTCCCCCAGGGTTTGGTATTTGGACTGGTGCTTTTCAACATCTACATCAATGATCTGATGTGAGGGCAAAAAGCACACTAGCAAAGTTCACTGATGACACTGAGCTTTGGGGAAATGTGGCCATTAGGACTGTGAAAGCTTTGGTCCCCGGTTCAATTTGGTGGACATTCAGTTCAATTTGATGGCCAAATCTCTGAATTTAAATTGAATCAGGAGACCCTTTAATCTCTCCAAACTGAATCAGAATCCTCCAAATCAATTTAGAGAGATTCAGAAAGATTTGGCAATTTGGACATAAACACAGCTTTAAATGTTTTTTCTACATACCTCAAGGTACAAGGCAGCTTGTGAACGCTGTGATGCTGAAGCAGATGGAGCACCCTACAGGAGTGCAGAGGGCTCCTCAGTGCACTTGGAGGCAAACCTGAAAGTGGATCAGAAGTATTTCTGGTCCACTTCTGGATCCATTGGGGAGCATGC
>NW_017728948.1:42271597-42272914 GCF_001723895.1 Crocodylus porosus
TTTCCCATCGCATCCTGCAAGGTCCCCACATTACCCGGGACCTTATTTTTACCCCCTATGTATTTAAAAAAGGACTGGTGAGGAAAACTCCATAACAAACTTACAAGCTTGGCTGTGCTACACTAGCTAGCACCATGTCCAAAAGGGACATGGAGGTCATAATTGACCATAAAATGAATATGACCCACCAGTGTGATCCTACAGTCAGCAGATTAAACAATACGCTGGCATGCATCAACAGATGCATCTACAGCAAAACTAAGGAAGTTATTCTTCCACTCTACTTGGCACTGCTGAGGCTGAAGCTGGAGTATGCATTCAGTTCTGGGCACCACACTTCAAGAAGGATATGGAGAAGCTTGAGAGAGTCCAGAGAATAGCAACTTCTATGATTAGAGGCCTGAAGAGTAAGTCATACGAGGAAAGGATGACAAATGTGGGACTGTTCAGCCTAGAAAAGAGAAGACTTTGGGAGGATTTGGTGGCAGCTTACAAATATATCAGGGGTGAGCATTAGGGTCTAGGCAAACAAGTATTCACCAAAGCACCCAAGGGAAAACCAGGAGAAATGAACGTAAACTCCTAGAACAACCAGTGGATCTTGATCTACCAGTAGATCTTAGAGCCTCTTGCATTAGATCTTGGAGCCTCTTGGAGTTGATCCAAGGCTTGGGGGGGCACTGAGCGCCCACATGCATGCATGTGGGCACCCCAGCCCAGCAAGTCAGTCCATGGGGGAGGGTACAGGGGCTAGATTGAGGCCCCCATGATAAGGAACTGTGTTGCAGAGGCAGGAACACGGGTAAATTGAGTGGGGTCCTGGCCAGATGGGACTTACCTGCTAGGGAGGAATGCCCCCAAATAATTTTTTCTCCCTCTGCCTTGTCCTGTCCCCGCCCTCTCCACTCCCTCCCCACAGACTTACCTTCTGGGGTGGGGGGGAAGTGGAGGTGGCAGCACACAGTAGATAATGGTAAATAACAAAGGTGATTTTCTACTTAAAAAGGTTGGAGACCACTGTCCTAGAAGGAATCCTTAGACTGGATATAAAGAAAAACTTCTTTATGGTTCATGCAATCAGACTCTGGAATAGACTGCTAGCAGGGGCGGTGCAGGCACATACGCTGGAGATCTTCAGAGGGAGTCTGGAGGCACACCTTGCCAGAGTTATTTGAACCCAGAAGTCATAGAATCAGAGAATCAGAGAAGTAGGGTCGGAAGGGACCTTGTAAATCTTGAAGTCCAACCCCCCCACATGGGCGGGACAAAAACTGGACTCAAATGAGTCCAGCCAGGTAGGTATCAAGCCTCTTCTTA
>NW_017728948.1:42272925-42295995 GCF_001723895.1 Crocodylus porosus
CCCAGTCCAGCTCCTCCCCTTGGTTGGGGGGTCTGTAGTGGACCCTCACCATCAGATCACTCTCCCCACAGCCCCCTTGAATCTTGACGCAGAGTACTTCAGCCTGCCCTTCCTCTGACCCCATTCTACTGGCAGAAGATGTGTAGTGCTCCTTGACATAGAGCGTCACACCCTGCCCTTTCCTTCCTTCTCTATCCTGCCTGTAAAACCTATAGCCCCTAATGCTAACTGCCCAGTCATGGGATAAATCCCACCACATTTTTGTTAGCCCTATGACATCTGGGTTTGAACTAGCTATTCTGAGGGTGAGTTCCTCCTGTTTATTCCCCGTACTGCGAGCATTGGTATGTAGGCATTTAAGGCCTTGCAAGACTCTGTGTGCCACCCCCCGATTAGGGAGAATGTCTGGACGCCCATTCTTTACCTTAGCATGCCTTACCTTTGTCACCTGTCTTGCTCAGATGGCGTCTCCTCGTCTTCCTGTGGCCCCCTCCCTAAAAGCAGGGAGGCTGGACCTGATGATCTTATGAGGTCCTTTCCAGCCCTAAACTTCTGTGAATCTGTGAAAATCTGTGAATTCTGCTAAACACCTTGTCACAAGGCATGAAAAAGGAGGATAGGGCCAGGCAGAGAAGAGTGAATGCTTATTACCTCATACCCTTTAAAAGGATCTTGTGACAGACCTGTCAAGAATCACATAAATGACTGACCTATATGATTTACATAATTCAGAATAAATTATTCTAGGATTTATTTAGCCTTGAAGTATCACTTGCATTGTCTCAGAAGAAGCATTAAGTAGGAACTATAACTCACAGATATACCCTGATGAGACAGAATTCCTTGAGAGTGAATCTGTTCTACTGGGTTGAAGAATGTGTCCTTTAGAAAATGACCCTTTAGTAAAAGTAGTATACCTAAGATACAGTAAGCATGGAAAGCAACACCCTGACAGGTGACTTGCAGTGTATTATGCCAACTAGTGATTTGCAAGGGATCCATTTCTCTGACCCTCACACCCAACCTTCTTATGCATTAATTGTCTGATGCTGTTTCTGTTTTTAAGATAAAGAAAACTTTTCAATGACCCCTATGAATCTGTCACAAATCTGGCACTCCAGATTATTATAAATGAGGTATAAGTAATCATTTGAATAAGTGCCAGTGAAATATGTTTTAATGCTTAGTACACATGTATGAATCCTCCCAAACAGCAACTAAAAGAAGAAAAAATAAAATCTGGGTGGCGAAAATTTCCAAATCCGAACTGATGAAGGCAGAGGTTCATCACTTTACTGCGTCAGTACTTGAGGCATCTGAACCCTTTTTAAACTCCTTTACTCCAGACATCCTATCAGCTTGTGACCAGCTCTAAAATATAGTTCATGCTTTGTTACTTATCATGCTAGCAGCCATACTAACTAGAAGTATGTTGCTCCTGCTCAAGGCTTGGGATTAAATATAATTGTTATCCAGTGTCGAGTTCATCATACTGATTTTTTACATTAAGGACATGATTGCATCACTTTGTGTACTTGTTTTGAAAAATTCTCTCTCTTTCCAGTTCTGTGTTGAGCAAAATACCTCACAGTGCTAATGAATATGCTCTAGGGCAGTGATTCTCATCCAGGGTGTTCTCAATACTGGGTGCCAGCAATATGAACACTGTTAAGTGTGCAAACAGCTGCACATGATTCAAAAGGTAAACCCAGTGATTTCAAACTGGAACCCATAGTATTCTGGCCTGTTGTAGTCTTCTGAGTTTTTTGGAATAGAGGACTTTTTCTATTGTTTTTCTATAGCGAAGAAACAAATGAAAGCTTTCTGAGAAATTACTTGGCTTCAAAAAATGTTGAAAACACTGCTGTAGGAACTTGATCAAAAAAAGAACTTAAGGAGTGTGTAGATGAAATGGGGGCCCTAAATTGAAGTGGTGGGTTTTTAAAAATACCACTTCAATTTAGGGCCAAGTAAACCTCCATGTCATGCACACATGCACTTACCTACCTCTCCAGCAGTGTGGAGAAGAGGGTGAGCTGCTGATAGGCAGAGCAGTCCCTGGGCTGTGGGAGGGCTAGAGCTTCCCTCCACAGCAGCAGAGCCCCCGCCCCCAGGTGGCACCCTCCCACAATCACCCAGCTCAGGTAGTTCCAGAGGGCACCACAGCTGTGGAGGGAAGGACTGGGTCCCTGCACAGCTCAGGTAGACAGGCAGGCTCCTGGGGGGAAAAAAAAATATCAGGTTTGCTGCTTTTTTTTTTCTTTGGCAGAGCCTGTCCTCCCAGGCTGCTGCCAGGTTGCCTGCAAAGCCCCTGAGCTGCACAGAGCCCAGTGCTTTGCTTCACAGCTGTTAGGGCAGCTAATTAAAACTCCTCTGAGGAGTTTTAGTTTGCTGAATCCCAAGTCATTTAAGGCACATTTTGCTGCCAAATTTGCTACAGTGGCTGGAATTACTGTGCAATATACCGCCAACACGTGCAAACACCAACACCATTCAAGCAGTGCAAAAGCATTTAACCAGCCTTAAATTGTTGCACACACATTCCCCTCCTTTCATCTACATGCAACCTTAGGCACCAGAAAACTCAGGGTGCAACACCTAATTTTTGTCAATGTTGCTGCCTGCCACAATCTACAGATGCCTATATACGTAGTCAGAAGCGGGGTAGGGTGTTTTAATTAGAGCAGTAAGTTAGCTGCTTTAATTAAAATGCCTCACCATCATGTGTATTAAGCCCCCACTCATCTAAAAATAGCTGTAGGATGCTTTATCTAAACCTCATTTGATGAGGTTTAAAGCACCCTGCAGCCATTTTTAGACATCGGGAGGCTTAATACACATGACACTGTGGTGATACTGTAGCGTTCTAATTAGACTGTGGAGCAGACTCAAATTAATCAAGTCTGCTCTGATGCATTCTAATTAGAATGCCAGTGAGTACGTGGATATGCAGCCCACATGCCCAGGTTGGGCACCCAGGTTCTCTATGCAATGAGTGGGGAAAATTAGGTACTAAAATGCATAAGTCAGTATGCTTAAGTAGAGAGATAAACGAGTCAATGAGGAGAGTTTGTTACTAAACACTTGGCCCTCAAACAAATTTAGGTGCCAATCTTCAGACTGCAAGAAGTTGTTTTCCCTTAATATTCATTCCATAAACTCTGTCTTCAAGCTTTTCTTAGATAACAGAGAAGGAGATGATAGTAGCAATGACTCCCATTTACCCTATTGTCCAGTGGTGACAGTATTCACTCATAAAGCTCTCTTTCTTGCTTTTCTTTCCCCTCCTCATTTGACTGTATTTTTCTAAGGGCCAAGTTAATAGGCATTTGCAAAGCTTGACCACTGAATCACAATGTGTATAGACAATCAAGTAGTTAAGGCAAGATTATATTCCATCTATTGGATGTCTAACTAGACTAGGGTGCCTAAGAGTGATTCTGTTCCACTCTATTCAAGTCCCTGAAAATCCATTAAATGTATCTACTTTTGTAATACACCATCATTTGACCCTAAGATACTTAAAGTGCAATGAGGAGAACCCACCCACATTCTGCATTAATAGTTTTTTAGGGACTCAAGCAGTTTAGAACAAAATAACACTTAGGAGCATAAATTTAGTTATATACTGAATAGCTTAAATAAAATCTGGCTCTTAATTTGTGAATCTTGATGGTCTTAGGTGTGAGCTATGCCTGAGTTGTTCAGACCTGTCAATATTTCAAGAATTCTGCAAGTTGCAATGTAGAGCGGACTTTACATTGGTTTAAAGATGAAAAGGCCAGTGTGTTAAAAGAAATTCAGAATAATTATGAAGCTGTAGGCATTTTCTCGTTCAACCTTTTTAATACTTCTCTTCAAGATTCTCAGCTGACATTAATTAAGATTCTCAGGTTCATTTACCAAAGAAACATTAGTAAAATGAACCAGATGACCAGATGACTTGACCTAAAGTGTAAATCAATTCCAAATCTCAGCCATCTCTAATGTGACATACAATGATTTGTAAACAATAAACAGTTTCCTCTGCTGACTCATGATTGGATTGATAATTTACACGTATTAATATGTAAATCACAACTACAAACAGAATTTGATCTTTTTAATGATATTACATTAGGGAAAGAAGATTTAGAATGAAACAATCATTAGCATACCTTTCTGAAGTAAGGAACAATTAATTGTGCCTTATGGAAAACTCATAAAAATCACTCTATTGCACATTTCCTTTGACTTTCTTTCTCCTTGTTCTTTGTGTTTAGGCATGTTTGACTAAATTTAATCTTTGTTTCCTCAGTGTTCATCTGTGCCTGCTGTTCATTTCCCAACTGACAATTGTTGCTAGTAATTTTTTTCCTACAATAAACAATTATGATATACTACAATGATTTAATTTTCTATTAAAAATTAGTATTCAGTATGACACTGTCCTATAAAACTGACTTGAGCTCAGTATGATGAAGACAAGGGAGTCTGGACAGTTTGTTTGCCTTCTAATACATCTACCATTCCACTGATGGCATTTGAAAATTGAGGTTTTCAAGTACTTATTACAGACAAGATGACCCACTTTAACTTTAAAGATAAATTGTAAACTTAGTTTTTCCAGGGCTGAAAGCTCATTAGATTAAGTCATTTGAACTATAGAAGAATGTGATTTTGGAGTATAATTTGCAGCAAAAGCATACTAAATCTTAAGAAAGAAGACTCCTGATTTCAAAACATGTCTGAAATAATACAGAAAGGGAGAAAGATACAGGCAAATTACATTCAAAAATGCATTTCATTAACTTAATTTATTTTCTTTGGCTGATGTGTAACAACAATCCTTAGCAGTCCAGGATGACTGTCTTCCATGATTGCTTTATCTGTGAGTCTGAAGATGGATAATGAGGCCATCTGGGCTTGACAGACCCTGTTGCAACTCAGGCATGTATTTCCATCTGAGGTGGGTGGCTCTGGATTGTTGATTCAGTCTGCATCACATTGTTTGTACTACTTACACTTTTCCATCTCCCACTATTATCATAAGATTTCAAAGTACTGAGATCCTCACGCCACTCTCTTCCTTCATTTGAGGCAGTTCTGGGTGACAGTCTCCCACAAGTTGATGCTGATGTTCCATTTTTTCAAGTTGGCAATCAGGTCATCCTGGAAGTGCCTTCTCTGCCCTCCATGAGTGAGCTGGGAGAATAAAACTTGCTTCAGGAGCCTGGAGTCAGATATCTGGATGACATGGTCAGCCCACAGAAGTTGATTCCAGATGATCATTGCCTCAATGCTCATGGTGTTGGCTTGAGAGAGGATGCTAATATTGGTGCATCTGTCTTCCCACTGAATTCAAAGGATCTTCTGCAGGTAGCATTGATGGTACTTCTCCAGTGACTTGAGATGTCTCCTGTATGTTGTCCACATCTCAGCTCCATATAGTAAGGTGGAGATCACAACTACTTGATAAACCATAAGCTTGCTTTCGGATCTGATGTCACAATCTTTGAACCCCTCTTTCCTCAGGCATGCAACGGCTGCACTTGCAATTTTAAGGGATTTCCAATTGTCTAGGCCTCCTTGATATTGGATTAAGATTCCATTCTGTCAAGACCAGGTAGAGGCTGACATGCAGCAGTTTCCCCATGATAAAAGAAATCATCAAAGTGCCTCTTCCATTAAAATGGCTTTTCCAGCACATTTTTAAAGCTCCTTGGCAATCAGCTATGTGATGACGGCAGCAGGATTGTGATCATCTGGAAGCTCCTAGTTGTGCCGCACAGGTGGCCATTATAAGAAGAGTGTCTAGCACTTGGACAAGGAAGGAGTAAGAAACAGTAACTTCGACTGAGCAGCCCTCTCCAAGGTCTGCTGTGCTCACCCCACATGGAGAGGGACCTAGAAAAGGTGCCATAAACATAGTCTAGCTAGCATTTTCCTGACTGAATAACCATGTCCAGTGGGATCACCTTTATTGTGGTCAAAATCATTTTGAATTTTGTTTTGATTTGAAACTGCTGTTCTCTTTCATTTAGTCAAAACAGTTTTGCTGGTTGATGTTATTTTGATGTTCTGCCGATAGGCAGAAGCTTGAAGCTTGAAACTGCCTATAACTTTGTCACTTCTGGCATGATTGGGATAAAACTTGAAGGAATGGTAGCCCCTTCTGAGGGCATGAGGCCTGCCAAGTATCAAGGATATAGGTGCAGGGATTTCAGGAAAACTGCACCTCAAAGTCTTGAAAGCAAAAAACTCTTGCCACGCATATGTGTCAAGCCACAGTAGGGTCAAAACTGCAGGCCTGCTAGGCCCTGCTGCAGCCACAAATCCTGCCAGCTGTCCAGGAGATAGCTGCAGGGGGAGTCTGGGTTCTGCAGCCCTGCACCTCTAGCTGCTGGCAGGCAAAACTTGTGACATGGGTGGGCAACACTGTGTGTGTGTTAAGGTGCACCCTCAATCAACTGACACAAAGGCAGGGCAGTTCAAACAATGCTGTCTTTTATGCAGTTTTTCCATCCCTCCCCCAGAGCACTGGGATTGGAAGGGACCTCAGAAAAGAATGACAGTCACTGGCCAGCTACACAGTCAATAATGAGGACATTACTTCCCCCCCTCCCCCCTCTTCCCTCTCCTGCTCTTTACTTTAGATTCTGTTTCCCAGCAGGCAAGCCCAGCTTGAGCTTTGAAACTAAAAATGTTTAGAAAATTTCAAAATGTTTTGACTTGCTGTTTGTTTTTAGGCTGTTTCCAAGCTGGAAATGAGTCGGAACAGCATTGAAACATCACTACCCACGAAATTTTGTGCTGCCCTAATGGATAATCCTACTAGTGAATGCCCAGAGTGCCATGCTGTAATCATGGCTTGAGAACTCAGGTGGCACAATAATGATATTGCTGCACAGAGCAAGACCTGGTGAATGGGAGATGGGCAGGGTAAACAGGAAAGAGGATGCTAATTTCACAGAGTTGGTTTGCCATTAAGAATTAATGTGTAAACCAACTGAATGAGTTCTCTCTTGGAATTAATGAATGCCTCATGACTCTGTCTTTAACTGGCAGGGAGCCAATATACTCCTGTTATGAGTGCCTATTTCCTGACTCTTGATGCTACCAACAAAATGAAGGAAGAATTCTACACAAAAATTGACCATGTCCTTTCTGAGGTTCCAGAAAGAGACAAACTTATTCTGCTCAGTGATTTCAATTCTGAGCTGGAAGAGACTCAAACCTCTGGAGTCAAACCATCATCAAGGAAAGAGTGGGAAAAGTCAACTCCAACAACATCCCCCTCTTGACCATATGCACAGAACATGGATTTACCATCACCAACACGCTGTTCCATGAGAAAAACAGGCACAAACCATCATAGTTTCAAAGTTGGTAGGGTCAGAAGGGACCTGAGAAGATCCTCAAGTCCAACCCCCTGCCTTGGCAGGAAAGAGTCCTGGGGTCAAATGACCCAAGCAAGGTGTTCATCCAGCCTCCTTTTTGACCCCCAGAGTAGGAGCCAGCACCACTTCTTGTGGAAGTTGGTTCTAAATCCTAGCTGCCCTGACAGTGAAGTAGCACCTCCTGATATCTGGCCTGAATCTATCTTCTGCCAGCTTGTGACCATTATTTCTTGTCCTGGTAGTGCTTGGGGGAACAGGGACTCCCCCAATGACTGTTGGTCCCCTCTGACTACTTTGTAAACAGCCACTAGATCCCCCCTCAGCCTTCTCTTGTGGAGGCTGACAGGTTTAGGTCCCATAGCCTCTCCTTGTAGGGCCTGCCCTGTTGACCTCTGATCATCCAGGTGGCCCTCCTCTGGACCCTCTCCATGTTGTCCACATCCTTCCTGAAGTGTGGTGCCCAGAACTGGACACAGTACTCCAACTGCATTGCATAGAGGGGGAGGATCACCTCCTTGGACCAGCTTGAGATGCATCTGTGGATGCATGGCAAGGTATGGTTGGCCTTCCTGACTGCATCCCCACACTGCCGGCCCATGTTCATTTTGGCATCAAGAATGACTCCAAGATCCTTTTCTGCCTCTGTACTGATAAGAAGGGAGTTCCCCAGCCTGTAGGTATGCTGCTGGTTCTTCCTCCCCAGGTACCTTGCACTTGTCAGCATTGAAATCCATCCTGTTGTCATCTGCCCACTCCTGTAACCTGTCCAGGTCTGATTGCAGCCTATTTCTCCCTTCTAGCATGCCCACTTCTCCCCACATCTTAGTATAGTCTGCGAATTTGAACAGGGTGCTTTTTACCCCCTGGTCCAAGTCACTAATGGAGATGTTAAACAATGCGGCCCCAAGGACTGAGCCCTGTGGAACCCCACTGCCCACATCTCTCCAGGTCAAATAAGATCTGTCCACCACCATTCTCTGGGTGCGGCCCTCCAGCCAATTAGTGACCCATCTGACTGTGCATGTATTGACACCACAGTCTCCTAGTTTCTTAATGAAAATGGGGTGAGAGACAGTGTCAAAAGCCTTCCTAAAGTCAAGAACGACTATGTCCACTGCGACACCTGTGTCCAAGGATTTTGTGACCTGGTCATAGAAGGCCACCAGGTTGGTCTGACAGGACCTGCCTCTAATGAACCCATGTTGGTTACCCCTAAACAACACTATGATCTAAGCAGGTGCACTTGAATGTTCATGTCATTGTTTGTGCACAGGATCACAAAGATGTCTGCATTAACCAAGCTATGATAGGAGCTGACAATTGCTGGACTTATAACTCATCCACTCAGTTATGTCACTCTAACTGGCTCCCAAAAAACAGCTGCTTAGCTGATATTTCCATTCATGAAGTAAGCCAGTGAATGGATATTCATAATACAGAAGTGAATATAAAAAAAGATAGACTACATTAATTATAAGGAGTGTGAAATAGTTATTGCCAGAAGCCTAAGCATATTCAGACTAAGCTGAAATCTCAGAGTTAATAAAAACACTCATCTGCTTTTCATTTCTGCCTCCTGAGTACTCAAAGGCAGCAAGATTCAATGCAGACATATGAGGTATGGCCCTGGCCCCCATAGATCCATATATTCTGCAGATCTGAGTCAATTTCCCAGCTTCTCTACCTTCTTCTACTTACTGTAAAAAGGTGAAAAAATCCCTGTCTAAAAGGTAAGTGTTTTAAACTGCTTCAAATTATTGTACCCTTAAAATATGTGGGAATAGAAGTGTGTAAGTTAGGTACAGTCAAAATTAAAGATAAACAATAAACAAATGATACTTATATTCAATTTACCAGGAAAATTTTTTGTTTAAGCGCTATCAAAGGTCCATTTTACATTCATATTTCTACGTTGTGAAATGAATGCAAGCCCTTTTATGTTAGTGACAGTTTTCCTATGAGAGACAATGCCAGGAATTCAACATTACAGGTAATATGAAAAATACATTAAATAATATTATGCAGTTAAGCTAATAGCATTTTGTAAATGGGCATAATTTTAAGGGAAACAATGCACACATTTAACAAAACAAACAAACAAACAAGACTTTTTAAAATATAGAAGCTATTAGGAAAAATTAATTCAATCCTGAATATTGATAGCAGTGATCCTGAATATAGAATAGCAGCAGATAAAATTAGTTTTAGTTAAGGCACTGCTGTTTTTTGAGTTCTGAATGTGTGTGTCATCTCTCAATCTACATTACTTGTACATAGCCTAATTGAAATATATCATATTCTCTTTTGTACGCTTCTAAACCACAAGGAATTTTAAATGTGCTTTAAAAATGGTAGTGTATTTGATATAATTTAGTAGTGTTCTTAGTTTAATTATAATTGATATATATTATTGTCAGAGGGCTGAACACAAGGCTAAACTCAGAGGTGACTGGATTGGTATTCTAAGGTACACAGTATTAAGTATGTCTGTATGTATAAGCTGGAAAAATTTACATACTGAGGAACCAGAAAAGTTCCTTTATTTACTTGTTACACCAATCTCAGAAGCATTGCCTCTCAGTTAGTGTAGTGATGGACAAATGGAGAAAACCCTAGCAAAAATGAGATAAGTGTTTCATGTTCTATGGACTGTATTCATTTTATTTGGTAATTTTAACATTCTATATTATTAGCATTCTATATTAAATCTTAGCTATGGAAAAAGTAACTATATCATAGTAGTGCAATTCTCATCTCTGATTCTAGAGTGATAAAAAAGTTGAGAGAGGTGCTTCACCTTAAGATTCTGCATGGTAATAAAATATTTGAGAGGGGAGGGAAATGTTTACACAAACTTCAGTAGTCCATCCATGATCCTATGGAAGAAATAAGATGCAACGTCTATTGGATCTGAACTGTGCTAAGTATAAAACATGTTTGCAATAGCTTAAAATGAGGATTACCTCATTGCTGATAATGTTCCGTCTGGAGCCAGCGTCCTGTATCATATGAACAGGAATCTCTTTAACATCAGCCAGTTATACTTCAAATCCAAGATAACCAACACTTCCGTTACTGATCTTCAATATGCTGATGACTGTGTCAGGTACGTTCACTCCAGGTCCCTCTTGATTGCTCTGTGAAGCATATGAAATACTTGGATGCACTGTCAACTTCATGAAAATACTTTACCAACCCACTCCAAACCAATAGCACTGTGATGTATGACAAGGTATAAACCATTTTGTGCAAATTTGGTTCAGATAAATAAAAGATACAGTAATCTGACATCAGGAGGATCTACTCCTTCCTCCTGGAACTATTTTCTATATCTGCTATTGAACACACAGATAATCAGATTGGTCTCCACGGACACCTATGGGCTCACCAATGACTTCCCTATTTTCTGTCATCCTCATATTGAGAGAGTGGAAATGACAATATTTCATGTTCTCCAAAATTAATTTCTGTACTTGCATCTCCGATAAAGATAACATACTTTATCTCATGGATATTATTTTTGTTCTGGACCTATAGTCAGAATAATATCCTGCAGTCCTAAGCTTTGCATTCTTTACTGGCTTCAATTCTAATTGCAGGCTTTAGTTGGGATAGTAATAACATTGGATCTAGTGACTGCACACATGAGAATATTAGCATTAATCTCTTCCTGACTGAATTTAAAAATTAATGTACTTACATTGTCCTACTTGTAACAGATATATAACATGTAAGTACATTAATGTAAGTACACATAAACATAAGTACACATTGTGGATCAGAGGTAGTGACTCACACGGGGTGGGGCTGTTCAGGCCCATGTGGTCAACTGAGGGAGAGGGGAAACACCCACCATGCAGGGTGCCCCACATCTGGGGAGACCCACCTGGGACTGGGGCTGGCTCAATTCCACCCCGCTCACAATAGGTCAGAGGCTGTGACTTTCAGGGGGCAGAGCTGTGCAGTCCAAACTAGCTGGGTAGGGGGTGGAGGAGGAATCCCTGTAGCACAGGGCTCCCCTCAGCTTCTAAGATGTATTTTGCATACAATAAAGAGATAGTATCTCATTTTTCTAAAGGAGAAAACAAATCTAACAGCAGGTGTATTGGAAAAGAAAATATACCACTATATTTTCTGTGCTTTAAAATGGGATTTAGAATTGGAGGCTAGTGGGATGTAGCAGGGACTATCAATTTAGAGCACCCTTATGGGGCCAGAGCTCTGGACTGTTGTCAGGGCAGCAGCCCAAATATGTTGCAACGGGGGAACTGTAGCATGCCAGAGGACTAGCTATCTGTCTGCAGGGGAAAGTGCTTGGGAGGGGGCTTCTGAAGGGATAGAGCTCCAAAGAGATGTGAGGGCTTGGATGGGGAGAGGAGTCACAGGCACCAGGGGGTTTTGTGGGCTGAGAGGACATATTTGGGATGAGGAGGGGCTGGGATATAATATCATAGTTTGGGGACTGAGGGGAACTGTAGAAGTAAAATGGGGGAGTTGTGAGGAAGGGGTTGGGAAAGGGATTGTGGGTGAAGGGACTGCAGTGGGTGGGAAGAGTGCCATGAAGTTTGGGGTCTCAGAAGGACACAGGAGGCTCAGTGGGGACTAAGGGGGATGGTGCAGGTCAGGAGGGGTTGGGGTATGATGGAGACAGGTTTGTGCAGGATCACTGTGTTCATGGGGGCAGTTAGAGGAAATGGTGGGACTCACAGGCCATAAATAGTGTTGTCTCATGGAACTTGGAGCACGGTGGGGTCGGGCTGAGCATGTGAGGTATGTGGGAAAACAGGGGGCAGATTGGAGCCAGGGGGAATAGAAGCAGTGCATAAAGGTGGTGAGGAGCAGGAGCACATTCTGGCCATGGTGGAGCATCTGGAGGATACTCATATACAGATGAATGGAGCAGTTGTTTCTATGGCTAGACTGGGTGGAAACACCTTTACTCCCTTGGCACAAGGTGCCTGACCCACCCTCAAGTTGGCAATCAACCCTCCTGCCTTCTCCTCCACCGCAAACTCAGTTATGTTTATTTTGCTTGGGTCTTAAACTGAATGATGTAGCCCGAGGACCCTAACATATTGGTAAAGCTTGTATGTTTTGTTTTGTTTTTAATTGGAGAAAAATGAATAGTGTGGTATGGTGTGGTGTGTTAAGGTGCAGCACACCACTTACACTCCCCCTCTTCAAAATCCTAGATCCACCCATGACTAGAATGGTTAAAAAGGCATTATTTATCTTCCAACCGATATTGGCACAGTAAAGATATTTTTGTTGAAGATTCTGTAACATAAAGAAAGATGAAACTCAAAGAAAATCAATGATGTAACATTACTCATCAGAAATATCATCTCTAAAATTCCTGCAACAAAGCCTCTTTGGGAGATATTGTTTTCACACTAAGAACTTTCAATTTTAGGTTGTAATGTCTGATACTACAGTAAGTAATTACAGGAAAGGAGAGAGACAATGATATTTTCTTTTGTAGAATATATTAGAAATAGAAACAATAATTCACTCATATGTGCCAATTTTTAAATTAAACAAACAAATATAGTGCTTCATAATCCATGAAATTAGAGAGAAGTTGAATTTCAGATAACAAATGTGGATCCATTTTAGCAGTTTTAAAAATATATTCAGTATTCCAAACACAATTATAAACCTAGCAGTATAACTTGCATGTGCATGTTTGACTTAAATACATGTTCAGAGTTCAGATGAACAGAATATGAAAACCGTATATTCCCAAAATTGGATGAGGGAGATAAAATATAAGGTATGTGGATCAAATGAAAAACTTTGTAACATCACCAAATTGTATGCAAAAACAGGAAATGCTGCCCTCTTCCTCACCTCTACTGGAAGTAATGATCACTCAAGACATTAAGAGAAAAATAAATCTAGATTGGTTCAAGCTGCAAATCAATTTATTCCAAAGTTCAAATGTTTGAAGATGTGGGGTTATGAAATGGACCTACCCTTAATGAAAATATGTACAAAGTTCACAACGTGCTAACAGGGATAGTTTCATGTAAGGATATCTGGGTGGGAGATTTTCCTATAATGGCAAATATATCCATAAGGTTGGGAACAGTTTCCATTTTAATAAAATATCTTTAGAGATCCCTGTGAGATGTCAAGTTAACATTGTCAGTCACAGAAGTTTCTAGCAAAGAATCTTCTGTGATTTGAAAGTTGTAGTAGCAACTCCACTAAGCTAGAATATAATGATGAATCCAGGGTATTACCTATACTATACCACACAATGAAACTTTATTTTTTTAGGCCATATGCCACTGAACTAGAGGCTAAGGACATAGACTTTTGCTTATATGAAGTTTCATATATTCTAATCACACTAACATTACTTACCCAAACAAACATTTTAATAGGTGTTGCATATATGGAGAATTAATAAAAATGTAAAAAAAAAATCTTACTGAAATAGCAAGGCACTGAAATAGTAGATTAATTTGGATTTACTTCAAGTTATTATGCAAATACCTGAGACAGGTATGAAAACGACTTTAACATGCATATGTCTGCATAAAATCTGTAATTCTAATACATAACGACCTTTATTTTTCCTAGCAATTCACTTTAGGCTACGTCTGTTATCTTACTCTTGTTGAATGGAATCATAGAGAAGTAGGGCTGGATGGGACTTCCTGAGGTAGGATCATCCCTGTCCAGACCATCTAAACCTAACACCTTAACCTGCCACAGATAAAGCAGGTGAACCATAACAGCCTATGTTCTACTTCTATGAAATGTTGGTAATATATCCTTAAGAAATCCAGAGTAGAGGGCTCTGAGAAACCCTGAGAAGACAAACCTCCATAAAGTCTATATCAGTCTGACCATGGGTTCTGACCCCAAATGTGGTGATTGATCTTGCCCTGAGCAGGGGGGCAAAACCCCATAGCTAGGAACCTCTGGCTTGGTCCCAGCTGGAGCACTGGAATGCCCCAGTCAAAATCCCCATCCTTAGGTATATTCAGCACCCAATGCCTCTTTAAAAACACCCTAACATATGTAGGAGAAAGTGTAGGGGAGGGGAGGAGGGGAAAGGGGGAGAAACAGGGCAACTAGCAAGGCCCAAAGACATGAGAAATACTCATAGTAGAACATAGGCAGAGCTACACTTACGTCATCCCCAAATGGTAACTGTCCAACCTCTTCTTGAACCTCCAGTGATAGAGAGTCTGTGACTTCCCAAGGCAACCTGTTCCACCGCCTCACTGTTCTCACAGTGAAGATTTTTTTTCCCCGATAGTAAATCTACATTTACTTATCTGTAACTTCAAGCCATGGGTTCACATCTTCCTCTCTGCAGCAAGAGAGAAAAAGGTGCTTTCCCTCTTCTTTATGTATTCTTTTCAAGCCTGACAAGTATTTGAAAATGGCTATCATGTCCCCTCTTAAGCACCTTTTCCACAAGCTGAACATGCCAGTGACTAGCAAGGTAAAGTAAAATACCTGAGACTTACTCTGATCTCTGAAGCCAGCGTCCTCTGTTTTCATTAACTAGACATCAAGTCATGGCAGGTGAATCACAGGGTGGTGGCCTGAAACACTAGAAAGGGTGATATAGGGTTTGGAGTGGATGCCACAGCTGTCCTCCAGAGATAGACCTTGTCACACATATAACTTTCAATATATTCTACTTCTGTGTTTTTGTAAATTTGTCAATGTAAGCATGCAAGAGAGAAATGAAAGAATATTGCTATTCTATAATTTTCTTACTAAGATACTGCAGTATTTCTTTGCAATTCTCCAGAAGGAAATCATGTGCGTTTTTTCCCCATTGCACTGGTCATGAGCTTAAGGGAAGATACATGAAGAATGAAACACAGGACTATTCTAACTGTTGGTTTGTATACATTTCACATTGCAGCATACCATAGAAATAACTGAGATAGTTCTAAATGAGGTGGGTTGGTTACCAGAAGCAATCTAGCCATGGAACTTGGATTAGGAGCAGAGTAAATGCTTAGAGGATGAGAAGCAGAGTAAATGCTTCTAGGTCACTAAATGCTTAGACACAGGAGTTGAGGTAGATAATATCTACTTGGACTTTAAGAAGGCCTTTGACATCCCATCCTATTCTCATAAACAGATTGAACAGCTGTGCCATAAACAATTACAGTCATGTAGGTGGCAAATTGGCCTAAGGGTCATTCCCAGAGAGTGGTGGTGGATGTGTTGGTATCAGCCTGGAAAGATGTGGGCTGTGGGGTCCCCTGAGGCTGAGTCCCTGAGCTGGTACTGTTCAATATCTTCATCAGCAACCTAGATGAAGTTTTGGAAAGCACTCTGTCCAAATTCACAGATGACACCAAACTATGGGGCAAAGTAAACACACTGATGGAAAGAAACTGAATCCAGGTAGACCCGGACAGGGAGAAGGAATCACCAGCACACCTGTAGGCTGGGGGATGATCTTCTCAGCAGCACAGCATCAGATAGAGATCTCAGAGTCATTGTCAACTCCAAGATGAATATGAGTCATCAATGTGACGACATAATTAGCAGAGCTAACCACACTTTGTCATGCGTTAGTAGGTGCATCACGAACAGGTCCAGGGAGGTGATGCTTCCCCCCTACGTGGCACTGGTCAGGCTGCAACTGGAGTACTACATCCAATTCTGGGTGCTGCAATTCAAGAGGAATGTGGACAACCTTGAGAGGGTCCAGAGGAGGGCCACCCATAAAGTTAGAGGCCTGCAGGGAAGGCCCTATGAGGAAAGGCTGAGGGACCTGGATCTGCAAAAGATAGCTGAGGGGGGATCTTGTGGCAGTATACAAATTCACCATCGTGGGGGGGCAAGAGGGGGGCAAAAGAGAATAGGAGATGCTCTGTTCAAGATGACAGAGAGTAGATTTAGGTTGGACATCAGAAAGAACTTCACAGTTAGGGTTGCGAGAATCTGGAAGGGGCTTTCAAGGGAGGTGGTGCTCTTTCCTACCTTGGGGGTCTTCAAGAAGAGACTAGACAAGCCCCTGGCTGGGGTCACATGACCCCAGCACTTTTTCCTGTCACTGGCAGAGGGTAAGACTCAATGATCTATTGAGATCCCTTCTGACCCTAGCATCTATGAATCTATAAAACAAAACCCTGTGAAGCTTTGTGATTCCCACACTCACACAGAAGTGGTCTCTGAGGTACTAGGTTTAAAGAAAGCTTGAGTATCGTTCTGTGTCTTGTTTATTTTTTTCTATTTAAATGGCTAATGCCCTCTTAATATGATTTCTGTTTATGAAGCATAACTTTACATAGCTAATGTGTTATTTTATAACTTGATATTTTTGCATGTAAAATGTTTTGGATTAGATATTTCAGAATTTGATAAACAGATTTCTGCTTTAATAATGTTTTGTCAATTATCAATTTCCTCTATAGTATTTCATGGAGAGGTTTACATTTCCTGATTTTAAAACCTTATGCATCTGACCTACTGGGCGGGTGGGGGGGTGTGTGTGTGTGTGTGTGTGTGTGTGTGTGTGTGTGTGTGTGTTTAAAGAAAAGAAATAAAGGCATCTGAGCTGTTTGCACTTACTCCTTGCCTAGACCTGCACTATCCTGTTATAAGTTACAAAAATAACTTGGCACATTCTTCAGTCACATAGCCTGCACCCTCTTACCATCTGTTGACATCTTTATTAGCTAAAGCCTGAGTATTTGAGTGTATGAAAATATTGAGGGGGAAGACAGTGTTGACAAAGACATGAGGGATAAGTGCAGGTATTTAAGAAGCCTGAGGTGGAAGCACTCTAATTTTCAAGACTCATTCTTAGTACCCCCATATAGGTTGGGAGGAAGCAGAACACACAGTAGTGATTGTGGGGGGAGGCTGAGAGCAAGGTTCAGAGCCTGCCAGCACAGCCTGAGCACAGCAAGTAAGGGGAGTACTTGCATGCCTGCCAGCATGACCCCATGGGCTTCCTGGGCTACCAAAGACTCCTGAGTGGAAATCAATGGCCAAGCTGCCCGGATTGGCTGATAAGAACCAGGTGTGTTCTATGTGTGTCTGTGTGTTCCAGATGCCAGAGTTCTGTGCATCTGCCCCATACATACAAACACAAAAGCCAGGCATCCAGGGGATCCAGGGCCACCTACTTTCACATGGCCAATGAGGATGATGCCTTCAACTCCTCATTTCCTGGGGTGATGAAGAGTAGGCACTATGCTCCCAGGGTTCCTGATTTCATCATTGGTGACATTGTTACTCCCCCAAGCCTCATTGGGTGCCCTGTCTTATGAGGATCTATGGCAGACAGCTGGACAGCTGGAAGGAACACTTCAACTACAAACCAGGTGTGGCACCATAAGCACACATGGCACAGGGACCGGGGAGAGAGGGAACATCCCCTGCTGATGTGTGTGGCCCTGCCCCTGCACTGCAACAGTCTATCCAGATTCACAGAGCCCTGGGTGACTGCTTCCACACCCATGTAGACCAGGAGCCCTCCCTGCATGAGCAGGGCCTGAGGACTTTGAGTGCCCGTGACCTGACACTGGGCTATGGATCTCCTGACATGGGCTTCTCTAGCCCTGTGCCATAGATTCATAGATTCATAGACATTAGGACTGGAAGGGACCTCAGAAGATCATCAAGTCCAGCCCCCTGCCCCAGTGTCAGGAAGTCATCAGGGATCATAGGATGCCAGCAAGATAAACATCCAAATGTCTCTTGAAGGTATTCAAAGTAAGTGCTTGAACCACCTCCAACAGCAGTCTATTCCAAGCCTTGGGGGGTCGTACAGTAAAGAAATTCTTCCTTATGTCCAGTCTGAAATGGTCATTGGTACCACCGGCCACAACCCAGACTCCCTGAGCACCATCCCCTTTCTCCTCTTCCTCCCTAATGCCTCCTGGGGGCAAAGGCCGCAGTAGGGGGGAAATGAGGAGCAAGGAAGAGACACACTGTTTAAAATATTTCAGTTGCCGAACTTTTCCTGTATTTATTAAATAAAACCTATAAAACACTGCCCACATCTCATGTGGCCTCTCAGGTGGCCCCAATTAACAGCAAAGCATTGTTGGTAGTGGGCTGGGGTGGGTTTGAGAATGGGGCGACTTAACCTGGAAGGAGGTTTGGAGTCAGATGGAAAGCCACAGGGTATGAACTCAGCAGACATGACACCTTGGAGGGGAGGAATGGGGCACACAGGTTTTGACATGGTACCCTATTTTCAGGTGTGTGGAGTTAAGACCAGGAACTTCTCCATACAGCAGCTGGGCAGCTGCATGATCTGTCAGAGAGCTGGGGGCTGGGAGGCATCACTGCAGTGGGTGCCAAAAAGTGGGACCACAGGGAGCAAAAGAGCTTCCTTCCCAGATCTTCCAGTGGTGGGCTGGAAGAGCTAGGACTGTTGGGCTCTGCTGCCAGAAGCTGCCCCAGTGGATTTGTCAATATATTCTAAGCATTCCTGTGCCACTTCAGGACCAGTCTGGGACTGCCTGGGGAACCTGCACCTATGGAGCATTCAGCAGTAGTCCAGGACCATCTGCATTAAGTATTTATCCTGGCACTGTGACTCTTATTTCCACTGCAACATGGTGTCCTCCAAATAGTAGGTAGCCATATAGAGCCCATGGTCAGGCAACCTGGGAGCCTGGGTGTAAGCACACCCTGGCCTGTCTATTTACCCCATACATAGCCCAATTTGTTCTCTGAGCTGATCTTGCAGCCCCTAGGAGCTGGAGTCCATGGTGTACTGCATGAGCTTAGAGGCTGCAACTGGGTCTTGTATTCTCTCTTCTTCATTTTACTGGTGCCTTGTACATAAACCTTTCATTTGCTCAGCAGGTTTTCAGCCACTCATCCTGGACTCACCAAGATGGTATGACAGGATCATGCTCTGGGGGTGGCTGCAAAAACTCCCTGGTAGCTGTGTGATTCCTGCCCAGCTCAATCTCTGTTACAGCCCTCCTTTAATTGTATACCCACCATACCTTGTTCTTACTAGAGATTGAATAAGGGAGGTTGCCCACAAGCCCTAGCGTGAGCCTTAGTCCATGTGCAGTACCACTGGGTCAATCCTGGACTCCAACTGCTTTGATTCAACCTTTAAGTTCAATGAACCCCCACAGCTGACCTCCAGGGCTCCTGTAGCTTTGAGGGCTACAAATGCATATCTGCACCCCTCCAGGGCATCTGCAGCCTTAAGGCCTCAATGTGTGGCTCTATTTCCACCTCTACACAGCACCCCAAGTCTTGCAAATGTTACAATGCCAGTGTTCCTTCTATTGGGGCCCTGGCCTCAACCCCTTTAACCTAGGTAGGCCTTCTAGCCTAGGTCCAGCCTTCTAGCCTGATCCTGGATTTGAGGCACTAGTTTCAATCTATCACTTTTAGTCACCAGGCCCCTGGCACCCATCTTGCTGTGCCCCTCCCAGGCACCAGGCCCCAGGCCCCTGGCCTCTGTCTGCTCTATAGCCTCACATTCCACCCTTCTCTAAGCAAAACCTTGAGCCTATCCCCAGCAAGGCTCAAGACAATTGCATGCCTCTCTAGCACCAATGGCATCTCCATAGCCCCCTTTATAGTCCCAACCTGAACCACCAGTGTAAACAGGAACATAAACCATAAGGCCCTGCTGCCCTGCATCCAGGGGTTCCTCACTTTGTAGTTGCTGGGGACAGACTACCTGTCCCATGCAGGCTCTTGACTTATATAGCTCAAGCCTGAGCCTTCTTCTGGTCAGATGAGTCCCTCATTATCTCCCCCCTGACACCTGTAAGCAGCCTGCTGTTGTGCCACTTGCCAGCCAGGTGTCTAAGCTAAGAGTCTATCTGGAAGCAAGAACTGAGCAGCTGAGATAAACCTTCCATCATGTCCCTTTTGAGGAGCAACAGAAAGGAGGTAGGTCTGGGGAGTTAACAAGGGGCAAAAATTCTTATGCCTCACGTAGTCAGACATAGCTACATCACATCTCCTATCCTGGACCTGTGGGTGCTCTCTGAAAAAAACCTGCTTCTTATCCTTTTGCCTGATGAGCTCAATAAATATTATCAATACCTTTTCACGAGTGTCTTGGGGAGAAAGGTTAAGTGGTTTACATGTGCGTGCTCAGTGTATCTGTGCTTAGTTTTGAATTTCCCATGGAGAGCAGCATGACCCTGACAGAAATGGCATGGATGTGTCACTTAGGCAAATTTATGACTTCACTGAATGGGACATGCTCTCTTAAGCATCCATCCAAGAGCTGGAGTGGAGGCACTTGGCACCTTGGCTACGTATCACACTTCAGCTGGGGATGGGTGGAGGTGAGGGAAAGCAAGCCATTCACCCTATCCCTAAGCCTCAGCATTGCCAGCCCTCCTCCCCCCACATCCCCTTCATAGACATTTCAGCCATAATGGCCTGAGGCAAGGCTATGACCATAGGGATGGCCTGTGGCAGTAACTCTGGCTTCCCTCTTACCCCTTCACCCCACCCAGCACCAGGGTCTGTGCATTTTCCCCATGGTCTGGCTTCCCATCATGGTCATGTCAAGTTGGGATGAACCTTACCATGACAGGTTGCATGGAGTCTGCACACATGGCCTGACTTATCAGGAGAATTGTGGGTAAAACCAGCTGTGGGTCCTGCATGTTGTGCCAGCACAATGGCTGCTGCACTGGCACTGGTTAGGCGGGACATGATCTAAACCTCTGGGAGGGGTGCATAGATATGTGAGAGGACTTCATGCACAGTATATACAGCACCTGTGTGGGGAATGGTGTCATAGGGTGTTACTCCTCCTCCTCCTCTTCTTCCTCCTGTGGCGGGGTCCTTGCAAGTAACTCCTCTGGAACACTCATGGTCCCATGGGCATGGTGGGGGTGGCCTCTGCCCTGCTCTTGGCAAGGATAAGGGACAGATCCTTGTAGGACAGCATGGTTGGACCTTAGTCCCCAGACCATCAAGCATACTATAATAGTGCCTTCTCATCAATATGGTCTTGGCAAGGCACTACTCCAAGCCTCTGCTGTGACTTCTCATGTACATCTGCTGGGCAATGTGTTTGAAGACATCTTTGATTCAGTGTACTATCTGGATCAAGCACCGGATGTCCTCCTTTCTCTGGATGGTGATGAGATCATTTATTTCCCATAATGCAGTTCTGTGCCTGGGTTTGGCTGCTGGCAGATGGACTGGCTTTGTCCATGGTCTGTTGGGGTTTCATTGTCTGTGGGTGGATAATAGTCTTGCTGTGAGGGGGTTGATGGAAGGCTAAAAAGGTGGATGGATGGATGGAAGCAGCAGTGGACATGCAAAGGTGTGGTATGGGTTGCATGGCTCCTGCTCCCACTTCAGAGGCTTGGAGCCACTTCTCCTGCTTCACCTCAGCTCAGCTGCTCAGGCTATCTCCATAATCTCAAAATTATCAGGGGTTTTCAGCAGATGCCACTCAGGCTGTAAAATTCAAGTGTCCTCATCCCCCAATCAAGGAGGTGGCTGGCCATGTCCCATGTGGTCCGGAAGGTTCCAGGGATGTCTGTTAGCTTACCTCGGGTTAGAGGTTTAGTTCCTACCCCAACCACATCCCACACACACGCTACATTACCTAGGTGATCATCTACTAGGTAGTTGATCAGTGAGGAAGAAAAGGGGAAGTTGAACCGCATTGACTAAAAATGAAGTATATGGCAGGACTCTTCCCTCAGAAAAAAAACTTTAAAAAAAGAGATCGCAAATATTTAGGGACCAACTCACCCACCCTTCCTTTACACCTGTATAATACAGAAGACTTTAGTTTAGTGGATTCTATTACTGACATATTATGAATTTCAACTCTAAACAGTACTTACCAAATTGCATTAGATTTCCTTTTTTCACTTTCATCTTTTCTTTTCCCGTTCCATAACTAACACTGTATAAAATCCCTGTTTTGAGGAGAGCTCAATATAAATATAGATGTCACAAGTGAGGAGGCACAAGGCACCATATTGTCAAGTGGTTGTTTTGTGTTGTTATGCATGTATTTGATATTTGAAAAAGAAATAAATGTATCTATATATGTAGTTTATAAACTGGAGCAAGGTAGAAAGTTAGGATGACTTATGGTAGCAAATGTGGTATTGAAAGGCTTGTGATTGTAAAAGAAAGAAGATTACAAAGGAAATCTGAGACAGGTATAAGCAGAAATCATTTCTCATTACTTTCCATCATTCAGAGCTGTAACCCTTCAAGAAAAGACATAAGCAGAACTATTCTAGTACTGGAACCAAAACCATATGCCAAGGTCCGATTCAAGACCCCCATGCTCCTAAACTGAAATTTCATATTTAAGGTTTTATCCCTTCCTGACATGAAAGTGCTTTTTGAATGAACTAGGCAAGTCCAGAGAGGTTTTGGTTCAGAGTTGAGAACTAATCTAAGTCTCAGGCAAACATAAGCTTGCTTTGAACAAGCCACTTTTTGTGTCAGGATATTACAAAATATTTCTGAGTATAATCAGCTGCCTACTGCATCAGATGCCTCTGTTGGTGACACTGGGCATAACCCTGGGTAACTCAGAGGGATGGAAGACCATGAGTGTCAATAAAGTCCTTCTGCTCCAGGCTCAGATGAGCCAAAGCCCCCCCTTGCCCAACCTTTGCAACCCTTTCTCTCTGGCGCCTGCAAATCTCCTGTCCTTCTGGAAAGCAGGCGAGCTAAAACTGTTATCTGTGGAATGCAAGGGCACCGCTCGAAGAGAGAA
>NW_017728948.1:42296006-42389194 GCF_001723895.1 Crocodylus porosus
TTTACTTGAGCTCAAATAAACTCTGTCTGCTTCTCCCCCAGTGTGTTTATTTGGCGCGATGCACACCGGGCAACGAACCCAATTGTTGCCTCCCTCGGGCACTTTGTGCCGGCAACACCTCTGAAACCACTTTGGAGAATTCAAAATGATGAGACTAGATATAATAGGGTGTAAGTACCAAAAACAAGAAATGGAGTTTATTTTTTGTTATTTTTTTTCTCCACAAAAGCTTTCAATAAGAAAGTAGAATACTATTAAAATATTTCAGGCACCATTTTGCTTCCTAAATTACACATACATGCATACCTGGCTCTTATTCTTATTTTCTCTACAGGTGCAAAGAGCTCAGTAGCTTCTCCTAATAAGCCTCAGTTGGCTTCATTCACTTCTGCATGTGCCATCTTCTCTCTTCCCCTTCCCTCAACTGTAGAATTTTTGCATACTTGTAACTGCTCTTAATGATTACCCAGCTCAGGTCATATCTTTAACGCATTCCAAGCAGACAAAACAAGGTCAAGCTAGAAAGGTACTGAGAGTAAACTGTACGGTACAAAGACCCAATGCTGCTCCACTTGAAATAAAAGGAAAATTACTTGAATTTAAGATTTAAATGTTACTACATTTCAAAAACTTGCATGTGACTGAAGGACTGTGTTACAACTTAAAAACAAAAAACCAAAAAACAACCGCTCCCTCCGCTCCCAAGTTCACTACACTATCCATTAAACCACTTCAGCAAACACACATTTGGAAGTTTAATTGCACTGAGAGCAAACATTCAATGCTTTTTAAAACCTTTGAACAATTTCTTGGTAAGCAGTATATTGACCTGAGCTGAGGGTTTTAGGGTCAACTGCCTGTCCTACAAACACAAAATGCCTCCAATTGGCTGGTAATGTTAGGGTGCAAGCTAATTAGGCAATTAAAAAAAAGAACTGATGGAATACTGATGTAGTAGCAAACACCTGGTTGATCCTGTCTTTTTTATTGAGGCATGAGCCAGCAACTGCAATGACCTGACTGCCTCCACTCACTAGGGCTTCAAGAGAGTGACCCTGATTGTCTCTTGGATTCCAAAATTCTGTATAGATTTTAGAGAATCGACTCGGGTCATCAGGGAAAATCAAACCATTGCTCCTTTTGCAGGCAGCAGATTCAGAAAGTGGGGAAAGATGGATTTTGTTTTCCCCTCACTGAAGAATGTGCGGTATTTCCTAAGGGGTACGTCATAGATGCTATGTCCCAGAAGGTTTGTGGTTTGTTTTAATTGGGCTCTAGGAAGGGCATACAACATTAAGGCTAGCAAGACCATTGGATATTACTGTTCATATAGCCAGGAAAAGTGAAAACTGTAAAATGGTAACTAATAAGACAAACACTGTGGGAACTGTTTCCCTAGATAAGTCAGAAAGCAGTGATGCTACATATTAGTTTGTGTACATATGCTTATGTAGATTTCGGGTCGGTTCAAGTACATTTTTTATTTCCATTATAGAACTTGCCCATTGACAGAAATCAGTATAGATGAATCAGTTCTTAACACAGGTTAACTATGAGCAAAACAGAAATAGCAGCAGACCCACATTTAGCACTTTCTCACCTGCACTCATGACAACATGCAATAACAATAATTCAGTTATAAGCAGGATTATTTTAGAGCAAGATACAACATTTTTACAGAGCTCTATGGGCCCTGAATGCTTCTTCAGTTGTGGCTCTAGAGAACTTTCTGTGTGCCTATCATGCAATAAATGTAACTTCTGTACCTGGCTTAGAATTTTAAGAGTTCAATTCACAGCCAGTCTCCGGGAATGCCTGATTGCCAAAAAAGTGGCATACAAGCGGTGGAAGGGGGGTGCTATCTCCAAAGAGAAGTATACCTCCTCTGCTTGGGCCTGTCGGGGGGCTGTCAGGAAAGCTAAGGTGGACATAGAGCTAGGACTAGCATCCAAAATCAAGGATAATAAAAAGTCCTTTTTCAAATATAAAGGGAGGATGAAGAAAGCACCAGGAAATGTGGGGCCCCTGCAAGATTCTCTGGGCAATCTGGTGGCTGCGCAAGAGGAGAAAGCAGACCTCTTTAACCAATTCTTCATGTCCATTTTCTTGTGCAGGGACCGGGACTTCCCCACCGTGATACAAGACAGACTCGAGGGGAAAGCCTCCAGACCTCAGATTGGGGAGGACAAGGTTAGAGAGCTTCTGGAAGGGCTGGACATGTTCAAATCAGCAGCTCCAGATGCTCTCCACCCCAGGGTGTTGAGGGAGCTAGCAGGGGTTATTGCAAGCCCCTTGGCATGGCCTAATGAGCGCTCGTGGTGCTCAGGCCAGGTGCCAGATGATTGGAAGATAGCCAACGTTGTCCCCATCTTTAAAAAAGGGAGGAGGGAGGACCCGGGCAACTATAGGCCCGTCAGTCTTACCTCAATCCTAGGGAAACTCTTTGAGAAGATCATCAAAGAGCACATCTGCTATGGGCTGGCTTCAGGGATGATGCTTAGGGGCAACCAGCACAGTTTCATTAGGGGTAGGTCATGTCAGACCAACCTGATTGCCTTTTATGATCAGGTCACAAAAGCATTGGATGCAGGTGTCACCGTGGACTTCAGCAAGGCCTTTGACATCGTCTCCTACCCCATCCTCATTAAAAAACTAGGGACTGTGGCATTGATGCCTACTCAGTCAGATGGATTGCAGATTGGCTCAAGGGTCATACTCAGAGGGTGGTGGTGGATGGGTCATATTCGACCTGGGGGGAAGTGGGCAGCGGAGCCCCCCAGGGCTCGGTCCTTGGGCCCGCGCTGTTCAATTTCTTTATCAGCAATTTGGACGACGGGGTGATAAGCAACATGTTTAAATTTGCTGATGATACCAAAATTTGGGGTGAGGTGAGCATGTTAGTAGGGAGGGAAAGACTGCAGCAAAACCTGGATAGGTTGCAGGGGTAGGCTAACAAAAACAGGATGCATTTCAATACTGACAACTGCAGGGTGCTGCACATGGTCAGTAGTAACCAGCTGCACACTTAGAAGATGGGAAACTCCCTTCTTGAAAGCATGGAGGCAGAAAGGGATCTTGCGGTCATTACTGACTCCAAGGTGAACATGGGCCAACAGTGCAAGGTCACGGTTGGCAGGGCTAACCGGACCTTGTCATGTATCCACAGGTGCATCTCTAGCAGGGACAAGGAGGTGATCCTCCCCCTCTAGGTGACACTGCTCAGGCCACAGCTGGAGTAGGGTCCAGTTCTGTGCACCCCACTTCAGGAGGGATGTGGACAAGATTGAGAGGTTCCAGAGGAGTGCCACCCGCATGATCCGGGGACAACAGGGCAGACCCTACAATGATAGACTGCAGGACCTGAACCTGTTCAGCCTTCACAAGAGAAGGCTGAGGGGGGATCTGGTGACCGTCTATAAACTCACTAGAGGGAACCAGAAGGGTTTGGGAGAGACCTTGTTTCCCCTAGCACCCACTGGCATAACAAGGAATAACGGCCACAAGTTGTTGGAGAGTCAGTTTAGATTAGACATCTGTAAGAAATACTTCACACTTAGGGTGGCTAGGATCTGGAACCAACTTCCAAGGAAAGTGGTACTGGCTCTTACCCTGGGGGTCTTTAAGAAGAGGCTTGATGACTACCTGGATGGAGTCATTTGAGCCCAGTTTTTCTCCTGCCCAGGCAGGGGGTCAGACTTGAATATCTACAAGGTTCCTTCCAGACCTATTTCTATGATTCTATTATTTTATGAGTGCTCTGGATGAAGAGAAAATACGGTTACTAGTTAGTTCTTTTTTTATTAGCATCCATTCCTATGAATTGTGTAGAAAAAATTAAATAAAAGCAAGAGATAATCTAGCCTTTATTTGCCATTAATTTGGAGAAATATTACTACATTAAAATTAAAACAGTGAACATTGAAAGGTCAGCAGTTAAACATAACCAGATTTGCTATTTTGGTCAATAGTCTTACATCCTTTGAGGTGTTAAAAACAATCTCTACATTTGCTGCAATCCTGAAGTTCCTTTCTTACAAAAAGTTTATTTTTTTGAAACTGTGATAAGAGGCCATCCTGAGGTTAGCCTGTCCACCTGTCTAGGGCACTCCATGCACCTGATTTGTTTGCCATGCCTTTGTTATGACTAAAAAGTACTCCTTTCTAGGTAGGAGGCTGCCCATTTAATGCCCTGATGCCACGGGCACAATGCCTGGCCCTGTACTGCCTCTGCACTGTGTCCCATGCCTTGCAGATGGCATCCAGAAATCACTACTGACTATTACTCCTCTGGCCTCTTAATTGGGCCGCACTTGGCCTCTGGCCCAAACTTAGCTTCAGGTGTCCACAGATATGCCTTGCCCATGTACCCCCACACTGGAGCCTCAACTCTGCCCACTCACTGAGGCTTCTTCTCCAGCCAACCTATGCATTGTCCTTCAGGCCCACTTGGACCCTACTCTATGTGGCCTCCAGCAGCCACTCTGCCCCCTCACTGGGGCTTCTGGGCCTTGGGCCCCTTAGGCCTCAGGTGTCCATAGATGAGCCTAGACCCTGCCTCAGGCCCCATTCAATGGGCCTGAATCCTGTGATTTTCTGTTGGGGTGTGCTTACTATTCTTTCCCCTCCACAGGGTCACTCATAAGGCAGAAGAGGCTGAGGCTTTCCAGCACTCTGTACTTGCCTTTCACTAGGGAGGCACAGGTTTAACATTTCCTGGAGACTGCCCCGCCGCAGGCAGCCCCACCACATCATCCAATCCCAGCAGGGTATAGTTTCAGGTCATGCCACTGGACCAGGAACCTCCTCCATCCCCATAGTTCCTACCCTGACCTCCAGATGTTCTGGGAGCAGCAGTACTGTGGCTGGGAGATGTTCACCCTTCAGCTCCCCAGATGCAACTGCTGGTCCTGCTCCCTGGGCCTGGCCTTATAGTCAAGCAAACAAGCCCTCCTATAATCAGGTGGCTTCTTGGTTTCTGTGTGAGATAGGCTCTGATGTCACCTGCAGGCTGCTCTGCTGCCTGCTCAAGCCCATAGACTTGATAGGCACCAAAAGTTCCCTGCCACACAAGCCATATCACATCATATAAATGTGTATTGTTACTAAAACCATAAATAATTTATATAGATGCATTCACAGCTATGGTGTGCTAAAGTAAGGAAAAGTGAGAGTTAAAATGTGAATCTACACATTACACCAAAGAATTGGCAGAGAAAAGGGAGCTGAGAAATACAAATCAAGTAAGGGCATATCCAACAAAGGCATGCCCAAACAGGATGACTCCTTTATCCTTCCTTAGAGTCCAATGTGCTTTGTTAAATGCTTTCCCTTCACTTTAATAGCAGCCTTTACTGTTCACTTGTCTCACAAATACCTTCCTCACACACTGTCCCATGGGCAGGAGAGCTCCTCATTAAGACTCACCTCTTCCTTTCTTTTAAATCCCTCCTAAAGTCAATTTTTAAAATTTATCATGTACCATCCTACCCAACCATTATCAGCTGACATTTGGGTGATAGTCATCTCTGATTACTCACTTATGTTAGCTTACCTGTGTTTGAAATTACCGTGTCTCCATAGCAGGGGCCAGGCCAAGCCCTGTATTCACTAGGACAGAGGCTACCGGCATGCCTCATGGATGTCACATCCTTAGCTGGGCTTGCAGAGAAATGTTGAGCCCATGCTCCAAGAACATGTTCCACTGTACTGCCAGATAGGCAACCGGTGTGTGACAGGTTCGCACTGGGCTCTGCTCTCAGATTGGAGTAGCAGTCAGAACCCTGGCCCCACATGGATGCAGGCTGCAGCCCAAAGAGGGAGCAGGCAACTGGTGCTGGGAGTGCTTCCTAGGGCCTGGAGGTGCCAGTTGCAGGGGATAATGAGCCCCCCAGGATATATGGCAGAAGCAGCAGGGCACATGGGGTGCAAGTGAGGGTCCAGACTGGCCCACACCAACCTGGAACCCCCTACTAAGTATACAGTAGTCACAGGGCAAGGGGAACACATGGACAGGTGAGACTGCTCATTGTGTTTCCCCATGGAGGCAGGAGACTAGGAGCACAGGCTCTTGATCACCTGAACTCTCTGGACTGGCAGCTGAACACCACCTGGCCAGGAGAAGCCAGATACCCATAGGGGCTATGGTGGGGTTTGTGACTCCCCTGGCCCCACATTGCTCCAAAGGGGTCAGTCTAAAACAGTAGGCCAATCTGGATGGAACAAATACAGGGCAAGCCCTAAAAGATTGCAATTGCCTGAGGGAAGGTGACTGAAGTGTCCAGCAGGGTCAGAGAGAATCCTAAGACACAGCTATCTAAATTGTTATTGGTTCAGTTGTTTTACACGGGCCATGCACTGCTGATACTGGACTTGCAGTAGCATCCACAGGATGTAGCCGAAATGTGACAACTCTGGACAGTGTCATCCCTTCATCCTGCACCTGAGCTGCAAGGTCAGCTGTACAGGCCAATCAGGCATCTGTATGTAGCAAAAACTGGAGCTCTGAGTGGAAAGGGATGGAGTGTCAGGGAGAAGGAGCCCCATAGAAGATCCACAAGAACCATGACCCATGCCAGCCTCAGCTAACTCTCCCTAAGCAGGTACCACTTCCTGTATCTCTCTGCAATTACACAAAGTCATGGCAGGTAAGATCTGAAAGCAATAGAGCCAGATGCCTACTGAGCGTACAACATGGCGGCCCCATTTCAGTGTGGTTGCTCAGTCTGGGTCCTTCTACAGTTCCCTTAGTGTCTGATCATAGATTAAGCAATCTTATAAAGAAAATAATAAAAGCTTTAGGCCAGACAGGGTAAATGAACTGAATATATTACTTCTCACTCCCTCATGGGAAAAAACAAAGTTTCACACACAGTGTTGTAAGTAAAACAAAGATCCTCATCTCCAGATGATATACTCACTAGCAAACCCTGAATTATATTCACTAGCAAGAATGGCAGCCCTACCTACTTTGCTTTTCTTCTGAGGACTCTGGCATTATATTTGGATTCCTGTGCTTTACGTTACCATTTTTTAGCCTGTGTCATATGTGTTTCCTGATAGGACTTGGCTAGTCTCTCTTCCAGTGCATAGTAGGCTACAAGCCAGAAACATTCACTTTTAGCCAAGCATACATTTTTATCTATTCTTCCCTTTCATAGTTTTCTGAGAACAGAGACAAAGAATACTTTAGTCATTAAGAAAATTAAAAATACTTTCTTCAAATCATAATCCACACACACTCATTTAATGCAAAGAACTAAGACCCAGAACAAGAAATAGAAATGAAGCTCAAAGAAAAAAAGAAAGAAAGAAAAGGAAGTATGAGTGAAAGAATGAGCTAAAGGTAGTCTCTTAAAATATCTGTTTAGTCACTTGCTGCATACAGTTAAAATCCAAGGTTATAAGCTGTCTCATGCACACTCTCTTGTTTCTGCAGTGCATAGTCTCATTCCTGCCCGATTCCTATATAGAGGAAAAATTATTGTGGCTGAAAACATTTATATGTTCAATATATTTAGATCCTTGAAAATTCCATTTAAATACTTGAATTTTGGGCCACTTGGGTATATTCCTCATTCCTAAATTCACTTGGTAATAAACAATGAAAAATGTACCAAAAAAGAAAGCAGTCTTTGTTTCTTTGTCTTCTAAAGCAAATTTTTCCCATTTGATTCAAAATGAGCTAAAATAAGTCAGCCAACAAAAATTAGCATTATGTCATATTATCTTAGATGTATAGCTAAGGTGTGACTGCCTACAAATATACTGTATTAATAACATTGTATAAATGAGTGATATTTCTTTATCATTTTCTTTAAAATCTGAAGCAAGCAAACAGAAATGCATGCTTTACATTCTTATGCTAGTAAGCAGGCTTATTAAAGGCAATGCTTCACTCCACATAAAACTGGAGATTGTTGAAAACTATATTAAGACCTTGTAACATGAAACTATCATGTTTAAAGTATATTTTGATAACTAGTTCCCCATAAAACACAGCCATGAAAATAACCCATTTTTCAGTTTAATTAAACAAATCAATAAATTCAGTGTGGGTCTACCTTAAATATTTCATGTATTTTGTCTGTAATGAATGCAAAGCATATTTGAAAATGAAAGGGTGGAATCACAAATGGTGTTTAGATATCATTTATTAAACTAAGGATGAGATAAATGCTCCCATCCCATACAGCCCAGCAGTAGTGAAACTAGTATAGTTCCTACCTCCCTCTGATCCAAACTCCTAGGTGCTGTAAAAGCTCGCAGTGCCTCTGGAGCTGAATATTCTGCGGAGACATGAGACACTTAATCCCAGGTCCCCATCTGAACCAAATGCCATTGCAAATAGGAAAATGACCACATCATGAGGCTACTACATTGGGAGTTTCTCAATCTTTTCTGTTGAAGCTGTTCTACTTTGCATACAATTGTCACCAGAGCAGAACTCTGATGTCCTCTTCCAAGGCAACTCCCCTCACCACAAGCGCTAGTCATTTTCATTTACCCTCTGCCTCTGAGCTACTGCATGTTTAATACTTTGTACAAAATAGAACCGTTTCAATTGAAGAGACTGAGGGAAACATATCTGTTATGTTTGTACAAGGCATCTGTAAATAAATCATTCCAACCGTGTGTGGAGAAGAGTGCTGCCAGACTGACAAGCACAAAATATATTATAAATCTATTTTATAAAAGCAAAACCACACATTCACTGCCATTAGCAGATTCAACAGAAAGTAATTTTAGATTTGCATGTGCAGATTCAACGTATCTGCATATCTGTCTCATGATATCCCAAGAATACACTACAGATCAGTGATTGTGGCACTCTCTTGAAAAGTATGTGATCTCAGTTCCACTCCCTTCTCCAAATAAGACAAAAAATGAATTTGAACCCAGGACTTCCACAT
Source organism: Crocodylus porosus (assembly GCF_001723895.1). Taxonomy (NCBI): domain Eukaryota; kingdom Metazoa; phylum Chordata; order Crocodylia; family Crocodylidae; genus Crocodylus; species Crocodylus porosus. The sequence continues at coordinate 42,304,916 of NW_017728948.1, forward strand.
CCTGAGTGATGTTTCAGAAAAATTCTGCTCAAATTAGTTTTAGACGTCTAATTAAAAAAAAAGTTAAAATATGAAATTGTATATATTACTAGGCATAGTTAAAGCAACTTGGCTTTCTAAGGGGAGGGAAAAAGAATTGTGACTGCTTACATGAGAATTTTAATTAGCAACCTCAGCATTTTCTATTGATGCAACAAAACTCAGATTTTTTCCATACTGAGAAATGTTTGTTTGGAAAGTTTAAGGATTTTCTTTATAACCTGATGAACTATCCAACATTAAAGGTAAATTGGAAAAAACTAGCTAAATTTAAAAACTTTATAACAAAATTGCTCTCTCTTTTGACTTGGAGTTGTCTGTTACAAGATTTCACTGTATTTTACTTTATATCAACTTGAGACTATCTTTTAGAATCACCTCCCCTTGTCTTTTAATTTTAATACTTAGCTACTGTTTTTTGTCTTCTTGTAAATGGCCCAATGTGATCTGATGACTTTATCAAAACAAACTGTAATATCTACTGTGTTTTCCTTTTACATGAATCTCTTTTATGTTGTGACATTTTAGTCAATAAGATACTATTTATAAACTAAATATGAAAATTGTAATTATTTTGTATAAAGTATGTAAAGACCTACGATAAAGATCTGAACATGTACACATTTATTTTAATGAACAATTTAAACTCCAGTAGTTTGAAAAAGTTTTAGGCCTAGTGTTTTTTAATTCAGCTCTCTCTCTTCTTTGGATCTCCTGTCAAAAAAAGTATGCTCCCTTTTTTTACTATTTTCTCTGTTCATAGGATCATAGGAAAGTAGGCCTGAAATGGACTTCACAGAGTCATCTAGTTCAGCCCCCTGCTCAAGACAACAGCATCCCTGATTAAACTATTTCAGCAAATTGTCTTTCTAATCTGCGCATAAAACCTTCCAAGGATGGAGATTCCACAATTGCTGTAGGTAGCCTGTTCCAATGCTTGACCACCCTTATAGTCAGAAAGTTTCTCCATATCTTAAAAACTAAATTTTCCCTGATGAAGCTTGAGGGCATTATGCTTAGTCCTATCCTCTATGGCCTCAGAGAAAATTGCAGTGCTTTAGTGTGTATTTCCTTAGCTTATTACTGAGGATGTCATGGGAAACGCCATCAAATGCCTTGCTAAAATCAAAGAATATCACATCTACTTCTCTCCCCTCTTTGCACAAATAGCACAAATGATAAGCCAACCATATCATAAAAAATCAGGTGCATGAATACAGAGTTTGCACAAACGTAAAAGAAAATTTTCCATTAAAACCATGTGCATGTTGGAGCTACTCTGGGCATATTGCCAAGACAAATGGGAATTTTAATATAGGTTAGCATTTGCCTTTTATTTTATTTGTTCTCCTTTGAAGAACCACTGTATAATCAATACATGTGACTAAATGCAGTGAAGTAAGAATATTGCATGCCATTATGAAAATTGCCCGTGTTGGTCCATTACTTAAAAATAATACCATCATTGTAATCATAAACTTTTATGCACCCCAATATAATTGTCAACATGTGGATCACTGCAGTTTTATAAGATGTCACTATATGATTACTCTGTTCACTTAGGCACAGTGTGCCAGAAAACATTTTCCCATGCAATAGCTAAAGAACAAAACTTCTATTATGGTAGAAAGAAGATGGGATATATTGAATGATCAGGTAATGAAAGATTACAGATCCATGCTAGTAACATAATAGTGTATATAATGCTATGCTGGAAATCATGCTAACATAAAGCTTACATAAGAAAAGTAAGTATTTGTTGAGAATTTTTCATGTTTCATTTTTATGTGCCTACATAGATCTCCAAGGTCCTGATTTTTCCCCTAATGTAATTATTAGGGAGAACACAAACTTAGTTTTATTCAATTGAATCTGACTGTTGAAATGTGGTATTTAAAATGCAGAATATAGAGATAATTTTTGGCTGGATAACTCATTTAACTGTACTGTTCATATTCATTTCAGTGGTGCCTTCACCATCTGTCTAATTTCAACTGAAACAAACAAATCAAATAAAAGTTTTCACAGTCTACAAGGAACTGCAAATAGAAAGCACTTAAGTGGCTGTCTCATATAGGGTATATCAGTACAGAATGTCCTCACAGGGCCCCATTCTAGGTACAATAAATTGTGATAGTCCATGAGAACAGGTATTAACAAGTATACAGTGTGTGGAAGGAAACATCTGTAACATAAAAAGCCTAGGTAGTATCAGGTACAGCTATTCCTATTCTGACAATATCTTGTTTTTCTTAATGCAGAACCACCTTCTTCCTGAACATGATATCTCACCATCGTGCCCTGAGCCAGATGTAACCCTGTTACTACTGTACTGTTATGACAACCTCTCTATGAGACTTACTTGCATACTGCCATTGGTATGCAAGGTTGAACTAGCAGGATTGTGTCTCTTATCTGCAAATCCCCTATTAGTATGTATGGATGAGGGAATAAAAAATTATTTTATGCTTGTTTATACTGTGATTACATGTTTTAACTGTGTTTAACATTTTGAATATAAGAGGCCGGGATTGTTAGATTTGGCTGTATTGACCCTGTCTTCTAAACCATAAAGTTCCTAAGGGGCTGCCACTGTAAAGTGGAGTAATGAAGCTATGGGGTCAGTACTCACCATGACCTGTGTGAGAGTCTAAGGTGAAGGCATTGCCAGCTCAGGAATCACAAGGGGAGGAAGAGAGGCTTCAGACTGGAGCTCTTCTAAGGGGAAGGTATTTACCTGGCAGGGGAAATACCATGGTCACCACAGTTGTTTTCCACCATGATCACCAGGTCAAGATCACCTTGAATGACATTGTTTAGTTAAGGATGTAGACTTGTCCAATGCATTGTGGGCAGGCCCCTCTATGAGAGTCTACTATAGCTTCCTAATGGGAGGGTTTTGGCTATATGCTTTATTTTATGGAGATGAGGGATTTCTCCATAGCTTGATCCTTTGGTCTTTTGGCTAAGGGCAAGCGAGACTCAGACACATGTGAACTCCAAGGCCTCCAGACTTATGACCTGCATATAGGATGCCTGCCATGGATTTGGGAGCATCTGAAGCCCCAGGCTGAAAACTATGGGAGGTAAGAAACTTGCTGGTGGTAGCACCACACAGAATTGAATGACTGAGCTCTGCTCAGTTAATAGAATTTGGAACTGATTTTGGCTAATTTGTCCTTTAAAAAAAAGGATGGTATGCCATCTCACCATCCAACTAGAAAGAGATGAATGCTGATGATGTACAAATCCCTTTAATGAGTCCAGTCTGAGCCCATTACCCACTGGGTCCTAAACAGCTGAAACCATTAGGGTGCTAGCAGGTCATGTAGAAGCCTGTACTTGCTAAATCTTGAAAGAGCTGAGCCTGCATCTAAGAGAGGTGGGTTGTCTCTGCAACCAGAAGAGAAGCAGAGCCCCTACCTCCCCACAGCAGTGACAGCACTCCCCATCCCCCAGCAGTATCCAAACAGTGGCAACAGCAGTAGTGGACCAATGTGCCCGTAGTGGTGAGACAAGGAAAACCTTGGACTAAGAACTGCACTAGCTCTACTGACTACACTGTCCACTCTGTGTAGGACTAAGCAAGAACTCAGAACTTATTGACTGTGTTCAACTGTTAACAGAGGATGAAGTGTCCCTTTCCTGTCTTAATAAACCCCATTAGAGTTTGATATTGCTTGCCAGTGGGTATGTTTGTTCACACTGGAACACCAAAGCAGAAATTACTTTCCCAGGTTTCTGGGTAAGGACTCAAGCCAAGATAATCAATTTGTGTAAAGACCCTAAGGTGAACTCGGCCCTTGCGGCTGTCATCAGGTGCCTGGCAGAAGGGTTATACAATGTAATCTCAGCAGGAGGGGGTTTCCTTTGCTTACACAGAATTGTTTTTTCTGCCTGTGCTGCAGTTCTGTTCCAGTCACTACCACTATCTATGAGGTGATGAAAAAAATTCCAGAACAAAATAACAATCACCCCACACCTTTTTCTCCTAAGATACATAAATGCTTTTGTTTCTGATTTATAAACCTGTGCAATATTTAATATCAGTAGGCAGAGGAAGATCTAGAGGGAGCGCAGTGGTACATCCTCCACTCCTCACCTTTTCTGACCATGCAGCAGGGGCAGTAGCCTGAGACTAAGTCCTGGAGAAAGTAAGAATGTCCACCACCTCTCTTCTCCATGCTCAGAGGCATGCATCTTCCCTGTCCTCTCCCATTTTATTCCCCTTTCCCTTGTCTGCTGCTGCCAGTGTCCACACTGTCCTGGGAGTGAAGGGAGCTTCTGTCCCACTCCAGTCAGGCTGTACCAGGGCTGGGCTTAGCTGGAGACACTAGTGGCAGTCGTGGCAGTGGGTGAGCAGGTTCACCTTCTTTGCCTGCTCCCTCCTGGATGCTCCCTACCAGCCCAGAAGCTGGAATGGGGTAGGGGAGCCCATATGTCTACCATTGTTCCAGGCTCAGGCCAGGCCTCACACAACCAGAGCAAGAAAGTAGCTCCACTTACCCCTGGAATGAGTGCAGCCAGTGGGGATACCAGCAGTGGCAGGCATGTGGGTGGAGGGGCCATACCTCTAAGCATGGACAAGAAGGGAGAGGGGAAATGCTTAAAGTCATCAGCTGCTACTTCCAAGACATATTCTGCCCACCCTGGTGGGAAGGAAGAGAGGGAGAAGGTTGGGGGCAGGGAGTGCAGCCACCTCTGTAGTGCCAGTCACTGCTTCTGCACCCCTTTTCGTAAAATCCTGAATCCACTTTTGTCATAAGGCCTAATTGTCCACTAATGACTGGGATTGTACCAATTTACATGAGGAGAAAACTGGGCCTGGAAAATTCTATCAGTTTTCTAGTCTAATCAACTGCTGCTAGTATGCTAGGAGTGTGAAGTAAAGTCAAAGACAACTGTATCACTGAGCCATGGCCATGTGTATTTTTATTAAAAAACATGTAAGTCCTGTGAAAAAAGTGATTCTGCCATCCATTTCTTCTCATGTATTTTCCTAATGAAACCTCTTGTTCTACTGTGTATTTACCATGCTGGTTAGCAGCTAGGCCTAGCTTACTGAGATCTTCATGCTTCAGAAGCCAAGTCTCCTTCAGTTATGCCTTTTTTTTAACAGGTTCCCAAATGTGCTCAGTAGATTGCTGAAAACTGAAAGCTGATATTGAAATCACTTATAGCATGAACCTAATGTTTCCACAAAGTGACCACAAGGTAGGGGTATGTGTGCATGTGTCCCAGGGGTACTGAAAAATAAGTGGTTTTGCTTAAACAAGAATATCCTAAATAGAGTTGTTAGGCATTTGCAAGCACTAACTTTGTAGCTGGTTGGCTCTTTTTATAGCTCATTAGACATTTTTATGGAGTGATAATTACTTTGTACATATGGCTGGTCTCAATTTATCACATGATTAACCAGTCAATGCTTAATATATATAACATATGGGCAGGGCCCTGCAGTATACAAGCAGATGCAAAAATGTTGCAGTCTTATCTTCTTAAATTAATCACATTGCTGAAGGAATGCCATTTCACAAGTGTTCTTACACATAGCAATTTACTGAGTTTTGCATAGTGCACAGGTAAGCACTAAGAAGTTTGTGAACCTTTTCTCAGGTCTGTAGCAGCTTGTGGAAACTTGATCTGCCTTTCAAACCATTCTGGAGTTGTGAGGTTCAAAGGTGGTTTAAAGTATAAAGTAGAGCATAATTCAATGTCCTCTCTATATCTCTTCTGTCATGCGTTTAGTTAGGTGCCCCCCAGAGACCTTTTAAAGCCAGCATACAGGTTCACTGAACCAGTTCATCCCATTAAAATGTGCTAAGCACAGATGGAATGAACTGGTTCAGTGATCTTTAGTTACCTATAACCCTGTAAAATATTGGGAAAGCTCAACTGGCTAAATCAGTCATAAAAACATCTGCTGTTCAAGTATGTAGGCCCAGCTGGAAGCATGTGCCTTTAAAAATGAAATGCTATTTTCTACAAAGCAATATACTTCCAGGTCCTCATTCATCTGATGTTCAAGTCAGACCGTACCCTGCCCATTAGCACAGTCAATGTAGGCCTCTGTGGAGTAGACTGACACACTATACAGTTACCCTTCAAACTTCTATGACTTATCTAGCCAGGTATGGTGCTCCAGTATCCCACACAGTTATAGGTAACTGAAGTTCACTGAACCAGTTCATCCCATCTGTGCTTAGATCAGTTCAAACCATCAACAGTGAACCTTGTAAGAGATACATAGCATTTATTTAAAGGTCTTGGAATCCTGGTACCATTTATAATAGTGCCTGAAATGATTGTCTGCACTTTCAAGGCATTGCTTGATTCTATTATGGCGAAGCATACAGTTACCATTTGCCACCATTGAATTTAACGGAAACAATCATTTATTGTTAGTGAAGGTCTGATCAGGATGGTGAATAAAACAGTGTTCTGCTGTAGTAGCTAGAAACGTAAGCCAAAGACCAAAATAAAATCATAATTGCTTATTGACAGTTTGAAATGCTAAAAATAAGAAACTGCTATGTGTAGAGATAACTTACCTCCTTCCATAAGGATTTCATGAAAATTCATGTGAAATTATTTACACAGCTACCAGGAGATTATGCTGGAGCACTAAAGCAAGAAGATCTACTAATTACCACTGTTTCTGCATATCACCACAGAGATTCTGAACAGGTGTTTCAATAAAACCCTGCCTTCCATTTATTGTTACAGATGAACAAATACAGTCTGGCTGCAATGAAAAGGTTAATGCACCTTTAATTCAAAATCATCAGTATACTTACTCAGAGCTCACTTATGCCTTACAAGTTAGGTCTATGAAAAGGGCAGTTTAGGGTTTACATTGGTCACGTCAAGATTGTATTACATAGATGCACAGTTCCATGGAGTTGCCACGCAGGCAAGGGCCATGTCATTTCAGATACGCTTCGTATTCTTTGGGGGGGGGGGTTACAAATTGGGATGCTAAGTCTATTCTTTTGGAATCCTTACGGAAACAACAAAATCACATGAGGAACAATTGTGCCTGGTCACAAAATTATAATAGAAGGAAAGGAATAGTTTCTTGTTCCCATTCTGCCTCAGCAGCTGTGCTGGAAAAATCTCAGGCCAAAATGTGAAGAAGCGTTATACAATTATAGACCTGAATGATCCTCTAATACAGTAGGGACAAACCTTTTGGGCAGGTATGCCACAAATTAACCCTGGCTCCCTTCCCCAGCAGGTGGCACTTTAATCCATTTCCCTTCCCTGATCTGCTGCTCAGCGTTCTGCTCCCAACCTTGGGTCCCTCGACCAAAATGCTGCTCTGCTTTCTGTCTCTTGCCCTGTACTCCCTGCCTGATTTGATGCTCCCTTCCCTGTCTGCCACTGTGCTGTCTGTCTACTGTTATGTGATGCACACAAAGGTTTCCCATGCCGCATGTGCTGCAGGTTGGTCAGCCCCGCATCTAATCCGACACCTCCTGAAGAGAAGCAGGATTTGATGCTCTTAAGCCACCCCGAGAAGATGCCTGTCCACCTTTTCCCTAAAAACCTTAAATGAAGGATGTTTTCTAAATGTATTAATTTAGGACTAACTAGTTTTTGACCAAAATTTAACAGCTGACTTTGATTTTTAAAAATCTGACTTATTTAATTTTAAATCTAGTTTGATTTGTCTGTGTTTATGGAAAGTGATAGAATTAAATGTTTTCAGACAGTTTGCTGCCATTCTTTGAAATTCTGTCTCAATTTCCCTGCATTGCAATGTCCATTCCTATCACTTACCATTGTGTAATGCACTTCCATCTATTCCACAGAAATTGGATGACAAAATGATACACTGAATCAGCATGCAAGGGTGTTATGAAGCAATTATGTTTGATGGTGCAGATGTGTTCAAATTAACTTTTTTCCCTGACTTCAGAAAATCTGCATCAGAGACTTAAGGGAGCATTTCTTATGTTATTAAAAATAAATTACTTGCAAAATAGGGCTGTGATTGATCCCATTCTAACATTTTAGAGAACTGAGAGAGAAAACACATGTGCTTTGTGCAGTTAACAATTGATTACTCTATAGTTTTGGCCCTGGATTATTCTTCATAAAGAAAAGAATTTTAAAGTGATATTTTTACTTCTTGAGAGATTTAACATTTTAAAATTAATTACCCTTTGTCTTTTCTTTCTAATTTTATGCTGATTAACTTGTAAGACATTGTGCTACCCATATGCCAATATGATAAGACATCAGGATTGACACCAAGAGTGATTTGTCTCAAAACAGAATAAGAGCTGTCAAGCATCCAAACAAGATTTTTGGCAAACTGCTTTTTAAAAGGAAGGTTTTATATTATTAACACCCATAGTATAGTTGAAAGGAAACATTAAAGACAGCTTGTCCTTTAAAAAGCCATCAGGATATCCTTTGAAAGTAGTTTAAAAGGATTTCAACAGTCTGCAATTAATTATTTTATATAACATAACTGAAGGTAAATTTAGTAGTTTTAATATATTTTCATACAGATAGAAAGCATGGCATTAAAATTCTTTACATAGTTTGTTCAAGTAAAGCCAAGGACTTTAGCAAAACAATATGTGGTAAGGTCACAAATAAAATCACCTCAATTCAATCTAAGCAGCTTATTTTTCAAACATATAAAACTAATATTAATCACTGATTCTGAGCCAGAACCTATTCCCTTGAGGATGCAGTGATCTCAAAGAGACTAATCATACTTCGTATCAAAATCAATGGCAAATCTACTGACTTCAATGGAAGCATGAGTAGACCTAAATTCTGTTGAGATAATTATTTTTTAATTGTTTTCCTGAACTGACAGTCAGGTCAATTGCACATTTTAATGCCCAAAGCAAAGGCTTTTAAAAGTGTCTGAAGATTAATATTGCAAGCAGCATCTTAAAGGAAGGATAACTCTGGTATACTAAATTCACTACCTACCTGAAAGTAAATAAGTATTATATACTAACTTCCTGAAAGATATACACTTGAATACCATGAAAGCAAGCTGTCACAATAAAATCAAGTGCTTCTTTAGTTCACTTAAAAATCAGCTTTCATTCCAATGTAATGAGCTACTTGAAAGTAAAGTATATAGAAACCACACATGTCCTTGTTCCTATTTTGAATGACTTCACTCATTAATGGAAGACAGAGACATTGTAAATAGTTCTGAAACTGGGAAGAGGGTTTTTTATTGTTTGTGGGTGTGAAGGGTGGTGGAAGGGCTCTGTGTGTTGAGTCGGGAGGGGCAAGGGATGGGTGTGGGGTTATAAGGGTAATATTTTTGTTTCAACCATGTGTATGTCCTGATAGTGGTGCTGGAGATGGGCAGGGGGTAGGGGAGTGTGGGTGGTGAGGCAGATGGGCTGGAGTGGGAGGGTGAGGAGGGTCAGCCTGGCCTCCTGCACCTAGTGTCCTGGCTTTTGCTGGTGGGTGCATGGCTGTCCTGGGACCTGGGCAGGGGGCCCAGCTGGGACCAGCAGGGCCAACACTAGGGTCAGAAGGAACATGGGGATCTGATCATCACTGGCAGGGGCACAGCTGGAGAAGCTGGGCATTGGACATTGTTAGCAGGGCCAGGGGTAGGGGCTTAAGCAGCCCTCATGCAGGGAGGTAGGGGAGACAAGGAGGGAGCTACCACAAGATGCCCTGCACTGACCACTGGGCACATACACTGGCCAGGGAAGGGGCTGGGCAGGGATCAGGGGGAGGAGCTATGTTTCCAAGATGGCTATCAACTGCTGGCAGCTGGGTCTGGCTTCAACATGGCTGCCAAGGGCTGGAGGCTAGAACTTCCCCCGGTTGCCACAGGTGCACATGGCAGTGCTTGAGGGACTTGACACTAGATTTAGACACATGTAGGCACCTGCCAAAAATCACTTACTTTCACATTCACCTAATTAGCTTACTAGTCATGCTTAAATGCATGTGTAGACATGTTCATTAAGTATTTTTACCAAGTGCAACCTCACTTATCTCAAATACCATTTTCTGTGAGGAATTTTAACAAAATCAGTAAACCTGTCCACTGAGAACATATTGAAGATATTCTGGAAGGAGATCAGAACCTGGCCAATAGTGACAGTGCCCTCACATTTTTAAAGTAAGGACCATTTTAAAATAAAAGGTTTTGCTATATTTATACTCTAAAATTGAGTGGAAAGAAATTCTTCCTAATGCTGACTGAAGCAATTATACAAATACTACTTATTATGAATATAGTGTCTCTGTTAGATAATGAAACATTTGCATACTTTTCACTTTTTTGTGATTAGTTCTACTCGTGCCTTTTCTCTAAAGAGCATTGCCAATAACTCCCTGTGCATATGCTATTTGTTTTGAATATTATAAGAGTAATGTTGGTCTCACTGAGTCAATGGGAACTTTTCCATCGACCTCAAGGTAGAGATTTCACTTTTTGTTGTATTCATTGTATATGTTGTGAAACGGGTCATCTAGGTCACAGTCAGTTGTGTCTACTCCTTGACTGGATGGCGAGGATATTTTTAATAGGATGAAAAATAAGTATTACCAAACTTTTGTGGTTTTTTCATAAATATCCTGTTGAGAAGCTTTGTGGATTTATGCATATATTCATAGATCTCTATCAGTTAGTTATTTATGAATAATGAGATGTTATCTCCTATGATTTACAGCAAACTAAGTTAGAAGTACTTAATCACAATAATGGCTACAAATTAGGAAATGTTTTAACACCTGCTAATATTTTTGCATAGAGGTCTCTAAACAATGTTTACTCTCTCTGTTTGGGGGTTTAATTCTCAGCCACACAGACCAGGTGTAGACATTACCATTTTTCCAGTTAAGGTGCTTGAAAGCCAGTCTAAACCTGTAACAGAACAGAAGTTCAGTGCACATAGGCCAGTTTAAAAATGATGGAACCCAGTCTATGATAGACCGGATGGTTGCAGTATCACATATAATTTCTTCAGATTAGACCAGTCTATTGAACTTCTGTCCAGGATCCCCACCCAACTCAAGTTAGACTTCAATCCCCTGGCATCCCAGAAACCTTTGTGGCTTCTCCACTAACCCTTCCTTGTAGGGCGGGCCAGACAGCCCTGCCTCTGGGCTATCACAGAGCTGAGATGGCAAAGCCTCTGGTTTCCAGCCCTGCATCCTGCCTGTGCCTGTCAGCTGGGCTGGGTAGGGGAGATAGGGGAGACTGACCCTACCCCAGCCCTGCACCCCACAACCAGCATAGCTGGGGGGGCGGGGCACATGGTGGGGGCTTCTCCTCTCCCTTGCTGCCTGGCTAGAGTGGCTTCTTTCCTCAGGCCCAGCCTCCTCAGTGTGGCATCACCCTGCCACCTGCCGGAGAGGAAGGAAGGGTGGGAAGTGGAGGTCCCCACTAGACCTGGCTCCCCCAGATCCAGCCAAAACAGCTGTGGGGGTGGAGGGGGCTGTGTGGCAGGGAGCACTGTTCCCCTACCCTTCCGGCTCAACTGCCTGACAGATGCAGGCAACAGCTGTTACTCGAAGCCAGACTGACCTCTGTCCTGGAAACTGGGGGATGAGACGCAGAAGACAATGAGGGAAGCACCCCCTTGGCTGTCCCACCTGCCCTCAGCAATCCCTGGCCCATTGGGAGGCATTCAGGAGGTCTTCTGGCCTCGAGCAGTGTAGGCATCTACCTGTTTCCCCACAACCAAAGGACAAACCAATCTACCTATCTCAGAGAAACTCATGTAGATTGGATAAATTCTGCCTCAGGCTTTTTGTACTTCTGTACTTAGCCATAGGTATCACTTTTATTCTAGGCTCTTCTCTTTCCACCCCATGCAGATTTTATCTTACAAATACAACCTTTATAATATTCTTACCTTCTTTTTTGCACTCTCAACAGGTAAAGGGCACACTAAATTTCCAAATAATTCCTAAAATCAGAGCCGGCAGCATTGTTCTGCAGCTTGATGAGGTTTCAGTGCCTGAAAACAGGTCTCAAGTGTTGCTAAATCTGTTTTTAGACTGAGACACCTTTTCATTACTCCTCTGAAACTGTGAAACTGAAACACTGGTGTCACCTTATGGCAGCTGTAGTTTCCCTTTTTGGGAAGGAAAACATTTTGTACTCTACCAGCAGCTTTCACTGTCTTGAAACCAGCGCTATCCACTTTAGAGAAAATATATGGGGTCTGAAAATCTTCCTTCCTGACATCTTATGTGTAATCAGAATAATCAATCTAACACCAGGGAGTACATTTTCACAAAGTGATAATTGAGGATTTCACCATGTGATTCCCATTGATGTTACAGGAGGTCACACAGCTAAATCCTGGCATTCTGTTTTGAAAATTCCACCCTGCCATCAATTTGATGGATTGGAATTCATAACAAAGTGAGCTGTTATGAATAAGAGGGGAAATACAGATTTTATTAAAGGAAATATCAATATAACAAAATGATATTTGTAACAATAATAGTTTGCAGCTATTTTACTTTGTTCATAGGGCAGTTCACTAAAATAGCAGTTACTCTAACTTTCTTAATGTTATCAGCAGCCTTGTCATTCATATTAAATGTTAAGAAAGCATTTCTGTGCACAATCCTAATGCTCTGGGAATACACTCAGGTTTCTGCCCTATATCCTGGGTTTCCCTGCTTGTGCTGATCAGCTACAATTGAAGAGAAAAATGCTGACAATTATTTTTTTTTCACATGGAGGTATTATTATGGGTCCAGATGCTGTTTTTAGTGATTGCTTCTCCTGGATCCTGCCAGGATCATCTGCTCCAGTTGCCTGAGTCCTCCCACTCTCTGCTTCCTAGAGTAGCACTTTCTGCTCCGCTTATGGAGTAGCACCAAATTAGTAAACACAGGAAAATAGGATTCCAGTCAGGAGAGGAGTCCCACATAAGAGAAATATCTGGAACATCTCTGACAGCAGAAAGGAAATGGAAGGACTGAACACTACCAGAAAAGAAAGTGGGTGAAGTGTGTGAAAGAGGTGAAGGAAGGCCAAATTATGTCTAATGCAAAAGAAAGTGATCAAGGATGACAAGGTCTTGGTTATGTCTCCTTCATTCTTAGTTAGCCCCATCCACAATAAGAATCAAAACAGTGTTCCAGAAATGGTAATAGATTTTGTTGCAAGGCACCACCAATCAAGAGTAGGCACTACACAGTAGGGCTGTGCAAAATTTCGCCGGCAGTTTCATTTCAACACTGTTTCAATTCATTTCAAGCTCAAAACAGTGAAATCAAAATGTAACAGAGAGCTTCAAAACAGCCTCAAAATGAAATGAAGCAAGTTAAAACATTCTGACATTTTCTAAAAGTTTCAATTTTCAAAGCTCAAGCTGGCCTTGCCTTCAGGGAAACAGAAAATGAAGTAAGGAGAGGGAAAGAGGAAGCGGGGGAAGGAAGGGGAAGGAATGCTCTCATTATTGACCATGTAGCTGGCCAGTGACTGTCATCCTTCCGTGAGGTCCCTTCCAATCCCAATGCTCTGGGGGAGGGGTGGAAAACCTGCATAAAAAGCAGCACTGTTTTGCCTGTCAGCAGCTGGCAGGCTTTGTGGTCTCAGCAGGACCTAGCAGGCCCTCTGTGCCCCAAGACAGACACAGTCCCACAAGCACCCATGACAGAAGTTTTGCCTGTCAGCAGCCAGAGGTGCAGGGCCCCAGAAACCCAGAAGCCCCTGCACCTATCTCCTTTAAAGCTGGCAGGCTTTGTTGCCTCAGCAGGGGCTACCATCCCTGAAGCTTTCACCCTGCGGGACCTTAACAAACAGTGTCACCCATGTCACGAGTTTTGCCTGTCAGCAGATTGAGGTGCAGTTCTCCCCAAACCCCTTCACCTATCTCCTTGAAACCTGGCAGGCTTTGTGTCCTCAGCAGGGACCATCAGGCCTACAGATTTGACCCCACTGTGGCTTAACACATACACGTGACATGAGTTTTGCTTTCAAGATTTTTAGGTGCAGTACCCCCAAACCCTCTCCACCTGCCTCCTTAAATCTTGGCAAGCTTTGTGCCCTCAGAAGGGGCTACCAATCCTGCAAGTTTCATGCAAATCAGGCCAGAAATGGTAAAGTTATAGGCTGTTTAGAGCTTCACCACTATAGCCTATGGGCAAAACGTTGAAACCATGTCAAAACAGTCAAACTGTTTTGACAAAATGAAACAGAAGAGTGGTTTCAAATCAATACAAAATTTGAAATGTAATGCTGTTTTGTCAAAACATTGAAATGCAAGTCGAAACAGAATGGTGCCGTTTTGCACAGCCCTACTGCACAGTATAATAATGTAGCCTTTTCTACTTAGTGGCCTTTGCTCACACTTGAAGTGTTCCCTCCAACACACAGAGAATATGGAAAGTACTGGGCCTGGAGCTAACCCATATATGCTAGCAAGAAATTCCTGACAGAGTCCTTGTTGTCAGCCAGTTACAAGCATTTTCCTCTTCCTGAGTTAACATGGATGCTTTTATGATGAAGTTATGGTGATGCAATGTTGCTGTCACAAACCCAAGCACAGGGTGAGGGGATGGGGTGAAGAGGCTCTGAGCTCTGAATTCCTGTCTAGTGTGCTGCTACTTGCCCTAGAGAACAGACCAAGGTTACTCTGGCACAGCTCCCTACCCTAGCAAGCTACCTTGCCCTACCCTACAGCTGTACCAGGGGATTCTCTGCCAGCCCTGGATGGCCACCCCATGGTTATGAGAGAATGGAGATGGCCAGCCTAAAATATCAGTCATCTAGCAATCATTGCTTCCACAAGCAATTAGTTAGTAGCCAAAGATTCATTACATAAGATAAAAGGATTACACAAATACAATTGACTAGAGATTTGGAGACCAAAAAACAAAACAAAACAGGGCAAGTTCTTTACTCTCTCATCTACTATGCCTTAGCCTTCCTGAAAGTCTTCTCAGCATCACCTTCCTGCTGATTTTGGACAGTGCTGACTGCTGGAGTCTCTCTGACCCTTCCTAGCCCACAGCTAATTGCCAATCTCCTTCCAACCAGCTCCCCCACCCACATTCTCAACAAGCACCAAAACTCCATAGAAAGTTCTAATTTTCCTGAAGTATCTGACATCCCTTTGGCGGAATGGGCCATTTCACTCAGATGCCTTTGCTATAGAAAAGTTACTTTGCCAAATACAGACAGACAGTGTCTTGGGCCCAACCACTTCTGCCTGGGCATGTCTACACAAGATGTTTATCGTGCAATTAACTAATTAGCTACACAATAAATGTCTTGGTGTTTACATGTGTGTCCTATTGGGCTGGAATAAACTAATTTACTCTGCAGCAGGATAGAGCTGGGTTGGGGGGGGACTGCAGCAGATGATGTGTAGACACTACGCAGGTGGCTGGGGAATGAGGGTGCTTCAGTGTGGGGACTGCTTACCAGCTAGCCCCCACACTAAAGCTCCGTTGGGCCACAGCCAGCCCCTCTGCAGCACACTGAGCTGGGGGGAGCAGTCCCAGGGCACTTTGTCAGCCAGAAATGCTCCACCTGGACTGCACATGCTGCACCTGAATAAACAGTGGAGCCTGTTGCTCAAGAGGTAATTGCTCCTGGGAGCACATTCAAACAGCATGCCCAGGAGCAATTAACTCTGAAGCAGTAAACTCTGCAGATTATGGTACTTTAATTGCATGTGTAGATGCACCCCATGTCTGAGTGTGGCAATTGTTTGTTCTAGAGTCACAATAGCAAGAGAGATCCATATGTTCTGCCCACTCCCTTTCCCTGACTAAACCATATCCAAAACCACAAAGATATATATACACAGCATAGCATAATCTATATAGTAATAACAGTAACATTAATGGGCTCAGGATAACTGGATTTTCAGCAAGACCACATATGCCATATCAGTACAGTAACACAAGAAAACACCCATGACACACTGAAAATCCTCAAAGTATAACAGGTTCGTGACAGTTGCAAAAATGAACAACTTTAACACTGTGAGAAAATCTAAAGTTAATCAGCTAACATAATGCAATATATTGAGCATGAATATAGGAGGGATTTTTCTGGGATTTTTACTTATCTTAATCAAGTAAAAAAGATTTCAGAATATCTAGAAATTCATATCTGTTTTGATCCTTTTATGATAAGGAAATGCATGTGTTTAAAAAACAACCTGTCTCTCAAAAATCACTTTTCAACTTATGGCAATTATGTCAAACACAACTTGCATTCTTGGGTGTAAAACTTTATGATAAAATTAATAAGTAACTTAATGAGTCTTGTATTAATGTAATTGGCTAGTTAAGACTTATTCACTGGGGAAAAAAATAAAGGTATCATTATGACTGCATGCAGATATTAAAAAAACAAAACAAAACCCACTCGTTACCAGAATAAGAAGCACATTACTTCAACCCAGTTCTGCAGCATCTGTAAAGATCGAGCACTTCAGTGGGGCTTTTTGGCACTTTTAGCTAAAGCTGATTCAATCAGCTATTAGATAAAAGTACAAAAAAAGCCGCACTAAAGCGCCCAGTTTTTACAGAGGTCGGGTGAGCCAGGTTGAAGTAATGCACTGCTTCTTCAGGGCATGTGCGGGGGCTCAGCATGGGAATGCACCAAATTTAAAGTGAAGTACTGTTGTTTGGGGGGGTTTTTAGAGGTAAACTGATACATCCGTCTGATATTGAATCAGCACTGATATAAAGAAAATTGACTATCGGAAATTGGCCTGATGTGGCTGATAATTTGGCCAATAAATGCCCATGCATGTGCATAGCCAGAGTGCAGCACGTAGTCAGAGAGGCGCACAGCCAGGTAGTGTGGAGAGCTGCATCCAGCTGGTAAGTCTGTTGCGATGCAAGGGAAGGGGACAGGGAAGAGGCCTGGGGGGCAGATTCACGCTCCCCACAGTGACAGTGGGAGTGCGGCTGGGGCCGGGGTAGGTGCTGCCCAGCCTGGACAGGGCGGGTGCAGGATGGAGCCACAGCTCGTCGGTAGGGTGTGGGGAAGGGGATCGGCTTCTGCTGCTGTGAGCACCCCGAGAGGGCATGGGGGGGTGTGCCCTTGGATCTGCGTGGGCTGCAGCTGCAGGCTAGGGCTAGGGGTCATGTTGGGCTCTTCCAAGTGGGGAGGGGAGGGGGGGAGGCTGAGCTATGCCGCATTTTAGCCTTTCCTTGCTTGTCACAATAGAATATTATAACACTACCTTAAAGCAGCGTGTTTCTTTTCAGTGATTGTGGGGCAACATTCTGCTCATAGTTGTATCACCATGTCTCTGTTTTAAATGTCAATTGATTCACTTCAGTGTAGTGAAATTTTGTAATTGACACCAGAATTTGTCTCATATGTGGTAAAAGAAATTATGACAAAACTGATCAGGCATGTGGGTATAAATAATAATACGGGGCCTGATTAACCCTGAGTTATAGCAGTATAATGCAGAGTAAGGGGGCAATAGGAATCAAAAAATCCACTATATGGTAGGTAGGCTACCCATTTGATGGATAAAACTTGAGTCTTTTTTTAAGATGTGAGCGATTACAGTACTCTGCAGACCAAATGGAGAGAAGTAATTGATCATGATAATTGGCAGCTTTACTTATGAAGATTATTTTTTCCTGGAATGAGAGTTGTGACTTTCCACAGAGGTAAGTTTTTCTTTGTTTTTTTTTACCACTCCTATAACAGGCAGATCTGTTTTTTTTATTTCTGGAATAATTATTGCTTTCAGTTGTTGCCTCTTTGTAATTTATACTTCTCATGAGCACAAAGAAATGATGTAATATTAACACATACAATAACAAAAGCAAGAACAGGTTTTACCAAAGCTGAAAGAGTGCATCATATGCATTAAATTGTACTGTATGAAATGGTGCCTATGAATATCAAATAGTTTCAGAGTCACTCAGCTGCAGAAGCTTGGAAACAGGATTGTTGCAGTATACTACCCTTTTGCTTACAATCCCAGAAATCTTTCTGTTTATCTGTGGCAGCTGCTGACCCTTATTACTTTTGTGCTCTTCCAAGTGGATGTTGTACAACCCTGAGACTATCTGAATAATAATAATAAAAAAGCATGATCTCAAATATTATGCAATTCCATGTACTTATCTCCAAAAAAGATGTGGACCAGTAGTCAGTGACAAGTTCTCTGGTACAGCTACTAGTGAAAATCAGCATTTGCAGAATAAGGAGCTGAGCCTTGCATTCTACCACAATTATTACTGTATTCTTACCACACATTGTTGAGGAGGAGAAAGAACCTCTTCTCTCCTTTATCTCAAAAGTCAAAGCATTTCTGAAGTTTCTCTGTGTTACTGAGTTGCTGTAAAAAAAAGATTAATTGCCAAACCACCTTTCTTAACTGTGTATGATCCTAGTTGAGGCGCCTTACCCAAATGAGTTCTCTGGTATACATTCCTAAAGCGGAGACACAAATTTGAACCAGTATTCACTGAAGTGTTCTACATAAGTTGATGAAGCAACATATTCAGTTCAAGAAAGACTGTATTTTTACATCATGGTAGTAATCTCAAATTAGCTCCTTCGCAGTAAAGCATAAGAGATATATGGCACAGGAATGTTTAATTTGATAGCTAACTGTTGTGGTTATAGAGAGTTGATCTCAACACTGAGATAAGGACTATCTTTGTCATATGTCCACTAGGGTTTCACTTCAGGACAGTTTATTTATGTCAAATTAATATAAAACGTGTCATCTTTTTAGGGAGGGCATCTTAACATTTTTGGGGTGTTTAATATATAATAACAATAATGAAAGCATGCCCCTCAAACAAGCTGTCTTTGAAATCTTGCTGCCTTTCAGGGCAACAACTTGTGTGGGTTTTTGTAAGAACTAGCTGACATAACATTCACATGCATAAATCTAATCAAATGCATTAAAATAGAATACACCTTAGAGGAAATTTGCAAGACTACTGACTTTGTTTTACATTTAGATGCTGAGCTGCACCTCATTCAAAATGAAGTTTTCTGTTTCATTGTTATTTTCTTTTGTTATATTCAAAATAATTTTTTCAGAAACAATAATTTGCTTTTCCTTGAAATTAGAGGGAGCAATGACAATATAGTTTCCATTGCCTGCTAATACTACTTTTAATAATGCTGTCACTCCAAATTTACTTCAAAGAATCCTACAGCACCAAATTTACAAATAAGAATAGTTTCCTACTTGATGCTCAAACCAGAACCTCAAATTCAGCAAACTGGCTTGCCACTGCAGTTTTAATTTACATTAAATCATGACTCAGGCTAACAGGTTGAGGGTTACAGTACCAACATTTTCTTTGGCCAGTCTTCCCACCATCCTTCAGTAAAATATCTATTGAGTCTCCTAGTTTTTATAAAATAGAGTGGTACAGATTAATTCTTCATGCAACATTACTAAAGCTAATGGGACGACACTAGGGATGAATCTGGCCCAATGACTTTTAAGTAGCAGCACTGCAGCAGTTTAAACATTTGACCAAGTTATGCTCCAGCCTGAACTATTGAGCACAAAATACCTCCAAAACCCTCTTTTTCCCCCCAAAGTTATAATTGAAGTAAACAATCCAACTGGTGATATACCAGGTATTTAAGCATGCAAAAAATCAGTGATTTGCTATGAAATGCTTTTCCTGCTAGCATTCAATACGGAATTTAAGACCTCCAAAGAATTATTTTTTTCAAGTCACTCAAGATGCAGCTCCTTATTTGGCACCACCAAGATACAACTTCAAGCAAATTTCAGTACAACTGACAACTTCTTCAAGGTCCACACTTCCCAAGCATTATAATAAGTCATTAGGTTTTAAAAATCTCAAAAACACTTAACTGATTTAGGAGCTTAAATCCCATTTCAGAAGTGGGATTTTTCCAAAATTCCAAAAGATCTAGGTTTTACAAAAAGGGAATTAGGCGCTAACAGTAAACCTTTAGCAAAATGTAGGTGCCTGAATCCAAATGAACACACTATTAAAACTGCTCCACCTAGAAGCTTGAAAGGCTTTAGGTGCCTACATTTTTTGCTAACAAAGGTTCCTAAAGTCTTCCTACTGTGCATGCCCAAAGGTGCTGCCACCTTGAGATGAGCTTCTTTATATGTATCTCTCACCCCAAACCATTTGAGATTCACAGACTCAGTATCCCTGAGCTTAAAGAGTTTGATTTGATAGACCATCATTAAATCCCTTTGTGAATATGGGCCTTAGGCTCTCAGAGCCGTTGGAGGAGTTGTAAGTTTATTCACTTGTCAAAGTTCTGGAATATTTTTCATATTTCAGATTATTTTATGTAGTTGTCAGGCACTGACAGCTGTCTCTTCCATATCTTCATAATGTTTCATATAAAGCCAATTATTTTACCTACTATTTCAGCAAGAAATGAACATCTATATTATCCCTCCTTGCTTTTTTCACATTTTATTAGTAGCCACCACTAATGCTAATGTAATTTGTGCCTGTTGAAATGCTACTATAAACAATCTCTTTGTATCAATGCTGCCATTAGTTTAACTCTACTCCTTTTCTAATAAGGAAAACTAATAGATGGACCTCAAGAGTCACTAGACATCACCTAGTTTAGATACACCCGAAGAGTGCTACATTCATCATTTCAGTGTGATTGATAGTGGTTTCTAGTTACCAGCTAGCATACACAGTAGCCAGTTTCCATGAGAACCTAGGTGTAGCACTTTAAAATCATTCTCTCAAATCCTGAGAGACAGTATCATCCTCAGATATTTTTCTCATCAACTTGTTTTATCCATAAAGGTGCCCTTGGGGATTCTGTTCCACTTACACCTATCTGAGTAAGATGTTCCATCTCTAAAAGTAGGTAGGACTGTATGAGTGGTCTATAGAGATATTTATATATGATGTCTACAAAATGAGCAAGAAGATCTTATGGAGTGATAGTACATATTATTTGATGGTTTTGGAACACTTTTAGGTCTAAATGGATGCGTCATGGAGCTATGTGTAGAATCCGTGGTGCAAACTGCTGTAATTAGTATCCATTCAGAAACATTTCAGCTGAGAATCACAAGAAAAAACAAGAAGCTTTATCTGACTTTTTAGAAGCAAATGGCAAAAATCTTGTTGATTTCAACAGAAGTACAATTGGTTCCTAAATGCAAGAATAAAAGGAAGGAGAATATTGGAATTCTTTCCTCGTATTCTGCTTGGCAAGAAAATACTAGTATTCTTCAGTAATAACCTTCATGTTATCTGAACATACATTGTTCAGATAATAACTGCATGGGGGAATTAGAAAATTCCCCCAAGAGTGCTAACAACTTAGTTGCAAGAATCAACATTTATTGTTTCCAGTGACTGCTCTGTTACCCCTATAATGCTAAAATAATGTAAATGCTGTTTTTAAAAATTAGCAAGGGCTCAATTAAAAGATAACAAATGAGATAATTATGCAAACTGGAAGCAGTAGATTTAGAATGATATAAAGGAAATCCTTATTTAGCAACTACATTCTCCAGCAATATGATTCAGTGTTAACAAGAAAATATCAAGCCTCCTACCGTGACTCAGGTTTCTATGGACAGCAGTCTTGTAGAATAAGTATTATGGTCTCATGCTTCTTTTTCCTCAAACCCACTTACTTTTCAGGGATCTATTCGTAGTGATTATTCTCCCCAGTTACAGCATTTTACAAAAAAGTACTTAGTCTGGGGTGACATCTTCTGTGACCTGTCTTACCTTGTGAGGATAAGTAACTACTGGAGAATTGACTTAGTGATGTCAATTTTCCATCATGTGGAAAATCTAGCGGTAGATTTCCCAACATGAGACATCTTTAAGCCAAGGCTGGATGGCTTTTTAAAAGATATGCCCTATCTAATCAAAAGTTATAGGGCTGGTGCAAAAATCACTTGGAGAAATCTTCCATCATTTGTTACATGAGCAGTGCAGGTAAATGTTGAAATGGCTCCTCCTGATAATAAAATCTGTGACTATGAAATTAACACTGGATGGGTCCATGCAAGCACCATACCTGTTTTATTACTGATCACTGAGACTATGAGATACATTTGAATGGTTAAATACATTAGTATATTTGGGCCCAGATTCTCAGCTGGTAAACATTAGTATTGCTCTATCAGTTAAACATCTGCCCTTTGTTATAAAGAAGGTAAAATTTTAATGCATGGCATTTTGATTTATTTAAAAAATAAGGAAGGCACAAATCTCTGGGTTTTTTCCTTCTGTAAGTACATTTTCTGCACAAAATGCACTCTTTTCTTCCATTTAAATCTGATCATTGCTCTGTTTATGACCCAAATAGCTTTTCAGCTGTTAATGAAGATATAAGTACCTTTGCATCTTTATAGTAGTTTTTGTTTGATATTAAAATTCTTGTGAGGCAAGGAGGGAGAAGTGAGAGACCTTAGAAGTAGAAGGGAAAATAGAAAGAAAACAGCAGCCTACCATGACTTCATTTTGGATGAAGGATTCAAAAAGTCAACTGCACTTTCAAAACAAATTGCCCTTGCATACTACTGCTGTTCACATATAGTTAATAATAAAAATCAGTATTTTCTCTGAAACAGTAGTTTCCTGGGTAATGTATGTCCTTGGTAGTTGTGGTATGTAAGAACCAATATAGTCTATCAACTGTATGTAATGCCAGGGGTTCATGAAAGCAGCAATCCTGGAGGTATAATAGCGAGAAAATCAAGAGTTCCAGTTACACTGTCACACTCACAGGCAGCAGTAGCAGCAATGAGTGAAAGGGAATAGGAGAGGCCAGCAAGCCAAAGCAGGCTGAGAGACAATAGGGAATGCTAGCTGCAGCAGTAAATAAACCTATCAGCAGATGGGGAATGGCAAAGTGAACAAAAGCTGCTGATCGGGAGAAAGGGGAAGGAGTGAGAAGTGTAGGATTGTGACCCCATTCTTAACTAAACGAACCCCCTCTAGCCTCTCCCCCTCTCAGAAAAAACCCCAGCATGCAGGAAGAAATAAAGTAAACAAAACAGCACTTGAAGCAAAACAAAAATGATACTTTGCTTTAAAAAGATAGCATTTTGGCTGAGATGAGGCTTGTATTCTTCTTCATTGGTACAATCGTGGTGTGAGAGATTCTCCTCCAGGACAGGTCTAACAAGCAAGAACCTTCTGATTCTATTGCCGGCTTCATGAAAGGGCACTTCAGAAACACCAAGCAGTCCCACAGTACAATGTAGTCAGTAGTGGTATCATGGCAGAACTAGCCTGTACTACAAGGACACTGAACCATGCTGCAGTACAACTACCACAGTATCAGAAGCTTACATTCATGTTCTTGAGTTTATTTATTAGAGCAACAGATATTGTTGCATCATCTGTGAGCTGTAGTTGTCCTAGAATATACATTCTTGAGAGAATGGAGATAGTCCTTCAGTGTCATGATATAAACTTCACCACATTTAGAGGGCTTAAGAATTGATAAGGTGAGATAAGTGTAATTGCCACTTAAAATCCAATTAATGCCCAACCTGTAGTCTGACAAATCTTCTCAGATGTAAAGAGATTAAGTCATCCATTTGGAACTTCGGTCTGTCATACATTAAATACTAGAAGTATCATCTAGTGAAACTGAAACTTTGCATGAGTTGTTCACACTCCAAGGCCTCTCCTATGTAGCACACAGAACAAAAGTACTGGATTGCTCTCTCCCAGCTTTTTCTCAAGGCCACACGAGTATTATTTCTGTGCTTGATGCTACATTTCTATGTTCTCCCTGGTCTGCCAGTCTCTCCTCTCAGACATACCTTTCTTCAGAAAACAATACCCAGTGAAAGCCCTCTGTCTAATATATCTGTGTTTGGTGTGGAGGCTGCTATTGCTTTTTCTGCCTGGTTCCATAAAGAAATTAAATGCCTTTTAGTCCTCCTCATCGTAAGCAGTTACCAAAAGGTTAAATACAATGCATAACAATAATATTTGAACTTATGCTGGCAGCCTGTTAGAAAGAGATAGAAATGGAGGTGTTTAAATGCTAACATAGAGGAGAGATAACACTGTTAGTAGTTTAAATTTATTGGGACTGATGTTGAAGCAGACAAGTTAGTAACTAGATTGCAAGCAATTTTGGGTCAGGGACAGCATGCATCTCCATTTGTATAGCTTCTAGCATTCAGCAAGCGTTCACTATTCTTCACTGTGTGTGTGAGTGGGTGGCAGCAGACATCCTAACATCTCCTGCTCTATTTTTGTATTGCTAGGAAGACTCTCTCTGTCTTTGTCTACGGTCTCTCTCTCCCACACATTCACATACACATATACATTAAAGTAGTCTAGCCTAGACTATGAGTTGACTCTAAAAAAAAATGACTATGGAAACTACTTGGTACATGACCAGTACCTCTACATAGATGTAGAAGTCTGAGGGGAAAAGAGTTGTAGTTTAACCCCATTATAAACACCAAAGCTATGAAGTTTTGATTTTGAATGTAAAAGGAAACTCCCAGGAGCAGATCTAGAGTCTCCTTAAGAAGGGGAGAGGCACACAACCCCTCAGATCACGGAGAGGATGAAAGTCAAGAGTCCCCCCCCTCCACAACCCTTCAAACAGGGAGTCTAGGGAAGCTGGGCAGAGATCAGGTGCCTGAAGAGAGGGACCCAATTTGCTGCCATTGCTGCTGTCCCCAGCTGATCTGAACACGGGTGGAAACACAGAGCCACTCCTGCCCTGCTTCTGCCAGGGCCTCTAAAACCAACTTCTCAGTATGCTCGGGTTTTCCTGGGAACAGCATCATCAGGGCACATGTTCCTCCCTCCAGCACCTGCTCCTAGCCAACCCAGCACCAGGTGTCTCCCTTGGCTGGCATCAGATGCTGAAAGGAGGAACCCACTCCCTTCCCCACTGCTGCTACTGTCCCTGGCTGATGCAGGTAAGGGGGAGCCCCAAGCTGCTTCTGCTGGGGCTTCAGGGAGCAGCTACACCAGGTGGGGGATTTGGCTAGTGACCATGGTGGTGGCGAACAGGTTCCTCTTTCCAGCCTGCCTGTGTCTGGCCTTCCTCCTCTCCCCAGCCCACTGTCTCCTGCTGGTCAAGGAAATGACACTGGAAGGAGGAACCTGTGTGCCACTGCCCAGCCAAACCTAGCACCCTGTATAGCTGCTCCATGCAGCCCACAGCTGGAGCAGCTCTGGGCTCCCCCTACCTCATGCCTGCTTCAGCCAGGGATGGTGGCAGCATGTGGGAGTAGGTTTTTCCTTTCAGTGCCTGCTCCCTGCTGGTGGGGATCACATCACAGGAGGGCAACAGCTGCAAAAAAAGGAAATCCATCAGCCACCACTATGCCCTGCCCAGCACCCCCACAGCCACAGCCCATTGCTGGAGCAGGGTAGGAGCAGCCCTGGGGCTCTCCCTATACCCAGGTCAGCAATAGTGAGTAGTGGTGGTGGAAGGGACTGTATATCGTCACTGCCTCACCCCCACGGAGATGTCCCTGGAAACTTCATTCAAGGATAAGCGCCTTATTTTATGTTCTTTACTAATTTGCTATAAAAAGTTTGTACAGACCTGCTTGAAAACAAACCATGAAAAAGCTGAATCAGATCAAATCCATAGCTGAATACATTGTATTAAAATGTGCTGCATATGTTAGATCTTATAGCATAATAAAATGAACCAAAAAGAAAGCAAATGTATTAGAGATTAAGGAGAAATAGAAAAATAAATAATCTTGAGAATACTTCCTTAAAATACTGTTGAGTTTTTTGTTGTACCCATGCTGATCTAAGGACATGGGCAGGCAAGGTTCTTTGGTTAGATGTGATATCTTTTATTAGACCAAATGAGTAGTTGGAAAAAAGTTCTTAGCAAGCTTTCAGGTGCAGTCACCCTTCATCAGGCATAGGGAGTCTCTGCTGGTCTGAGACTCCAAGGAATGAGAGAAGCTAAAAATGTGGTAGGATGCCAGTGAAAATGTAAATAGGTAGAGATAAGCAAAACAAAAGGCAAATCAGGGGAGGGAAAAGACAATAGGGGAAAAGAGAAAAAAAAGGGTCAGAGACAGACAACAGTGATAAATACAAAGTGGAAAAGAGGCTCTCTATGAAAAAGGGAATAGCTGGAGATCAGAAAAGGAGGAAAGAAAGCTTCCCTGATCTCCAACTACTCTCTTTTTCACAAACAGCCTCTTTCCCACCCATCACTGTTGCCTGTCTCTGACCTTTTTCCCCCGCTCTTTCTCCCTGCTCTTTTCCCCCTCCCCTCCCCTGCTTTACCTTTTGTCTTGCTTATCTGTACCTATTTACATTTTCATACTTTTAGCTTCTATCATTTCTTGGAGTCTCAGACCAGCAGAGACTCCCTAGCCTGATGAAGGCTGACCGTGCCTGCAAGCTTACTAAGAACTTTTTTCCAACTACTCAATTGGTCTAATAAAATATATCACTCCTTAAAATGCTGATTTTTATGCCTACTGGATAATGTAATATTACCTGTGAAATATATTTTAATATTAGTTCATTACTTGGAGGAATACATGTATGACATCTTGAAGAAAAACTAATTTTCAAGGGTGTAATCATAAGAAATTTACAAAAACTCTGTTGCTTTACTGACTAGAGAATTCAGCATGATCATTTACAAATGCCTATACTACACAAAATTTCCATCACAGTTTACTGAAGCATAATGAGTCGGAGCATAATGATTTCTTTTCCACATACCTTGCACATTACAAAGAAATAATCCCTGAATACTAAATTTCATTAAATTACATGAAAAGAAAAAGGCCTCTGTGCACTTTTCCAAAGAGCACTTATCTCAGGGCCAGCTGGAAAAAGAAAGGGGGCCCTTCATAATAACAGCAACCACAGTGTCAAAAATAATATTAAAAAGTTGAGGTAAATTAACTGACAAGACATTTTGGCCCTGTCTTTGATACATGCAGTAACAATGGTACTCATAATCAGCAACTGTACTATATGAATTAGTATAGATATCAAAAGTGGGGGACCAAGCAAAGATGTATTATCTGGAAGGCTGATTCTTAAGAAATAAAGATCTGGAAATGCAATTTTTTAAAGCTACTGGTATTACAGTGCAAATGATTCTGGCCCATAAAATATACAGAAAGCCAGCAACCACTGACAGATATGCTGTGTAATTTGTATCAGGAACAGCTAATTCCCAAGCTGAATAAATGCTGCCAGGCAGTTATGTTTGCTGGTAAGTACACATATTTGCAGTCTTTTAGCGCCTCCTAAAGAGCAGCTTTGATTAAAAGAGGATTTTTTTCCTTCTCTGATCAGTTTTTTATATTTTTTTTTCCCAAGCAAAGAATCTAATGCTGTCTGAAAAGGATAAAGTTAAATCTGTTGATAATTTTAATTGCAGGCTATTTTATTATTAAAAAAAAAAGATGGATTTCTTAAATGTACACTTTTGAGCCACGAACGTGTCTCCCTGATTTTCATCTGCATGGATTTTCATGATAGCTGATTAGCTCCTGTGGATGCCCCAATTATAAGCTTTAGAAAGTCAGCCAAAGCAGCAAATTAATGCTTTAGGGGGCACTCGGGGGAAAAAAAAAACTTTTAATCTTTTAAAAGTTGTGAATGAACAAAATATTGTCAGCTTTTCAGGCAGGATGTTAACCAGAATATTTTATGGTCTAATACTGCTTTCAGAGCCCATCTGTAAGTTCATTAAATATGTATCAGACTCTTAGAGGGAGAGTCAAACTGTTCAGACACTAGCTGTGATACAACTTTTTGGAAATAATTTCTGAGAGATTATTTCTCTGTATAAATCTAGTGTTTGAGACTAAAGAAAACATTTTAGGTGCCTGAAATAAAATTATTCTGGTACTTAAAGAGAAAATGTTTTTCACCATGAAAGTAGGTATGCTAATACAGAAGTCCTCTTTCACTAATTAATTCCCTCACTCTTCTTCTTCCTTTTTTTTAATGTTCATATTTTAGTCACTTCTAAATATTTGAGTGGCCCAGTGCTACTACTAAAGTTATTCAGTACCTTCCTTGATGAAGCTTTGTGATCAATATCTAGTGAGTCCAACAGAATATACTTCTCTAAATTGAGGTTGTCTCAAACAATTCAAGATGTATGGCAGTAACACATTTAGTTCTACAGCCAAGATTGATAAATATGGAAATAAACCAGAAAATTTGGTCGCTTTTGTTCTGAATGTCTAATGAAGAACCATGTTACAGTCAATTTTCTATATTCTACTTGCCCTAAAAAATACAGAAGCAAAATCAGCACTATAGAATATGATTAAATATGCTGTAAGTCCCCCTGAAAACCTCCTGCCAAAGAGTTCTTTATTATTCTAACAATGTATTTTGAACTGTTTGGGTTGATAGCTATTTGGGGTTGATAGCTATTTTTTTTTTGAGATGGTGAAAAAGTGGATGGGGAAAAATGATGAAGGGCATTTATTGAGGTTGAGAGAACTAGGATTTGTGTGTGTAAATGTTGGTGTAATATTTGCTGATTCTTATGTGTTTTGCTGCATATACACCATATTTCATGGTGTATAGGTCAACATAATGTATAAAGCAGACCTAGCTTTCTAGTGCAATCCTGCAGCACCACTCGCAGCAGATGGGGCCAGCTTGGCACTTGGCTGGTGTGGCCCAAGCAGCACCACTCACAGGGGCTGGGGAAGGCACTGCCCACACTGTGCCAGGCAAGCATGGAGCCCAGCCCCAGCCCTGGCCCTGGCCCTGACCCCTCTGAACAGTGCAATAGAGGTGGGCCAGACAGCCTGCTCTTCTCACCACCACAAAGGCAACTGGCTCCAGTGCACATGGCTTCCTCTGGCAATGAGTGAGCACTAGCAGAACCAAACACCACAGGGCAGCAGTGCCTGCATGTGCCAGCAGCTGTGTGCCATGGGTTAACTGTGTGAGGGGTCTCCAGTTTCCCTCACACCGTCTCCCACACGCACAAGCCTACCCACCTAAGCTCCAGGCTCTCACCACCCGCCTGAGCACAGACTTCACCCTCTCACCTCCCTCAGGCCCATGCTCTGCACTACAGATCCTCTATCCCTGCTGCTTCCCTACCTGAGGCCCTGAGTGCTGCAGCAGGGAGACAAGGAGCTGCTGGATGCTGGGGAAGCTAAGTACCCCAGTGGCTGCAGCACTGGCAGCAGGAGTCCTTCCAAGAAGGTGTGTGCTGGCTAGGCTGGGGCTGGTGTATAAGTTGAGGTGGAAATGTAAGGGTCAATACTTGAGCTTCAAACCTCAACTTACGCATTGTGAAATATGGTAACACCCATTAATATTGGGGGGGGGTTCTCCTCTCAAATAGAAAATGCCTTATGAAAAGTATATTGAAAGAAATACAAATATTTTCTAAGGGTAACTGATACGGTATGTCAGAAACCTGGAAAAATTAAGCAAAGATTTCTGTCTTCCTCTAGACTACTGGAAAAATTCCTAGTGTTCATTAAAGATTGATGTTTGAAATAAGTTCTTCACTACCTCCATAGTTATATTCAGGATGTCTCAAAAAACCCCGCATACCTGTCAAGTTACCAAGTTTCTGAAAATGATGCAAGCTCTGGGACTCCTTTACATAGACCTATGGCTATTGTCATCATCACTGATCAGCCTGACAGCTATCAATTTCTGCACAAAGAGCTAGGATTCTCATACTGATCACAGAAATAATTCCTTCTTTATTGCCCATATTTCTTGCTGTATCTTTCTGTTGAGTTAACCATTTTATATAGACTCTTCCAACCTCCCAAAGGATATGTACTTCTTCCTAATCGTACAGAAGAAAGTAGAAGTTTTGACAGGACTGTAAATATCTTAGGCATAAAGTCAAATTCTAATCTTCCAGATAATGCATTCAGAATTACAGAGCTATCTGTAATAAGTATACTGAATCAGACATCAAATGGTGGCTAGGAAGAGGGTCCTCCTTATAGCCAGCCCCATCTTTAGCAAACAATAGCAAAACCAACAAAAACAACAGCGATAGGATTGCTGATAAGGCTAGTTTATATCATACTAGTGCTTTCCTTTTATTTAGCTGCTGGCAATGGTCAGAATGTATGATGTCAGTATATTAGAACTGATCCTAAACTAATGTATGGTGATCTAATTCCATTGACTTAATATCTTTGAGAATGGCATTACAATCACATCCACTATATATAAATACATGGTACTTTGGGGTTTTTTTAATTCTGCATTTCAGACGGAAACCTGTATCTGTCTTAACTGCCTAAGTGTGAAGTAAAACTGGGAACTACTTAATTGGTTACAAGCACCCCATTTTCACTGCTGAAGGTCTGTAAAATTGCCTACTTTTTGTTTAAACTGAAACCAGTGGGCTAATCTCTAGGCAAATATATTCACCAGTGTCCCACTGCCATTCCCAGACAGTCTTTTTTTCTCCCCTGCTTTCCATATTTTTTTTCTGTTCCAGACTGGAACTTTGTAGGTCCTCCCTTCCCCATGTTTCTATTTTTATTTAATTCTACCTTTTTCTTCTCTTTGTGATCTCCTTTTGACAGTTCCCCAGTACTCACTCATATGAAGTGTACACACTGCCCAAGAGCAGGGGCAAAACCTATTGATTGCCCTGAAGGGCCACAGAGAAGCTTGGAGGCCCATGGTGTGTTAGTCCTCTCAGACCTTCTAACTGATACCTATCGTCATGTCCCCATATCAACATGTCTTTAAAAATCTGGCCCTAATTAGTGGTAGAGAAGAGTAAATTAAATTACTGAGTTGCTGCATAAACCTATACAGTAGTCTACTACACATATAATTGACTGCACAGAAAGGAAAGCTAGCAGTCTTGGAAGACCGGTCTACCAAGTTGCTAGTAGTTTTAGGGGAATATTTGCAAGTGAATCAACTCCCATATACTTTTTCCTGTTGCTCCTTTCCCATACTCTGCCTCTCTCCTCCTTGTCTGCATTAATATGGACTAAATCTGGACTTTCCCAAGCTCATAAGCATATAAGTTATTTAATTGGCATCACTATATAGTTACCATCATTAAAAAGTAAGCATTTACACACAGACCATGTTGGTCCAGCCTTCCCTATAACAAAATAAAGCACACGTGCAACATTTCATATTCGATTACGTAGCCACGATAGGTAAATGCTGACTTTTCACAGGTGACCACTCTAACTTGTTACTCTGTTTCCAAGGTTGAGTTAATGCTATTGTTACCTTAAGAATGATTGCATTTGTTGAATTTTATGGCCTTAGGCCCCTTATCTCTACCAGTTCCTATTATATTCTATTTTAAATTTGGGGCCAATACGTATTACATTTCTCTACAGAATTTTCCACATAATGACCTTGGCTGCTTGTAGGAATAGACTGTAAATGAGATGTGGCATCATAGTTATGAATATCCAGGGTAAAATATATTTAATAAATATGCAAATAAGTCTATCTTCTCCAGTGGAAAATGATGTGTAAAAATAGCAAAGATTCACTTTAAGCTTTTATTCCCTCCAAAAAGTGTGTGAGCCTATATGTATGTATATGCACAAACACAATATATATGATGACTTTAGGAAGCTCAATAGTAATTAAGTCTACCTGCAAGATATAGAATAATATTCTATTTTCATCTGCATACACACACTTATCCATATTAGTATAAAAAAATTGAAAGATAATTACCTAACGTTTTAGAATAATAAGGAAACTTATTATTCTAAGAAAACTGACTAGAAGCTGTGTCTTTTGCCTTACCTTATCATAGAAAATTATTTTGAATTCAGACCCAGGAGCAATGAATTTAGGAAGTGGAACATGTTGTGTAAAATTTAGAATGGACAATACTGTTCTTAGCATTGGATAGACATCCTCAAATGGCTAGCCAAACAACTTGTTCTCCAACTTCAGGAGACCAAAACAAAACCAAACAAAAATACAGACAAAAGCAGCCCTTCCCTCCTTCATCCTGCTTTCTCACCTTCTAGTCACATACATGCTTTCTGAAATAGTGTGAGACAATCAATTTGTGATTTCTTAACTGGCTTAACCACCCCCCCCACCCAATGATTCAGTGTCCAGGACACCTGTGGAGGACTTAGGAGACCTGGCTTCAACTTCCTGTTTTGCCTTGGACTTTGTGTGACCTTCAGTGATCAATATTTTTATTTCTTGTCTCCATTCCCTATATGTAATGTAGGATACAGTGGGTACATCTACATGAGATGCTATGTCACCATACCATAGCTACAGTGACATACCATCAGCGGGCACAACTTGTGACACTGACATTACATCCATGTAGTGTCTAAAAATAACTGCACTGTCGATATTGCAAAATACTAAATGACTACATGGTGCCAAATGCACAGTCAGGGGCACATGTAGTTGCACCCAGTGTTTCCCTCACTACAGAGGGATATTGTATCTAGGGACAGAAATGACACATTAACTGGTATAATCGAACAGAACATGATCTAAACTTGTGAGAGAACAGAGGTTCAATGCACAAAGACCAGTTCCAAATAGCAGAAAATGGTTTAAGGTAGACCTGGATGGATATAGTATCAGAATGAATCACTTTAGGTTAGAACAGGCTGTTCTTCTGTTCCAGATCCCCTCCTAAAAAAAGTTAGGACACACTCCCCCAGCATCCCAGGAGGCTTTGATCCCCCACCCCTCCACTAACCTTTCCTCATAGGGCAGGCAGTCTAGCTTCTGCCCCAGCTCATCTGCTCCAGCCCAGCTGGGGGCCCCCACCCCCGGGCTGTCACAGACCTAAGGCAGCAAAGTTCCTGCTCTCCAGCTCAGCTGGTGATGGCACAGTGGGGAATGGACCCCTGCCCCAGCCCATCCCAGCCAGGGTCTTAACAGCAGGAGGGAAGCCCCTGTAGTAGGACTCCCTCTGCCACCCGCCACCCACAGTCCAGTTCCACCAGGATGCCATTGCTCTAGCCCTGCACCCTCATTGGCTCCTCATCACTCTGCCATGGAGGGGCAACCGGGGGGGACTGGGCTACAAGGGGGGGAAAGGCCCCACTTTCCCCTCATCTACTCTGCAGACCCCAAGTATGGGGGGCAGGATGAGAGGGAGGTCTGTTCCCCCCACCACCCATCCCTCTGTGACTGATAGGCAAGGGCCTTGTGAGGGGGCAATTGCAGCCTGGCAGAGCTAGGAGGAATGCAGAATCACCCCTTGCCTTCTGGCCTTGGCCAGTGCAGTTATCTGCCTGTCTTGGCCAACAGAAAAGTGAACATGAGTTCTATTCATTACTGGTTCAATCTATACAGCTTAGAGAAACCTGCATAGTTTTGATCAATTCTTCCTTGGGGTTTTTGACTGTCTGTACTTAGCTTGTGAGTATAAATGTACTAAAAAGTTTTAAGGTATTCAAATATTATACTGATGAGAGCATTTAAGTATCTTAGATATGGAATTTCTGGCAATATTTCAGTATTTTGGAAAACTAAATTAGAACAAGCGATCAACAATTCCATACACAGACACACACACACACACACACACACACACACACACACACATGCATAAAAACGCACAAAAGCATATCCAGAACAAGAAGTAAATTGCGTATTTCATACTATGTCAAGTCTGAGAGATGCTCATTAGAACAAGAATCTGACCAATAAATAAATTAAAAATGAGGTAATAAATGACATTTAATTGTAGCTAAATCATAAAAAGTAAAGCCATCAGTCTGACCTGGAAAATGGCATGGAGTACACCCTCAGCAAGTTTGCAGATGGCACCAAGCAGAAGGGGGTAGTAGATATGCTGAAGGGTAGGGCTAGGATTCAGAGTGACATAAACAAATTTGAGGACTAGGCCAAAAGAAATCTTGTGAGGTTCAACAAGAACAAGTGCAAAGTCCTGCACTTAGGATGGAAGAATCCCATGTGCTGGTACAGGCTAGGGGCTGACTGGCTGGGCAGCAGCTCTGCAGAAAAGGACCTGGGGGTTACAGTGGACAATAAGATGAGTATGAGCCAACTGTGTGCCCTCGTTGCCAAGAAGGTTAATAATATACTGGGTTGTATTGTTAGGAGTGTTGCCAGCAGATCAAAGAAAGTGTTTATTCCCCTCTATTCAGAACTAGTGAGGCCATGTCTGGAGTACTGTGTTCAGTTTTGGGGCCCCCACTACAGAAAGGAAGTGGACACATTGGACAGAGTCCAGTGGGGTGCAATGAAAATAATTAGGGGGCTGGGGGACATGACTTAGGAGAGGCTAAGGGAACTGGGCTTATTTAGTCGGAGAAGAGAAGACTGAGGGGGGATTTAAAGCAGCTTTCAACTACATGACAGGAAGTTCCAAAGACAATGGAACTAAACTAGTCTCATGGTGGCAAATGACAGAACAAGGAGCAATGGTCTCAAGTTGCAGCAAGGTAAATTTAGGTTAGATATTAGGAAGAATTTTTTCACTAGGAGGGTAGTAAAACACTTCAACAGGTTACCCAGAGAGGTGGTAGAAGCTCTATCCTTGGAGGTTTTAAAGACCCAGCTAGACAAAGCCTTGGCTGTGATGATTTAGGTTGGGATTGTCCTGTTTTGGACTAGGGGGTTGGACTAGATGACCTCCTGAGGTCCTATCCTACCCTGATTTTTGATGTTTCTATGATTCTATGATTTTCAGAATTAATCCAGACTCCTGACGAAACGTTTGTATAACAATTAAGCAAAAATACCTTTAAAAAATCAGAAATTATTTTTACTCATGAGTATATTCTTCTTATTTACATTATATTAATTAGTACCAATAATTTGTAACAGTCTACTTACTATAGAAAGGTAAACATGTTCTTACAAACGTTCAATCCCCTAGTCTTTACCTACCATAACTATCCTTTTTAATGGGAAATGAGGAATATAAGGGTAACTTTATTTGTTAGTTTGCTTGTTTGTTTTATGGGGAAAGGGTTGGGTTTTGATTGTGCTTATTTTTACAGGAGGTAGAGAAGAATTAAAGCTCTTTATCTGTAATCCCAGAGAATCAGAGACTTCCCTAAATGCCAAGTTCCTAAATTCTGACATTCTAAACAAAGCACATAAGTGTTATGTTCTTTTATTTCTCAGGTCTTTATTCAGCAAATTCCTAGTCCATTACCTCACTGGTTTCATCCCAGCTAATACCATCTAAGAATGCCCTAGTTCATTTTTAAGATCTCATATTGTATTTGGTTCACTGCCAAATTAAAGCCAAGTCAGAATGTCAGTTAATTTTATAATGCCATTTAGTTGTCAAGCTGATAATTCCAACATTAAGCTTCCTCTACTTATAGAATTCATAATCATCTGGGCAAATGGCCTTTAATACTTTATGTCACTCAAACACTACAACATGAAGACTGTGCGTTAGGAAAAAAAAAAGTCCACTGTATTGGATTGCTATTTTGATAAGAGTTATTCTTATTGTTTTCTGTTAAGACACTTGTTCAGAGGCCTGATTCCCTGTGTCTTACACACTTCCATCCATGGGTCCAGACTACTCCCCTTTTTGGACTGGACAAGAGCAGTGGTATCTGTCTTTATTATGGCATAGAGGGACACAAAATAGTTATGGTTGTGATAGAGTGATCGTTTCTAAAAGGATTTAAAACTTTACATTATAAAAACTTATTGAAGTGGCAAACAAATACATTTCGAATACAGTCAAGGATTTTTATGGGTCATTAATGTTATTGGACCAACTAAGATCCAATAAAATGGTTGGGAGAGATTTCAGATACAAATCATCCTTCTTCAGGTATTCACTTTTCTTTTTTCAAAAATATTTCTCCCCCACATATTTCCTGGACTACTGGGGCTAGAACTTCACTACCACAAAAACTGAAACATGAATTTTGAGCATTATTTTAATTGTCCATGTTGTTTTGATGAAAACATGGTAACTTTTGATGAATTTTCTGGTTCTGTTACTTTCAGAAGTGCGCACTGGTGTGGGGGGAGACACCAAAACCAGTCTATGACTTACTCTTTGACGATATCATTGCTACTCATGCGACATTTCCTAAAATGTAAATTATACACAAGGCATCAGCTATCTATTACATTTAGCCATAACAGAAAAGCAAGCACAGGAAGGGAAACCTGAAGGTTTGAAAATCTGGTGTGGCACAAACACTGTAAGAATTGTGACTCATTTCTAATGTAAGCTAACAACAGCAACAACAGAGAATACTAATTCTTCAGCCTAGCAGAAGTTACCTGACTTGGCCTTCAAAGTTTACCAGTCCTAAATGTTTAAATCATCACGTACGTTGTTTCCCTTATTAACAACTGAGGTCATAATCCTAAACTAGAAGACACCTAAAGAAAAGTGACTGAACAGTCCAACCCACCAATCTTTACATAAGTAGCAGAGAGCTTATGCAAGATCACTCAGCTCCCTAACATGAAAAAATAAAATCTTACTAACTGCATCAGGCCACCTTTCAAAACCACATCTCTCAGTTACAACTCATACTTTTCTAAAGCCAATGAAAGGATCCAAGAGTCCTAATAACCTATATTCCACTGCAAACTACGAAAGAGCTGTGTGACAAACCAGGAGTGTCCTCCATTAATGGCTAGCCCAGAAAGAGGCTAGTAGTTATTTCTCTTGCTAAAATAGTAAGAGCTTAAACTGAGGATATAAAAAATTGTTGAAATCATGCTGATGACACATATGGAGGTAAGATGTAGTTAGATGTGATGCACACAGTGAAAATACCTATTTAAGATAGATTTGTATTAAGTCCATGATTATTTTAAATTAGGGTGTGAATCACTGAAATGCATTGTTATTTTGCTGGTATAACCCAGACGTCAGTGTGTGTGCATTTGTCTCTTTTTGTGCTTAATCCACAGAAGATTGATGTGGACTATAAAGCAAAAAATGAGTGACTCTAGAAGTATTAAAGCATAATAATTTTCCAAATGCATGTGATGTGTGACTATCAGATATGCTGATCTATTTGTATCATTAATTTAAAAATATAAGGTCATTGTAAAGGTTTTAGACTGAAGTGCAAGCTTGGTGAAGTATGTCTTCATTTTGCATTTGGTGTCAATGGAACTGAAAGCCTTCTGATGTATTTGGAGCACATTTTCAACAGTACTTTTGGCAATATTAAGAGTGCAAAGTATGCACACATCTTGCACCTTAGCTATTTATTGTTCTGGGATATGAATAATATAGGTCCTAAAGTACATTTAAATGTCATTAATCAGACTTATTTGTTAATATTAGTGAGTTTGAACCAGATCTTACTCCATCTATCTGGTGCCTAGATAAGATCCTATTCTACAGTGCTCAAGCTCCTGAAAAACAATGTTAATATACCTGCTTTCACCATATGCCATAATCTTAGCTATAAGATAAAGTCAGACAAAATAGAGAGCAAGAAGAGGATACATCCACTTTTTGTAATCGGTTATTCAGGGACTCAAGCAAGGTGGAACAGGAGCACATTTAAGCAATTAAGTTCTCTTATGGTACGTAGAAAAGTTCAGATCATTCAGTTGAAGTTTAACTAGTTGATTTTCCAATGGAAATTTGATTAGTTGAGTAACTGGTTAATGTTCAATGGAAAGTTTAACTGGTTGATTTTCCAATGATTTTCCTATCCAGAAATGCAAAGGGCTATCTGTGTGCTCTTCAGGCAGCCTGCATTGCTAAAAGCACCCAAATAAGGGGACTCAGAACACATATCCCAGCATGATTTACAGGCTTTTCTGTCTGCCTGAATACAGGTGACACGAGCCCAGGGTATAGGCCAGGAATGATTGACCGGTGCCCCACAAGACCTGACGATCTACACCCCAGAGTGCTGAGGGAATTAGCAGAGGTCATTGCAGGACCCCTGGCACGGCTTTACAAGCACTTGTGGTGCTCTGGTGTGGTGCCAGAGGACTGGAAAAGGGCCAGTGTGGTTCCCATTTTTGAAAAAGGGAGGAAGGAGGACCCAGGAAACTATAGGCCAGTCAGTCTTACCTCATCTTGGGTAAGTTTTTTGGGAGAATTATCCTGGTGCATGTCTACGAGGGGCCAGCAGGGGAGATTGTGCTTAGGGGCAAACAACACGGGTTCATTAGAGGCAGGTCCTGTCAGACCAACCTGGTTGCCTTCTATGACCAGGTCACAAAATAGTTAGACGCAGGTGTAGCAGTGGATGTAGTCTCTCTGGGCTTTAGGAAGGCCTTCGACACTGTCTCTCACCCCATTCTCATTAAAAAACTAGGAGACTGTGGCGTCGGCACATACACAGTCAAATGGGTCACTAGTTGGCTGGAGGGCCACACCCAGACAGTGGTGGTGGATGGGTCTTATTCAACTTGGAGGCATGTGGGCAGTGGAGTTCTGCAGGGCTTGTCTCTCGGGCCTGCACTGTTGAACATCTTCATCAGTGACTTAGACGAGGGGGTAAAAAGCACCCTGTTCAAATTCGCAGACAACACTAAGATGTGGGGAGACGTGGGCACACTAGAAGGGAGGAATAGGCTGCAATTGGACCTGGACGGGTTACAGGGGTGGGCAGATGAGAACAGGATGGGTTTCAACACTGACAAGTACAAGATAATGCACCTGGGGAACTCCCTTCTCATCAGTGCAGAGGCAAAAAACGATCTTGGAGTCGTTATTGATGAACACGGGCCAACAGTATGGGGACGCAGAAGGCCAACTGTACCTTGTCATGAATCCACAGATGCATTTCATGCAGGTCCAAGGAGGTGATCCTTCCCTCTATGCGACACTGGTCAGGCTGCAGTTGGAGTATTGTGTCCAGTTCTGGGCACCGCACTTCAGGAGGGATGTGGAAAACATGGAGAGGGTCCAGAGGAGGGCCACCTGCATGATCAGGGGTCAGCAGGGCAGGCCCTATGAGGAGAGGCTAAGGGATCTGAACTTGTTCAGCCTCCACAAGAGAAGGCTGAGGCGGGATCTAGTAGCCATTTACAAACTAGTCAGGGGGGACCAGCAGGCATTGGGAGTGTCCCTGTTCCCCCAAGAACTACCAGGAGTGACAAGAAATACCAGTCACAAGCTGACAGAGGGTAGATGCAGGCTAGATATCAGGATGTGCTACTTCACTATCAGGGCGACTAGGATCTGGAATCAACTTCCAAAAGAAGTAGTGCTGCCTCCTACCCTGGGGTCTTTAGGAGGAGGCTAAATGAACACCTTGCCAGGGTCGTTTGACCCCAGTTCTCTTTCCTTCCTTGGTCGGAGTTGATGATCTGCTCAGGTCCCTTCCGACCCTACCAACTATGAAACTGTGAAACCTCTTCTGTCCTGCCCCCCTCTTTTCCACACACCACAAATAGTTCCTCCTTTCCTTAGGTGTCAGGCTTTCTTACTGCAGACTCAGATCTGGTCTGATGTCTTTCCAAGACCGGCAGTTGCTTCTACAGCAGGGGTGGGCAAAATGCGGCCTGGGGGTCCGATGCAGCCCACCAGGCCATTGTAGCTGGCCCATGGGGCCCCTAAAAATTTTAGAAAATTAATATTTATCTGCCCTGGGCTTACTGTCATGTGGCCCTTGATGGCTTGCCAAAACTCAGTAAGCGGCCCTCTGCCCAAAATAATCACCCACCAGGTCTACAGCAACCTGATGGCATTAGCTGCTAGGATCTTAAGGAGCATCTGTGGATCTGTGGAATCTGTGGATCTGTGGAAACAGGAGGTGGGTCCATGCAGGGCAAGTGGGGGTTGGTCCAAGTTCTCTGCAGGGAGCAGGGGTGGTCAGTGTCCATGTGGTGGGAGGGTAGATCCACAGTACCTGAACTCCATGGGGGTGGGATGGATGAAGTCAATCTGCTAGACCCCATCATCTCCTGTCTGTAAATAGGGGGGAAACAGCCCTACCATAACCTGAGAACTTTCCCCTGCCTCCCCACAAGGTGATCCAAGTAAAGATCATAGGCAGGGCTGAGAACAGGAGATAGGGGGAAGGGGGACATGGTGGATCCTGGGAACAGGGAGTTTAGGGGAGGGATGGAGTTATTCTGCCAGACCCTGTCATCTCCTGGCCCCAAACTGTGGGATCCTTTCTCACCAGGGCCTGACACCTCCCCTCCCCTCACATGGACATAGCCCAGTGACCTGGTAGAGTACATGAGAGAAGGATGGGGAGGGGAAAATTGTCCAGAGATGGGGAGGAGAGTTAATTGGGCAGGGGCAAGGTGGGCTGTGTCTGTGTGCAGGTGGAGGCAAATTGTGGGTCACTGGATTGCAGGAACAGGGCTAGGACATGTTTGGGAAGAGGGGTAATGGTTAAGGGTGCTTGGGGAAAGCAAAACTGGAGGGAGGCTAGGGAAGTTTGACATCTATGGGGATGGGGGAGGCCAGAATATTCCATGTAGTCTGTGCAGAGGAGGGACACAGGTTCCTTGGGTTGCAGGGATCCCCCTTCTTCAGCAGGAGGGCCAACACGGCCCTCTGGCATAACAAGGGGAGCTCCCCACTTCCTGTGGATTCAGGCCAGACCACAGCAAAGTCTGAGCCAAGGAAATCCCAGAAGACTTGGTAGAACTCTACGGTCAGCCCACTGATGCCCAGTGCCTTGTTGCCAAGCATCAAGTGAAGGGCAGCTGAGTACTCGGCCAGGGTGAAATCCAGGGAGAAGATCCCTTCATAGCACCCTTCACAGATGCATCTCACCTGGATCCATGAGGAGAGTGCCATCGCCTGCCAGGAGGCAGGTGATGTACTTCTTGACCCCCTACCTCCTCTCCAGGGTGTAGAAGAAGTGGGAGCCACAGTCCATCTCCCAAAGGAGCTGGACATGCAAGCAGACAAATGCATTGCAGGTGCAGTGGTCATCCAGAGTGCAAAGCTCTTTTTGCATCTCGTGACATTCTTCCCAGAGGGACAGATTAGTTGGGTTGGCAGCCAGGCACCTCTCTAGCTCTGGCACTTCCCACTCAAGCTGCTTCTGAACCACCTTCCTCTACCAGGTGTGCCCCCAAATTTAGCTGCAACAAAAGAGCCAGATGCACACCTTCCCCACATCCCACCATCTCCGAGCCAAGGGGAAAGCTGCACATTGCTTCCACCAGGCCAGGCAGAACTCCAGGAAGGCCTCCCTGAAGCTTACATCCTCCAGCACACTGGCATTAAAATGCCAGTAGGCTGACCACGGAAGGCCTGACCCCAGCGTGGCCTGGGTCCAGACACAGAGGTGATCACTGAGTGGGGTTGGCCAGATGCCAGAGGAGTGGTCCTGGGCAAAGTGTGGCAATAAGATATAACTTCAGTCCAACCAGAAGTGGCACGCCTGCTCCTCCCCTACCCTCATGTAGGTGAAGGTGTGGGGGCCATCAGGGTGACAGGTGTGCCGGATGTCCACCAGGGAGTAATCTCCCTGAGTACACCTATGGACTTATGGTGGCTTGGTTCCACTCCCTTCCTGACCACTCCTGCATATCCAGGTTAACATTAAAGTCCCTGCAAAAGACCAGGCACTCACAGGGGTTGAGGGTGCTGATGTAAGTGGCCGTCTGGAAGAAGTCCACCAATTCAGTGTTCTTCACTGGGGAATACACATTCAGAAGGTTTAGGACTAGCACCTGCACTCAGCTCCCGAGGTGCAGCAGGCAGCCTGGCACCACCCCAACGTCCTGGAGAACCACCCCAACGTTCTGGAGGCCTGGGGAGAACAGGGTGGCCACCCCACAAGAGGTGTCCAAGAGGTGATTAAAAGAGACCCTGTCTCCCCACTCCAGCCTTGCCAGAGTTGTCAGAGTCTCCTAGAAGAATATCACAGGGTACCCCCACTTTCCAAAGGAAGGAGAGCACCCGGCATCTCTGGAGCTATGGACATTGAGGGTTGTGATCTTAAAGAACCTCATGGCTGGGGGAGGTGGATTAGATGGTTCGGCAGGGACCTCCCACACCTTAACACCTGGCATGGGATCCATTTGCTTACGCAGCTCCCTCCCACAGGTAGAGAGGGCATCTAGGAAACTGCAGGCCCACCTGTAGATCTGGGTGTTGCAGCTTGAGCCCCTTGCTTTCCCCCACCAGAGTCCTATCCATGTCAAGGATGCTGTCAAAATCTCCCCAACAGTCTAAGGTGAGATGCACCTTGCTGCTGGATCACCAGGTGTACTCACAGCCAAGGAATGCAAGTAGCTCACCCCTGGGGACCACCGGGACCAAGAGGCCCTTAGGCTCCACAGAGCCCACTGGTTCACAGGCATTCTCTTCCTGTTCCTGGGGCTATGCCTGGGGAAAGTGGGGGAAGGGACACACACAAGGTCCGAAGAGACTTAAACTGGCTTACTCAGCCACACAACAAATGCCAGGACAGGGGGAGTGGATGGCAGGACTTACCACAAAAGGGAAAAACACATAGGGGAGGCTGCTAAGGCAGGTGTAAAAGATGGCTGGAGCAGTGGAGGGACTCTGTTTGTTGAAACTCAGTCCAGGAGCCCCTCAGGCCTCCAGCCAGGCACTTAGCAGCAGGGCAGCAGACAGGAAATGAGGCACAGGATCAGATGCAGTGAGGCAGCTGTGAGTGAGAGCAGGAACAAACAGCCAATTAGAGAAGAAATCCAGTGCAGGTGCAGTGCAGGGCAGTGCAAGATGGTGTAGTGGGGAATCCCACCATTCTCCTGAGGGGGAGAAGTGGCAGCACAGGTGGCAGTAGCAGCTGTCCAGGGCAGTCACCCAAGTCATGTTTCAGGTGAAAGTGAAGGTGAAGGTGAAGGTGAAGGTGAAGGTGAAGACAGGGGATGGCCTGTCACAGAAGCTGGGGCAGGCAAGGTGCCCTTAGGTGCCGGCAATGGTGGTGGGGGAGGCACCTGTAGTTAGCGCAGCCCCCCTCCCTGGGATGTGGCTTGGCAGTGGAATGGGCAGCAGGCCAGAACAGGAGTGCTGGATGCAGTGCTGGAGTGAAGTGCAGTGTGGTGCCCCTCCCCCCCAGGGGGGCAGCAGCATGTGGTGTGCATTAGAAGACCCCTCCTGTGACTGGGGTGGCAACAGATGCAGCAGGAGCAGCACACTGGGGCAGGAAGAGGCATGGCCAAATGGCCCCAGAAGCTCCTGAGGGCAAGTAGCCCTGAGCTGCTTGCCAGGGCAGCTTTT
Source organism: Crocodylus porosus (assembly GCF_001723895.1). Classification (NCBI taxonomy): domain Eukaryota; kingdom Metazoa; phylum Chordata; order Crocodylia; family Crocodylidae; genus Crocodylus; species Crocodylus porosus. Next base: position 42,347,964 of record NW_017728948.1, read on the forward strand.
TACACTGCTGGGGCCAGCATAGGGAAGATTTTTATACTGCTGTGGCCAGCACAGGTGCTGGCCCCAGGCTCTAGCTCTCCTTGGCTGCAGAGATACTGGGCAGAGTTATTTTTCCCCAAGTGGCACAATGTGCCCCACACCGAAGTGCATGTCCAGGCATGTGCGCTGAGGCAAAAATCCCTGGCTCAAATTTGTGCCGCTCCTATTTGAGCTTGCACATGCATGGATGCAATCAATGGGTGCACATGTAGACGTACACTGAAAGAAAGCTTACTGCACAGTATTTTACTGTATTTTACTGTGCAGTAAGCTTTCCGAGCATTAATTGCACATGTAGACATTGTATCCCACTGGATAGCTGTACAGGCATATTAGCCAACTGTTTTTAATTTCATCTTTGTAAATGATTAGTGCTAAAGTTGAGATATAAAGAATACAATATTCTTGGTGAAAGTTTGTAGAGAAAGAAAAAAGATACTATGTGCCTGCAGAAGATCCAAACCAAGGGAGAGATATGTTATAAATTGGTGACAGCATGTTACAAATTGATGACAGCAGGTACACTGTGTGTACAGTACAGATTTAACAAATCACATTTTACATTCAGTTTTCTAAAATAAAGTCAGGCAAAAGTAAAGAATACATAAAGAATAAATGATCCATGCTTTTGTCCCAGAGATATTAAGTCAATAGGAAATAATCCACTCCTGGTGTGTATTTTTATTGTTCACTACATCCCAAGTCATGTTTCAGTTTGCTTTATAAATCTCTAAAATGGAAGCTAGCATTTAAGTTCATGAGTTGTTCACCTTATGAGAAATTATTAGTACAAGGCCGTCATCAAGTCCCTAACAAAGAAACAACTTTAAATGAGTTTGACTTTGAAGAACGGTTTAAAATTGAGAATCTCAGCTTTATCTGATGTATATCTTATTTTATAATTATTAGAGGGTAATGTTTTTCACTTGTGAAGATAAATAGGCAAGGAGCTATTGGAAATTAAATCTTATCTACAGGCTGTATAAGTTGAAGCTTTCTAACACTAATTTTTCCAAACTAAAACTAGAACCTGAAAATATCTTTTAGAGGGTGGCATGCTATTTTGTTTTTATTTAAGTGCAAAGCTTCTTTCTCCAATCTGCTTTGTCACCTTTACAAGACAAAGAGTAATTTTGCAACATTCACTGTATAACCAAACTTCACACATCTGAACATTTTTATTGTAGGAGTCTTGCTGAAGAACAGTTCATTGGAATTTGTCATAAAAACGATTTAAAAATAGTGTTTACATGAATAATAGTGAGTAAGTTTAACATATAATAACTTAAATATGGAAAACCATGAAAAAATAATATGGAACTGAAAGTTGCTAATCTGTTGCTTTTTGTTTGGTCAAAAAGGACCAACACTTGTTTTAGGTCCAGTGCAGGTTTTTTTTTTAATCCATGTTGGGATCCTACGCACTTCATGGGCAGAACAGAATCAGATGAGGTTTAACAGGGAAAAGTGCAAGGTCCTTCATCTGGGTAAGAAGAACCCTCATCATACTACATGATGGATGGTGGTCCACTAGCTGGCACAGCATCTGAACAAGACCTGGGAGTCACAATTGACCAGAAGATGAACATCAGTGCAATGAGGTTGCCAAAAGTGCAAACAGAACTCCGGTGTGCATCAGCCGATGTGTGGCCAGTAGATCCAGGGAGGTGCTATTCCCTCTCTATGCAGCATTGGTGAGGCCTCAGCTGGACTACTGTGTAAAGTTCTGGGCACCACATTTCAAGAAGGATATGGATGAGCTTCAGGGGTAAAAAGAAGGGCTACCTGTATGGTTAAGGGCATGGAGGATAGGCCTTACGAGGAGAGACTCTAGGAACTGGGCCTGGTCAGTCTGAGAGGTGACTGAGAGATGACTGAGAGGTGACTTGATAACCACCTACAAGTATGTCGGGGTGAGTGTCAAGATCTAGGGCAGCAACTCTTCAGGAAGGCACCTCAAGGGAGGACAAAGACCAATGGGCATAAACTAATAGAGTGTAAATTCAGGCTAGACATAATAAAAAAAAATTCTCTGTAGGGGTCACTAGAATCTGGAACACACTCCCAGCAGAGGTGATGCAGTCACCCTCCTTCGAGGTGTTCAAGGTGAGACTGGACAAGCACCTTGTCGAGCTTATTTGAGCCCAGTAATCTCCTACCCGTGGTAGGGGACCAGACTTGATGATCTTACAAGTCCCTTCTTCCAGTTCAATGATTCTATAATAATAATAACAATAACAATAATAATGATGATAATAAATAGTGAAACTCTGTATGAAAAAATTAACGCAGATCCAGGCTTTTCTTATTCATTTTTTCTTTCTCAGCATTTTCTAGAGATATAAAGGGAAAGCAAAGAGAGATGCATTTTGTGCTGTTATTATGGTTCTGCAGCCCAAACATTAATAGCCCCATTCCTCTTTGGGGACACCAGAACCTATAGAGAGACTGCTAATGAAGGATAAGAGAGAATAAATACTATGGTAGTAATTGATCCTGTCTTGTGCACAGGATTTGAAGTAGGGAAGTCACAGTCATCCTTACCTTATTAACAGATGGTTCTGAGTTTTAATTAAAACATTAAACCAGGTTAAACAATACTAGCTGTTTATGTAAATGGACTCTATCAATTAACTACCATCAATTTATAAAATACAGAGTAGAAAATACAAGGTTGGTTTCACCTTATTGGCCTTAAAAACAACTTTACCAGAGCAAAGTGTTATTACTTTGTGCTGTGCCTGGCTAAAGTCTCACAGTTCTTATATTATAAATTAGAACTTGTTCTCAAAATCATATTTTCTAGCTAGTCAGATACGATATACTGTAGTTCTTGTAATCTGTTCTATAATATATATAGTTTACCAGTTCTGAAGTCATTTAGAAGACTGATTCCCAAATGACAAGCAAATATTTTAGTGCATATTATACACCTACTATCCACTATATTTGGCACATAACTACTTGGCAGGCCAAACAATTTTTATTCCCTGATGTAAATGTAAAAAGCTAGGTAAAAGCTCAGTATTATTATTTTAAGAGCATCATTAAAGTTAATCTGGTTCTGTGCTCCCACTCTCAAATGAAACACTAAAAAGGACTTCTCACTCTGCTATTTCTTCCTAAAATATGTTAATTTATTCTCCTTAGGGCTGCTGATAGAAAATACCAAACCCCTCTAGTGATATCATCTGTATCTAGTGTTCAGAATGCTTAGCTGTTAAATTTGCACCTTCTTTTGACATTACTAATTGCAATTCTCAAAAGTAATACTTGTCCATATATCTGTATTCATACTGGTGACTTCTAGATCCTTTTGGGTCTCTGTACATTACCATTTTAAATGAGTGTTATATTAATAGTACATCCATAAAAATACATTAAAATCATCCTAAGGTGACAAAAAACAAGACCTCAAAAGTTGTGAAATAACTAAGTTAAAGTTGTTTACACAACTTTATATACACAATGTAAATTTTAATATAGCCTTGGATTACATTGGCACACTTTTTTCTACAGGATGGTTTTTTAGGAAGGAAGGAAGGAAGGAGCCTGAGGAGGAGCCAGCATGAAATTTCAGCCCCAGCAATTAAAATCTGGTACAGTTAAAAGTAATCAAAATTATATGAAACTGGAAACTTATGAGATGACCGATGATGGCTGAGAGGAAGCAAAGGGAATTTTTGCAGAGAAAGGTGACATTGCAGAAGCACTACATCACTTCTCTGCATCAGTTTTTACCACAAAGCTTGCTAGAGAAGTACCAAAACCTGTTCTTTTCAGATAATGGAGATGAGACATTGTCAGAGACTGTATTGTCAAAAGAGGAGTTACAAGAACAAATTGCTAAGCTAAACAGTGACAGATTTCTAGTAGCAGGCATTGTTTAACCAAAGAGCCTGAGATAACTTACAATGGAGTGATTGAGTTGCTAAAAGATTGTCATAGATAACCTAGATAAACCAAGATGGTTTTTGTAAAGGAAAACAGTGCATCTTTAATTTCTTAGAATTCTTTTACTTTGTCAAGGAATAGGAGGAAAGGGGATCCTGCTGGATGTGGAATTTCAAAAAGTATTTTAAAAACTTGTTCATATTAAATAAGTTTTCATTGTAGAAATATTGTAAATAAGTGCCAGAATGCATTAGAAACTGGCAGAGAGAGAGAGAGAGAGAGAGAGAGAATGAGAGAGAAAGGCAAGTTTCCAGGCTACCAAAAGGTTCAATCACTAATGAACTGTGAAGGCAATGATTGTGACACAGCCAAATTGGAAGATGATATAAAATAATCCTCTTCAGTCCTGATTTTTTAGACTGTGAGGAATTCCAGCAGGAGATAACAGCTCAGCAACTGGCCAGCAGGATGACGGATGAAAGCCTTCATTGACAAATACACTGCAATGCACATTGAGATGTATCATTTTGAATTAGTCATACACATTGCTGTCTACCAAAATAAGAGTAACCATTGAGAAAAAAAAAGACTGGGCATGACTGTGGATCATTCAATGAGAAAAATTCTCAGTGCACAGCAGATGTAAAAACTATGCCCTTTCTCCCCCTCCTCTCCCCTCCCCCCCCCAGAAAACCAAACCAAACCAAAACAAAACAAACTAAAAACCCCCAAAAGCACTAGTAAACAGATGGGAAGCATTACTGAAAATAAAAATCCAACGATACTGTAATTCCACTGTAAGCCAACGGCAGCCTTTCAGCCATACCTACAGTGTTCACATCTGGTCAACATGTCTGAGGGCAAAAATGTAGGAAATAGAAAGGGTGTAAGAAAATTAAAGTCATGGAGAGGTTTACATGAAATGTGATAATGAAAAAAGCAAACAGAAGACCTGCTTAGACACATGCTTGGTGCAGGCAACTGGACCCAAGGATGTTCCAAGGTCCCTTCCAGCTTTACAATCTATGAATCTATGATAGGTTGATCAGCTCAGTGAAGGTAAACTAGTTGCCCTTGTTTGCCTTGTCTCACAATGCAGGAACAAGGAGCTATCCAATTAAAAGGGAAAAATTACCACATTACAAGGGAAAAAAGAGATGTGGTCTTTATACAAACAAAATGAAATGCAGAAAATATTGCCACAGCATAGCACTGAGGGTGGGGGCATTACAGTATTCACAAATATATAAATAAACCACAAGAACCTCCAGTTGCACTAGAGGCAGTAGGCATGCATGCATACACCCAAACACACACACACACACACACACACGCACGCACACATGCACACACACCCCCTCATGATTTAGTTAAATAATCCAGATGCAAACTTGTGGCTCTCTTACCAGACTAGAACATAATACCAGGTACAAATGTCTGAGGCTCTGACATCAAAATTTTATGCACAAATGAAACCTCATGAACTACTCCTTTGGTCACTCATCACTCCTTCTCAACAACTGATTAATTTCTTTGTGTAGGAAGGAGCTTACTAAAGTAGAACAGTTGGGGCTCTGCATTCAGCTTGTATGAAACAATCATTGTTGAAAGAACAATCATTTAGCTTGTAGGAAAGAAAGGTCCCAAGACCCTACAGAGAGAGGAAGTCCTCCATGATGTCTGGACTGTGAAGCTCAAGTTCACTGCAGACAAACCATGTCCCTTTTTCTAAAGTATCTTTACTATTAGGGAGCCAATGTACCTCCAGAGTGTCCTAGTGGGAAGGAAGTAATTATTCTTCCACTTTGTCCTACCAATCACTTAATGACGGAGGATAGGATAAATTTCCAACGGGGGCAGTTTTATCCCCAATGATTTACAGCCTGGATTCTAACACATTCCCTTGAAGCATCCAATACTGGGTATTGGCTACTGTTCCATACTGTTAAATACTCCACTCTCATAGCAGATGATATTCATGTGTGGTGAATGTTAACATTCTCCTGACTCACTGAGGTTTCTGACATGTTATTTCCCCGATAAAGGAGAAACTAAAGTGGAACTCTAGATGGCACAACTGGAAAGTCTGGAGAAATAAACTCTCAGGAGTCAAGCAATAAAGTTTTAACCAAACTATACTTTTTAAAGTATCAGCACGCCCTGGACAAGGGGATGGGTGGATTCTAACCAGTGTGCCTGGACTCTGTATGAGACTTTCATAATAGATTACAGGTTACTCTGGATTTAATGAAATGGGGCTGTACCTCAGAATTATTTTTCATGGCTATATGCAAATATCAGCATTAAGACTTAGCTGAACCCAAGGAAAAAAGATATTTTTCAAAATCCTCTTTCTAACTCTAACTGCACACTTGGTGACTATATTTTAGAGCTGTGGGAGATGCCAACCCTCTAAAACACAAGACTGAGGAATGCAAATAAAGACCATTTAACAAAAATGTACTGACCATGTGATTTTTTTGTTGCTGCTCTTTTTATATTTTCTTCCTAGTTATTTATCCCCTTTCCTGAAATCTGAAGAACACAGAGCTCTTCAGACTGCTGCTTTCCTCTCTCACATCTGGTGTCTCTCTGCCAATGAGCAGGATGACTCCTTTGGGACCGAATGAGGGAACTAATGGACATACCTAGGGCAAGTAAGAAATACACTATATTTCAGACAGAGGTGTGTTGGCTGAACATGCAGATATACCCAAAATAACATTAATCTAGCCATCTTACGGCACCAATAGAATTGAAGTTGTGGAACAAAGAAAGCATCTAGGATACTGTATGACCAATGCAACACACAGTGAAGTCCATGCTCCCAGTGTTTTATTGTATTTTTAGCAAAGTTAGCTAAATTAAAGTTAGTTTGAGTATGTGAACACATATTTTAATCATACTCATGATTGCACTATGGACATAAGCTGTGTTTACCAATACAGTACCGTTAAATAAGACCCAGGCAGTTCACTCTACCATATTGTCTCCCCAGCCTTGGCTGGATGAAAAGGAATAGCACTATTTTAAAACTGACTTAACCCACTTGAGGTAGCTAACATGATTTCTAACCTCCTTTACACCTTGAATAGATACAACTCAATAACATAAAATTCTCTATATGGAGTTGTTCTCCTTTCCCCCAACGCCACCTCCCCCCCGCAATCCAGATGCCCACTCAAAGAAGCTTCCTACATGGTAGCAGTTCTTAAAATGTGGAATTCTTGTCTGTCTAGGCACAGAGACACTACCTTATCATGGTAGTATTGGAGTGATGTTGTAGCCATGACGACCCACAAAACATATGAGAGGCAAGAATTTTTGTGGGTTATACCTTTTATTTGACTAACTACATGGTTGGGGCAGACTTATGTGAGTTTTTGGGTACCAATGAAAGATATCACTTACAAAAATCCTAACCAACTGATGTCATTCAATACTCTGATACAGTCCTGAAAATGTGGCTTTTATTTAAGGGATTATTTCTGAAACTGGTATAAACAAGACATTGACCCTAACAATGAGGCAAATCAGAAAATATAAATTAATTTCAAACTATAATTACAAACAATTTGGCTTCTGGCATTAAGCAATATACCTTTGAACATGGTGTTAGATTGAAATTTCAGTGGGTCTAGCCAATCAGTGGATTGAGATAATCATGCAACCTACATAACTTGCCATTTCCGTACAATAAAATGGTAAAAGCCTAACTTTTTTTTACTTGTAGAATGGTGCTTTTTCCTTCTCATTCTGCCTCTTTATGCAATATATTTTGTTAAGTTTAGATAGCATATTAGGGGATTATTTTAATGCCTTTTTTTTACCTTGCTGAACAATCAATCCCCTTGATTGTCCCCAATTACGCTAGTACTATAAAACTGCCTTTAAAGTTTATACATATGCAGCGTGCCACTTCATTACCCAATTTTCCATCCCTACAAATCAACATCTATTTTCTAATAAATAATTATCTGTTCATCCAAAAGCCTGAAGAACTGACAAAAAATGCTATACCTCCCATATGCCAGCATCATTTTCATACCATGCCTCCTTTTGCAGGTCCTGCTATGTTAATGAGTGAAAGCTGCAGCACCATGATAACACTTATACACAATGGACTCCCAGCAAGGTCCTGTCAAAGCTATCGCCTAAAATAAGAATCCAATATGGGAAACTGGCTTTAATTGCATTGTAAGGACATCATAGTGAGCCTGTAAAACTGAGAGAGATACAGAGCTTCAAAAAGCTTTGGAGTGAATTTCATCACATTTTGGACATATGCTGTTTGTTAATTTAGAACTGTGTTCAACATACTGGTACATTTACCAGGAGATTTTAGAACAACTAACTGGGAGACAGACGTTGATTTTGACAAGATTACAAAACTGAAAAAAAGCTACATTTGTTCCTTGATAACTAATAAGCTCTGCCAACTTGTTCTGTGTTAGCTTCTTCTTTTTTTTTGAGGGGGGGGAAGGTAGAGGGGGATGACAATCCTTACATTCTTTTTTAATTCTATAATTGTTCTGCATTTTAAGAAATTAGAACATTTGCAGTTCAGTACTTTATGTCATCACAAATGATATTTTATGTTTATTTATTGATGCATTCGTCTATTATGATTCAACCAGATTTCAGCATGCTCAATAAGGAGGAAATAACAGTGGAATTGATATTAAAGAAATTCAGAATTCCACCTTGCTAATGGTACACTACAGACATGTTGAGGACCCTGACAGATTTAATGGAGTAGTTTAATATCTGAAAGGGAAAAAAAACCTAGCAGCTAAATGTTTCTGCCCCTTTTAGTTGTGTGGCAGAATAAAAATTCATAGGGAACCTGCTGAGAGAAGATTCTGTATATTTTACCTTGTGCTATATCCTGCTCCTGCTTCAGAGGTATGTGAATTGTACAATTCCTGCATTTATAGAATTATCAGCACAGCAGCAACTGCATAGACGCTCCATGCATTGAAGCATAGAAGCTCTACTGTACTGCTGAGTACACGATGCACTATGGTGATGTGCAAAAAGACTAGGGTTGTGACTGTGCAACAGTGACCCAATCCTGATTAGGATCTATGAATGGAACCAAAATATTAATATTAAAGTGTATTAGTAGTAAGGAATGTGTTGCAACACAATCACAAAAACAATCCACTTTGTTTCTTTCTTATTAGTCATTTTATATATGTATATACAAAGTAAGGGTAAAAACAGTAGGAATTCACCAGGTTCATGTTTTTAACAGATGTTCATGACTCCGTAAGGTCAAGGAAGCAGAGTTTTAGGTATGTTGAGCTTTAAAACTCTTTTGAGGATGATTGCACACATATATTTGTGTTCTCAGTTCTGCAAACATCAGCGTCCTATCTTCTGCTTCCCAAAGCATCTTCCCTATTTTCCACTTGAACTCTACATTATCTTCTCCACTTCACCTATCAGCTATCACAGTCCTTCCCTTGCATTCCAGCAGTAACAAACTCTGCCTGAAACCCATTTCCTCACAATTTGTACACACTTTCTGCATTATCTTTTGCTTGAGTCTACATTATTTTCTACTGCATATCCTCAGTATCCTGATTAGCAACCCAAACACATAGCTGGTGTATAGAAGATATTAAATTATTATTATTCTTCCCCTGTACACCCTGGTGCTGCTGATGTGGAAGCTAAATGAATCCTTTTTATGGGATATGGTGCAGATTCCCCTTTCCTCTGGTCAGTCATACTTTCCCACATACACAGCAGGTAAAGTGATGATTGCAAATTTTGTAAGCTCCTTTTCCAAAGACTAGGGAAAAAAATGTCATAAGCAACCTTAGCTGTGTTAAAAAGCAAGCATGAGGCAACACAATCAGGACAAAACGTGTTAGGATAATGGTGTAAATTGCTTCAAGAGAAGAGATTCTAGTGAAGGAGGATGTGTAATGGATGAAAACAAGGAACTTTTCCATATCTAGAGTTGAAAAAGGGTCATGAAAGGAGCCAAAAGAGTTCACTGAGAGATGAAGGCAAAGGTATCATGAAGGGAAAGTGTTCAGCTAGCAATAATCACATTTCAATTCAACGTTGCAGGCTACAACATTGCAGGCTACTGTAACTACTCTTTACACAATTTCAACTCTTGTGACAATCTCATTGAGTCAGGTTTTGTCCTATTGTGTATTTCATGCAGCAGTTTACTTTGCATTATTTCAACAACATCCTTTGTTCTTTTGCACAAGTGTTTCCTGGGGACAAGCAGCAGTGGACCAATATGCAACACTACTGTTTGTCCCCAGAGAAATGCATACTTCTGCACATGTGGATGTGCCCACAGGGTATAAACCCCCTGACAGGGGGATTCCAGGCAGGATCAGAGGAAAAGCAAGAGAACTAGATTGAAAATACAGTGTTAAGGAAGGGAGAAAGTACATAGTTGAAAAGGAAAAGGAAAAACAGTTGAAGCTACAAGAAGAGGAATAGGTAGAGATAACAAATGAAGCAGAAATATGATACAAGAGAAAAGAGAAAAACTTAGCAGAGAACAGAAACTTGAACGTAATTGCAGTTTCATCTCCAGCCCCATCGCTGGTCTCTTTGAGGAGTCTACTATCAAAAATGTTAAGCAGTCCCCAGTGCCACCATATTTTTTTTTTTTTTTATTTCTCAGTTATTTAGAGTTTTGGGTATACCTTAAATCAAATAGTAAAAATTATGAGATGACTTTATGCCTGGTTTGTCTTCCCTTACTTGATCTTTGGTTCCATGCACTTTGCCTACACATTCAAGAAACAGAAACGGGATATAAAGAAGTCCTAATCAGGCTTTGAAGATTATCTGTCAGTGGCAATTTAGCCAATCATAAAGTCACTTTGACAATACTGTATAGACAGCGAGACAGGGACAAAAGAGGTCAAGCCCAGCCATGCTACATTTTGGTGATTTCTACATTACTGTCAGTCCAACTTCACTGAACAGTAAAATTTTCACTAGAAGTGAATGGGCCTCCATTTACAGCACTAGAGAGAGCAATGGATAAGGATCCAGAGCCAGAACTCCCAAGAAATATTTTTTCTCTGCATAACTAAAAAATGAATAAAAAAAATGAGAAAGCAAGTTGTAAATGTACTTTGTCTTTAAAAAGATATGTTTTGGTCCCTGCTTTATTAGTATGGCAAGATGCCACTGTTTTTATTTATAGTTATTTATTCTTCAGGTATTGACAACACATATATATCTACAATGCAGAATAAATTCAGAAAAAAATATATTTTTATCTCTTCTTTGTGTTTGTAAATCTAAAATGTGTTCAATACAAGCTTGATTAAAAAAAGGTAAGCAAGCAAAACATGCAAGCAAGAGTACAAATCAAGAGTGGGAACATACGAAATTTTAGCAACAAAAAGAACTTGGCATCATGTCTAGATCTCTGCTTCCTCTTGGGATAAGTTAATAATTATAATCTATGCTTATTAAAAATATTGCATTCAATTGCTCCTGTTTTTGCCTTCAGTCATTTTTTGTCTGTATAATCTACTGAGGGTGTAAAAGAATTTTGCACACATGCCTTTCTGGCCTGACTCTGCCTTGGCTTTAGTTTATTCCCCTCAATTCTTGAATTTGATAAAAATTTTAAATGAATGTTACCCTTTGCAACTCTTGTGAGGCACTTGCATACTTTTGCAGAATGGCAGGCAAAAACGGGTTGCGGGTGGGAGTGGGGAATCAACTGTTTGAATAATGCTTGTTTCTGTTGCTTTTCCAGTTCCATAACTTATTTCCTGTTGGCTACTCCTGTGATGTCATGGATTACTAAGAGGCTATGAATAATCCTGTACAAGAAAAGAGTTAGAAAAACAGGCACTGCTAAAACACAAGGGTATTGTTATGAGGTTAATTGAAAAGTAAATTCATCTTAAAGACTACTGTGCACTCCAAATTGTCATTTCTATTGTCAGTTAGAAACCAGTGATTCTGATACGAACCTGTGGTTATACATTGCTGCAGATGATTTCTTTTTGCCTTCTGAGGAAGGTAATAAACTGAGGGATTAAAAAGGAAAACCCATAATCAGAACTTCAGTTCTTGCCCTGACTCTGCCACTGATTTTTGTTAGAAGTGCCACATTATCTACTTGAAACTTTCATTTGTAAAAATCAAGAAAATGATATTCACAGTTCACTAAAAATCATATTAGCCCTTTATTATGTTTACAGGCTGGCCACACCCATCATGGATTCGACTCATTCACAATCTGGAATTATTCTAATGAATTATTATATATTATTATTTATAATGCATTTACGTGTATATACTTCAGCCTCCACATTGTTAGCAGAAATTGGTTGCTGAGGGTTGCTTAGGTGTGCACAAACTACAGTTTAAAACTGGAGCAGCTGTGACTGGATGAAATAATCACAAATTATGTTTCTATTCCCTGACTGGCTTGGTATAAACCTTTAAATCTTATTCCTGGGGAAAACATTTATAATTACAAATTCATAATCTGAAATACTTGCTTAACATTCTTAACAATCCTATCAGTTCTGTCGTTAATGTTTTTGAAATGAGAGTATTCTCTTCTGTGCAGAAGACAGAACAAAAAGGCTATGCATTCCTCATATGCAACTTAAATGATCAAAGTGCTTAAGTGAGGCTCAAACAAAGCAAAGATTTTGGCCTTGGCCTTTAAAAAATGGAAATTTTACTCAGGGTCCATCCAAAAGGCAGACCTTGAAAAAACATGATTTTCAGCTCTGATGGGAGCTATTTGACAGCAAATCTCAGCTTTCACATATCTGTCTTTAGCCCATTTCCTTGTACAGATAATCTGAAAATTGTAACATTGTGCAAATCCAGTTCTAATCTTAAAAGTGGTTAAAAATAGTCATGAACCTTCCTTTAGGAACCATGGGCAGGTCTCTAAACACTGGTGAGTTCACCAACTCAGTTCATGACTGTTACGGTACGGACAATTTCAGGAAACTTAATGCAGTCAAAAACAAGTCTCCTCTACTTGAAAACCTGAAGTATAGTAATGTTTATTGAGAAACATTGTGGAGCCACAAGAAGAACAAATCAATTTAACTGGAGATAAAGGGTGGGAACAAGCATTGGCAGGACTCGTCTCAGGCTTAAGCAGCTTAGTGTAAACCACCTAAACCTGAATCAGGATCCCATGAATGCAACTGTTTGCTGCTTACCTCTAAAGTTTGGCACATTTTCCAGTTTCTGAAACATGTTAACCTTATACAATAATCTGATATTTTTCAGATGATTTATAAAGGCAAATTATATTACTATGCTTTAAGAAACAGTCCCCTCAGCTCACAGAGTGATGTCTTTTGGAAATGCTTGTTCTAAAGTAAGTTCATTCCAAACCTTTTACCCTTTTTACCACTGCTCATTTCTCTTAGAATTGTAAATTATTTCCTACTGTTACCTATATCACTAAACCATCTACCTATGAACCTTTTCTATTTCCTCATCTCCAAAAAACCTTAGGCAAGTAAAAGGAAATAGGCATTTATTCTTTCAAAGGTCAAATGTTTGGGTCCTTATTTTTCTGTGGTTATGGTATTGAAACTTGCTGTTCAGCATGTAAACATATTCATTAACTAATACATCCTAGAATGATAAAAATCCAAGTTTGTAAATTTAGTAATCTATTGCTATTTCCTTGAATTATATGTATTCATAGGTCTGTTCCTTTTTCTTCTCCTAATTAAATGTTATACTTAAGAGTTTCCTAAACAATATTACTTTACTTTTCCTTCCAGGTACTTACTGAACTTGCCACCCTAGCGTTTGTCTCTTTTCTTTTTTTATGTGATGCCTTCTCCTCATTTATTTTCTTTGAAAAATAATGTATCCAGCTTTTTATGGACTAAAAGTGAAAGAAAGGAAAGGTATATATTTTAACTCTTCCTATAATACACAATATAAGTTGTTTCATGAACAAGTTAATGTTCTTATGGAATGCTTCATGTGTCAGAGTAATAGATTTTGCATCTTATATGGCAGTTGTTCTTTCCTGCTGTCTTCCTCCTTTTCTCCCTCCCATTTATGAACTGTTCACTAGCCACTTCCTTAAATGTGTTTTTTGGATAATTCTATTTTGGTATTTTAGTCTTTTTTTACATTCTACTTAGATTTAAATCCCTGCTCTCACTTCGATGGATAAAAAGTCCAGTGTTGCAAGGTATAGAAAGAGAACTGAATGTGTTAAGGAGCTTGGTCAGGAAAACTTAAGGATGTCTTGAAAGTGCTCTAGACCTCACTGAATGACATCCCAAAAGACTATCTTGTCTGCAGCACACATATATATATCAATCTTAGATTATACAAGAACTATATAGTTTCACAATGTTGTGCTACCTGTTCTGAAATTCAAAAGCTGCATTATCAAAGAGATACTATGAATATATTATGCTATCAGAATAGAACTGAAACTCAAGCAATATGGAAGAACCAAAAGTCCTGTCCTACAGAAGATTCAACTGAACAATGGAAGAAAGTGTTTTTAATGGTTGCAGATTTTTTTTTAAATTCATAGAAATCTAAGATCCTTTATTCCTGCTCATGAATATGACAACAGAAATCCATGTGAGTTTATAAAAATATAATGGATGATATCTATAAAAATGCATAATTTTCTCAAATCTGTCCAAATATTAGGTGAGAAAATACATGAATATGTAACATTTTAACTAATTTTGTCACCAAACTTCTCTTTGCTAAAGCCCCAAAATGAGTTGAGATAGGCCCTTGCTCCTAAGATCTGCCTCTAGCATGCTCAAGGACAGTGGCAGGTGATACTCTCAGTATGGCTTCGTTATCTCATTTTTCATATTGGTACATGCAGAGTGGTAGCAAAGTGCAGTATAGCCTTGAGAGTAGTGTTCCTGGGTGTGCTGTGGAAGTGGTTGTACAATGTCTGTAAAATTCATAAATAAACCTCCCTTGTTAACAGGAAATAAATTGAAGCGCAAGCTTGTAAGAACAACATTGAAAAATAGCTCCTAGAAGAGTATTATATAAAAGTTAACTGAACCATGAATATGAAGACAAAAGCTGGATGGGGAAAGAGACAAACTGAACCTCTCTGGGAAAAAAAAATTCTTCAGGAATGTAAACATGATGCCTGAAAACCTGCTTATACATCGCTCTGTAATTTCACATGAAAGAAAAATGTACAAATGTGGGATTGCTAGTGGTGGAACTGAAAAGTTGCACCTTGGGCAATAGTAAGTTAGAGATGCTGTAAACAATATCAAAGACTGGACCATCACCCCAGGGATCTGAAATACAAATCACTCTGCTATGTGAGTGCCTTCCACTCTTAAAAAAAATCACTCAGCAGATGTACATGAAAGTGTTATTGTAGTCTCCCATCCTTGGCTAGTCTACCCAGATGCCTAGGGGCTACTGGATCAGGGCTTGTCCATGTTAGATGATCTTGGGGGGGATTCAGGAAAAGAGATCAATGGAAAATATTATTTACGTAGAAGGACATCCAAGTTTAACGCTCCATTCATTAGAATGAAATACTGTATCCTGTAACCTACAGGAGAGAAAATTCATTATTAATAGAGCTTTAAACAAACATGCATTCATGACATCAGTTTGCCATCCTTAACTACACCCCTGGGCACCTTGTGAATAATTTACGAGGTGATGAAATATGTGACAGTTGAAAAGAATGGAAATTCACTAAACAGACTCCTAGAAAAAGAGAGCTTTGTCGAACATACTTTACATTCTGTTAATCTGTTATCGAAATACAGCAGTTATTCATTGAGAGAAATAGAGCAGTGTGTTTTCAATGAAGCATATCCAATAGCTTTTTTGATAATATGGGCTTTTTTTGGCCTCGTTAAGCATTTGCAAACTGGTCTCTCTATTATCATTATAATGAAAGGACAGTCCATGGATTAATTCTTAAGTATGATTTTGTTGTGGTTTGATTTTAGTAATTGGTATTGAATATTAGAACTTCAGAATTGTTCATTGGTCAGTAGACAATTAAAAACTTTACTTGAGTGAACCATGACATCCAGCTTACAAACTTCACAAGTACTGAATACAGTTGAACCAAATTACAGCTTTAGTGGTTTTCACAAAATAATCACTATTTCACCAATACATACAAGATTTAGTTAAACAGAGCCAAACACTACAGCATGTTGAGCGTTCTCAACTATAACGAGACATGCTGCTGCTCCTATGAGATGCACAGCATTTCACAGAGAGATAGAAAATGCTCATCTGGAAGGCTGTGGCAATTTTTTTTAATTGATCCTCAATTGCGATTAGGACTGCAGTAAGCTGGTATAATTTTATAGCTGCATTGAAACACATTCTAGCTTGGTTGTGCACCCCAATAAGAGATGCACAAGCTTTTCTTCTTCTATTCTGGAGCACACTAGAGCTGTTGCCTCTCACCCACTGTCTCTGGTGGGGAAAAAAGCACATGTGGCAGGAGTAGGGTCTTCCCCTGTTCTTCCCCAACAGTTCCTGGAGTGTGGTTAGCATTAAAAAGAGAGCAACAGATTCCATCTTCATGGCTTCAGCGGATTTTTCCTCTCCTAACTATGGAGCAGCTCTCCAAAGGCTGTGTGCCTGAGGCAAAATTTCCTGACAGACCTGCTGCCCCCTATGGATTACTGTGGCATAACCGCCACAAGCTAGCACAGACTGAGACAGAGCCATAGGTGACAATACAAGGAAAGGAAATGATTCTTGTTGGGTAGCCTTTCCTTAATGTTCTCAGAAATTATTAGGAAATTAAACTTTGGAACCAATACTAACATAGGTTGTCAAGAAAACAATATTATCTTTCATGAATTTAATAAAGAACACCCAAAGCATCCGAAAGAAGATAGCAGAACCCTTTACCTTTCAATAATTCTTATCAAATCTCGAGAGAATATTAAATTTTTTTATGAGATGCTGTATGTGTGTCACGACACAAAGCAAAGCATATTGTTCAGAAGCCGGAAACTTTTCTTGAGGCAACAACCACCATACGTTATCAGTCATCATAACATTACAGGAGACCTCTAAAAGTAGTGCCATGGGCGTCATTCAAAGCAAAGAACTTACAGACATTCTGCATTGGTGGGAATGACCTTTTTGACAGATGTACCACAGATTAGCCCCACACCACTGGAGTGCCACTCCAATTGCTTTCCCTTACCCTGTCTGCTGCTTCCTTCTTCCTGCCCTGTGCTTCTTTACAAAGCTGCTGGTCATCTTCTTGCTTCCTGCTGTATGCTCCCTGACTGATCGGATGCACTGCTTTCTGCTCCCTGTCCTATTTGCCACGGTGCCGCTTCCCCCTCCTCAGTCTGCTGCTAGAATTAGACTGTTCACTAAACAGTTCACTAAACTGATAGCCATTTGTTTGACTTACAGCGCAAGATCTGACAAGGCCCTGAATGAGCCAGTAAACTCCTTTAAACACCTAACCATAGTGTTTCAGATTATTAATTGGAAAACTGGGGTACTGAAATTCAGTAACCGGTTTTGAACATGTGCCCTGGGCTTCATTTTGTTTTGTTTTGGTTTTGGTTTCCTTAAACCTCCCTACTCTCCGGAAAGAACATTTCAGAAGAATAATGCTCAGTAGATGATCTCCATCTTAAAACTATGCAAAGTAAAAAAAATATTAAAAAAAACCAAACTCTTTAACAACAAATAAAATAATTAATGTGTTAAAATTAACATATTTTTAAGAGCACCACTGTTTGTTTATATTTTCTTCCTGCTTTACAATACTCCGTTGCTGAACCCATTACTCTGTTTTGGAGCAGTTTTGTTTTCCATATTATGTTTTGAGATTTGCTTTGTAAAATTATCTAGTTTTTACAAACTTTGGGCTCTGCCAGGGGATCTACCTGATATCAGCGGATGGAGGGCAATAAACAGAACTTTATATTTTTTACTCTAAGAAAAAAAAATCATATTTCTCAAGCACAGTAGATAGGCTGCAATGATTTACAAGGAAATAATTTTACTGAGGGGTTTTTGGACCTGGTTGTATCATATAACATGAGAAAAAAGTTTGATTGGTTTATGATTTCACTGGAAAACTGAGGGAAAATTAATTCTCTTTAACTCAGTACTTGTCAGACCCATTGTTGTTATTTATAATATACAGATCTAACACTGTTCTTTAAGTCCAGAGATATTTTAAACTAATAAAACATGTATTAGTTTAATAACAATGTTCAGAATGATTGAAATAGTATAAATGCTTAAGCAGAGGCATTCAGAGTTGGTATTCAAACTGAGGTCAATTTAACTAGAATTCATAGAATACTTAACGTCACCAAATAGTCGAACAGTCATACGAAGAGAAATTATCATTCTGATGTAATGTGAATAGATTCAAGCTTTTCAGTGTCACAATGACAGATTGTGATTGCATTAAACAAGAATTACTATGAAATTACAGTATTGTTGATGTCCACATATCGTACTTTTCCTGCACATTTGACAAAACACAGAGTTGACAACAAAAGTGAGTGAAAGAACTTCAAGGAGGTTAGAACAAGGAAATGTTCAACGGCCCTGGGCTAGGGTAGGTAATTGCCTACTGTATCTATACATCACATAACTCTGGTGGGTCAAGTATTTCTGATTACTTTCTTAACCCAATACCCTCAAAATCTGAGAGGGAATGAGATTTAATGATTTACACATGAGCTCCTCACTACCAAAGCAAGGTTACAACTCCCAGGTGCATAGCTACCGCTTTTCCTTCTTGCCCTTATGCTGGAGGCTGACCTTCCCTCCAAGTAGCGCAGCTTAGTACTTAGCCACCTTGTGCAGCCTTCTAGCACTTGTGCTCCCAAAAGTACACCAACAGTTTCTTTAGAAAAGGGCCTATAACTAGGTTTTAAAGGAGTCTCCCTTTGTTGTCATAAAGAGAAGGGGTAATATGGCTGCTGTGCCAGTAACTAGGCTTTAACTCCAATGTTTATTATTTTATTAATTTGAATTACAGTCCAAATCTTAGCAGCTAAGAGTTGGAGAGTTTTGATGGACATTTTAGCAGAAGCACTAACTTCAGTTTAATGGTGCATACTGTCATCTGATGAAGTGAGATCAAGTCTATGAAAGCTTATGCACTCTACATATCTTATTAGTTAGTCTGTAAAATGCATATTTATCCTGCCTTTTGTAATAGGTATTAACATAGCCAAACCTGAAGGGCAATAGGAATTCATTGGTAAAGAGAAGGAACTTCCATATAGTGAAATGATTGGAGATTTTTTGCAGTTACTATATACAAATAGCAACTTAAAGGACATGTCTAAATAGTCAAAGAACCATGTTAGGGAGTGTCATCTTAAAGCACTGCACAACTTCATGCTTGCTTCACCCTGAAAGGATGTAACTTCTCTAAGAGTGATATTGGGTTTGCATCAATAAGCATACCCAAGACAGAAACTTTAGTGCCTTATGAACAGCACCATCCTAAGGGCATCTATATTACATCCTTTTGCAGCATGGTATGCAAAGAATGGGAAGTGTTTTGATGATGCAGACATGTCCTTAATTTTCTGTGGCTCCCAAACTGACATGACTGACTACTGGCTTTAATGTTTGGGGGTCTTCAAGGAATGTCTGATTTTTTTTTAATCTGGCTGCCAGTATGGATTGGACTGGGAACTGAGATGCCCAACAATAACTTCCCTATCACTTTTGCTCAATCAACATATTTCTTGATCTCAATTCTTTCTCCAGTGATAGACTCAACAGATGTAGGAAGAGCAACAAAAAGGCAAAGAACAGGCAGGGAAAGGGTTGCTTTTTGGCTGGCATTTTCAGTGGCATCTGCTGGAGGCATTGGAGGCTGAATTCTGGACTCTTGGGTATGGGAAGCAGGAAAATGAGATATTTTTGTTGTAGATATTTTAAAAATAAAATGTAATGAAAATTGATTAGTAGTGCCATGCGACTCTTGAGGAACTTATATGAAGTTCGCAAAGTGTTAGAGCATATCAAGATTTTGAATAATTAAATTAAATTAAAATGATTTTTGTGTAGAATGTAATAGTTTTCCAAGAAAAGCCCAAAATCTAAACCTGAGGTATACTTGTTTAGTTTTTCAATTTTAGCTTTTAAAAACCTGAAAGATTTCCAGGACTTAAGTTTGAAGTGGGGAGAACCTGAAAATATTAAAGGAAACAGAAGGTCTCATGAAAATTCCCATTTACTTTTACATTATTTTTCAGAAAAGATGTTAAGAAAAGTTTTCATTAAGTTCTGGCTGGAGCTGTTCTTCATATAGCATCAGGCAGAGTGAGCTAAGTACCCTCTACTGGAACACACAGCTACTTCAGAGGTGAGAGTTGGGTATGTGAAAGAATTCTCCAGATTTTCATTTTTGTTTAAAGACCAAAAAATTCACCTCCCACCCTCCAACATCTCTATACCATTGTAAGAAGGAGGCAAAAATGAAAGAAAAGAGAGACACTAAAACATGTATATCTAATTTTCACCTTGTGGATAGCTGAAAATTGTTGTGAGAAATTTTTAAAATATATATTTTTAATTCAACATTTGTCATATAAAATGTATAGTATTTTTAACCAGCATCAAAACAATGTCATTGTTTTACTATGGTTTTCAACATATTATATTTATATCTGGTAACACTGAATCATGAAGCAATGTCATCACAACACAAACTTTACATGTAATTAGTCACAACTTTATGTAACTAATTCACAGTTCTGTGAAACTTCATAAACTGAGTGAGCACCCCTTCAACTTTTTAGGTTATTTTGTTGCTTAAATGTTGTACAAAATTCCCAAGTGCATGAATGATAAGACCCTCTACAAAACCAACATTTTTAACCTTCCCCTCTAAACAACTTCAAATTATCCTGCAGCAAGGCCACAGTATACTATTACCTGTTCTCCAAAGAAAGAAAAAAAACCAAGAAAAATAAAGCCAATTGATTGTCTCTTTCATTATACTTTTGAAAGTGTGGAAGTTCAAATTTTCCTTCAACTCTGAAGTACCAAATGTATGTCAGTCTCCCTACAGAAAGGAAGGTTCAAAACCATATATTTCATTAGACTATTTGCATTTAGAACTAATTATTAGTACTATTTCAGTTTCAACCAGATTGGGCTGCAGCCATCTTTCCAAGCAGATGGTTATCAATAAAATAGGCAGAGATGGAAGACGCTGCTGCTCTAATCTGAGAAAAACTGTCATCTAGAGTGATTTATCATATGCACAAGAGTCATAAAAATACTGAATGATACTGAATGATCTTTCTGAGTGGCACAGTACATTATATGAGTATTGAATAACAGAAGCTGAGATAAGAACCTTGTGCTACATCACAAACTAATGGAGTAGAATTACATACAGAAGTCCCAAAGAACTAAAGTTCTTTATCGTGCGGCTGGGGTGGGGGTGTAGAAGGGAGGGAGACAATTTTCAAAGACAGAGGAAGGGACTTCAGAAGAAAGAAAATAACTTTATTTATGGAGTAAAAACAAGCCTTTTCTGAAATATCTTCCATTGCCAGTTCAGATTGATTCAGTTATACCCATATTACTATATGTAGCTATTGCTGTTCTATGTCATGCTATTTCCATCACCAGCATTGCATTGCAATACATTTTAATGCACACAAGTACTTCTTTTTGTTCCAAACACATTTATTCTACCTGATTACATAAGAAGTTAAAAAAAATGGGTAGTGATACACTATTAAAACCTAATTGTAAAAAGAATAAATATGCATCTGCCTGGATGTAACCATACATCCACATTCTCAAAATGGTACATTCCTCTCCTTTCTATCCTACTCTGGCTTGCCCAGCTGTCTTTAAAATTGGAGGGCTGTAGTCTCTCAACTGTCTTCTCAGCTGAGTGTGTCAGAGAGTGGGGCATGGAGTGCTGAAGAGATGGAGATGGTGCAAAGCACTGTAGGATGCAGGAGGACTGGCAACCCCATACAGCACTCTCTTGCATTGCCACTAGAAATAAGGTAAATGCGTTAATTTGACCAAAATGATGGGAGGTCTGGGAGAGATGTTTAAAAAAAAGAGGACTCGCCTGTTGAAAACAGGATGTTTGGTCAATCTATGCATGGGAAGTCAGGTCTATAAAAGAAAAGGTGAACATGAGGCACCAAACAGCTATTTTCATAGGACACTTCAATAGCATTTTCAAATCCAAGGACTTTAATTTTCAGCTGAAATATCAAAAACCCTTATTTTTGCAGAGATGAAGGGAGAAGTCCATTTCTCACCCATCAACAAGCAGAAATTCTGCATGCTTCAAACCTCCAGGAAATGCTACCTTTCACAGAGAATATTACAATGCCTCCCATAACTTTGACTGAAAAGATCTGCTCAGTCAGTGGCTGTATTTAACTGCACACTGTAGCTAGCTCAAAGCAAGATAACTGAGATACTAGAAGCAACTTAGTTTCCCTGGCACAGTTATCTTTGCAGACTAATTTTCCCGGCATTTCAAACCATGGCTACACATCTTCTGATATCTGACCTAGGTCATTTAGCAGTGTGCAGTGTAGACACATCCAAGGGTATAGCATTCAAGGATACCCTCCAAGGATATTCTAAATATTCACTGGTCTTCTTGCCCTTTCTGGAATTGATAGTCCCACTAGCAGCACCAATTAACAGTATCACCAGAGACATGTAAGGACTATAAGATAGATTTGGTTCCTGTGGAGCCACTGCAAACTATTCTCTTGTGGACCTGCCACCACAAGCACCCACATTCTTACTCATAGGGTGTGTCTACATGAGATGTGTTAATGCTCATTAGCCTAATTTCATGTGCATTATGGGCATATGGCTACATATATACACCCTTAATGCACATTAAAAATGGTGAAATTGGGCTAATCACATTTAAATTTGATACCTGCAAATGCAAGTATCAATTTTAGGTGTAATTACTTAAAGTGCATTAGTGCACATGTAGATGCACCCTTTGAGTGCATTAACACATATGTAGACACATTAACTTAAGTGTCCAGTCTGCCCAGCCACTAGAGGCACATAGCAGGGCTGCAAAGACTTGGTACCAACTTTAGTGTCAAGCTGCCGCATGTGTAGACACTTGCTAAAAATTTATTAATGTACCTTAGCTTAATGCATATTAAATTTAGTCACACTTAAATGTTCATGTAGACACACCCATATAGTTTCAAGTACCTGCAGCAAATTGTTACTGATTAGTTATTTTACAACTGTGGGAAATATTTACAGTATTTGACACATTCCTTTCAAACCCCAGCACTATGCAGAGCTAGCCTATTTTTTTCAAAGCTAGAAACCTAATTGCTCTCTTTTAGAGTTTTCGTATCGTTAATCCCATTTTCAGGCAAAACTGGTCCAGTTTGGAACAAAGCTATGACAGATTATGCAGTTTCTTTAATAAATAGCCAACAAAATTAATCATTTCAAGAGAATACTTGATATTACTTGATAGGTTGACTGAGTTTGGCTTGAAAATGATCGGTTTGTTTGAATACAAATTTAACAAAGAAACTTGAGAGGTAGGTAGAGTGAGCTCACCTGGATCAAAATCAAACAAAATTGTTCCCACAGACCCCTGCAGAGTTAACCAGACAGATATTTCCATGGTGCTATGTTTTACTGTCAGTATAAACAGTCAGAAAAGAATGGTACAAGTGAAGAGGAGAGTAAAGTTGATATGAAAAAATGTTCCCCCAAAGATAAATAGCAGAACAAAAGTTATTTTATCACTGGCTGGCCAAATACCTCAGGGACGTTGACTTGTTGGATAAAATGAAAAAACAGAGAGGGCAAAAAGGAGCTGATAAACTGCTGCATTCAACAAAAGATAAATGACCACAATGGTCTGGCTTCTACACTTAGGAGCTGCTGAGAGCCTTTTTTATCTTAATGAAGAATGCTGTTTTTACATTTCTGCTTTCAGCCTGATTTTTTTCAGAACCTGTTATTCCCTTTGAACAATTAAAGCTCAGATAAATACAAATAGACAAAATGGATTCAATTTCCCAATAACTTCCTAGAATAAACTATATTTTCCATATTGTTATTGTATATACAAAAAGTATTTCATTTGAACACTAACACAAATTCATCACAATGTTCTAAATTAAAAGGGATTTCATACACTCTCCTCTACCATAAACCCTGATTCCCAAAGTGCTGTTTCATAAGGGGTGACTGTCAGCAAAGAATATTAATGAAAAAGAAATTTAGACAAAGCACAAGAAACTAAATAAATGTTTAGATCTCAAGGCTCAACTCAGACACATACATTATTGTAGCAACTTCCTCTAGCACAAAGTCAGAAAGGATTTTACAGTGTTCCTTCCTTTGACACTTGTATCTGTTTCTAGTGACCATTAGATTTAATTACATAAGTGGTTAACATAGTTAAAAATATCACTTTGTTAACAGGTTCTGCTTTGTGCCCCATCCTTTTGGATCATCGGTTCCTTCCTATCTGGTCACCAGGACTGACACAGTAACTATTAAGAGAAAATATAATAAAGTAGCAGACTTTACTTGCCATGCCACAACCATTTTAGACCATGGTGTATACTTATGTACTATAAATTCTCTTCCATTAAGAATGTACATTCTACCAATCTAAGTCTGTGGGGAGGGTCAGAGGAACAATACTAACAACCACCATGGGTATCCCCTTAACTTAATGAAATCACTGAGGCAAAGGTCAAATTGTGATTAGAAAATAAACCTGCACTAAGTGCAAGTTTTTTTTCCCCACAAAAAATGCAATGCAAATAGTAAAAAATATGCAATCCAAATGTTTGTGTAAAGTTGTAATTGCACATTTTAAATATAACATTTGTGTAAGCGCTAATAATTACTATATGCAGCTAAATCAGCAGATCCTGCTGCTCAGTTTCAGTAGCAGAGTCAGTTATAAGCTCTGAAACCCTTTGAATAAACAGGGTTTTGAATAATCAGATATCCAATACATGGTACACATCACTAAGGTATACCACCAAAGTTTGATTTAACAGGATTGTCAAATAAAATGAGGTCAGATAAATAGTACAGTTTAACATAATCCTGTTTATCAGAATCAAAATATGCAGTGGAACGAATAACAGATCAGTCAGTAAAACCCTCACAAATTATATAGCCAGCCCCGCCCCCCCAAATTTTCTCTTCATGCTTATTATATTAAATCTAGGAAATGTGTGCATGTTAAGCAGCATGGATCAGCTAAATTAGACTGCATATAATTAGGGGGGGTTCCATTTATGTACCATTTGTATAGGGCTTGAATTCATCCTTCTATGGTATCTCATAGAGTATGAAGAATTGCTGTCTCATCTAGCTGATGTTGCAGTATGAGTGGAAAATGAAAACAGCTATCAGTGTAATGCATCATAGCTTCAAGAAATTGTGATAGATGTCTATGTACTGTCATGTGACAAATACCACTAACCTCACTTGCCTTTTTTGAAATACTTCTGTTTGATACAGATTGCTATAGATGGTATATAACTGTGTGGGTACTGCATGTTGGTTCTGCCAGCTCTTTAGTTAGTAGATCAGAGATCTAAGATAACTTGCTTATCTAAATTGTAGAGACTACAATTCTCCAATCCTCAAGTATTTGTTCTTAGTTTGAAAATCCTATTCCTGGATGATCTTTGTATTTTACCTTCTCAGGATGATGAGATAAGGAAATGGAGGTATATAACTGTTGAGTGTGATATCCTGGTAGAGTAAACGAAGGGCCCAACACTGAAAAATGCAGAGGAGAACTCAATAGTCTTCAGCTCAGTGAGGCTGAAGACTTTAAAAAGAGGCATCCAGAAATTCACAGGATCAGGCCCCAACAGGGATTATTATAATCCCTTTTTAATAAACATTATAAAATAATTCTGCAACAACTAAAAGATTCATTAAGCTGATGGCTACATAAGCTTGCTATTCTCTTGACTTGTTATCAAAGGTAATGGTTTAGTAATTGTGTTAACCTCTTTCTTATTCAGTTTCAAATATGCATGCATCTCAAAAGGTACTGACATTACTCTTCTTAGTTTAAAGGTGAGTGCATGGCCAATTCAGGCAAAAGATTTTTTATATTTTATTACTATTTTTAAGCCCTTAAATTTAGGAAAGAATTTTAGAAAATTAAGGCAGTAAGATATCTGACTTCCTACCCCACTGAAATGAGAGCTGAGTAGTAATAGAAGTTTCCTTAAATAAGAGCATTAATCACTGTTCCAGTGTAGCTGTACTATAAGATGTTATCTGACTGCAGTAAGAATTAAAGTGAATTATAATAGGTAACTACAGTGTTACTAAATACCATTAGTATAATGGTATACCATTAGTATAATGTATAATGTTCTATTTTTCTCCTATAGCAGCTGGTATATGCATTGCCTGGGGACATAGCCATCAGCTGATTAGGGAAAAAACAAGGTGAAAAAAGAAAGACAAAATGCTTCATCCCACCACTCCAAGGAACACACCTTTGCCCAGAGAATTTTTGCTAACTGGGAAGAAGGACTGATGTATATTTTCCTGGGTGGCCCAAAGAAAAAACAAGGAAAGGTGAAAAACTGCAAACAAAAGTTGCTTTCTTTCATGCAAAGCAAAAAACAAACTTTAACTTACAATGCCTCTTGTAGTTGTTCTAATCTTCCCATGTAAGGAAGGTCACCCTTTTCCCAGTTAATCATTGCCCTCTGCTTTGGGTCCAAATGTTTCTTGAAGATATTTGCCTGCTTGATATCCTTTTCTCTTTGGGGACTTGGGTATAATTTCCTTTCACATGACATGTGAAAGAACCTCAGATTGAGTAGCTTCTCAGGGGTATCCATAAACTTGAATTTATTTCCCCCTAAAGTTTTTCCTGCCCACTGCAATGTAGACTTTATCACAATCCCTATTATGTGCCCATGGCTGTATTCCAAATACTTGTTCTACCATAGAGAGACACTATGGTCATTGCATTGCATCTGTAGAGTGACCTCTCTGAAGCAGAATATAGAAGAGGCAGCAAGCATTGTCTGATGTTGCACAATCTTCAGGGCACTTCTACAAACGATGGCTGCTAAGACAGTAAGCAACACACATACTGATTCAGAGGCAGGATGAACAGGAAAAACATACTTGACTTACCCACAGGCTTCTGTACATTACCTTGTTCAGGAAATCTTTCTTTGTCACTAGTATGCTTTCCCTAAGCAACTCACCACAAAGAAACAGAAGGAAAACAGATAGGTATGATCCATCTAGCACTGAATGCTTTTAATGAAAGCATTGTGCCTCTAAATGAGTGCTATCCATTATCTA
The DNA here is from genome assembly GCF_001723895.1 of Crocodylus porosus. Lineage (NCBI taxonomy): Eukaryota > Metazoa > Chordata > Crocodylia > Crocodylidae > Crocodylus > Crocodylus porosus. Next base: position 42,375,231 of record NW_017728948.1, read on the forward strand.
CTTTTTAAACTGGATGAAAAATCATGTTGCTCTCATCCAATATGTGCCAAACAAAAGGCACAATAAAAATGGCATTGAATTATATGATGTTTTTGACAATAGTATTAGTCACATCTTATAACCTGACCTTTCTACTGGCAGAGACATTCAGTAAGCTGTTATAAGGGGTTGGCATTTTCACTAGTAATAAACCTCTTTAATGTCAGTCACCAACTTAACAAGGAATATCTTCTCTTGACTGACAATTTTTAACGAATGTAAAACAGACCAAAATAATGAAGTCTTTGTGGCTCCTGCTTGCCTGAGAGTACTCCAGCCTATTCCAAAAACTTTGTTTTATACTTATAAAATTTCAAGCCAGGATCCAAGGGAAGTGACTAGGAGTATCTAATCAGTAGACTGTGTATCTTCAGGTATACTACTAAGCAAGCACCAAACCAGCAGCAACATTAGGAGGTACTGTGCCTCGGAGACTGCCCCCGTAGGAAGCACAATATTCACTTCCTCTTTTCTTGCAGCACAGTGCTGATATGTCCTATGTGAAAAGCAAATTTCAAGGCTTTCTGCACATGTGTTACTGTCCTAGCTGGTTTTGGTGCCCTTAGCAAGGATGCAGTTCATTTTGTGACACTCCATATATGCTTGGTTCTGTATGCAGAAGTGAAAAGCCAATGTTTGCTTACTTCCACATGCCTGAATACAAAGTCTGTGGACCACACAGCCCCCAACCCCCTCCTTCTACCTCCCTTCACCCTCTCATGCAAGGAGAGAGTCAAAATATCAAGAAACTCTGTTACACATTATATTTGGAAATTCATGTCTGAAAATATATAGGGTTAGTCAAACTCTTCTGAATTGGGCCTATACTTTCGGCCTATACTTTTTAACATCTTCATTAATGGTGTGGACATTGGTATCAGAAGTGGACTGGCCAAGTTTGCCGATGACACCAAACTTTGGGGTAAAGTGTCCTCACCTGAGGACATGATGATGATCCAGGCTGATCTTGACAGGCTCAGATAATGGGTGGTTTAAAACCTGATGGTGTTCAGCACTGAAAAATGCAAGGTACTCCACCTTGGGAAGAAAAACCCACAGCACGCTTATAGGCTATACTTGCTAGCACCATGGCTGAAAGGGACTTGGGGGTCACGATAGACCACAAGATGAATAGGAGCTACCGATGTGATGTTGCAGCTGGTAAAACGAGCAAAACTCAGGCTTGCATCCATAGATGCTTCTCTAGCAAATCCCAGGATGTCATCCTCCTGCTGTACTTGGCCTCGGTGAGACCACAGCTGGAGTACTGCATCCAGTCCTAGGCTCCACAATTTTAAAAGGATATGGAGAAGCTTGAGAGGGTGCAGAGGAGAGCCATGTGCATGATCAGAGGGCAGGAAAACAGGTCTTATGATGAGAGACTGAGAGCAATAGAACTCTTCAGCCTGGAAAAGCGCAGGCTCAGGGGGGACCTAATGGCTTCCTACAAGTATATAAGGGGTGTACATCAGGATCTGGGGGAAAGCCTGTTCACCAGAGCAGCCCAAGCGATGACAAGGTCAAACGGTCACAAACTCCTCCAAGACCATTTCAGGCTGGATATAAGGAAGAACTTCTTTACTGTCTGAGCCCCCAAGGCCTGGAACAGACTGCCACCAGAGGTGATGCAAGCACCTACTCCGGACTCCTTTAAGAGACATTTGGATGCTTGTCTTGGTGGGATCATTTGACTCCAGCTGACTTCCTACCCCTGGGGCAGAGGGCAGGACTCAATAATCTTCCAAAGTCCCTCCCAGCCCTAAGGTCTATGAAATCTATGAAATCTATGAATTTTATTTCTAAATAAATGGGGTTAAGATTCTAATCAATGAACAGGACTTTTACTTTTTCTTTCTTGCAGGTCCTTACAGAGTTAGGATATCTTCTCATTTTCATGCTCCAGGTAGTTCTTTGTCTAGATTAGCTCAAATGCACAAATGAATATTGACATGTTAATCTGTGATTGGTGCAAAATGTTTTCTCCATAACATTGACTTCCTGGAGAAAAAATAGAAGTTGGTCTGTACAGGGTAATTAATGCTGCAAATACTGCAAACTAACTGGTATCCAAATACATTTTGGAATTTGGTAGACAGTATAACCCTCATTGATTCGAATCTGGGCTCCAAATTAACACATGATGCTTTACTGCTTATCTCTGGAAAAAACAGATGCAAAGATATTTATCTACTATTCAAATGCATATACCAGAGAATACAATAAGTCATTCATAGTTTCATAGTCTGAGGCCACCAGACACAAGTTTGACCTCCTGCATATCATAGCTCATTATGTTTCATGCAGATACTACTATATTAAGCCTAGTGTAACTGAAGTCTTTAAAACATTTCAGTTCTTAGTAGACTAAATCATGAGCCAAAGACAGAAACAGGAGACACCAAATGCCGCCTGCATTTAAGTACTTACCCAATTTATGTAACAAAAAAATATATATTTTGGGGAACTTCACATTGGAATACATCCTGGAAGTCTTAAATAGCTAATAATAAAATTTAATTAAAGTTTCCGAAGTTTGTGGATATCAATCTAACATAAAAGATAACATTCAACACAAGAGAACTGTTTTTGACCTCATTACAATAAACAAAGAAGAACTGATCACTAGACTGGAACTATTTGTTTCAGCATGGACATATTACTATATAGACTTCTGTAAGATGTTAAAATCAGTACTATATAACATTCTGATTAAAAAGTTAGCACTATACATGATAAATGATTTACAAACTAGTTTCTCAAAGGAAATTTTCATTGAGAGCCATCGTGAGCTTGAGGCAGTTGCACATGTTTTATTACTGGAGCTAATGATATTCAGAAATAAATAAGGCCCTCGCTACATGTCATAGGTATCATGCAATTAACTGCTTAATTGCACAATTACCTTGAGACCAGCTACATGTGCAAATACTTATCTTATGAAAAAAAGCTCTAACCAACTATAAAGTCAGATCTTGAAAATATGTACTAGCTTTATAACTAGTTGATATCAAGCTTTTATTTGCATGTGTAGCAGGGTCTCCCCTGAGGCTGGGAGTCCGGTCAGCTGTGGGCTCCCAGCTGCAGGGGTGCACCTTGCCCAGCTGGGGCTGTGAATACTGCTGGGTACTCATCACAGCTCCAATAGTTGTGACTCTGTGTCCTGGCAGCACCCCCCAGCTTCTGGGACCCAGCGTTCCACAGCTGCAGATGCTGGGTCCCCACAGTATACCTTCCAGTGTGGGGATACATCTGAGTCCCAGCAGCCATTGGGCATGGCTATGATCTCCCTGCCTCAGGGGTTTTACACACCCCTAGGAGGGGACATCACTGCAGCATTGATCTCCCTGCCCTGGCAATTTTATGCATCCCTGAGGCAGAGAGGTCACCAGCATGGGGGTAGCTACAAGCCCTTCGGTGAAGAGGGCTTCCAGCCATGCGTGCTTGCTTCTTGCTAGTTCAGTAAGAGTCCTTACATCATCAGTAAGGTACTATGGGACCTAATGCATGATCCCACAATCACACTTCTCTGCCATGCACATGTGGCATGGCAGGAGGCGTGATTGTGTGAATTGCACATTGGATCCATTACCCCTTTACATATAGAGGGGGCCTAAGAATCACTATTGCTAAAATCTGAATATGTGAAAGACTGAAAGTAGTAAAGAGGGCAAGGAAGGCATATAGAGCAATATGAATTGCTTGGTAACCTGGGACCATTCAAATTAAATGTGTTTTATTGGACTGTCTCACAGCAGTATCAAGGCACGAGAGGTCAACAAAAAAACAGTAAAGAATTCATCCATGGAAAATCAGACTGATGCCATAACTGCAGGTATGTTTGGTGGTGGGTCAAATCAGAATGTTCAATATTATCGTAAGGCAGATGTGTCCTTGCTTTGAAGTGCTTTGTTTCAAAATGGTTTTGGCAGCCCTACAAATCTGCTGCCACCTTCCTGCCATTTCTTCCCAATTATAGGGGTCAATTGAGAATTTGTTCATGTTGTATTTATACCTTCTATACTAATTGCCTTGAAAGTTAATGCCTTATTATACCTGCCATTCTATATAGAGGGAAATCCTCAAGTTGGCCATACTAACGGGGTGTCCACAAAATTATAGTTTAGCTTTATAAGTATGTTTCGAATGCTTAACATTTAGCAACAGTTAAGTGTTGAGAATCTCGTCCTGCTATTTAACTTTGCTAAAAGACTAAGGAGAGAACATGTGGAATTGATAAAGCTATCTTATGTCACAGAACCATTCAGGAACAATAGACATTAAACTTAATGTCCCTATCATGTCCCTATCATTCCAAAAGCAATGTGACAGCACTCCCAATGCAGAATTGACCTTGGCTGTATGGTGGGTAATCCCATCATCAATCATAGCATTCTGTGACAGCACACTCCATAAGTAGCAAGCCTTCTCCATGAACTTGAAGAGTGTTATTGATTGGAATAACTGTGAGGACATGCAGATCCCTCATGGTAGGTTAGGAGATATTGCAGTTTTCTTTAGACTTCTTTTGAAAACAAAGCAATTTGCTCTGTGAACAATGTGATTGATGATGAATCAAATGTCATTGACTGAGTGGGTTGCCAGCACATAGTCAACAACCAAAAAGACCACTGTATTGAGCAAATATGCCAATTCATATAACAATACCAGCATGGCAGACTGAACAATTTGCCATTATTGAATAAATTCCAAGCTGAAAGTACCATTCTGAATTCTAGTCCAAAACTGAAAAGATATTAATGAATAAATAATCTGTTGTTTTAAATGAATAATGTGTTCTATGGTGATGCATGCATTTTAAAAGAGACTTTTCCTACGTTTCAATACAACCAAAAATGCAAGTTTATATTCTTAAGCACAGGGAAAGTGTCAAGACTGTATCCTGGAAAACAGTGATCCCAAAATTAATCCAGTTGTCAGTGTGTTCCCCTCCATACACAATCCACAAAGAATGCAAGTCTATTACAGTATCCAGCTACACAGCCTACTGCTTTAGTTCAAACTGTGAAAAATGGTACTTTCAGCTGTGGAGGTCCCTAGTTCTGTTAAGTATGTAAAACAATATGGTGGTTATCACAATAACACCGTGTACCACCATGTACCTAATTGCAGAAAATCTCATTCTAACCAAAATGGGACAGGAATGGACAAACTGAGTGAACTGGCAAACCATGAGAGAGTCCCTTTCTATGTAATGCTGACTGGTGTTTCCTTTTCCAACATTATGGATGTTTTTTCCCTCACTACCTAGGAGTAACATTAGCAGGGTTGGTTATCTCCCGTTCTACATGGTAACTTTTATCTTTTCTCTTCTCTGTCTCTTTTCTTGTCTTATTATTAAACATATATTCATGTAATTGGTGACAGTGTTATTAGTATACAATATGAGATTTCACCCCCCCAATAAGGAATTATTTTATTACTATATATGTATCCCAATATCATCTCTTATGAATCTATAATATAGATTGGGGAAATACTACTATATATGAAAGAATATTGAACTATCTATATGAAAGAGTGATAAAATTAGATAAAATAATATGCTGACCTATTTATACTGTTTGACTGCAAGAACTTTATGGATAAACAATACCATCTAAGAACTGTTTATTACTTATGTAAGTACCTTAAGGTAGATAATTTAATTAGTTAAGTCCTCAACCACCATAATATGCAAGCTTAAAAAAATTATACTCGTGGCTTGAGGTCTGAGTTGATCACAAAACTATTATCTCCCCACAGAAATGGAATTATATCAGCTCCACGTTAAGGATAGCATCTAATTCTACAGCATTAATCCACACATTCTTTACACTATATAGATTGCACAGACCTGTCTGGACTGCAGCTAAACTACAGCAGGCCAGATTTATGCTAGCTGAAGTTGTAAACAAAACCAAGGAACTTTCATACATCTCTTTGAATGTTCACCTGTGCACTGTTTGGGGCTGCAAATAAGTCACTTTATAAAAGAAATAAATGTCCCTGGTGCCATTTCCATCACTTAAATCAACAGTCCTACAATGTAATTTGGAAAAGTTGTATTAACTTTTGTTGGTTGCTTTGAAATACATCGTTCTAACCTGAATGGACTTTCACTGCTGCACATCCTGCGCTCTGGATCATGAAGGTGGGCAAAGAAGCAGAAACTCTAGCAAAATGTGGTCTTAATTCATAGATGGGTGACACTGCTTATTTGGCATAAATCCCAACTCTATACTTCCTGTAGCTTAGGCAAGCTCTTTAGTATGAATCAGAAAAGCTCTGCAGGATTTCATTGGACATGACTCGCCAGGCAAGCAGAGTTTATGTGTGCATTCATGTGTGAATAAATATGTGTGTATGTATGCATCCAAGTGTTACAAGTTTTAACATATGAATTCTCCCAGAACCAGTTCTTTTGAACCTTTTGTATCTTCCTCCTTTCCCCTGTAATTAAACTAAATACAAGTCTGGAATTCCAGTTGTGCTAGACTGTAGTTACGCAAAGCTCTAGTAAGCTCTGGTGCTGGAAAGTAGTATAGGAGAAAGGGATCTCCTGACCTCTGGATTACAGCTGCACGAAGTTTTGGTTCCTGATTTGATTTGAAGGAGATTCGGCCCAATTCAGTAGCCAAATCTTCAAATCTGAATCAAATCAGGAGGCCAGTAAAAAGGTCCAAAGTGATTCAAAGCCTCTGAATCAATTTGGAAAAGATTCAGAGAGCTTTGGAAAGATTTGGAGATTTGGGCAGCCCTGCTCGCTGTCTCAGGGAGCTGGACCTGGACTCAGTAAGTAAGAAGTAGGTGGGGCTGGAGGATGGGGGAGGGGATCATGGGGGGACCCCTGCCAGGTTCCATCCCCTGCCTGCTCCCCCAGACTCCCTGAGCACCCCCTGACCTCCACCCACACTCCCAACCCCGTCAATGGCTGCCCCACCTTGCCCCAGCATCCAGGCACTTAAAAAAAAAAGAAGCCCTGCTCTCAATGGATGCTGCAGTGCCCATCAGGGCCTCTAGGGGCTCGTGGCAGACCTCCCAGTGCAGTGCAGGTTAGTGGGCAAGAGTGGGAATCGCCCCACCCTCACCTGGCAGGAGCCAGTGAGAATGAATTTTTTATTTATTTATTTTTTTTAAAGAACTGGGACACTGGGGCTGCACAGGGCAACCATTGACAGGGCTGGGAGAGTGGGTAGGGGATGGGGCCTGTTCTATTCAGAGACTTGGCCAATTTGGCGGCAGACAAATCTCCAAATCAGATTTAGCCGAATCAATTTGAGGCAGTGATTCAAATCACCGAATCAAATCACTGTCCCCTGAATTGGCCAAATCCAAAGCAAATACTACCCGCTTTGCACAGACCTACTCTGGATGACCCAGTAAGAAAGAAAAAATACATAAAAATGCACCAATGAGTAAAAAGACAATAAAGGGAATATGATAACAGCAGCTACAAATGTAAAAGTTAGAATTTGCTAAGGAGGTTGCAGGTGTATAAATTTGGCAAGGAAAACAAATAAAGATGACCATCTCAACAGAGAGAGAGATAAGAGTGGTCCCAAGGTTGGGGGATGAGGGAGGTACACCAGCTGAAATACAGGAGTTGGAGACCTGTCCCTCATAGAGACCTAGGGGAGAATGACTAATGCCTGGTATTTCTACCAGTCAAAAACAAGTTTCTCCAAGCTGGACTGACTGTTCATCAGACTTACCGGGGTGCTGTCTGACAACAAGAAACTTTTCTAAGCTTTCACCCTCAAACATGTATTCCATCTGTGCTTTATCCAAAGCTTTTGAGATGTGGAAGATGACTACCTAATGTCTGCCTTCCAAAACATACAGACTCTGGGAGACTGTATCAAAAACAACAACACCAACCAGATTCCATGTGAGAAAACACTCCACGTGCCTCAGAACAACAACGGGTAACAGAATCTGTCTCCTTTTGTGTTTGGTGTTTCTGTGTAACAGACAGAGGCATAAGATGGTTTGGTCTGATGGTTAGAAAACTGAGGGAAAGCAGGGGCCTGGGGCTGGGTCAGAGTGTATAAGCAATATTTCCAAAACCAGAGGGAAAAATAGAAACAGAGTCCTACAACACAATCCAAGGTAAGGATCCAGGGATCAATGCCGAATATCAGTCCAAGGGGCAATTCACACAGTGAACTGTGAAAGCAGAGCCAAATCAGGGCCAGGAGTTGGAAACAGATCCACAAGGAAATCCTGAAGTTCAGAAAAAGCCAAAAAACATGGCCAGGAACTGGGAGACTTGCCACAGTGAAATTATTAACTGGCCTGCAAACCCAGAACCCCCAGAGGGGCTGTGGAATCTCCATCCTTGGAGGTTTTAAAGACCCAGCTAGACAAAGCTTTTGCTGGAATGATCTAGTTGGGGCCGGTCCTGCTTTGAGCAGGGGATTGGGCTAGATGACCTCCTGGGGTCTCTTCCAACTCTAATTTTCTATTATTCTATGATTCGATGCTGCAGGTGTGGCTTCTGAGTACTTGACCCAGGCTGGTCTGCCAGATTAGAGGCCCTGACATTCAGTATGGCAACATATGTAGACACAGAAGGGCAGATCATGTGGCTCAAGCTAATGCAGGGTGGCCCTTACAGTCAATGTTAAATAGCAGCATAGACATATCACTATAGTCAAGAGAAAGAGTCAACTTAAAAATGTCATAGGAGACTACTGCTAATAACTACTGGGTTTTTTTCTGATATTATAATTTAACATAACCCTGAAACTTTTTGCTGGAACTAGAACATGGAACAATGAGATCAAAAGTATTAAAATAAGAAAAGTTGAAACAAAGTCATAATGATGTATGCTAGTGGCACTGTTATTTATAACTGGCCAATTGCCAACCATTCCCGCATTATTAAAACTAATTAGAAAATTTTTACTACAGTGGTCTATGGTAGCTTTGCAAACAAGAGGAATAAGGAAGAAAGATGCCTGCATTCTTTACTCCTTCATGCATCACAAACTCCCCCAGGTCATCAATAACTAAATCATCTTGGGAAACTGTGACACAGTTAATTGGATTCCAGAGACTTGACTTTATAGAATATATATGAGAATAATAAAATATAAGTTATTTAAAAAAAAACCCTTTATTACAGTTCAGACTCAGACCAGGGTCAAAATTCCCAGAAATTTTCATCAGTAGAAATCTTCCTGAGAGAGGAAGTGCACCGGGATTCCAGACAGCAGATGCTCCCTCTCCCCTGCTCCCCAAGCCTTCCTCAATGTAGGGTGATGCAGTACAGGAAGGGAATAGATGCGGGGGAAACTGTAGCTGGAGCTCAGAAGGAGTCCAGCTGCCAATGTTCTCCAATGTCTTTCCCAGACCAGGGTCCCCCACTCTTAGGAAACACTTTGGGATACACCGACAGCTAATTGGGAGGAATTGAGACAGGGAAAAATGCCTGAAGTCCCCTGGGGAAGGCACAGGAGGAGCCATTGCTCAAGTCCTCCCAATCATGAAGTAGTTAATTGAATAAGCATTCATTCTAAGGAGAGAAACTCTCTTGCAGGGTAGATCTTCCAGGCATCAAGAATGGAATATTTTTTCTGTGGATGGGGAATGTCTCTTTTGTGAGAAACTGAATGAATCCCTGTACACTGGTAATTTCTACCAGGAGAAACACAGGCTTAATTCAGTAATTCACCTCTTGAATAGGTAGCTAACCAGCACATGAACCAAGCAACACATGAACATCTGCAAATATTTTTTAAATATAATTCTTGTAGAAAAATGTAGCTAATTATGCTAAGACAAAGCAAAAGACTAGTAGCTGAATTGACTCTATCAACGTGACAATCTATTAGTGAACAGACACTGGGCATGTCTATAAGTGAGACTGTCACCATAGCAACATGCTATGGCGATGTAGCATCACAGTCACAAACCAGTATGCCAGCTATGTCACCATAAGAACATACTCCCTCATTATAGCAAGTTTCTATGGTGATGTAGCAGCTAAAAATAACTGTGTACAGTTAAAACAGAAGTACTAAATGATGTCATAGTAACAAAGGCACCATAGGGACACGTGTAGGTGTGCCCACTTGGTAGCACAATACTATAGGAGTGTGTGGGGGGGAAACTGCAGCTGGAGCTTGGAAGGATTCCAGGAGTAAGAAGAGGGCACTGGGTAATGTAGGGTCCCTGCTAGACTCAAATGGTAATCTTGTGGCTACGCCAGATGAGAAAGCTGATTTTTTTAACAAGTTCTTTGCCTCTGTTTTCTTGGACAGGGACCAAGACAGCTCTTCCACCACAGGTAAGGGCAATCTTGGGGATAGCACTGCCAGGCCTCAGGTCTGAGCAGATGTAGTTAGGGATCTTCTGGAAGGACTGGATGTTTTTAAATCTGTGGTCTCTGATGCCCTCCACTCATGGGTGTTGAGAGAGCTAGCGGGGGTCATTGCTGTGCCCTTGGCCCGGCTATACGAGCAACCATGGTCCATGGGCCAGGTGCCCAGAGATTCGAAACTAGATAATGTGGTTCCCATTTATAAGAAAGGGAGAAAGGAGGACCCAGGAAACTATAGGCCTATAAGCCTCACATAGGTCTTGGGGAAAATCCTTGAAAAAATTATCAAAGATCACATCTGTGAGGGGCCAGCAGGAGAGATCATGCTCAGAGGAAATCAACATGGGTTCATCAAAGGCAGGTCCTGCCAGACTAACCTGATGGCCTTTTATGACCAGGTAACTAAATCCCTGGATGATGGTGTCACTGTGGACGTAGTCTTTCTGGACTTTAAGAAGGCCTTTGACACTGTCTCTCACCCCATTCTCATTAATAAATTGAGTGATTGTGGCATTGATGCTTACACAGATGGATGGGTAAAAATTGGCTAATGGGGTGCACCTATAGAGTGGTGGTGGACAGGTTGTGCTCGACCTTGTGAGATGTGAATAGTGGGGTCTCCCAAGACTCGGTCCTGGGCCCTACACTGTTCAACAGCTTCATCAGTGACTTGAACGAGGGGGTGAAAAACACGTTGTCCAAGTTTACCGATGGCACCAAGATGTGGGGAGAGGTAGGCACGCTTGAAGGGAGAGAAAGGCTGCAATTAGATTTAGATGACAGAAATGGGTGGATGGTAACAGGATGGGTTCAATGTAGATAAATGCAGGGTGCTGCACTTGAGGAGAAGGAATCCACAGCATACATACAAGCTGGGGAGCTCCCCCTTTGTGAGCACAGAGGTGGAAAGGGATCTTGGAGTCATTATTGACTCCAAGATGAACATGAGCAGCCAATGCCAGACCGCAGCCAGCAAAGCCAACTTCACGTTGTCATGCATCCAAAGATGCATCTCAAGCCAGTCCAAAGATGTGATACTCCCCCTCTACGCGACATTGGTCAGGCCACAATTGGAGTACTGAGTCCAGTTCTGGGCACCGCACTTTAAGAAGGATGTGGCCTGCCTTTAGAGGGTTCAAAGGAGGGCCACTTGCTTGGTTGGAGGACAATGAAGCAGGCCCCATGAGGAGAGGCTGAGGGACCTGAACCTGTTCAGCCTCAGGAAGTTGAGGCTGAGCGGAGATTTGGTGGCTGCCTACAAACTCATTAGGGGAGATCAGCAGCAAATAGGAAGTGTGATGAAGAACATTGGCCAGAAGCTGCTGGAGAATAGGTTCAGGTTAGAGATTAGGAGGCACTATTTCACTGTTAGGGTGTCTAGGATCTGGAACCAACTTCCTAGGGAAGTGGTCCTCACTCCTACCCTGGGTAAATTCAAAAAGAGTTTGGACTAACACCTGTCTAGGGTTGTGTGATCCCAGCGTGTGTTCCTGCCAGTGGCGGGGGGGGTGGTCAGACTAGATGATCTGTTCAGGTCCCTTCTGACCCCAAACTATGAAACTATACAAAAAGTGACTTCACAATCTTTACCTTGCAGCTATGCAAATTGTTATTATTTTATAAAGAGTCTTGTCATTTGTTGTACATTTCTTAAGGCCTCTGCTTCTGGAATCAGGTGATTACATAAGGATTTTTTTCTTTTTTAAAATTTAGTTCCTAAAACCCATGGTTACAGATAAAAAAATTAAAGTATGTATCTTAAAGGTTTAAAGACTAAAGACAATTTAAAAAAAAAAAGGATTTGTGGATTATTTTTAAAGTCTAATGAGTTTTAAACTAATTCTATGATCTTTAAGGGGGATAATGATTTTTGAATGCTGGAGATTAACAATACTACAGCCAATAACCTGCACCCACCCCTGTGATTCTGAAAGTAGGCAGGACCACCCATGTAGGCAGGCAGGAGCAGGACAGAAGTATATTATGGTAGATAGTTATATTACATTCAGAAGTATAAGTAAACAGATATATGGCAAAAAGTAGATTTGGTGACAGAAAATGTGATGACTGTTTTTAATTTGCAAAATTGCTCATTTAACCCTTCTTAAAGGTTCTGAAAAAATCTAAACTTTTTCCTTCAATTTGGAATTATTTTCTGTTTCTTAGCAACCTTCAATTTTAGCTTTAAATATAAAGTATTTAATATTTTTATGAATAAAACAAACATTTTGTTTCAGATCATTTTTCCATTTTTCTGCTTGACCTACTTTTTTTCCCCCAAGCAAAACCTTTTTAAAAAAGTTTTCTAGCTCTACTTCCATCTTTGCCAAATGGTTGAGTCTGGCATAGAACTAAGCAAGATATAGAATTTATATATCTTTTTCTGAATTGCTGTCTGTCAAGAGTACTATGTATCAGTACACCCAGCCTGAACAGTTTATTACCATTTACCTTTTTTTTGGTTTCTTCCCTCAGGCTAATGTCATTGCACAGTGGAGTGTGAGGTGCTCAAATATTCCATGAAATATAATTTTCTATAATATCTTTCTATTAAATAACATGTCTATCTGTTTTACCAAAACAAAGTTATTCATTGGAAAAAAACTTCATGAAGAGTTAGTATTGTATCCAGTAGTATCCAACAGTATTATATCCAATAGTATACAATACTATTATAACAATCATATTTAGGGGGAGTATAACTCCCCCTAAATATGACTGAAGTGTTTGTTTTCTCTTCTCTCTTTCTGTCTTTCTTTCTCTTTTCTTCCTTCCTTTCATAGAAGTGAAGAAACATTCCAAATTGATTTTATTGAGATTAGCAACTTTCTCTCACATGGTCTTTCCTCCCTTCTTCATCTAGTAATTTTGGGAGGACTAAGGAAAGATATTAAAGGGATAAGAACTTAATGATCTTGCCTAAATTTTTAACTAAGGATGGATTTATTATCCTAATAGAATTTAAACAAAGGTGGTTAACAGTAGGACCTGATAAAGCACCTGGCATACACTAAACTTAAACTATTGAGAAGTTCTCAAAATTCAGCCAAGTTTTGAAATCACTAACAAAGCTGTGTATGCAGTATTCATAGAATCTTGATTTTTAAGATCAGAAGGGAAGAGTAGATCATCTAGTCTGGTCTCCTATGTGTTGTAGGCTATAGAATGTCATTATGAGTTACTTTTCAGTTATTGTTATACTGAATCAAATAATTTGTTTTTGATGAAAAAACATCTGCCAAGAGCATCAAGCCCTGAAAGACTTCAAGACGTGAAAGATCTTTAGACAAGGAAGGCCTTTAGATCATTACAGAAGTTAATCATTATTAAAATCTGATTCAACAATTTATACACATGGGTGACAAACTGGCTGCAGGGGCACACCCAGAGAGTGGTGGTGGATGGGTCAATGTCAACCTGGGAGGGTATGAGCAGTGGAGTCCCGCAGGTCTCGGTCCTAGGGCTGGTGCTGTTCAACATCTTCATTATCAACCTGGACGAAGGTGTGGAGAGCACCCTGTTCAAGTTCGCTGATGACACCAAGCTGTGGGGTAAAGTGAATACACTGGCAGGCAGACCTGGATAGGTTAGAGAAGTGGGC
>NW_017728948.1:42389874-42401262 GCF_001723895.1 Crocodylus porosus
CTGTCTAGGTCCCTTCCGACTCATTGATTCTATGACTCTATGACTATTCAGTGCTCCTCAACTCAAAGCAAGATTAATAACTAAGATATAATGCCCCATTGATAAATAGATTCAAAACAAAGCATAAAGAAATATTTTAAAAAATCATCTATTTTTTAACGAGAAATTTATCCAACAAAACAAAATGTAATCTTTTTGGAGCTCAGCCCCCCAAAAAGAAAAAAGAATACAAGGTAGAGGTGTATGAAAGAATAAATTATGAAAAAGGAATAAAGGAATAAACAGTTCATTGCAGTTCCATCTGCTGTGAAAATGTCCACTAGCAAATACCTTCTGAGATAAAGTCAAATGTAGTCTCAGTACCTTCTATAATGTAACAAATATCTAAAAACATATAATCATATTAATCTTATACATAATCTGAGACAAAATCTCAGGAAATTTTCTGCTGAAATTCTGAAAATCACAAAGAAGCTGATATTTCATATATGGAATGAGCACATCTCAATAATAATGGAATGGTGCATGGGCATAAATAATTTGGAAAACTCAAAAATAAAGCAGACTAATTATCCTCCAAAAAATTACATTCAGTTGAAGTGCAGGGCAAACTGGTTTCACTCTACCTCATGGAGAGCAGAACCTTATTGATGATATGCCCCAGGCTGAGAGACGGGATAACAGAGGGTTTCTGGGTAAACTGTTTGCGGCCCTGTTTGGTGATGCCTGCCAGACATTTAAGGCTGAAGTAACAGGAATTATTGGAAATAGGAAAAAAAGGTAGAGCTTAGCTGTGGGAGTAAAGAGAAAGTCAACTGTCTTCAATGCAGTGACTCACCAAGACTTGTAAAAAAGCTGGGGCTGAGAGGGCTAAGTGCAGTCCCCACTATCATATATCTTATTCAGATGAGCTGCACTAATGTACCTGTGGTAGGTTGATATCAGTATGTTTGTCCAACCTGAACTATGCATTTTAATAGTCATGCTCATTGTTGACTGCATTGACTTAATTTCATTAATGGTTTCTATTGTTGAGCACATCCTGTTTTTGGCAGTGGTTTAATGATAGATACTATATGTAATGTGGTTTCCTTGTATGTGAATGTAAGATGAGGAGCTTTTGTTCCCCATGCCAATTGGGGAAAAAACCTTGTCTTGTATTCAAGTAAATAAAGTATATAGCCATCCAACCCTCTCTTCAAGTCATCTGGCCTTCTCTTTTCCCATATGTCATTATGACTGTGACATTACAAGTGGTATTGACACCTATATCTGGCTGATGTCTAAATAAAGAATGAACAGAAAAATAGCAAACCTGTTGTCAGCTCTAATACAAGGCTACTGTCCTTTACCTACGACCTATGAAAGAGGGTCTCAGATTCCTATACCATGCGTTACATTAGAGTAGCATAACTAAGGGGTGGGAAGGTGGGGAACCATCCCAAGATGCTGACTTGTAGGATACAAATATAGCAGCTACCATGCTTCTTGTCCAACTGCCACAGCTGCCACCAGCATCCCAGTGCCATGAGTCACCATGGCCTAAAGTACAGAACTTTCCAGTTACACCTCTATGATGTTACTTACATTATTCTACAATGTACATTATTAAAGGACTCTGCCTCAATACCTCTTGCCTCTTTCCTACACTTTCTGAAGGGAGTTACTCCATTTCTAAAGACAAAATAATTTTGTCAATCCTCCACAGTACATAGAGGGAAAGGAAAGAAGGGAGTAGGGTTGGAAAATTACTCAGAGTAGATGTTTTATTCACATTCCCCTTCCATGATTGTGTGGCAGAAGGCGACCTCTGTTTCTCCCCAAAAACTCTGCTCTGTGACAATTTGGTTAAGATGTTCCCTGCAAAGGGTACACATCTTACCCTATCTCTTTAGGTAACTTGAGCTGGATACACTTCTGAGGGAGGGGGGAAACCTGCTCCCTCTGCCTATGTGACTGGCATCACATACCTGGGTGAGGAGCTTGGGCTCCCTGGAAAGCTAGGAACTGCCAGTCTGCCCAGTAATTAGTGATGCATTTGAAACTGGGTGGCTGACAGCCAACAGGTGTTGGCCACCATTGGACCAGGTAAATGAGGTCATAAAGGCTATATAAGTTAAGGACTGCCCAGGAGGAAGGGGGCAGGAGCCATGAGGAATACTCAGAGAGAGAGAAGAACTGGACCATCTGAAACTTGCTCTCTCTCTCAAAACTCATGATCAAGGAACTACCTGTCTCCAGAGGAAATCTCCACCTGCCTCTGGATGATACTTGTGAGTAAGCTACCTGAGATCTAACTAGATATGTAGCTTGCAGTAACTCAGATTCATGATCAGAGGCTACCCAGTCATGCCAGTTTGCTCTATGGGATTTCTCTAATATTGCTCTACCCTGTACCCTATTCCAACCCTACCCCTTGTAACCAATAAAGTTCTCCTTTGTACCTAGCATGGGAGACTTGCTGGGAGTGGGTCTAAAATATGCCTTGGGGTCCCCTTGGTTTGGCTGATTAAGGGAGACCACTACTTGTGCTTCTGACTGAGTGAAGTATCCCAAGTTCTTGAAGTGAATCAAGTACCCTTGAGGGCTACTAGGCCTGTGTTTCCCAGGGTGCGCAGTGCTAGAATCAAGCCCATCCCTGGGTGGTGGCAGTGTTACCCCCAGGCTAGCGGGTGTGCTCCAGGAAGGGGGTCGGCCAGATGTGAGGCACCCCCAGGGAGACACTTGGAGCCTGGAAGAAAGTTGAGCGCAGTGAGGTGGGTGGCTCAATGCAGAAGCGCCCCCTACTGGCCTGCCACAGATTTCATATGTCTGTAAAGTAGCTATTGTTACACTTTAGGCTCTTGCTTCCACAGTAGATTCAACCACCCTCAGATTTGACTGGACCGCAGTGTCTATAGTCTCTATTGCTATTTAGAAGTGCATCAGAATTTATCTCATGGTTTTATTGCCAGACATGTATGCTTAGTCAATAATTGGTAGAGTGAATATGCATCAGAATCTACACTATTTATCTAAAATTCACATTTCTGAAGCAACACAGGTTGTAAATAATGTTTATATAAACAACCAGATGGCTTCCCCAAGACTTGCTGACTGTAAGGAGCATCCATCTATCCATGTATTTGCCTACTCCCAAAACACGGATTGTAGCTGAACCCCAGGGATAACCAAGATTTAGAAACTAAAGGTTCTACTGAATAATAACAGTATTATTAGAAATCAAAGTGACCTTTTTGAAGCCATATAGACCTTGTTTTAGTGTTTTTTCCCTAACTTGATATAATTTCAGTTTTACAGACTGAGAACATTACAAGAAATGTATATAGAAATATGAAACTCTTCAAGTCAGAACATTTGAATATTTATTTCAAGTAAAATATTTCCCAATATTTTGCATTTTTCCCTGTTTCCACTACAATTGATGTAATCATAAAAATCATGCAAATGGGTCTTCTTTCAAAAAGAAATATACAAAATACTTGCTTTGAAAGATAAGTTCAATTTCTTCGAGTCTTGAAATAATTTGCCATTTAGTAGAGGTGGGCAAAATATAGCCCATGAGCCACATCTGGCCTGCCAGGCAATTCTATCTGGCCCAAGGTGCCATTCTGTAAGTCCTCTGGGCTGCCCCACTGCAAGCTAGCACATCCCTGCAGAAGGTGCATTTCTGGTTGCTAAAGAAACCACCCTCAGCAACTCCAGTTTGGCCTGACCTACCCCCACCCCCAAGCTAGGGGGTATTACAGACCAGCAGCTTCTGCCTGACAAAGCTCATTCCTAGCCACCCTGAAGCTATTTCCAGCCTCCCTGCCTGCAAGCATGGAAATGCAGGTAGGGGCCCCACTAGGCCAGGGCCAGGGAAGAAAGGGGCAGGAGCACAAGAAACTGTGCACTGTGGGGCTAAGCTGGGCTGGCACTGCACTTTGCTACCACATGTGGCTGGGGACTGGGTTGAAAGCACAGGAGCTACAGCTATGGGGCAGGGTGGGGTTGGCCTTGCACCATGACACACCATATAAAGCCAGGGACTGGGTTCCCAAAATGGTGACCAGGGGATGAAGCCCACATCAAGGTGTAGAGCTACACCTTGTGGCCCTTGACAGCTCACCAAAACTGGTTAAGCGGCTCTCCAGCTGAAATAAATGCCCACCCCTGATTTAGAGACTGCCAAATGCAGTGGGATAGCTTTCCCAAGTACCTGATACCTATTTTCACCAGCCTATAATACTTGTATAGCCTGGTAAATGCAGTGGAGCCATTTCCAAGGACTATAGAATTTCCTTGTAGATTCAGCTACAATTTTCAGGGGTTTTTCTCCCTCTGAGCAGAATTTTGCTAGCCTGCATAGCTCTTGCTGTGCTAAGCTACAATTATGTTTGTTTCCACAATATTTCTCTCTCAACAATTCATATATATTTCTCTCAAAAACCAAGCTGAATTAAATGAAACCCATGTATGAGCTTTTGGTCAGTTGAAGAATGTATGTAGACAGTTTAAGGGGCATGTGTACATGACAGTTTAAAGTGGGTTAATTGCTTCTGCTCCACTTTAATGGTGTTGGTGTTTGCATGTGTCAGTGGCGTATTGTGCATTAATTCCAGCTGCTGTAGCACATTCAGCTGCGTAATGCACTTTAAATGACTTTGGGGTGCAGCAAACTAAAACACCTGTGATGAGTTTTAGTTTGCTGGCTTACAGCCATGGAGCGAAGCACTGGGCTTCATGCAACTCAGGGGCTGTTCAAGCAGCCCATATAGGCAGCCTGACAGCAGCCTGGGAAAGGAGGCTCCACCAAAGAAAAAAAGAAAAAAGCAGTGAACCTGATTTTTCTTTTCCCCTTGGAGCCTGCCTGCCTGCATGAGCTACACGGGCACTCGGTCCTTCCCTCCATGGCTGCAGTGCCCCCGAAGACCACCCAACCCACCTACCTGCAGGTGGGTGCCACCTGCGGGGTGCCACCGATGGCACAGGGGGAAGCACCCGCTCTGTCCCTCCACAACCCAGGGACCGCTCCACCCGCTGGCAGTTTGCCCTCCCTTCTCTGCCACCAGAGAGGCGGGTAAGTCATGGGTGTACACGACACTGTGGTTTACTTCCCCCTAAACTGAAGCTGTGTTTTTAAAAACCCACTGCTTCAATTTAGGGTCCCATTTTATCTACACACACCCTAAGGCATTTACTACAGTTTTCCACTAGATTCAGTATTAATCTGGTGCTGGCTTTAAAATGCTACTTCAGAAACTTCTTTCTGCTAGATTTCAGATTTTTGTCTCATACTGAGTTAAAAGCACTCTATCATAAGGGTCTTTATTTTAGGCTTCAGCTATCCTGTAAAATAATTAAACTTTCTTGTCAATGCACTTATTCAGTCAGGGTCATACTAAGTGCCAATCTAGCCCTAGGAAACCTGCAAATTTGTTAGGTTTGAAGCTGTGTGAACTTCAGTGCTCATCATGGATTTTTTAAATTTAATAAGATAGGTAGTAGACCCAGTATTGCTTAGCATTAACTGAAGCACAACTGTGACTCTTATGTTACAAGAAAGCAAAACATGGAAGATAGTAGTTCAGGTTAAAGACAACAATGATAAACACTAAGATCACTTGGAATCAAATTCATTATTATCAGGTTTATTTAAGATCAGATGAATTAGTATACTCTACAAACCCCTTAAAAACAAAGTCTGAACTAAAAAGGGATGTGACAACTTGTGATCTAGTGCTTATATTTTATTTTTATATAAATATGTCTGAATGGTAATAACATGAAACTCAAAACTTTGTTTATAAGACAATTTAAATTAAAAAGCAGTCTCCAGGTCCCCTTCTTACTCCAGTTAATTTATCAAGATGTAAATACCAGTAGCACAATTAGCACAAGAGGCTAATCTTGCTAAGCCTGACAGTTTAATTGATGATAAGAAAGAAAAATGCTTTCCCCAAAATTTTGATTTCATTATGTCTCTTTTCTGTGACCATACAAGGAACACATTTTTTAACTTTAATTTACACACTTGATTCTAAAGTTCTTCAGCTGCAGTCACTATTTAGAGAATTTATATAAAGTGCTAAGAGCTTTATTACACAGTGTTAGCTCCTTGGCTTTTGCATAATTTAGAAAGAGAGAGCTGAGAGCTCTTTACATATGATTAACAAAAATCATGCATGATTAGGAGCCCTGAAATGTACTTGCTGTGGTGCAATATAGAGTCTTCCACTTTAAGACTCCAGCCATGTGATGCCTGAAGCTATGCTGCATTCACTAAAGAAGGAGTATACCTGGGCCATTCTAACAGAGTGATTTAATAGCAGCCTTCAAGTACCTGAAGTGTGCTTCCAACACAGAGCTAGAAGCAATGGTCTCAATGGAAAATGTTTAAATATTAGGAAAAACTCTCTCACTAGGAGTGTAGTAAAACACTGGAATAGGTTACCCAGAGAGGTTGTGGGATCTCCATCCTTAGAGGCTTTTAAGACCCAGATAAACAAAGTCTTGGCTGGGATGATCTACTTGGGGATGGTCCTGCTTTGAGCAGGGGGTTGGACAAGATGACCTCCTGAGGTCCCTTCCAACCCTAATTTTCTATGATTCTAGATCTGCGAGGAAGGTTTATTTTACCTTTATTCCTGCTCTCCCAACAACAAGTGAAAATGACAGGGAGAAGAGTTCAGATTGCAAAGCTCATGGGGCCTGTGGTTGTGAAGCTTCATTGAACCAAGGAAGACCTTCATTTTCTATTTATTACAACCAACCCAAAAGCCACAGAAAGGGAAGCATAGATAGGAATAAGTATAATCATTTTACCCATCAGACACTTCCTAGTTTGGAGCAGCTGAACCCAGCAAAGAAAGAGCAGGACTGAGAAAGAGATAAGTGAGAGATTTTTGGTGTTGTTTATGGTTGGTGTTGAGGCAGCACTTCATGAATGACTGTTGAGCATGTTAGCTCAGCAAAAATTCCCCAGCCTTCACCTGTGAGAGGGTTATAGAGGGGCATCTATGCAGCTGTAATGCAGTGCCAGCAAGCAGAAATGTCACAGATGCATTGACACAACACTTTCAGGAAGCAAAAAAATCATGTTTTTGAACTTTAAAGTTGCTGTTCCTAAAAATATAATTGTATTGAATCCAAAAGACCATGAAAAATGGTAGAGTCCTTCTGGCTAAGCCACAAGATATCTACAGAAAGATGCAGGCTGTTGGAGAAACTTCTTGCAAAGGAACACCAACAATTAGTCATGGAGGAATTGTCATAAGAGTAATTATGGTACAGAGCTGGAACAAGTTGAAGTACAAAATCTTAAAATAAAATTTAATTAGGACCCCTCTTCTCCACAAAGAATATAACAACCTCAAGCCCAATACAAATAAAGGTCTCTCTTAAAACTAAGATGAATCACTGGTTTAAGTTCCTATTAAGAAGTTCTAGATCACTCATATCTATGTCTGAAGAAGGACTTGCACTAAATTTAGATGCATATTTGCAAAATTGCAATCCTGGACCCCTTTTCTCTTGCCTCTTGCCTAACTCTGAAAGCATTTCAGCTTGAGAAGCACCAGATATATAGTCTGAAAGGTTTCTCAGATGTCTGAGGCCCCTAGTAGACATGCATTTACAGGCATGATAAGATTTGATCCACAGTCCCAACAATTGTGCTGTCTCCTATGTTACATGTGGCAGGAGGCATGATTGTGGGATTAGGATCAGATCCCAATCATGCCATATTACAGGTACCCTTGAGAGCTGGGAACAACATTCAGTTGACTGCTGCCCCCAGGCCCAGGACACAGTGGAGCCAAGAGCTGATCAGCTGACAGCCTGACCACATATTCATTTAAAGTGTGATGGGAACCAAACACAAAGTTATTACATAAAATATTTGCAGTAACTTTGTGGCTTATTCCCTGTTTTATTGTGCCATTAATTATCTAAACATGGGGCCACATTATTACTTAAGACATTAACTGGTTAATTATGTTTAAATGCAATATCTGTCAGGGGCCTGAACATTCTATTTCTGCACATACCAGGGCTCAAGACTTTCTTTGACTTAGCCAATTAAATGGATCAAGTTATTGGTGTTTGTAAATCATGCCTAACATACCAACAGAAACAGGCTTTCAACCAGATGTGATGCTGGCTAGGAATTTGTAAAGAACACAACAGTTATTAAACCAGGGGTGGGCAAAATACAGCCTGTGGGCTGGATCTGTCCCACCAGGCTCTTTCATCTGGTCCACAAGCCTGCCCAGACTGAGCTGCACAGAGCTGTCAGGAGCCCATGCTGCCTCTTCTACCTGCAGTGTTCAGCACACAGGCCAGGTGCTTGCCCAGTATGGAGGTGACTAGAGCAGAGAAAGCCATGTCAGCTGCTGGGAGAAGATGCAGTCCCAGCCTACCTGCTGTACTTGGCAGGAGCCCCAGCACAGGCTTCAAAGGGTGCCTGAATCACAGGCAGGCAGTGAGGAATTTCACCTCTCAGGGCTGCATTTCCCAGACAGCAAACCTGCCCAAAGGGAAAGGCACAGAGGGGCCACTAGCAAAGGCCCTGCCCATGCTACACTGCTCCCTTCTCCTTGCAGGGAGTCATGGGGGTGCCTGTCCCTCATCTCTCCTGTCCCTTCTGCTGAGTTACTGCACACTGACAGGGACCACTGATGTTGGAACAACCACTCCAGCACCAGCATCTGCACCTGTTTCTTGTGGTTGGAGGTGCCTGGCAGCAGCGCAGGACCCCACGGACTCAGCTCCAGCCTGCTCTCATTTGACACTGGGGAGGAAGGAACACAGGGAAGGGGTTAAAGCCGGGGTCAGGGCTAAGCAACTGCATCCAGGACGATTGGAGGCTCCCACCCCTTCACTTGGTACTGGGCTGCACCACCTGGATACACTGCTGAGGGCTTCTGGGATCTGTCCAGGGTGCTGACCTGGACAGGCTGCCCAGTGAGCTACATTAAAGTGCCATAAGGCATCCATGTGTAGACATACACCTAAATCACCTTAATGCACTTTAGACTAAGGCACATTAAGTTTAGGCACACATAAATTCATGTGTAGATATGTTTGGTGAGTAGCTTAGCCCCAGAGTCCTGAAATGTAGTTGGGCAGATATGACTTCAAGGCCTGCTGCATAACCAAGGCATAGCAATTTCAGCTTTATTTTGAAACTAAGGAAGAAGCTTATCAGAGCTTGCTTACCTCTGAATGACATGACCAAAATTTCTCTTTGTACAATTACCAAAGTCTTCTCATCAGAAATAACCTACATAAAGGGAAAACAAATCATTTAAAGAAATCTTGAGCAAACTCTTTGCCACAACATAAAAATAACGCCATCCTTAATTCAGTTGTTCTACTCCAAAAAATTGTGTTTGTGACTGCCTAGGGTGAATAGTTCCAAAAAAATGCCAGTGATCAATTATGAAAAAAAAACCCCCTATTCAAATGGAGGCATTCTGACCATGTACAATCTTTTGTTTATCAGTGCAGAGGGGCACTATCCATTTGATATAAGTTTATATTTATCTGCTATTCT
This sequence comes from Crocodylus porosus, assembly GCF_001723895.1. NCBI lineage: Eukaryota > Metazoa > Chordata > Crocodylia > Crocodylidae > Crocodylus > Crocodylus porosus. The sequence continues at coordinate 42,399,413 of NW_017728948.1, forward strand.
GGAGAAATGGCTCATGCAGATGAAGCAACTATGTGGCTGTGGGTCTTCCTTTTACCAGGCAATAAGAGCAGGCAGAGAGTTATTTTCCCTTCTAGAGCTCCAGGCTATAGGACTTCCAAATTAGCACCTGTGTATTTTAAAATCTGGGGTAATTTTTTTTTCAAATGTCTAGGTAAATATGTATAAATATCATGATAAAGCAATAGGGCTTAGGCTGCTGAATCCCTAGAAACCAGATTTTCAAAGCTATTATAGCACCTAAACATGCTATCTAATCTAAACATTGATATCTAATGGGATTTTCAAAACTGCCTAAGTTCCATTGAAATCATATTGCCTAAACATTAAAACATTTTATTGCATGTTTACCCTTCCTCATTAGTTTCTTGATTATTCTGCTACAGTAGTCTTATAGTTTTGCTTGATACAAGCAAAACCTTAAATATGTATGTTAAACATCTATGTGGAAGCCAATAAGGCAGTTAATCTCAGAATAAGTTCCACAAAAATTGGCGTATTTGGTTTTTTCACCTTTGTTTCATAAAGGTACAGAGAGAGGCTTCCCTTCTCATTCCCGTCTTCTCAAAAATACTGATTAAAGCAAGGGTAAAATAAAGAATAAATAAATAAAACTTACTCTTCCCAGACTCCACCTACACTCCCTAAAACAGCTGTTCTATAAGTTACCATTCAGATTAATTGGGTGCTTCCCACACAGATCTATTGATTCAGCCGTTCTGCCAAGTAGTCAGCAAATTAAGAATGAGTCTCTGGGCAACTCCTCAAATGTTCTTGAAACATTCTGGCAGCTAGTGTAGTTTAGGAAGAGCATTTAAGGGAAATATAATAGAGTTCTGCTAGCATCAAGGATGTATGGTCAAGGGACATGGAATTGCCATCTCTCAGAGGCTGTATGGTCAAGGTTGTCATGGGTGACCTAAACTACCTGGTTGCCATGGGTGACCTAAACTACCCGGGCATCTGCTGGGAGAAGCAGTCAGCTAGATCCAACATTCAGATAGGTTCTTAACCTGTATACAGAACCTTCATATAGCACAGAAGGTATACGGTCCCACTAGGGGAAATGCTTTACTGGACTTGGTCCTGGCAAAAATTAAAGAAAACAGAAAGTCCTTCTTCAGATATATAGGGAGTAAAAAGAAGGCTAAGGGTAGTGTTGGCTTAGAAATGCTATTTAAAGGCATGTTGTATGGGAATTGGCTTATAGGTATAGATTTATGCATTATAAGGGGTCAAGATGAAAAGCAGGTGTTAAATGGATTCCTAAAGAGCTTGAGAGACACACACACAGCTTCTCATGGCCCTGAACGCAGATGGGCTGTCTAGCACAGGACGGCCAATGGATGGACACAGCCTGAGAAATGAAGGAGGGCATGCTATAACACGAGATCACAGCCTTCAAGGCAGATAGGTTATCTAACAAAACAAGGAGACGCAGCCTGGGAACCAAAGAAGTATGTACCGTACTGTCCCACAACACAAGGTAAGTGACAGCAGCAACAAGGCCTCAGAAATCGGGTGGGGGGGGCTAAGTCCCAGAGATAGCCACAAATGAAGAGCCATTAGGAGTCATCGAAGGGAAGGAGGATACAAAAGCAGAGACCCAAGATTAACAAAGGGCCTTTCCCTTTGTCTTGTTGGTTCCTCCCTTTTTTCTGTCCCTCCTTGTCTCTCTCTGTTTTGCTCCATGAGAGGGGTCCCCATGCCTGTCCCCCAGGAAGGGTCTCCAAGGCAACCATGAACCAAGGGATACCAGTAGCCCGTCTCATGCCTATCCCACTGTAGGCCTCGGCATCCCACCTCCAGACTGCTGATACCTAAGAGAGAGA
>NW_017728948.1:42402132-42449577 GCF_001723895.1 Crocodylus porosus
TGAGTCTGCTCAGAGCTGAAAGTGGGTCAGGGCTGATTGACAGCTCCTGAGGTCATAGAAGGGGTAACTCAGGCCCTGCATGGAATTTTCCACTCTCAATCAAACTGAGTTCATGCATTGGCAGCACCTATACTTAAAATTTTGCTCCAACACAAGGGTGCTGAAGGAACTGCCCAGTGTCATAGCAGAGCCACTGGTACAGCTGTTTGAGCACTCTTGATGCTCAGGTCAGGTCCCAGAGGACTGAAAATGGGCCAGCGTGATCCCTATTTTCAAGAAGGGGAGGAAGGAGGATCCGGGTAACTATAGATCAGTTAGTCTTACCTCTATCCTTGGGAAAACCTTTGAAAAAATTATTAAGGATCACATTTGTGGGAGTCTAGTGGGGAAACCAATGCTAAAGGGCAGATGGGTGGCAAATTGGCTTAGGGGTTGCACCCAGAGAGTGGTAGTGGATGAGTCATTATCAACCTGGAAAAATGTGAGCAGTGGAGTCCCGAAAGGCTCGGTCCTTGGACAAGTGATGTTCAATGTCTTCATCAGTGACTTGGATGCAGATGTGGAAAGCACTGTCCAGATTCACAGATGATACCAAATTATGGGGTAAAGTTAACACAGCAGTAGGTAGGGAATGAATCCAGGTGGATCTGGAGAGGTTAGAAAAGTGGGCAGAACAGAATAGGATGCAGTTCAATAAGGACAAATGCAAGGTGCTGCACCTAGGAAGAAGGAATCACCAGCATGCTTACAGACTGGGGGAGGACCTTCTCAGCAGCACAGCATGAGTCATCACTGTGATGAAGTGCTCAGTAAAGCTAACCACATTTTATCATGCACTAGCAGGTGCATGACAAACAGGTCCAGGGAGATGATACTTCCTCTTTATGTGGCATTGGTCAGGCTGCAGTTGGAGTACTGTATCCAGTTTTGGGCACCACATTTCAAGAAGGATGTAGACCAACCTTAAGAGGGTTTAGAGGAGAGCCATTCATATGGTTAGGGGCCTGTAGGCAAAGCCCTACGAGGAGAGACTGAGAGCCCTGGATCTCTTCAGCTTCTGCAAGAGAAGCCTGAGAAGTGATCTTGTGGCTGCCTACAAATTCATCAGGGGGAGAGGCAGCAAGGAATAGGAGATGCTCTGTTTACCAGGGCACCCTTTGGAGTAACTAGGAACAACGGCCACCAACTGATGGAGAGCATATTTAGGTTAGACATCAGGAAGAACTTCTTTATGGTAAGGGCTGCCAGAATCTGGAATGGGCTTCCAAGGGAGTTGGTGCTCTCTCCTACCTTGGGGGTCTTTAAGAGGAGGCTAGACAGGCACCTGGCTGACCCCAGCGCTCCTTTCTGCCCAGAGCAGGGGGTCAGACTTGATGATCTGCTAAGGTCCCTTCCAATCCAGACATCTGTAAATAAAACAAAAAAGCACAAATACTACATTTGCACTATTGTTGGCATTTCTACCAGTGATTAACCGTCTTGGCTGTTTTTCTATAAGAATGTAATGTCTATGGCTGTCAGAGATGATGCTGAAATTCATTTCACTCTGAGAAGGTGAAGCTGGAAGTTCCAACCAGTCCTATGATTCTATATATTCTAGAAAACACCAGTACCATCCTAAGTAATTTTGCCTCTTGCATGCCCTGCACACACTTCCTGTAAACTAGGGACATCATGACAGATTCAGACTGGGACAAATATGCTGTGGAAGGAGATGATATATACTTTTTTATGTGATCATCAGGACATCTAGATGAATGATCTCCCACATATGTGAGTCCAAAGAAAATGATTAGTCCCACAAGTATGTGCTTGTGTATGTGTGTGCTCATGTATGCATGCCTGTGCATGCCCACACATTCATTTGTTAGGAGCTAATAGGAATATCAGAAACATTTCAATACACTGTCTGTACTTTTCAGCACTGGCTTAATCCAGTGCAGTTTTCTGGATGCAACAAGAATTATTCAATAAAGGCATAGAAAGACTCAATTATCCAGTTTATGCATTTTCAGAATTGGTCATCATTTTAGACCTGTCTGTGAACTAACATTGCTATATCACTGGTATGTCAAACTACAAATGTTTATCAAAGTTTAACATATGCAAGATAAAGGCATACTATTGTATTGCCTTTCATTGGACAGCCCTCCCTTTTATAGTTGGATAATAATTAGTGTAAGATCCTTTCAGAACAGTAATTGGATTGCAAGATAAAACAAAACAAGATTGAAATATTTTTGCAAGTTGAAATACTTCCAGACAAATTTGGGTAGACTGTCCTATGGAACAGCAACAGAAGAGTCACTCTTATTCTATGATTGTGCATCCTAGATCTGAATGCAGGTGAAGCACAGATTTGACTCCCTCCCACTTCTTCCCTGATAAAGAATATGACACTTGGTAGAGAAATATGTTTCTGGAATAGAAATTGTAATTCGGATGCGTATCTATAGAACTGCTGTTGCACAAACAGTTAGAACTGAAACACCTTTCTTTGTGCTCTGTATGAAGGAAATTACTGACTGAGTCCTTGAAATTGAAAACATAATGATTCCGCTCTGCTATTATTTTGTGTAGATCTGCACATACATCCCCCACAAAACCCCAGTGAACCCAGAAAAGAGTCATATATATATATGATATATATATGGTTATATACATATAACCATTCATTGATGGTTGATTTGTTCACACCCGCCCCTGCCCCCAAGACAAAAAGGTGGAGGGTAAAATTCAACCAGAACCTCAGGAGGAGGTTCTGGAGGTGGAGGTGGAGGTGGAGGGGCTGCAGCCTGGCACACTTGAGGGTCGTGTAGCTAGGGTCTCACTTCGCCCGCAGAAGGGGCAGAAGACCGGGGTGTCCATGAAACTAGCCACATATGCGCCTGTGGGGATGGCTCCATGGAGGAGCCACCAGCTGAGCTCCCCAGTGGCTCATGGGATGAGGGTGGAGTACAGTCTCAGCATGTAGAGGTGGTTGTGATGGACGGTGGAAAAGTGAACTGGTCTGGTGTTCTCCAGCCATCTCAGATTAAAGCCAGTACCTGAAGCCAGGTAAGCAGTCTGGTCCTGCTAGCTACAAAGTGAGGAGCTTCTGCCATGAAAAGCTGCAGCAGAAGGCTCTGCTGACTGCCCTGATAATACCAGTATGGCACTGAATTCTTGCTGCAAGAGGGATAGGACTCCAGACAGGATAGACGTTTGTTAGGCAGCCAGTTGGCTTAGGGTTTTGTTAGAGACAGAGTGCTTACTTTTTTGTTTGAGTCTTCACCAGTGGTTTGAGATGGGACTTTTAGGGACAAGTGGACATGCCAGCAGTGCTCAAATAGAACAGAGATAAAGCCAGTGAACTCAGAGATGAGCAGGGGAAAAGAATAGATGGGGCCAGTGAGCTCACAGCCCTAGAGGGGGCAGAGAGTAGAAAGGGCCAGGGGCCCAGAACACAAGAAAGGAACAGAATAGGCAGGGCCATTGAGCACACAGCCCAAGAGGGGCAGAGATTAACAGAGGCTAGAATTATGGGAGAGGAGATAGGGGTATAGTCCCCACTGATATGAAGAAGTGGGAGCATCTGTGAGACATGCATGGCTTTTTGGTGGCTGTGAGTAGTCTATAAGGCAACAGGTGTCCTGGGAGCACATACGGGCCAAGAAAGCTCTACATGATGTGAGGGATAGACTGGGATCAGTGGGATCCACTGACAGAAAGACAAACTAAGGCTCACTCTAGGATCTTAGGCAGCTTGCCTTTCTAAGATCAACCAAGTATATCAAGGTGTGGCACACTAAGACACAAGGGAGGGACTCTTAGAGCTAGAGCACCACAGGACTCCAGCCAGTCACCAGGGGCATCACAATCACCCCTGCAGCCCAAAACTGTTACACCTACCTACCTATAATTTTTAAGGTACATTTAAGTCAGTACAGTAATGAGGGAATTTTTTTTTGTGTGCAGTAAAGAAACACCTGTTTTTCACAGTTATTCTTGAAATATCAGCTTGTCAACTAATAACTAGGTTATGTTTTATGTGAAATGCCACCCCAGAAACATTAATTTCCTAGTAAGTTATACCATACCTTTAAAAATATTTTGGTCATGTATTTTTCATCCAGTGTCTATAATTTTAAGAAACAAAACAAGAAACAATATTGAAACTGAGTGATAAAAGTAGTTTGCATTTATACCCATATAGCTTTTTGCTTTATCTGTTACTTATTGTAGATGTCTTTGACCATTCTCTGGGGAGTTGTGGGGTGCCTATTTCTCTGCTAATTTAGATCACTTTTCACAGCTGTTATTCCATTTACTTTAATGGAGTATTTTTTTAAATTATAGTAGTGTAAGACAAGGTAATCGGGTATATGATAAGAGTATTGCTGTTAAGTGAAAAATTAAATTTAAAGTTCTTTTATGAAAAATAGAGAAACTTTTCATCATGTAGAAATATAACCAATGCATCCATCTGTGAGGTCTCTTTCCAGGCAGGACCATACACCACTGAGGCTTCCACCCAGGTCCTGGTTTGATGCTATGCAGGCTGTGGCTTGCAAATTCCTTCCCATGTCACCCAAGTGGGGGAGTGCCTGCAATGCAAGTGGTGCCTGCTGGTGGTGTCTCTCAGGGAAAAGGCAAGAGAGAACTACAGGAGGAGGTAGCAAGACTCCAAAGCATCCTCAGCCATGAGGACTTCATCAAGTCCATGCTGAAAGAAGCCTCCAGGACTGTGAAGGAAGGACTGCCAGAGGTGATGCTGGAAAAGGAAGGGGGCATGGACTCCCAGGAAGGTGGAAGCTGAAAGCTTGTGTATCTTCTGGCAGCAAGAAGAAGTTGTCATACCCATGTGATAATGGTTTGCCTGGAGAATAGATATGGTGTTCTAGGAACAGTAGAAGAGGCCAGGCCAGCAATCTCCAAGGTGGGGAGGATTGAGACCACCATCACAAAGAGGAAGCAATGGATGGTGGTGGTTGGAGATTCCCTTCTGCAGGGGATGGAGAGATCCATCTGCCAGCCTGACCTGTTGTCCTGGAAGGTCTGCTGCTTGCTTGGACCCTGGATGTCACAGAAGGATTACTGAGACTTGTCTGACCCTCTGATTATTACCTCATGCTGCTCATCCATGTGGGTACCAATGAAACTCCCAGGGGTGACCCTGAGCAGACTGAGAGTAACTACAGGGATCTGGGTGCAAGCATGAAGGGGACAGGGACACAGGTATTCTCCTCAGTCCTCCTGGTTAGGGGGAAGGGTCCTGGCAGGAGTGAATGCATCCTGCAGATCAATGCATGGCTGCATAGGTGGTGTTACAAGTAGGGATTCAGCTTCTTTGGCTATGGGATATTTTTTCAAGAAGGATCACTAGGAAGAGATGGGATACACCTGATGAAGAAAGGAAGAGCATCTTTGCAGACAGGCTCGCCAACCTAGTGGGAAGAGCTTTAAAGTAGGTTCACTGGGGAATGGAGAACCAAAGTCCTGAGGTGAGCAGGGAATCAGGGGACCTGGAGGAAGCAGAAGCAGGAGAGGGCAATGGGGAAGGCCTCGTTCTCCCTGAGAAAGTAGGGCACAAATGTACAAACCTCAGGTGCCTGTACATAAATGTAAGGAACCTGGGAAAGAAGCAGGAAGACTTGGAAGTCCTCACACAGTCCAGGAACTATGATGTGAATAGCATAACAGAAACTTGGTGAGATAGACTGGAGCACTGTCATGGTTGGGTACAAATTGTTCAGGAAGGACAGGCAGGGGAGAAGAGGAGAAGTTGTACTGTACAATAGCTGTATGATTGCTCAGGTCTCCAGTATGAAACTGGAGATAGGTCTGTTGAAAGTCTCTGGGTTAGGGTCAGAGGGGAGAGCAACAAGGGTGATGTGCCTGCTATAGACCACCAAACCAGGACGATGAGGTAGATGAGGCTTTCTTCAGACAACTACTGGAAGTCTCTAGATCACAGGCCCTGGTTTCGATGGGGGACTTCAATCATCCTGACATCTGCATGGGGGGAGCAATACTGCAGTGCTTTGGAAATCCAGGAAATTTTTGGAAACTGTTGGGGACAACTTCCTGGTGCAAGTGTTGGAAAGACCAACTAGGGGCCATGTTCTTCTTAACCTACTACTCAAGAACTGGTGGAGGATGTAGAAATGGATAGCAGGCAAGTTCAAAGGATCCAAAGGGTAGCAACTTTAAGAAGTAAACTGTCTTAAGTTTTGTAAGTTATACTTACTAGAACTGACCAGGTGCTATCAATTCTGTTTTAAATAGTGTTTGTAATTCTGAAATTTATTGCAATCTTCATTTAAATGAACCAAACCTTACACACATTTTTGCAAAATGGAATTGTGTTTAACATCCATTTTCATAGCACAGGGCTCAGATTCTTTTTATTAGTTTAACTTTGTCAAAAGTGAAGTCAACTCAAGTTTCTTATGTTCAAGGGGATACTTAAAGGAAGTTATAATAATCACAAACTTTGATAATTACCAAGAATTCTCCATTGCATCATAAAGTGGAAAAGTTTATGATACATTTGACCTCTGCAGGCACTGTCAAGTTATAGTGCTATTGCCATTGGCTAACCAACTTCAAGCGGGAACAAACAGGCTAAGATTCTGCAGCTGGGCTAGTCAAAACTGAATAAATCAACCTATATGCCAATACCCTTGACAATACCCATGCCCACCTTTACTAAGTCTAACTAAGCAGTCTATTTATTAGCCATGATTATTTCTGTCTGTATGACTTTGGGGCTCATTCCTCACAGGGTAACAAAATTGAGTCCCAAAGTCTTTTTTATTTGTTTTTTTTTGGGAGGGGAGGGGGAGGTTTGTAAGCTCGTGCCTGTGTCACACTAATTGTTAGCCCATTTACCTAGAGGACAATCACTTCCCCTTTTGTAAAGGAATCAGGTCCCAGGGAAATCCTTTCCTCAGGGGTCCAAGATTGAGCAACAGAATTCTATTTCTTTCCACTCCTCACCACTTTCTCAAGGCAATTTTCTTCCTTCACTGTTTAGCTGTCTTTCGCTTCACATTACATTTCTGAAGCCTTTCCACTTAGTATCCTCAGCCTGGCTGTCTTTTGTAGCAACAGTTTTAAGATTGGCAGCTTCATCATGGCTGGGGGAGGTAATTAGGGCCTTAATTACCCTTTACCAGTCTGCTACATTGCAGGATGTATGACACCCATCATATATGCCCCTGGGGTTATTTACGTCTATATAGTGAGCATGATTGGCCATTTTTAATTTTCATTTTTAATGAAAGACAAGGATGTACATTTCCAACTGTCAGTTAGAAAATACTCTGTATGGGAGGATGGAATAGAAAATCCTGATGGAGTTAAAAAATTAGATAGAAGATTACTTCTAAGTATCTCTAAGTTATTGCAAGCTACAAGTGTCTAGATCTGGCCTTTGAGAACAGTCAAAGAAGGTACAGAAAGCTGCCCTAGAAGAAGCCCCGGTTATGCAGAATTGCCACACCACCTTTGGGTCACATACTCCTCTCACTTAGTCATAAAGGATTATGAGGAGCATAGAGGGGTATAATGGGTTTCTAGTAATTATTCTAAGGTTTATTTTGAAGTAGATGCAAGATAGGATACAGCCACCTTTTTCCATCTTTGACCTATGCTAGGCAGAGGTTGGCTTAACACATGGTTTTAGGCCTTGGAAATTTGATGAGTGTGACAGCTCATTTGAATTATTAGGAGTGGTGCCAAGAATAACTTGTGCTGCTCAACTATTCTTAGGAAAACTAAATGGAAAAAGGAAAAGAAAATGTCAAAATATATTACAACCTTAAGCTATATACACACACATTTTGTTTTTTTTTAATAAGGAATAGTTCGCAGATTTCATAATTTAATATTTTAAAACTTACAATCTGATGGTAACTTCTATAAGACATGATGCTAGGTGAAGTTTTTCTAGACCAAGTTATGCCTGTCTTTATATCAAAAATAGCATGCTCTTACAAAAGTCTTTCTAGTGATAGGCGCCAAGTCTTTCCAAATCATAAGGTTACAAAATATTATCCAACTGCTCTGGCAGACTCAACAACAGAAAATGTCTTATATTGATTTTTATATATAATGTGTGTGTGTGACACACACACACACACACACACACACACACACACACACACATACACACACACACACAGAAAGCCAATATCTGACCACCTCTCAGGTCCTCAAAGTGGACAGATAATTTCCTTTGGCTTATGCATGAAATATCAATCCAGTTTTTTATCACAGACAAAGGCTAATGATAGAATTAGAAACAAATCCTTGAGTTTTGATTTGTTCAAAGGAAAATGAGTGCACACAGTTTTACTATGAATCAGACATTCAACAGTGTATTCCTTAAACAGCAGCCCCTTCTGTATATTTCCTGAGCATTCATATTCCTCAGTTGTTGTTTTTTTGGATGCCTTGACTATTCTTGGAGCATAGGTTGAAGAAATGCTCTGAAACTCCTTTCCTGGCAGAATGCTTGATGGATAATGGTTTCCACTTCTGGAGTGTACCAGTTTCTATACAAGAAATCTCAAACATTTTTTCACCTTTTCAAGTTTCAAAAGAGACAATAGGGACAACATCAGTGCTAGCTCCATGCCACTGATACAGGGCTGGGCTGGAGCCATGCTCCATGACCCAAGCTGCAGCAGGGATGGAGCCTTCTGGTACAGAGCAAAGGTAAGGCGGGGTTGAGGGGCAAGAGGGAGAAAGATTTCAAGAGGAAGCTGGGACCTGAGGCTGTGGGTGGCAGAAGCAGCATGGAGAGGGGAGAAGGGGCAAACAGGGGATGGGGGAATTGGCGTAATCGAATGCTGCAGAGTGGTAGACACAATTGGGGATAAGTGGCGGGGACAGGCAGCAGGGAGCAAGCTGCCTGCCTCTCTCACAGCACCACCTCCACACTGGCTGTCCGCTACCACCTGCTCCCTACTGCCTGCGCCATTACTGCCTCCAACTGCCCTACCATATGCCCCCCCACTGCCTCCCTGCTTTTGTCTCCCACCACCTGCACCATTACTGCTCCCCTCATCACCTCTCCCCCCTACCACCTGCAGTAGTGGGGGAAGGGGATGAATTTAAGATGGTCCTCCAGTAATTAGATTCCATACATGGACAATTATAATAATCTTACATATATATTTTGTGTGTACAATCCAGTTATTGTGGGGGAAGGATCATCTTACATTCCGGGTCACCTTGTATTCAGGTATATACAGTATTCAGTTTAATTACCAAAATGGGTACAGACTTTCAGAGCTACTACAGTGGAGACTTGAGTTTTGGTCATAAGAATCTTTATAACTACATCTTCCCAGAAGCAGATTTTCAGGTAAGTGACTTTCCTTTGCCTCTGTGTTACCTATTTTTTCTGAGTTGGGGTAATACTGTCATTGAACATTACATGGGCTACATTGGAACCATCTTTATTTTAAAATTAAAGTCTCACAGATAGTAGAGGGGAGAAAAGTTTTAAAGGTTCAGTGCTATGTGTTAGTTGTTTCAGAGCCCTACATTTCAGTAATGTGCAAAATGAAATCCAATGTCTTCTGGCTCTAAGTAAAATTGTATTTTAATTGTAATTAAATACACCTGTGCAATAACATTTCTTTAAAAATGTCTGCTTTCTTCACTTAGTTTGTAGTTTATTAGTGTCATTCCTTACATATATATCTCTGTGCAGAGAGTTCCTTCTTTAATTAATTCAATGCATTTATCTTTAGTTTTCTCTCTCATAAAGCCAAGGACTGTGCTAATGACTCTTCTAGAGCAATGTGTCAGTTTTAGAGTCCATTAACTTTCTATGACTTTCTGCATGCTAACGCTCATTATTATATTATTTCCCCTGATCTTGGAATCCAATTGAAATTCCATCCATGAAATTTCAGTGATGGAACATGGTTTTTAATTGCTCTATCTTAGTGTGCTGATTTCTTTGAATATGAAGGCACAGGACAGAGATAAGACAGTTACAAGGCTTTTTCTGTTTTTTTTAAACTCTCTTGTACATTTTCAATGACAAATGATCAACATGAGACAAATTTGGTAGCTATAAGACTAAAAGTTTTAGAGGAAATAAGATAACTCTGATAGAATTTATTATTATTTTAACTATACTACAACTGACAGCTGGTTAAAGTTACTTCTTTAACATCTTTGTCAACTCTGAAGGCTGACAGGTTAGATGCCCAAATGATCTTCCAAACAATATTCTTTTCTGTCATATTTTGTCCCTGGTCCACAAGTAATAAATGTCATCTTTCTTTACAAGATTTCTTGAAGAATGTCACTTGTTCATCACCTACTTCAGAACCTCTTGTGAGAGTCATAAGTGAGACAGCAAGGGAGCTTTAAAACAGCTTTAGATTTTTATTTTGAGCTACTGGTTCTGGTAGTCTACAAATTACCAATAACTACCACAAAGGAGGAGAAAGAGTTTACCATTATTCATGTAGATATTAATAATATATTTAATTGATAATTTCTGCTTACATGGTTTGGCCTTAAATGCTGCTGCAGAATCATCCCCGGATATGCAGGACTGAGAAAAACAATTTTCATATTGGGTGGACACATATATACATTGCCCTGTGGAGATAGTGATGCGCTACATCACTGTATGGTACGCTATGGGGACGTAGCAGTCACGTGGGTTTATATGCGATCAGCAGCTATGTTGCCATAGTGGTACACTCCCCCAGTGTATGCTGTTATGGTGACAAGATTAAATCTAACCATGTGCTGCATGCCCAGCACGGTAACCGCCAATACTGTGCCTGAATTGTGCCATAGCAACATCACTGTACAGCAAGGTGTAGATGTGCCCAAACAGATTCAAATTATTCCATGTAACCATTTCAGGCCTATGCACACAGGCCAATTCAAATGGATCCCATTGGGTAAGCTATATAATCAATGGGAATACTTCTTTATATACCCAATGGATACTCTACAGCCAAATAGCTACAAGGGAAGGGAGGGAAAATGTCAAGAACCTCAGGCACGCTAAGGTTGCCAACTAGGCTTATAGACAGTCCACAATAAATGGTTAAAAACATGCGTTTGTAAGATCCATAAAATAAGCTGTCTGGAAAAAAAATGCCTAAGAAACTGTCTGCTTGATTGAAGATCCATCATTGAAATGAAGCTAGATGCAAATGTTAATGGAGAGAACAGTGCCACCTTGTGCCCAAAGGAGCTCTTTGTCAGGCCCTACACAAGCCTTGTAGCCCCATTCCCCACCCCAGCCATGTTCTGTTGCTGTGTTCCACTGGCTGTCACCTGCCTGTAATGGCTGCTCATCTAGAAGGTAGGCAGGGCTATATAGCCCTGGGGATTTTGAGGCAGCAGACAGAACAGAAGGGGCTGTAGTATGGCCAAGATGGAACCCATGGAGCAAGAAACCATGGGTAGGCATCTGCTCCAGAATGGAGGAAGCAGAGTCAGCAAGGGTAAAGTTGAAGGATGGGGTAGAGAAAGCATGGTGTGGGTGTCGTTAAGGGTATCGGGGTATGAGGGTGAGTAAGGAATCCCTGGTGTGGTAGAGCACAGTGTAAAATTTGGTACAGTTAAGCAATATCAAATTTACTCTCTCAGGTTTTGGTGGGGGCTCAAACCAGATATACAACAGTGGAGTTAAACCCATAAATTTGACCCTAGTTGTTGTTATGACCATCTAAAGCCTGACAGAAGGGTTACATATGTAAAATATGTGTCATGAAGAATGCAGATCAGTAAACATATATAGGATTGGAAGTTCTGCTGCACACTCTGGTGGACATCAGACATTACCTGCATTCAGCAGTAGTTCCAAGATATAAACAGGAGTACTTCCATTGAAATTGCAAAGGCACTTGTCTTGCTTTTCTTTTCTGATGGGGAGAAGACAAGTCATGTTTTAAAGTGCACTTTTAAAGTATTTGCTATACCTTAGATAGCTCTTAATTTTTCATTGCTTGATAGCTTAGATTGCAGACTGTTAGCAGATTAATTTATGAACCAGTCCTAATATCTTGTTCTAGGCAGGCACAACTTTTCTAAATGACTGACCGTGGCCTCTTCTATTTGACAATAGGTGAATTCAAGCAATGCGAGCAAAATGACTACATAGTCCTACTCATTTACTAGTCCTAGGGTTTTACAAAGAGATGATATGTCCAGCTGGTATGGGAGCACCACTACATGGCTCTTGCTTGAATCATGACATAAGCAGCCTTAGAGACTGAGGGTTTACGCCCTCCTCCCTCCCACCATCCTGACAGTATGGGAGAGATGGGCTGATGGTACTCCCTCCACCCATGGTGGCCTCAGGATCCCACCTTTTGTATTTTTTTTCTTTTGAAGACTCTTTATTTCCAGGTACCGTGGACTGGTTTTCCTACAAACATCATGCTGTCCACATTCTGCCTTGTCAGCCTAATCCCTCGTTTCTTTAAACACATCATATGCATACATTTTAATTTGGTAATTTTCTGGTATCTTAATTAGGTCATTCCACCAAAACTGGGATCCTAGGGTCTGTTTGCCAAGTTATAGCTGGTCACTGTAACCTGATGCTAATTCTGCATGTTCCTATGTTGTTATGGGTTTCAAGGGAACACTGTGGTTGATTTCATAGTTTCATAGTTTCTAGGGTCAGAAGGGACCTGAGAAGATCATTGAGTCCGAACCCCTGCCATGGCAGGAAAGAGTATTGGGGTCAAACGACCCCAGCAAGGTGTACATCTAGCCTCCTCTTAAAGACCCCCAGGGTAGGAGCCAGCACCACTTCTCTTGGAAATTGGTTCCAGATCCTAGCCACCCGGATCGCGAAGTAGCATCTCCTGATAGCTAGCCTAAATCTACCATCTTGTGCTACCTGTTTTCAATTTCCTAGGATGTATATGCCAGTCTCTCTGCTAGCTTAGGACCCTTGGATGCTAAAATGCTGGAGATGAATTATGCTTCTTTCTTGTTATGATGTTTTATATTTCACAGGAGGACGGGTGCAAATAAAGGAATTTTTTTTTCACAACTATCTAGTTGGTCTAATAAAAATATATCACCTTCCCAAGAGTTCTGATTACTTTTGCCTACAGACCAACATGGCTACAACCTGAATCCCTAAAACTTGGAAGATATTGAAATTGGCCATTTTGAAATCATTTTACAAGAAGGAAGAAAAATTCAACACCTTGAGACCTGAAAGCTGACACCTTTGCTCCAGCTTTTTGTTTCAATCCAAATTTACATGCTCACAACGCAAAAACAACACAAAAGAAATTCCTTGCCCAGGAGAGCCTTCCATCACTGATCCTCCTGTGAAATATGAAACATCATAACAAGAAAGTAGCACAGTTCAACATCCTGCTTGCCATTAGACAACTCTGAGGTCAACAGACTGCTCCAACTTTTACTTGAGCTGATTTTGCATAAAAAGAAGTTTTTCAACCAGGAGATCTTACACCACCTTTCAGCTCTCATGTGAAATATGAATTTTCATTTCTATCTGGGAGAAATTTTACAATCTTTGCACTCTTCTATGCTTGAAAAAGGGAATGTGTGCCTGAAAGCTGGCAAATAAAGGAATTTTTATGCAAGTATCTAATTGGTTTAATAAAAGATATTGCTTACCCAAGAGTTTTGATTAGTTTTGCCTGTAGATCAGCACAGCTACAGCCTGTATCCCCAAAGTTTACCAACACATTCAGTACCTGGTAGTGTCTTATAAGCAGTTCCAAAGGGATTTAATGAGATGGAGAGTGAACTATTTTTTTACCTACTGAGATAATCTTCTCAGTGAAGTTAAAATGGTTCTGTGGAGCAATTTGCACTGCTACTGCCCTTTTTTGTCAAATCTTCATTTGATGCAAATCAACATATTCCCCATTTACTTCCAAGAATCAGTTACAATGGATAAGGATACAGCCCCCAGCCCCAGATCTAGGCTGTCAAGTTGGGCTTTTTAAACAGTATTTATTTCAGAAGGAGCACTAATTTCACTTTTAAAATATATTTTGAGAGAGTGAAGAGTGGCTGTAACTGGTATTTTCACATCTAAGATGGAAGTTGACAGCATCATACTAACATGACAGCTAATGAAATAATTGATCTTAATTGAATCCATTCTTCAGCTATAACTGCTCCAACATTACAGTTGGTGTTTTTGGAGGGGGGTGGGCTTAATAAATGCATCAGATAGTATTAGTTATGTAAAATTGCCTGTTGCCTTCACTTCAAGACTAGCAAGTGTTGAAGTCATTACCCTTAACTAGTAAAATGCATTTTTTTCTGATGGTCAAAGCTTTTTGGGGGTGATATATTTTATTGGACCAACTGCATAGACAAGCTTTTGAATGCACAGTACTTCCGCAGGTCTGAGGCAAGCACAGGGACTGTTAAGAATAGTGGGTAGAGCTGTGAAATTGGAGGAAAGAGGAAATCCCAGAGGTAGCAGACAGGCAATTTGGAGAGAAGAGGGTAATTATTTGGAGATCAAGACCAAAAAAGGAAGGAGGGTAATTATTACCTATAATGAGTAGGAAGAATTCCAGGAAACTGGTAGATTATAGTGTGCCATAAAAATAAAATACAAAAAAATCAATATCCATGTTCAGTTCTTGGTTCCTAGTATCCAGCCAGCATATGAACTTTGCCCAGCTTTTTAAAGATGGGTGGTAGATTTCCCTTGAGCACAAAGATAGGTCAGAAGGGGAGTAGTTGTTCTGTGAGAAGTGTGTTCCTAAAGTTCACAGTCAAAAGGCAGATAGAGAGAGAAGATAAGGGCATACTCCACAAAAGAAACCTCACTAATTAGTTACAGATCTTGCCTGTTTGGGAAAGCCTTAGATAAGGAAAAAGATCTAGCCACTCTAAGGTACCTGGGTGTTATGTGTGATTAAGTACTCTCTAGGTTGTCCTTATTCTTATTTTCTTCAACATTCATCTGTGTCTTTCAGTCCATACACAGTCACATAATAGACTGGGTCAAGTCCTCAGGAATGGTTGCTTTTTGAACATCTCAGCATATTATATCTAAATATTTCCACTTCCTCTACCTAGTTTCCAGCCCCCATGCCTATTATAATCTCATCATGGGTTAAGAGGAAGAATGAGTTTTCACTCAGTGGGTGAGGGGATAGAAATTTGACCTTTGATATAATACACGTAACACTTTACCATCTGCCTGAAGTCCAGTAGGATAGTCCAAATCAGCAAACTCTGGACTTCAGAAAAGCAGACTTTGATTCATTTAGGGAAATGATGGGCAGGATCCCCTGGGAGGTCAGTCTGATGGGCAAGAGTCCAAGATGTAATTTAAACAAAATTTACTGATTAACTGAGGGTACAAGAACAAACCATCCCAATGTGCAGAAAGACTACCAAGTATGTCAGGACACCAGCTTGGCTTAGCAGGAAACTCTAAGTGAGCTAACACACAAAAACAAAGCTTACAAGTGGAAACTTGGACAAACAACTAGGGAGGAGAAAAAGAGTATTCATGGGCATGAAGGCATGAAGTTGGGAAGGCCAAAGCACAATTGGAGTTGCAGCTAGCAAGAGATGTGAAGGGTAAGAAGGGTTTGTACAAATATGTCAGCAACAAGAGGAGGATCGGAGAAAGTTTGGGTCCTTTACTAAATGGGGAAGCAACCTAGTGAGAGAGGATGTAGAAAAGACTGAAATACTCACTTCAATCTTCACAGGCAAGATCAGCTCCCAGAGATATGCACATGGCAGAACAATTAGGGAAGGAGGTGAGTAACTAACAGTGGCAAAAGGAGTGGTTACAAACTTTTTAGAAAAGCTGGAGGTGTGCAAGTGCATGGGGGTGGATTTAATGCACCTGAGGGTACCAAGGAAGTTGGCTGATGTGATTACAGAGAATCTGAAAATCCATGGTGATTGAGAGATGCCCTTCATGACTGGAAAAGGGCAGATATAGCACCCATATTTAAGAAAGGGAAGAAGGAGGCTCCAGATTCCTAAAGACTGATCAGCCTCACCTCAGTCCCTGGAAAAAATCATGGAGCAGGTCCTCAAGGAATCTATTTCTAAGCAACTGGAGGAGAAGGTGATTAAAAACAGTCAGCATGGATTCACCAAGGGGCAGTCATGCCTGACCAACCCTTGTCTATGATGAGACGACTTATTCTGAGGATGTGTGGAGACCACGTAATGTGATATTCCTTGACTTTAGCTTTTTATATGGTTTCCCACAACATTCTCACAAGCAAGCTAAAGAAGTACAGGTTGGATGAATGATACGTAAGGGGGAAAGAGAACTGACTCGGCCATTGGGCTCAGAGAGAAGTAGTTAATGGCTTGATTTCTATTTGGCAGCTGGTGTCAAATTCAGTACTCCTCAAGTCAGTACTGGGATCAATTTTGTTTAATATCTTCATCAGCGACCTGGAAGATGCACTCCTCAGCAAGTCTACAGATGACACCAAGCTGGGGGGAGCACTGGATACACTGGAGAGTAGGTCAAGGTTTCAGAGAGACCTTGACAAATTGAAAGACTGGATCAAAAGAAAACTCATGAGGTTCAATAAGGACAAGTTCAAAGTCCCACACGTAAGATGGAACAAATCTCATGCACTTCTACATGATGGGGACTAACCGAGTAAGTAGCAATTCTGCAAAAAAGGACCTGGGGGATACAGTGTACAGTAAGCTGAATATGCAGCTGAGGCAGTTTGCTCCTGGGTTGTGTCAGTATGTGCAACATTGTGCAGTAACTAATCATGAGTAAATCTGATAGCTACATTTGTAGGCATCTAATATACCTGTGATTAGGGATTTTTAGTGTGCAGTAAGCATGCACATCTACATGTGTACATGCTTACTTTGCAGTAAACTACACTACTGCACAGTTAAGCACCACATGTAGATGGGCCCACTCTAAACAAGGTCACCATAGATAGGCAGGTTTTAGATCAAATATAAACACCTGTCATCAATTGTTATTGGTCACAGATTTCAAAATAATGATTGTGGCTGTATTTTTTTACTCCAATCAGCCAGTGAAATCATGTGGCAAACTGGTCTTCTAGTAAAGATATTAAAAATATTGTCTATTGGGTACTTAACATGGAGTAGCTTCTTCACTGTAATAGAAGTTTTCAAGTGGTGCTTGTAAATATGCTAAGTAGAGCTTTCAAAGTAACATATTCCCTCAGGGCACGGTGATCTTTTTGGCTCTGCTTAATCTATCTACAAATGGCATACCATCTACAATCTCAACAATCTGCAAATAGACAGATTATATTTGCTTTAATAGGATAAAGCCTTTAAACAGATTGAACAAAGTCTTAACGAAGACTATACACAAGTACTGAAAACGAGAAGACTTAAAATCAGCATGATTAAGACAGTGACCTTCTGTTTCCATCCTATCCATCCTAAAGCCTTGAAGAAGCTTATAGTTTTCTGGGATAGAACCCAAAACCAATTTACCTTGGCATGAGTCTACACTGCATCCTCTCCAGAAAAGAGCTTCTTATGAAGATGGTGCTTAGACTCAAAGGGAGGAGTATGTTTTGATTAGTAAATTTGCCAGATCTATTTGCAGTGCATAAGTGAGAACACTACAGATTTTAGGGCTCAGTATTGCTATGCTGTGGAGTGCCTATGCTTTTCTTTTGCAGAATACTATGAGTTGGGTTGAATTCCATAACAAGCAATAAGAGTCCTTTTGATTTGCATACAATGTAAAGCTACCAGTGTAAAGTTACCCAAATTATCTGACAACTAATTTCAAGAGAGGAACTGCTTCAGTGACGTAAGGAATGTTCCCTGCCACCATCTGCTGCATGAAAAGAGCCATTTCAAAGAATCATATAAAATTAGGGTTGGAACCTCTCAGGAGGTCGTATAAAATTAGGGGCCTTTCAGGAAGTCATCTAGTCTAACCCCTTGCTCAAATCAGGACCATACCCAACTAGATCGTCCCAGCCAAGGCTATGTCTACCTGGGTCTTAAAAGCCTCCAAGGATGGAGATTCCACAGCTTCTCTGGGTAACCTGTTCCAGTGTTTCACTACCCTCCTAGTGAGAGACTTTTTTCAGATATCTAACCTTAAGTTCCCTGCTGTAACTCGAAAACAGAGGCCGGGGTGCTGACTGCCTGTCCCCAAGATCTTACCCCTAGCTGCCCCCATCCTACAGCCTCCCCACCCCAGGATGGCCCACAAAGGACATTGTAAATAGTATTCACAGGGAAGAAGGGTTTTTTTAATTGTTGGTGGGTGGGGGTGGTAGTGGAGGGGCTCTGTTTGTTGAGAGGTGCTCTGTTTTTTAGGGAGGGAAGGGAGGATCTGTTTGATATGAGAAGAATAACAACTTGTTCTTCTGAGACATATCTGCACTGAGCCTGGTCCTGTGGGTGAGCACAGGAGATGGGGGTGGGTAGCAGCGCAAGCAGGATAGAGTGGGAATGCTGAAGGGGAAGTGCTGAGTCAACCAGTACCTCATGCAGCTGATTCCCTGTCCCCCACTGGTGGTTGCATGGGTCTCCTGGGGCCTCAGCAGGGGTGCATGCTACTGGTGCCACTGCCACCATAGGTGGTGCTCCTGCTGCCAAGAGTCCTCTACATGCCGTGCCTCCTCCACCCAGGCCTTGTGGAAGAGCTCCTTCCAGGCCTCACAAATGTTAAGTAGCACACAGGTTATTATGATGAGCCAGGGGGAGGTTGTCCTCAGCAAACTTTAGGCTGCAGTGACAGTGCCTCCCCCCTCCCTCCCCCCCGAGGTGGCTGAAAGCAATAGGATGTGGGTCTTACCCAGGCACCGGTTAAAGTGGTCCTGGCAGGGATCCAGCTGGAAGGTGTAGAGCTTCAGGGCACCCAGCTGAAGGTCTGGCACCCCCTGTGCAAAGTGCCCACTCTTCACCAAGCCCAGCAAGCTAGAGTTCCTGAAGATGCAGGTGCTGTGGATGCTCTCCACCCAGCTGGTGCTGATGTGTCTAAAGGCCCCACAGTGGTCCATGACAGCCTGAAGCACCATGAAGTGAAAGCCCCTCTGGCAGTAATAGCAGTGGTTGCCATTGGGCAGGCAGGTGATGGGACCCATACAGGACCCCAATGCACTGGGGAAATCCCTGCACACAGAATCCTGCCACCACTGCCAGGGAGTTGTCATTGTATCCCCCAGGGCATTCTGGAGGGCACTGCACACCGCCCAGATGGCCTTCCCAGTGGTGGCCTTGCCCATGCAAAACAGGTGGCCAACATACCACAGGCTGGTGGGTGCGGCTAGCTTGCGCAGGGTGAAAACCAGCCTGGTGCCTGCTTGTAGCAGCAGCCACAGGCAGTGTCCTGCCACTCCACGTGTGGCCAGTCAGGTGGGCAGGCAGTCACTGTACATCTGGGAGCCGGGAGGGGTTAGATGGCTGTGGGCCAGCTGTTGGTCAGTGCAGTGGGGCAACTGGGCCAGCACAGTAGCCAGCAGGAGTGCAGGGTTCTGGTCATCACTTCTGGGGCAGGGACTGAAGTAGCCATAGCACAGGGAGGCAAAGATGGAGAGGAGAGTGCTGTCTTGCACTGCACACACTGCTCCTCATCAGGTAAGTGGTTGGCCAGAGAGCATTAAGCAGGGTGGGCTTTTGAAGAGGGCTGCCAGCTTGCTGCAGATGTAGCTAAAGTCTGGAGCTCCCCTCATTGGCACTTGGGTCCCCAGGAAGCAAGAGCACATCTCCTCCCACTTCCCTGCCTGGCACCATTTACTTGCAACTAATTTACTCACAAATAAGCTGGTGCTGCAGCAAAATGCATGTGTAGAAGTGCCCAGTGGGTGCGATTCTCTGTAGCCTGAAACATTTCAAGAGTTTATCAACTCAGATTAGAAAGGCTACAAGTGAACAATTTTCCACTTAAGAGTCATGTTCCCTAGATTAGTAATGGATCTCACTTTGGTTTTCTGGCAGATCTTTGGTATAATAATTATTTTAACCAATATGAGACATAAATGCTAGAAGTCCATATATGCTTTTTTCTCCCTTAAGTGTTCTGAGTTCTCTGATTAAGTCCTATCCCATCCATGTATCCTCTATTTTTTGTGCAACTAACTGTTTTTTCCTTCTTTTTATTTTCTTTTTGGAAATAATAATTTAAAAATAATACCTATATTCATAGATTAGAAAGTGCTGGAAGGGACCTTGCAAGATCATCAGATCTAGACCCCCCGTACTAGGCAGAAAAGACAACTGGGGTCAGATGACCATCCAGTCTCCCCTTGGAGATTTCCAGGGTAGGTGATTGCACCACCTCTGACACCCTAACTGAAAAAGGTTTTCTTAGTGTTAAGCCTGAAAGACTTTGAGCTTGTAGCATTCACTAAAAGTACCATCCTTTTATTATGGATTTGTCAAAAGACTTGTCCCTGTGAATCTTTACTATGTTAAAAAGATCTGCAGCTATTGCGTTCAGATGGATATGTTGGGTGATTTTTGTGTAGCAACAAGTTTCCTAACTAGTGTTCATGCTTTCCTGCTGCATCTTGTCAGAAGCATGTTTGACCTGCCACCTACTAATTTGGACATCTTCCTTTAACTGTTTTGATCTGATCAACATTACCACTCAAATTTTTAACCTTCCTGTAAATACATGCATGTTGCAAAAGAAGGATTTAAGCTTCTTTAGGTTAGGAGCTATAATGACTAACTTTTATGGGCCTGGGTTTAACTTCAGAATTACAATGCAGAAAGAGGGTTAGGAACCTCATAAAATGTCTCATACACACACCATCCTCCCTGCCCCATAAGGAGCCAAATAGAAAACACAATGCAAAGTGAAGTGACAGAATTCCTACCTCTCCTTGGAAATTAGACACTTGACTTAAGGTTGTAATTTAGACAGCTCCACTTTAAATAACATCTACATCCCCAAAACCCACTTCTGAGAGCAAGACCTCTATTGTTTGAAAGAAAAAGAGAAGAGTTCACTTTTCTTAAAAGGAAAGGTTCTGCCTTTAATGGAACACTCTATTAGTTAATAAGAGGATGACCTGGGAATTAAGTCTTCTTCAGCCTGAGGGGATCTAAGCTAAAAAAAATCAGGCTAAGCTGGACTTGAGCAGCCTCCACCACTCCCAGTGAAGGGGTGGGCCACTGCAGGTAATACAAGAGTCAAAGAGAGTTCAAACAAACAGGACCATGTCCTTAGAGTGTACTCATGGTGTATGTATTAGGATAAACAGCTTGGACTGGGGAGTCCTATGGTCCCTGCTCTGTTCATATGCTTTATTTTAAACAGCCACTCAGTTTTAAAAAATATCCAAAACAAAAAACCCACAAGCCAAAAGTTAACCTAAGAGCAGGAACAAGAACCTAGGAATTTAGGTACCTCTAGAATCAGTCACTCTTTGGCTAGATGTGGTTTTGCTTTGTTTTTGGGTTGAAGTTTTGGATTTAGGGATCTAAAATCTTCCTGAAATTATTTTAAGGCACCTAAAGATTTCTTTTGGACCTGAACTGAATTAAAAACACCTACACTTCCATTTAGTTGCCATAATTACCTGAATCCAAGACAGCCCCAAATTTAAGATGACACCCCAATAATTAAATTCTATACAGGAAAAAATAGAAAATTATAACAAATGTATGTATGAATGCAAGTATAGGATCCAATTACTGGATGGTTGTCTTAAATAGATCCTAGTACTTTAGTAGTGGGGAAAGCAGTGTTACTAAAGGAGGCCGGAATTAGAAGAGCTGTCTTCTTCCCTGCTGCCTTGTTCTTGAATCCAGAATAGACATACACATTAAATGATGGAAAAAACCTCATCCTAGATTCAAGTAAATATGGTACTTATTTGCTCAATTTATATCTCACCCTACCAAAAGAGAATTCAGGTAATAAAGTAAGATATATTTTGAACATTGATAAAATAAAGTAATAAGTAATTAAATGACTACCCAAACAATACACCAAATCTTAACCCTGCCTGCCAAAAGCCTGCCCAAATAAAAAAGGCATTACAACACTTCTGGAAAACATCCAGATTTGGGCTTTAGCAGGCTGCAAATGGGAAGGGAGTTCCAAAGCTGAAAAGACTTTTGAAAGTGCCCTTCTGTGTATTTTTAGTGAATAAAACTTGACACCGATGGATCTTGTGGGACCATAGGGTTCACTATAGAATTGACAGATACTGGAGGCTGCCCTCAGAGACCAGAGTAAGCCTTGGGTGCTGTACTTCAAGTTGCTCAACCCTGGGCAGCCAACCACTGGCCCTAATCCCCATCAAGGCAAGGCATTTTTTGTCCTCTCAGCTCTGGGCCCCCATACCATACTTTACTCTCTTGCCTCTGGGCCTACAGACCCTGTCTCATGGTCATAGGTCCAGGGCCCTCTAGCTATTTCTTGATATCGATGAGGTGCCACCTATGCACTACCCACATCAATTATGGCCCTATTATCCCTAATCACACCCCGCTGGCCCTAATCACCATAGGGGCAGTAACTGTGGCCTCAAACCAATTAATTACCCATAGCCATGCCTATGCTTTAGGGATCTTCCTTGACAAACTTCCATAGGGCTCCCAGTCATTTCTAGGAATCAGCTCACTGGGAACCATTTGCCCTTTCAGCTCTTCCCCCACCCATAACCCCCCTGGTCCTAGGAGGCCTCTATTTATTTACTAGAGCCCTGGCCTGATATAAGTTTCTGCCCACATAGCCCATTGGGTCCCAGTCTCTTGGATGGCTTTTTCTGTTTTTCAACCCCTGTTTTTGCACATTTACTAAGCCCCTGAACCTGTCTCAGCTTCTACCCATGCAGCCACCAGATCCTAGACCTTTGCATAACTCTTTCTTGGCTTCAGCCCCTAAACCAGTTGATTTTGGCCCACAAGGGTGGAGCACCTCCCAGACAATCTCCTGTGACTTAACAACCACCCCCAAACCTCCAGTCAGAACATAAACAACTATAACACAAAACCACTTATCTGTAAGAAACATTCAGCAGTTCCTTCCACCTGCAGACTCAGGATCTGTCTGAGCATTTGGCCCCAGGGCTAGGTTGATATAGCCTTTCCCCCTCCCCCTTCTAGTCACCTGACCTCCAGTCTACTGGACTAGGCTCAGGTGTTTTCCTTTTCCCTAATAGAAAGCTTATTGTCCCTAGACTGCCTTTTTACAGCCTATACCTGCTACCTATTTCTCCTGCTAATAGGATTACTGGTTTATAGCTAGCCTCCCTGTAGCATTGCACTTGCTTACTTCCAATAACAGAGGTTACATATAGCATCCCTCTACTAGAGATAAGGAAACCACCCCAAGAAAGTATGTGTCTAACCTGCCCTTGAAAATTTCCAGGGATGAAAATGCTTGTTTTAATGCTTGACCACCCTCATAGTCAGAAAGTTCTTCTTAAACTCTGTATTTTAAATTAATCTTCAGGTATTTTTTAGTCCAGTGCAGTGGTTATCAATCTTTTTAGACTCTCTTGTGAACTCTCTCTGAAGATTTAACATTGCTGACATGGCATGGTGCCTCACAACACCCTTGAAAGGCACCCCTGGGTGTTGTGACCAGTAAAGAATCCCTGGTCTAGTGCTATAAATGTTAGGTTTCTATTTTTTCCCAAATATTAAATGTGCATCATTTAGGTTCATAAAGGCCATGTTTACACCAGATGTGGACTGCACAGTCTTTATTGTACTAAATAACTGCTCAATAACCAGAGTTACTGTACAGTAATGACACTAACTAAACATGCATCATGGTTTCTGTCACAAGACTCTACTACACAGTAGTCATAGGCTACTGTGCAGTCAGCATTTCATTTAGAATTTGGGTCTTAGTTTTCTGAAACAAATACAATGAAACAAGCTAAATATTAATAGCAAGATGATTTCCTTGTATGTGGGCTCTTTCAAAAATGAAGTATCCATTTGAACATAAAACGAAAAAATGGTATAAATGGAAGGTTGTAATCTGTTGATTCTATGAACCTAATATACTCTAAAAAAATGATTAATCCACATAATATCTTAACGTGATAGATATTCATGCATTTCAACTTAAAACATATTTAAAATTCATAATGTAACCAGGCAGCTCCCCACTGACTTTGCACCAGAGATGGCTCACATCTGTTGTTTACTCTACTGTCATGAAGATCCAGGGAACTATAGGCCTATCAGCCTGACCTCTATCCCTGGGAAGATCTTGAAAAAATTTATCAAAGAGACCACTCTTGACCAACTGGTTGATGGAAACATCCAGAGGGACAGCCAGCATGGGTTTGTTCTGGGTGCCTGAGCAATCTCACCTCCTTTTATGACCAAGTGACCTTATCACCTGGAAAAGGGAGTAGAGATTGACATCATATATCTGGACTTTAAAAAGGCCTTTGATGTGGTGTCCCATGATCTCCTCATGGAAAATTGACCAACTGTGGCCTTGGCTACATCATAGTCCGATGGCTGGAAAATTCATTCTGAGGTCAGACCCAGAGAGTGGAAGGCAACCATACTGGTCCTCCATGACCAGTGATGTCCCCTAAGGCTCTGTCCTTGGACCTATACTCTTTAATATATTTATTAATGATGTGAACATGGGTGTCAGAAGCAGACTGACCAAGTTTGCCCATGACACCAAACTTTGGGGTAAAGCGTCCACACCTGAGGATAGGCTGGAATGGGCTTAGAAAATGGGCAAATAAAAACCTGATGACATTTAATACCAAAAAATGCAAGGTACTGCACCTCGGGGGGGATAAACCCGCATCATGCTTATAGGCTCAGTAGTGTTACACTTGCTAGCACCATAGCTGAAAGGGACTCAGGGGTCATGACTGACCACAAGATGAAAATGTGCCACCAATGCAATGTCACAGCTAGTAAAGCAAACAAAATGCTGGCTTGCATCCATAAACGCTTCTCAAGCAACTCTCAGGATGTCCTCCTCCCACTGTACTTGGTCTTGGTGAGGCCACAGTTGGAGTACTGCATCCAATTCTGGGCTTCACAATTTTAAAAGGATGTGGAGAAGCTTGAGAGAGTCCAGAGGAGAGCCTCATGCATGATCAGAGGGCAGGAGAACAGGCCCTAGCATGAGAGGCTGAGAGCCATGGGACTCTTCAGCCTAGAAAAGCGCAGGCTCAGAGGTTGACTTATTGGCTGCCTATAAGTATATAAGGGGTGTACATCAGGATCTGAGAGAATGCCTGTTTACCAGAGCACCCCAAGGGATGACAAGGTTAAACAGTCACAAACTTGTCCAAGACCATTTTAGGTTGGACATAAGGAAAAAGTTCTTTACTGTCTGAGCCCCCCAAAGCCTGGAATAGACTGCCACCCAAGGTGCTGCAAGCACCTACTCTGGACTCTTTTAAAAAACATTTGGATGCCTATCTTGCTGGGATCCTTTAATCTTAGCTGACTTTCTGCCCCTGGGGTAGGGGGCTGGACTCGATGATCTTCCAAGGTCCCTTCCAGCCCTAATGTTTATGAAATCTGAATGGAGTAGCTTGCACTTCAGCAATCCATTCCTTATTCCTGGCCATTTGAGCAGCAGGATTTGAAAAATCAGTCTTCCTTGGAAGAGATTTCTAACAAATATGTAGAAGCTTTTAGTAGCTTAAGTTAAAATATATTTTGGAGGACGAGAAGATCCTCCTTGTAAAACTACAATTAAACACTTAAGTCACAATAAACAAATTCAGAGATGTTCCCAAATATTGGTGATATTCATCTGTACCACTCAGTTCAGGATGAAAACACAAACATTTAAAGATAAAGTATCTGATTCTGCAAGGTTCTAAGACTGTTTGGAGAGTGAAACATCTCTATTCCTACTGCCTTGGTAGGTATTGTGGGCATTCAGCACCTTTGAAGATCAAAACCCAAATATCTAAGCTATAAACATTTGAAACCAATCATGCACTTCCTGAAGAATTATTCACTACTATATCATAGCTAAAACTGTATATGGAAAGACCACATTATCAAAACATTATCACTGTAATATTTCTGGAATTCAGCATACACATATTTTTTTATATGCAGAAAAGTTCTTCAAAAGGTGGTTAGAAAGTTTTTCCTTCCATATACAGCCAGGTCAGAAGTTACTTAAAGACACTTTTGCATAGTCAAAGAATATAGTTCAATCTCAATGAATATTGATTTATTTTATCTTAGTACATTTAAAAGTGCAAGCTAAATTGGTATAAGAAATTTTAAATGTTGAAAGTAGTTAAATCAAAACCAGCTTTAAAATAATTTTAGCTAAGGTGGATTTTCTTGTGTGTAGACAAGATCTTTATAATTTAAGACAAGGAAATGCTAGGTGGCTGAACAATTTTAAAATCTTCTGACAACACTTATTTACAAGATGTTTCTATATACTTCTAACGGTCTTAAAGTATACATACATATTACACACACATATCTATAGCTTGCACATATGTATATATGTATAATATGTAGACATACTTTAAGACCACTAGGAAATTTTAGAAGAATATTCTCTTTAATAAGGTTCATGACTGTTTCTCCTTCCTTTTTCCGAAAAGAATTGTAAAACCAATTCTGCAGCTTTGGTATGGGGGGAAAAAACCTCATTCGTTTCAATGGGAGCTTTGTCCGTATGAAGAACATATGTCATCAAATATCTTTCACAATTCTTGCCTGACATTCATGAAATAAGGAAATTCAAAGTGTGTGACTATGAAGTTAAAGAAAATTAACCATAGATACTTGGACTCACAGAAATGAATTTCAGGCATAAGACAGAGTCTGTTTTTGGTTTATTCATATCACTTCAGTTATCTCTGATGCCATCCATGTTAGATAGCTTTGGAATAATAGTATCTAAAGAAGTAAGCAGTTTCTTATGAAAGTTTTTGCCTCTCATTAGTCTATCATAAGGTGGCACGCTGCCCTGCCTTATGCCAGACTGGGCAAACAATAAGCCACTACCTCTCTCACCTCTGGAATCGTTAGAGCTCAACTGTTCTCTGTCCACCTGTAAGTAAAGAGGAAGTGGAGGAGAAATTTAGGCATTACTTTTCCTCTTTCCATTCCTCTTTTCAGAGGAAGAACAAAGTTCCAATCCAAGTACTCAGACAAGCACAATATGTTAGCACTTTGGTTTCATACTAATTTCTGAATGCATGACGGCTAGGTAATTTGCAATGTAGCAAGTGCCATACTCTCCACCAAGGGCCCGGCAGTCATCTGATAAACTTAAAATGCACTAATTATCCCCCTTCCCTTTTTTGGATGCTGGACATCACTTAGATATCAGTTTTTATTTGTGTTATTTCAGTCTCACTTCTGGAGTCTGTTATAATAACTATTTTCTAGTCAGTGTGAAGAAACAAAACATGGTTAAAAATAGTTCACATATTTGTTACGGCAGTCTCATTATTCAGGAAGAAAAGAAGGGTGGTTTCAGTAATGATACTTAAGTCAAGGATGAAACTATCAATTATTGAAATTCATTAATTAAGCAAAATATTTGCTGGAAGTTGCTGCACACCTCTCTCAGTTTGAAGATTTTTCTATCAAAACACAGTCTCATTAAAAATTTACATGCTAATCAGTATGTTTACAATTTCATTTTGCCAACTACAATTTTGCACTGAGATTTAGACTCCTTTTTCATTATAATTTTATGCCAATTAAGTCAGAGAAAAAATGTAATTTACAGGTTTGCATAATTGCCCAGATGTTAGGATGCAGCATAAGTGGAGAACAGAAACAAAGATTTTTTAAGTTTACAGATTTGAAAAGAACAAGAGAAAAAGCAAATGTTAGGTTTTCTTTTGGCTGCTAATTTTTTAAACAACTTTTCGCAGAGGTTACCTAGAGTATCTTGAAACTGATCAAAAGCTGGTAAATTGTTTTTTACCTTCTAGTTTTCAGCATGGGTGATTTTAAAGGAATTAATAACAATAGTAAAAAATCATGTTTCTATACAGAATATGTATAGAAAGTCAAATATTAGACTCTATACTAGGCCTAAGGAAATAAAATTTGGTTAAAGGGGACTTACAATTAGGAGGGTAAAGAGATTCCCCTTCCATTCTCAAGGCTACAGTTGATTTTGTCCCACTTCTATTTAATAGTTTTTTCTGTCTATCACATAATTGTGAACCTACTGAACATGCTTTGATGCCACCTTTCCCCGAATCCTCCTACTTCCTTGGCAAAGAAATCCCAAAGAATGCAAGTATATGATATAAAAGGGAAACAGCATCAATGTGGCAAAATAGAATCTCACAATTTTTGTCTGGAGGGTGCTGCTCCCACCAGACAAAAATAAGATTGGTTTACAAAGAGTTTTTTTGTTGGTTAAAATTATATACATGGATAACTTATAAGTATGTGCCAGGTTTGGCTTAGATAAATAGATGAGAATGCCATCATATCTGCAGTATTCCTTAAATTGCTCTTCATTTACTATAAGAAATTACTTCAGTTGAACCTGTTGAATACTAGTAATGTTAATATGTTATCTCAGCCATTCCCTATGATATTGCCAAGCTTTTTAGGATGAGAATAGTATATTTTATTTTGCTGTCTCATAACCAATCAAAATGGCAGAAGTTTAAAATAAAGCATCTTTGCACTCATCAAGTAATCAGGCTATCAAATCTTCATTGCCAAAGAAAATTGTTGAAGGACTTTGTGACACAGAATTTTTATATAAACAGAAAACACCTTTCAGTTATAAAATCAGAGCTAACAGAGAGTCCAATCTTACAGGAAGCAGGATGATACCTTAGCGGGGATGCAGATACTTTACAATTGCCTCCGGTTCACATTTACATTCTCCACTGAAGAATCTGTTCCTGGATGTGTTGGCAAGACAATACTGGATTACTTGAAGCTGAGGCCTCACACAGAATGGTAAATCCTGTGCTTCTTCAGATTTGTTATAGATTTGGTACACTGAGAAGGCCATGTTTCATAGTTTTGAAATATGACTATTTTGGGGAGGAATAGTGAAGGTTTTATGTCATATAACAATGCTTAGTACTGCAACAGAAACAACAAAAAAGTTATAATCATATTCTCATTTTCTATACAAGCACCATACCCAGAGATAATGATAACAATAATCTTAACATTACCATTTTTGAGTTCCCTTTCCATCTGGGCCCCAGGTGACCACCCAATTTGCTCATGCCTATGTCCGGCCCTGGCCATACCCTTTCCTTAAATGTAGTTAGGGGGAGGAGTAGGACACCAAAAAATAAATATTACTTCCAAGTAAAATAACCCTACTTTAAACACAATGGGATTCTGTTCCCAGTCTTCTTCCATGATTTTGGGCAAGTCACTAACAAACATATGCTTAACTCTTGGCATCTAAATACCTTTAAAATGTAGCCTTTACTCTCTGAACTTCAAATTAGAACTTCCAAAAAGAGGGCGATGAAATCTACCTACCTCACAAGGTTGTGGTGAGGATCAAAACAGTGGAAACTGTGAAGTATTCAGACACGATGATAAAGGGTGAAAGACCAATTAAGTAATTTTAAGATGCTTTCAAATCTATGGATGGAAGATGCCAGCTAGACCAGCTCATTTAATCATTGACATCCATCAGTCTCAGGAGATCATGAAGACTGAGCCTTTGGTGGGTTACTGGGTATACCACCACAGCTCCTTGAGTGGCTGAGCAGTCCAATGCATGACAAGCAGACTCTCCAGCAGGTTGCACATACAGACTGAGTAGAGCTTGCGGGCATGCTGAGTACCACTTTGTCTTGCCTGCTTCTGGCTCCTCTTCTCTATCTCAGCATTGACTCTCTCCATCTCAAAGTGACATAGGCCCTGCTTCATGGCAGCTTGCCACTTGCAGCTATCTGAAGCAACTGATTCCCAGCATTGGCCAGATAAAACAGTTAATTACCATTGCGAAAGGAAGACACAATTTATTTCCTTCAATAGTTTTTGAGGACTCTAGGAAAAAGGGAGGGAAATAATAATAGATTTTAGTCATCAGACACCTCTCAGATAATGAGGAAATACCTTCCAAAATATGCCCACAAAAGACTGGAAGAACTGAATTTTGGGCAGAGGCTCTATTTTTCTTGTTCATCCTGAAAAGGAATAATTCCATGAAAGTTAATAACATCACCTGAAGCAACAGGAAGCTCAGCCTAGTTAGAAGATACACACAAACACAAATGGCTGGAGAAGCACTATGATATGAGGAGAGGCTATGGGACCTGAACCTGTTCAGCCTCTAAAAGAGAAGGCTGAGGGGGGATCTAGTGGCCTGTTACAAACTAGTCAGGGGGGATCAGCAGGCATTGGGGGAGTCACTGTTCCCCTGAGCACTGCCAGGAGTGACCAGGAATAACGGTCACGAGCTGGCAGAGGGTAGGTTTAGGTTAGATATCAGCAGGCGCTACTTCACAGTCAGGGCAGCTAGGGTCTAGAACCAGCTTCCAAGAGAAGTGGTGCAGGCTCCTACCCTGGGGGTGTTTAAGAGGAGGTTAGATGAACATCTTGCTGGGGTCGTTTGACCCCAGTATTCTTTCCTGCCATGGTGGGGGGTCGGACTAGATGATCTGCTCAGGTCCCTTCTGACCCTAGAAACTATGAAACTATGAAACTATATGCTGATAGTTATGATCAGATAGTAACATTTTTGCTAGTGATGGACTGTCAGTTTGTTCAGCGGGATAACTTTTAGGTGCCCATTTACCTGTCTTTTAATCTTCAGATTTAATCTCTTTTTTGCTTTCTGTTTAGAAAGATTCACCCAGGTCTTCATAACATATGATGTATTCTAGGAAAGTAAATCCTGGATAGCTGTTGCTAATGTTTTTAATCATGGAATGTCTCCTCATTTAGCAACCAGAGTGATTTGTTCTTAAGTATTTAAATTGGAGTCATTGCTGGTACTTCCGGAGGTCTTGAATTTAAATTAGAGAATGATCAATGACTCCAATAACAAACTGATATATAAAATCCCATTCAGATCCCATATCAGTATCAAGAAATAAAGAGAGTGATGAGACTAAACAACTGACATTTCTGTCTCTACCAGAATTTTCTAAATTCAGCTTCTGATGAAAATATTATTAAAAAACATATTAAAAGTGGTTGGAAATCCTTTCTATTTCCTTTCTCATGTAATTAGATCATTCCCTCAATCACTCTTTCCCTTCATTCTTTTCATTTAATTTTTCAAAATTACACTGTGTTTTGGTTTGCCTGTTTCTCAAAGGTGAATAATGGTTAATTTTTGATTTGTTGTGAGGCCTAAATAACTGTGTAAAGGGTTCCATCTAAGTGGAAATTATTCACTACAGTACTTTATATGCCACAGAAGTCTGCCTTTACACAAGAGGCACACAAGAGACAGCAAGGGTTGCAAAGAGATGTTGAGGTACAGTAGTGGAAAAGGTTCATTTTATAGAAGTGTAAGGTTTTAAAATAGGTGGAAGAAGGATGATGGAAACATGAAAATGCAGAAAAAAGTAATACCGATGACAACCAAGTGTAGTTAACGTCTCAGACGTGGTAGCAGGAGCAAAGAAGAAGCGAGGAGCTAGGGAAGTGAATGGAACTAGGCACACATGATAAAATTCATGAGAACTGAAGCAGGAGACCTAAATAAAAGGAGTTTGTGCAGTTATTTTGTGCCTTAGTATGTGCCCCTGCATGCATGCTTTGTTGTGGGACATGTAACAAATTGTCCCACTGTGGGCAAACTGCCCTTACCCAGCTCCTCCTAGCTCCCAATGTGCTGGAGCAGCCAGGGTATAAATGGAGCATACAGACACCCTCGTCAGCAGCCAAAGCATCTCACTGCAGGACAAATCCTCCATTTGTTCC
The DNA here is from genome assembly GCF_001723895.1 of Crocodylus porosus. Classification (NCBI taxonomy): domain Eukaryota; kingdom Metazoa; phylum Chordata; order Crocodylia; family Crocodylidae; genus Crocodylus; species Crocodylus porosus. The sequence goes on from NW_017728948.1 coordinate 42,433,936, forward strand.
GGTGCACACTATTGTAGTGTGTTCTTTGCTGCCTTTTTCCCAGCACATTTTTTGCTACCAGGAAATCCCAGTAGCAAATTTTGCAGCACAGGGCACATTTTAATGTTCCATGTGTGCAGTCTGTGACACCACAAAGTGGTTTGTAGTGCCATAAATCTCACACACCTGATTATCTGGAGGTGGCCTTAGAGTGCTTGAATGCTCTTCTATTGCTTTCAAAGGGTATACAAGCTGCTCGCTCTCCTTAAGAAAGTTTGAAGAACTTTCAGAGGCTAGAAAGTTGGCCAGTTGTGGGGGTTTTTTTGATTCACAAACCAAAATGTCCTATCTGTTCAGATATACTTATGTTTAGATATGGGTATAAATATTTTGAATTAGGTGCCTGTTATTGCTATCTCCCAAAGAATTCTTCAGACAGCTTTATTTGTATTTGTGATATCAGCATGAGCAAAGGAAATGAGATGGAAAACATTAATAAAACAATAGCTCAAGAAGTTGGATCCAATGATGAACTGTCAACACAGACAGCTTCCACTCTTTAAGTCTATGTGACAGCTTTAGTATGATGAAATATAGTAGGGAGATAGGGAAACAAAAGGGGGTAATTTCATCCAGGGATATGATTTGAAAATAATCCTGTTTGTATGTCATCCAAATATAATCTTTTTTTGGTTTTAATTTTTAAATTGGTTCTCTGCTGTGTGGAAAGGGGAGGGGAAAAGATTCAGTTAGCAACCAGACAACAGTATGAGAACTACTCTTACTGAGGAAAGTAATGCTACTGAAGTTTAAATAATATTATTATTAATAGCCCCTGAAGTTTAAATGATTATTACACTATTTATCACTCCTGCAATCCAGTTGTCTTCAGTGGATGTATGCCAAGAATTAAATTGATCTTTTGTGTTGGCTTCCCTGTCCTCCTCAAAGTCCATCCTTCCTGGCCACTGCTATCATTAACCTTGTCTTTGACCTTCTCTTTTTCTTTTGCATATGAATACTCTCTCTGCATATAAATAAATAGTGGTTTTTTTCCTTCTTTGCTAGAACCCTATTAGTTGCTCCCTTTCTTCCCAAGTCTTCCTTTTTATTTTCCTTGTCTCCAACTTCCCCAATCCAAATTTCAGTTGGCCCCTTATTTCAGTGAGTCTCCTCCAGAGATTCTTTTAAGGGTGTCATAGGGTGCCACAGATAATAGCACAGTCACAAGATTCACAAGATAAACTCAGAGGTTTCAAATAGGAGTCCGCAGTGCCAAAAATGTTCTGACATAACGTTGGTCTTTGTCAGTTCTTTGCAACAGAAGAATCACTCTATTATTTTTCTGCGCCCAAAAATGAGAGAAGGATGAGCCAGCATTTTCCAAGGACTATATTGAGTCTAATGGGGCATATGTTGAGGCTAAAAAAGTTGATAACCACTGCCCAACCTATTGGTATTCTTTACCACACATTTCAGGAATGCATTGTCTGGTGCCATAAACCCAAATACAGAAAATGTAATAAGCATTTTAGATTTGAAAAACAAGAACTAAGATGCCAAATGGAGGGCCAAGGGCTGGGGATAGAAAAATTATGGGTGAAGGGAAATTATAAATGTCACACAGCCCCTTTCAGCATCTCTTATCTGATCTCCTGTAATGTTATTATCAATAATTTTTTTCAGTTCTTCCTTGCAAAATGTCTCATTGCATAAGACAGTTCTATTATAACAACATACATGTAACGCTGGGATTTTTTACTAATGAAATAACATTATATTTTTGTTTCCCAATTTATTTATTTAGTGTACAAGGTTTTGGTATATTTTTTCAGCCATATTAAGACAATGCCATTACCAGTGAGTCTTTCCCAATCAAAATAAAATATTCAAAACCTTGATTTTATGGGATTTTCATTTCTGTTGTAAGTATTTTGAAGAACCCCAACATTAGAAAATTTAACATCAAATCTTCAACTTGGAGCCAGATTTTCTGAAGCTGTCTACTTAAGTCATTATCACAAAGTGTATGCACTTATAAAACCTGCACTTTTACTTGCACATGGATAAAGGCAATTACATTATTTGCAGCCTCAAATTTCTCTCTGTGTGTACAAGTTATTTTACACATACCACATGCAATTGGTGCATACACAAATTTTATTACCACAGTGTAGACCACTGGTTTTGAAAATTGGCTATTAATGTCCATTTTGATATAGTTCAGTTCCTCTGGTAAATGGCCCTTCAGTACAGACAGAGCAAAGCAGTTTAGTGGGATATATGTGAATTGAATCTTCTAATATCATTGGGGGAGCAGGGTTCTTTTCCCTTTACATTCAGTTGTCAATTAATGTCATATTGCAACTGGTAACTATGTACTGGATGTAACTAATATGCATATTCTCTGTAATATAGATTATTTTCTAAATGGAAAACATTTTACTAGTAATGTACTTTGCTATTTCCAAAGGTTATAATATCTGCTAATAATGCTGCTTTAAACAAATGCATTTTATACTTTTTGTTAAAGTGGCAGAGTTTTCTCTTTCATTTCTTTCTTTTAAAAGAACCAGAAGGTAACCAAATTAGTTGGAAATAGTAAGCCAGAACACATCAATTGAATTGACATGAACTCCAGGGTATAAACGAATTGATTGAAGCTCTGATATTTTAGTTTGGGAAGTCTATTGAAGAAGATGAAATTAGACTATTATTCCGTTAAATCACTTGTTTGGCCTCTGACAGAATCAAAGAGAATAACTGAGCAATTCTGCAGATGAGGAAAACCATGGAGGTTTATTAGCAGATTTTGCATTTCCAAGTCATTTATGCTTCATGTTTATCCCAGGTCAATAGGGAAATATCTTTCATACCTAATCCTTTTTTCTAATGTGATTTTTTAGGGCTCCTTGAGTTTATATCAGGATCTAGTAAGAACAGTACTGCAGGCACACCGATATTTAAAGCATTATAAATGCACTGCAATATATATCTTGTTTATTAGTGATGATATATTATTTATAAAGCAATGAAAGTATTAGCAATAGTACATTCCTTTTTAAATAAAACTTAATGAAAACATTGGTAGCCTAAAGTATATTATAAGCACTACCCAATGTGTCACAATAATTAACATTTTTATCTATTTTGCTTAAATCTAGTATTAAAAACATTCTATGCAAATATCACAAAGTACTTGGCAACACTACTTAGAGAACTATTATATTACTTAGAGAAATTACATGACTAGGCTGCAACTAAGAACAACTGAAATATTTTCTTTTTAGTCTGAGTGACTTTGTAGGAGATTTCTCAGCTATTTGAGATGAGTGGGATGTGGGCTGGATAGTTTAGGGGGATGGCAAGGGAACATTTTGACTCTAAATTAACAATTTGAGTCTGGCCCCATTATCAAAAGTTGTCCAGTGATCAGCCAACTGACAAGATTGTTTGATGTCCTAATTAAATAAAATTGGCTTCCATCTAATTCTTAGCAAATAGGCATCTCTCATCACCAGGATACTATTGGGACTAACAGTCTCACTAAGGATCAAGAAACAAATGGGAAAAGATACAGAATTTCATGCAGTTTCAACTTTGAAACTAGTACGTCAAATAACGTTAGTTTGCATGCATTGATGATACTTTCTTGAACCCATCTGGACAAAAATAAGGGTTCATCTTCCAAGGATACTATTGACTTAACATCACCATATAATAGTAGCTTGTTAATTTAGTTTTCATTTGGGGCAAAAAAAGCCATGTTTGTTTGAAGCCAGACAGAAGCAGGGTATATTTTCATCTTACAGAATAATAACATCAGAGATGCATAAGCTTTCATAAACAGCAGCTTATTTCATTAGATGCTATGAAGGGACTGCAGGAAACTGAGGGCACTTTTACAATTGCTATGGGGCTGGGAGGGGCAGTGCTTTAATTAGAGACAGTGGTGTCTCTGTATCAGTATCCCCATGTTTTAAAGTGACAGTGGGGGAGGTTGAATTAAAGCTTATTTGACAAGCTTTAGTTCAAGTAACTCCACCACCATTTTGAAGTGTGGGGATGCTGGCACATGAGATGCAGAAGGCTGCTAGAGTGCGGTAATTACCTCACTCTAGCAGACTTGATTAATTGAGTCTGCTCCAACATGCTGTAATTACAACACATTGGAGAATCCTCCTCGCTTGTGTACAGGCACCCTGAGCTTCCAAACAGTCGTTAGAAAACAGAGTGTAGGGAAGAGGGAGGAGAAAGGAGAGAAGAGTGCTGGAAGAGGCAAAGTGGGTGGGCAGGTGACAGAAAAGCAAAGCATTTAACCTACTCAAGGAAACAGAAGTTATAAAAAACTAATCCTGGTAAAGGGATAAGAATCTCTAGTCTTGGTTTAGACCATACTTAATACAATTCAGTTTGTGGATGATTTCTTGTTCCACAGTCACTTTTTAAAGTTGTGCTGACTAAGAACAGTTACTCCAAAATCAGCAGTGGAGTACCCAGGGTGGTTAAAGTATGCATCTTTCTGGAATTTATGTCAGATTGATGCTCACCCATTCTTACATGTAGGGATTCTCCATCTGTGCAGTGCATGCAGCACTGTTAGCAGGGGGTGATGGAGGTACAGATGAATGAAGCTCAGATGTTATAAACTGTGTTATTTATCCCATTTATGTTATTTATCACTGATAACCTTACTGTGCTATCAGTGATGATATGGTCTGTGTTGATGAGAGGACATAGCTGGTATCTGTGTTTGGAGCAAAGTCTGATGCCTTGTAGATAACAGGAGTTAAGTAGTCTGTTTTTGGAGAGACACTGTTTGAGGTTTATCTTCAACTTGACCTTTTGAAATTCATCTGCCTTCAAATTTTTGACTCCCTTTTAATTCCATCCTATCTAAAAAATACATTATCTACTCTAGAAGTGAACAGCCAGAGTGCCAAGAACATACCCAATAAAGTTCTCCTATTATGAGGTAAAGTGTGGTAAGTAACATCCATAATTTGGTAAGTGTTTTATTATGACTTTTTAGAGAGCATTCATACAGAGCATTGAATAGGAAAGTTTTGCAAAATTTAAATAAATACAGCAGCATTAATCCTAATTAAAGGTATTTTATTATGGAAGAATATCTCACCGAGAAATCTTTTAATTAAGATTTTATTTTAAATACTGATATAATTTTAACATATTGAAAATACAATACATACTAATATATTATATTAAAATATTCCCTGAAGTGACAATAACAAGGATGCTCTATATAAGGACCTGAAAATAAAAGATTTGCTGATATGGGCATATTAATGTAAGATCATGAGCAATTAACTCACTCATGATTTATGAGATATAATAAATGACTAACTTCAGGCAGCAGGCTATTATTTCACCTTTGTGTGGCATGGACTGGAGGATCTAAAAGATCTTTCCCAACTATGCTCTTACTGACTTTATCTTCCTCTCAGTGAATCCATGGTAGTTCTTTATATCTTTATTTAAAAGGTTAGAACTGCACTGAGAATATTTAAAGGCATTCTGCTATAAATGATGTAGCGGATAATTTAAATGACTTTGAAATATATTAAGATAACTGAAAATTTCTGTTCAGTAACCTTGGAAAGGTCTTAAATTAAAATGTCATTACAAAATAAAGATTACATTCTCCATCAGGATTCTTGACTAATTCCAAACTAGTGTATTAAAGGCTCCTTGGACCATCTCTTCAATCTTTATATATGATTATAAAATTAATGATGTTCAGAATCCCTGTCAAAATATTCCAAAGCCTTTCTCATGTATGCAGTTCTATTCTTCAAAGGTGAATTTCATTTCAGGGAACTAGTACTAAATTGAAGTTGCTGTTCAGTAAAATTCATTCTGGGGAAGTGTTCAGGTCTCTATGTGGAAGGGTACCAACAAAACATTTGTTTGTTACCCAATCTTGAGGAGTCTTCTCGCCAGCTCCATTAGGGAAGTTTCTTTTAAGGCTCTCAGCTTTGGCCCTGTAGAATTAAGACTAATTCAACTCTGTGTAGTTTTGGAGACCAGTTAAACACAGCAGTTTAGAAAAAAAAATGTGAGCTCATAAATGGTCCTATTGACTTCAGGTGAATTATACTCATGCTTCCCATCATACACATGCTTAAATGTTCCCTGGATCAGGCCTTTTATCTCCCTTCCTTCTTTTTCACCTTTCTTCCATTAAATATGAGTTGGTATCTACATATCACCAATAGTTTACCTTAAATAAATGATATCCTTGAATGCAATCTATAATTATATGCGAGACATATTAACAGCAGTTTTATTGCACCCTTTAATCCCCAATAAGCATTTGGTTGCAGAAGTGGGGGTGGAGGAGAACCTATTTACTGCATACATTACATTCATAACTTTTCTTAGGTTTGAGCTATTCATTAGTAACATTCATTAACTTTAAGATAGTTATTACTTACATTGTGACAAACTAAACTGCAAATGAAAAATGTACTGCTACCTCCGATTGTAAGCCTGAGTCATTCTAAATCTTTAGAAGTAACTATATCAATGACAACAATGATTAAGAGAGAGAGATGTCTATGACTATATTAAAATAAAACAAAATAATCTAGAAATTGAGAATGGTTTTGGAATATCATGTTATCTGTCTTGTCCTACTTCAAAAAGGACAAAATGAAATACAAGATGGAAGACAGTTAATAAACTTAAAATCAGACCAAATAAAATATAAAATATACTGGGAAATAACTGATCCTGAGAAAGATGACCATTTTACAACAAAACACACAACTTTGGGATCATGTTCCAAAAAATACAATTACAAATATCGTAGGATACATGAGTAGTACAGGGATAAGTGTGAGTACATATCAGTTCTGAACTTTTCTTAATTTAATCAGTAGTATCTGCACATGGTTTTACCACAGTCTGGCCACTCTCACATTTTCTTACTTTTGGGAGAAGTACCTTCCCTTATATTCAATTATGTTTTTATGGTTCTTGACAATGTTCTGTGGCCTATAATGGCAAACTAACTCAACATAAGGGCCAATGTGTCTGTAACTTGGAGACAGTAGCAAAAGTTCATGAATATTGAACCAGAAAACCCTAACTATATAACTGAGCTATGTTGCATTAAAGAAACCCATACAGTTTTTTTTTAAATTCATAGGAGTGATTTACAAAAATGTCAGCAATATCAGAGGCTGACCTCTAACATTCCAAAATACAGACAGAAACTGCACTAGTATTAATGCAGATGGACATAAGTATAATGGCCAGAACATCCTTGTGATATGTAATTGCATAACATGCAATTGCATATAATTTCACATGTGGAAATGCACAATCATACAAAAAAAATGTGCATCAGTTTTTGACAGACAAAACATATAAAGGAATATTCTACAAACATTTACAAGGAGCATTGTGCAAACATATATTACATTTAAATCAAGTAGAAAATGTTTCAGTTATGTGAAGTATATTGGGTTTTAAATTAAGCGTAAGTCATGAGTTTTTGCTTTCAAACCTAAGACATGTATATTGTCACATGAATTCACAGCATCATGAGAACAAAGAGGTAATTTTTTCATTTATGTATATACATACATAGAAAGAATATTGACAAATTAGAAAACATTCAGTAGCAGGTTTCCTATATGTGAATTTTATAGGCATAAAACCAAATTGTGTTTTGACACAAAGAGTATGTACAAACCTTCAGGGAGGTTAGGGGCAGCATAGATTGAGTTTAAAATGGAACAAGATAGGTTGTGATGGGGCATTTGGGGAGCTATGGGGGTCTTGGTGGGGACCGGTGGGGGAAAGCAGTATTAACAGGAGTTGGTGGGGTCCAGAAAGGACTGGCACGATTGGGGGAGCAAGCAGGGTATGTAGGGGTTTTGGCAGGATTGGGGGCAAGTGGAATCCATGGTGGGTGGAGGTTGGTGGGATCAGGGAGGTAAACAGGGTCCATGGGTGAGACTAGTAAGGTCCACAAGAGTTTGTCAGGATTCTAGGGACAAGAAGAGCCTGCCAGGGGCTTGGATGTATTGAGGTTGGTGGGACTGGAGAAGTTCTGTGATTTTTCTGAACCTGCCTGGGCCCCTCCAGTCCCCCTGATGTTGCTCAGCTACCCCAATTCTGCAAACTGTTCCTGATGCTGGTTTTACCAGTGTTCACCTGTCACAAGAGCCTTACTGAAGTAAATTGAGGTTGGGGGGCAAACTGGGGGCTGGCAGCTCTGTGAGGAGGTGTTGGTGGGATGCAGGGGCTCTCTTCTCACCTCCTGGAATTAAGGGCTGTTTTTAGCCCCTCCAGTCTCCCTCACTCCCAGACAAACTCCCCAGTGTACCAACTCCCCCCAGATTCTGTCTTCTCTTCCCCTGCCCTGCCCCCCCCCCGGCTCCAACTTACTTCCATTGGCTTGTAGCATTTGTGAATGTTGGTAAAAACAGCAAAATAGCACTGGGAATGGCTTGCAGGATTGCAGGCATTTTGGTGGCATCAGAAGGGCCTGGCTGGTCCTTTGGGGGGTGTTGATCTGGGGGTGGGGTGAAGGTCCAGGGGGTTAAAAATAGCCCAGTGCCAGGGAAGAGGATAGCAAAAGTGAAGCCTCAGGGCTAGGGCCAGCAGCTGGGCTTTCCTAGCTCTGGGACTGCACTAGGAACTGTACAGAACTTCAGTTAGATTAGTCTCATTGGACCCAATCTAAGTTAGACTACCTTGGAGGTGCATGTAACTTAGATTGGGTTGGCCAATCTTAGACCAACCTAACCTTCCTGAACTTCTATACAGTTCACACTTAGATTGATCTACCTAGGGATCTAAAGTCACAGCCAGAAGTGCAGCTCCCTGGTTTAACTTGGGGTGCTTCACAGAAAGTACCATGAGTTAGACTTGTATCTGAGTTGTGTGTGTGTGTGTGTGTGTGTGTGTGTGTGTGTGTAACACATACGAATTAGTGATCTGTGTCTAACTTTTGGGATGTATAATATATGTGCCTGAGCTGGTAGTGTGAGTGTGTATGCCCAGAGGTGTATGCACATAGTGAGTGTGTACTTAATTGATTTTCATGTGTGCATGTGCAGTTGTACATCACACCCTCCTGTCTAACAGTGCAATATTGAGATCCTGACTGTTGGCCTGACCCCTCAGGGCAACATTTTTATGGTGGAGAATGCAGGCATATTGTGGGTGTTAGTGGCAGTGAGAAGTGTGGGTTGGGTGAGCTAGTGTGCTTGTATATTCGATGTCTGTTTGTGTTGCATTTGAAGCATTACTGTTACTGTAGGAACTGTGAAGTCATCAGCTCAGAGACCACACAGTACTGCTATTTGGCTACTGTGTCATGCTGTGAAAACAGCAACTGAAGAAAAAAACCAAAAGAACCTCTGAAATTGAGGAAAAGGAAATTCAAAATCAGGCTGTGAGGGACAAAATTCACAACTGGAACTGAATAACCAAACATTGAAAAGCCTCCTTCATCATTTGAAACAGAAAAATGAGCTATTAAGAGACACAAATCTGAATCAGGCTCAACAATTAGAGTCACTTGATCAGGAAAAGCAAGCCAGGAAGCCTTGCAAAACCTGGTAAAAAAAAATCTGACAGAGAAGCCAAAACCAATCATGGGCCCTGTAAGGAAACTATCATCCACTTAAAGCAGGAACTCCAGGAGCGCAGCTTACAGGTGGCTGTTTTCATATAGGGAAAAACCAGGAATGGGAAAGGGGGACCATGCCATGCATTGTACCCCTCCCTTCAGGACTTTGAGTCTGAGGAGGAGACAGAACTAGGGCCTGAGGTATGCACAGTCACATCTATAATGAGGGATGCCCAGGGAAACCTCAGCCAAACCACACAGATCATGGTTCCCCTTAGTGGGGCAGATTTGGCTGCCCTAGCTAAAATACTGGGGCCTGCTAATATAAAAAATTTGGGGCAGTGGCTGCTGAAATCACTCCAAGTAGTGGAAGATGAACCCTAGATACCCGGGAGTGGCACCATTTAAATCAGAACCCGTGTGTCATGGAGTGGGTACAGAGGTGGCCGTGATCCCGCTAGCACCCCCTGCTGTGTCCAGTTAGGTGATTCAGCACCCTCAACTCGCCCACCACGTCTCTGATATTCTAAGTTCAGTAAGGGAGGCTGCCTTGTCTTGCCTTGGACACTACTCTGCACTATGCCCTGTTCAGATTGGGGTGCCCCAGTGCACCCCTGCCTTAGGGGCAATGTGTGCCTCCAACCTCCCCTTTAGCATGCCCCAAGCCACGCAGTTCTTCGTGGACGATATCTGGTCCTTCTATCTCCCTGTGCCCTGCCTGGTGCCTCTGAGTTAGTCTCACAACCAGCGACCCTTTGTCTGGTGCCTCTGGGTTTGTCTCGCCCAGGCTATGCCCCACTGGAGCCTGTCTTACTCTTTCTATGCACCTCGTCCCCTCAGGCGCCTCTTGCCCACCTCTGGGCTTTCCCGCCCCTCTCAGGATCTCTGTCGCACTCCTCACGCTCGCCACCCTCTCTGGGGCCTATACCCCTGTGCTTCCCATGGTCATTGCCCCCTCTGGGGCCATGCCGTGCCTCTCGCGCTTGCAACCCACTCTGGGGTCTCGCTTGCACGTTTCCCGCATTTGGGGCTCAGGTGGCCACAGCCGTGCCTGGCTCCTTGACCCTATCCTGGGTCACTTGCCCCACCAGGCAAAATACCGCCCTCACGAGCTGGGGTCCAAAACCCTGCACACCGTGCCTCTCCAGCGCCAACAGCTGTGCCCCACTGGCACCACTTGCTGTGCCACTACTGGGCACCCAGGACCCCCAGGTTATTGGGGAGCTCCCGTGAGGCCTCCTCACACCCCTACAGCCTCACCCAGTCCTCCGGTGTAACAATAACAAAACATAAGCCAAGCGGCTGCAACATAAGCAAAAAGCCCACCGGCTTATAACACGAACCACACACAACGCTGGCTCTCACCAATACCTTTCTCTCCCTCCCCTCGCATCATTGCAGCAGCCAAACTGCCACCGTAAGCTCTGCTGCTCAGCTCTCTGCCACAGAGCTCCTGCAGTGGCCAGAGGGAAACTGCTAGCTAGGCTCCGGCCTGGGCTGTTTATAAAGGCCCGGCCCAGCCCACTTCTAGCCAGCTGCCCAACATTAATTGCCCTGGCAACCCTCACCTGTGCTGCCCTATTAATTGGCAGCTGTCCTTATTACTGGTGCTAGTAGCGAGCACTCCAGTGCTCTGCTACACACCTTCCCCCTTAAGTTCTTCACCATCATCAGGATCGGGGCACGCAAGTGTCCTGCAACACTCCTCCCCCCTCCAGTTACAACTCACTGGGGTGTTCTGTTGCTCTGCGAGATGTCCCATTTCTCAGAGGTGTTGTTATTAGCTTTTCTTTCACCAGTATACAGCAGCACCTAAACTGGGGCGGAGGTTTTAAGGCGCCCCCAACTCGCCTTTTACCCAAAGGCGCATCATGTGGGATTTACTGGGGTTTACCCACCACAGGTAGCCCCCCCCCACATTAGCTGACCTTGGTAAATTGCCTACCTCGCCGGCTGCTCTTCGGCCTGTTCTCTTCCCACCTCGCCTGGGTCCTTTTCTTACCGTAAATTGCCGAGCTCTTGATTTCTCCCCGTCTCCCTGAAGGTCCTGGAGCCTTCCCCAGCTCTCCCACTGGCAGCTCAACGCTCTCCTAGCATCTTCTTCTCTCCAACATTCCACTTTCCCTTGGCCCGTGGACTTCCCTCCGGGCCCTTTGTAGATTTTCACATAGGCCACTCAGCCTATTTTGGCCTCAAGGATCCTCCTCAGGGTCTGCCATCGGATGTCTGGGGGCAGGCCATTCATATATAGCTGAGGTCTTTTCTTAGCCTCTGTTCTTTCCTTTACTACCTGCTGTTTCCTCCTTCTCTCCAGACCTTCAGCTTTATCTTTTCCCTTCAGCTGAACTATGCCCCTATTCACAGGGCCTACTTCGGCCTTTTCTGTCTTGACTTAGGGACTTCTGCTGCCTTTCCTTCCTCCACCGAGCTGGGTTCCCTCTGAGGGGAAATGCCTGCGTCTGTCCCAGTTGTTTCCAACGGCTGTGGCCCATATATGACTCCTTCTACCTTACTCTGCCGTAAGGATAGCTCCCTTAATTGACATCTTAACTGGTCCATCTCCTACACGTAGCGTTCTCGTCACTGGTCACATCTCAGGTCCCAGTATTTCTGAGCCTCTGACAGAGCTTCCCTCTTTAAGGCCGCCTATTTCTCCTTTATAGAGCCCGCTTCGTTTGGACTCTTCCCTAGCTGTTCTGGGCCTGCTCCCTCTTTAGGGGTTTCAGGGTGCCCCGCAACAGGGAGTACCTCCCTCCTTAGGCCTTGCATTAATTTGGGCCCAGTATCCTCAATGAGTGCCTCTGCCCATTTTAACAGCTCTATAAGTACCTCTCTCTCATTGAGCTCGGTCTCACCAGCTTTCACCTCTCTGGCTAATCGTTATTCAAGCTCTTCCAGCTTTTCTTTTAGTGAGACCATGATCTCCTGGGTCTGCAATTCACGCTCCATTAGGGCTGTCTCTTTCAGTGCCTCAGTTTCCCTGAACTCTTGCACTTCTAAGTTCAGCTGGGTATTGAACTCCTGCAGCCCCTGTATCTTTTCTTCTAGAGCCTGCCTCTCCCACTGTATCTGTTCATTTTCTGTGGCCAAGTCTGCTTCTCTCGCCTAGCCATCCTTTAGCAGAGCCTCCCCCGACTGAACCTGCTTACTGAGTTGATCTCTTTCTACCTCCAGATCCTGCACCCGAGCTCTTAGCCTCTCATGCTCCCTCTTCTCGGTCTCCCATTCTTCTTTTCACTCCCGGTATTGATCGCTCAATGCTTCATAATTCTTTATACAATTCTTTACTGTTTCCCTGTCGCGTGCAATAATTTTACTCTTCTCTTCGGCTAAGACACGGCCCTCACTCAACTTTTCCTGTAATTGATTGACCCTCTCCTGCCATTCCTCTCGGTCCTTCTGCAGACCGTCTATTTGGTCCCCCTGGCTGCGGATTTCTTTTTGTAAGACACCTATTAGGTTTTTGGCTACCTCTAGTCTTTGTTGTGCCTCTAACTGCTCCCCTGTCAGGGTTATGCAGGCCTTCAGAGACTGTGTCATCTAGGCCTCCAGCTCCGCCTGCATGTGGCACAGCCTGTCCTCCTTATCTTGGCTCTTCTTGAGCCATCGCCCGCTCTAACTTTTTAGTTTTCTCTGCCTCCGCTATCAAGAGGCATCTGATTTCTTTCGCCGTCCCCTCCTTTTTGCCCGGCGACAAGTGCCGCTCTAGGACAGCTACTTTCACCTCAGCGCTTTCCTTCTGCATTTTAGCAAGTTCCAGCTGAACCACTTGCTCTTCCATCTTCCCCATTCTCAGACACCATCCCAGCTCATCCGGCCCCTGGCCTTCTCTAAACCCTTCCTGGGCCATATCTACTCGACCTGTACCTTCTGGTTCAGCCTCACTTTTGCTGTGGAACTTCTGAGCAATGGGTACTCTACTCAGCTCTAACTGATGAGCTGTGGTGAGCGTATCTGGCTTTATCCATCCGTCTCTGTTCTAGCCCTCTGGGTTCGTTCCCCTTCGCAGGGACATGGGTTCTACACCCGTGCACAGCCACTTTCCCGGCCAATGCACCACTTTGTCATGGAGTGGGTACAGGGGCAGCTGTGATCCTTCTAGCACCCCCTGCCATGTCCGGTTAGGTGATTCAGCACCCTCAACTCGTCCACCACGTCTTTGATGTTCTAAGTTCAGTAAGAGAGGCTACCTTGTCTTGCCTTGGACACTACTCCACACTATGCCCCATTCAGATTGGGGTACCCCAGTGCACCCCTGCCTTATGGGCAATGCATGCCTCCAACCTCCCTTTTAGCATGCCCCAAGCCTCGCAGTTCTTCATGGACGATATCTGGTCCTTCTGTCTCCCTGCGCCCTGCCTGGTGCCTCTGGGTTAGTCTCACAACCTGTGCCCCCTTGTCTGGTGCCTCTGGGTTCGTCTTTCCCAGGCTACGTCCCACTGGAGCCTGTCTTACTTTTTCTATGCACCTCATCCCCTCAGGGGCCTCTTGCCCACCTCTGGGCTTTCCCGCCCCTCTCGGGGTCTCTGCCATGCATCTCGCACTTGCTGCCCTCTCTGGGACCCCGCCCACTCTAGGGCCCATACCGTGCTCCTCGCGCTTGCCGCCCACTCTGGGGTCTCGCTTGCGCATTTCCCGCACTTGGGGCTCAGGTGGCCACAGCCGTGCCTGGCCCCTTGACACTTTCCTGGGTCGCTTGCCCCACCGGGCAAAATACTGCCCTCACGGGCTGGGGTCCAAAACCCTGCACCTCTCAACAGCTGTACCCCACTGGCACCACTCGCTGTGCCACTACTGGGCACCCAGGACCCCCAGGTTATTGGGGAGCTCCCATGAGGCCTCATCACACCCCTACAGCCTCACCCGCTCCACCGGTGTAACAATAACAAAACATGAGCCAAGCAGCTGCAACATAAGCAAAAAGCCCACTGGCTTATAACATAAGCCACACACAACACTGGCTCTCACCAATACCTTTCTCAGGGGTTCTCTCCCTCCCCTCACATCATTGCAGCAGCTAAACTGCCACCATAAGCTCTGCTGCTCAGCTCTCCACCACAGCGCTCCTGCAATGGCCAAAGGGGAACCACTAGCTAGGCTCTGGCCTGGGCTGTTTATAAAGGCCTGGCCCAGCCCACTTCTAGCCAGCTGCCCAACATTAGTTGCCCTGGCAACCCTCACCTGTGCTGCCCTATTAATTGGCAGCTGTCCTTATTACTGGTGCTAGAAGCAAGCACTCCAGTGCTCTGCTACACTGTGCAACCCCAGAAATTATGGCAGCCATAAACCAGGAGGGTGGCATTAAGGGGGACTCAATCCTTCAGAGTATACTGGATCTGGGAGCAAATATTGGGAGGAAAACCTTCAGGGTGCAATTTGGGGCTAACAGCCAAAACCTTGGGGAGCCAGTTGGGGATTATGTAATTAGGTGTGTGATGTTAGGGTTGTTGTCTGGGACAGTCTTGCCATA
Organism: Crocodylus porosus; assembly: GCF_001723895.1. Lineage (NCBI taxonomy): Eukaryota > Metazoa > Chordata > Crocodylia > Crocodylidae > Crocodylus > Crocodylus porosus. Next base: position 42,448,992 of record NW_017728948.1, read on the forward strand.
GACAGGGCAGACAATAGGACCCCTGAGATCAGAAACATTGATTATCCCCCTGGATTCTGAAAGGAGGTACAGGAGGGAATGAACCAATCCATTATAGGATTAATGGGGCCACTTAGGGAAACCTGGAATTATACTCTGGGGGAAATCCTCCCCAAAGCCCCGTATGCCGAGAGGCTGGGTGGTAGGCAAGCAGGGGTGGTGGCAGTTCTCCAGCCCCAAACCAAAACTAACAGAACACCAAACCACAGGGTCACATACTTGAATGAGAGTTCCTATCCTGATTTGGTGTGAAGGACTGAAAGGCCCAATTTTCTCCCCAGTAACCATCCCAACTACCACCAATATGACAGTAGGGAGGAATATATTGGGGTTCGGGGTACCATATTGAAATTTTTGATGCAGCATGGGGAAGCCAAGGAGAAATAGAACCAGAGATCCCTGTATGATTTCACTGAAAGGATGGTGGAACTCAGTACAAGAGAAAGTAGTCTTGACAGCAAGGAATGGGGGGCAGCCTTCCATGCCACTAGGATTGTGGCTACAGCACCGGTATCAGAGGATTGCTGAAGGGGCTCCCATAATTTCA
>NW_017728948.1:42450500-42453651 GCF_001723895.1 Crocodylus porosus
TGACATCAATCTCTTCTCCCTTGTCCAGGTGATAGGTCACCTGGTCATAGAAGGAAATGAGATTGGTCAAGCAAGACCTACCCAGAACAAACCTGTGCCGGCTATCCCTCAGGACGTTGGCATTGGCCAGTCCATTAAGGATGGCCTCTTTAATAAAATTTCTAAGATCTTCCCCAGGATAGAAGTCAGGCTGAGCCTATAGTTAGCAGGATCCACTTTCCTCCCTTTCTTGAAGATAGGCACCACATTGGCCTTTTTCCAGTCTTCAGGCATGACACCAGACCGCCAGGAGGAATGGAACCCATGAGCAGAGCCCAGGTTCATGGGTAAAACTGGGCACTCTAAATTGGGATCCAGGAGGGAGACCCGGAATACCCATTATGGTGGGAAAACAGGGGCAAACCAGTGCTCTTCTGGATACTGGGGCTGCACTAAATGTCTTTGGGAAGACATGGGATTTAAATCAATATAATAATGGACAGATAACTGCACACTTTCACAGGACAGGAAATTACAGGTATGGTTTGTGAGGATGTAATAAGCTGCATCCATTTCCCAGAGGGACAGTATAAAATCAGGATAGGAGGGGTTCAGCAGGAGGGATCCACTGAACAGTTAATCCTGGAAGCTCCCCTGTTAAGCCCAGGAAAATTGGCAGGTCCAAGGTGTCTAATACTCAGATTGCTCAGTGGACTTTGTTTTTAACTGGGAGAGATGTGAGACATGAAACTCAAGCCAAAATAGATTAACTTCCCTATGCCCTGTTAGTGGAAGGTACAAGGCATGAGTGCCCTGATGTAAACGCAGGCCAGGAAGGCACTGGGGTAACTGAAGCTCTGCCACTGGCTGAAAATCCAGTAGTGAGAGATCAGCCTGACCATGTCTGGTTCACAGATGGGCGCTCCAGTTTTGAAAAGGTAAGAGATACACAGGGTATGGAGCAGTAAATCTAAATGAACATCAAATAGGGGGCCCCCTGTCTGCAGGTTATGCAGCAAAATCCGCAGAGGTAAGGGCTATTAAGGAGTTACTTGAGCAGCAGTACCCCCTTGAAGGAGAGTTATGGGTGTACACTGACTCAGATTTCTGCGCCAAAATCCTAATGCACTGGATCCGCAATTGGAATAAAACAAATTGGCATACTGCAGATGGTAAAGAGATTACCTAAAAGGAAGATTGGCAAGCGAGATGGGAGTGGATTAAAAAATATCCCTCCTCATTACATATTCAGCATATAGAAGGACACCAACACAACAACACCTTAGAAGCCAAAATGAACCAATTGGCAGATACCACTGCAAAAGAAAAAGCTAAAGACAACATATCCGCAGTACAAACTAAGTCCTTAAGCCACCCAGAGTGGAAAATATGGCAGGACTAAGCAGTCAATGAAAAAACTGGGGAAGTTAGATGGGTGCCACCCCCTGAACTCGGGGAGGAAATTATCAATGCCTGCCATAACCTGTGGCATGAAAACCCAGAGGCCACTGCTGCCAACTGGCTCAGCACCCCAGGTGGTGGAAAGTGGACCAACCAGTCATGTAATTTTGGCTAACCTCAAAGGCACATGCCTTGGAATCTAAATGGATTGGGCCATATACTATTATCAATAGGCTAAGTCCAACAGTGGTTCAGATTGATAAGGGGGATGCAGGAAAATGGGTACATGTGTCACAACTAAAATTGAGCTAACTATGAAAACCAGCCTTATCTTAATAGGATTCAACAGGATTTGTGCACTCCCAGCATCCACTGACAGAGGAGAAACAGCCAGGGGATTGAGTAAGACAGTTTTCTCCTCTCTGCCGCCCACCCTTCTTGAATAGCGAGAAGGATGGCTTCGGTCGTGGTAAATATGCATTGATCAGGCTGAACCGTGCCTGTATTTGACGTTGAGGCAGGAAAAGGCCAGAAAAATCTTCAACATAGGATGGCCACCCTCCTGTAGGTAACTGCTCCACTTTTTCAGTATAAAAGAAAAGCACCCCAAGAATGGAACATGTTGTGTGCACTGCCACTGCACGTGTCAGCATTGTGCTTTGTAAATATGAATAATCAGCCACTGCAAGGCGTTTTCCTTGGCAGGTTTATGTGTGTTTGTTTTCTTTTGCAAAAAGCACAGTGTAATCAAAGGTGACTGATAAACCATGAGGCCTCACTACCAGCAGCAGCATCTTCCTCATCACAGCCATGGCAAAATTACAAAACAATTGTCTGTTTGTGTTGTCTTGTTATGGTTTATGTTTGTTTGTTTGGTTTGTTTTAAGTTGTCATAGTTCAAATACATATGACTATCATAAAAATATAATAAGAGTTACTGGTAATACCCTCTCTAAAAATTGAATCTCTCTGTGGATCCCAGACCAGAACACTTCCGTCCAGTTGGACTGGAAAATTGTTCTGATATTTGAAACAAGGGCAGCGATTCTCAAAAAGTTTTAGATTCCACTTGGTAAGCAAAATGATATTTATTAAAGGTTATGTGTACCTTGTTTTTTTTTTGTTTTTGTTTCTCCCCTTCTCTAAACTATCTGATAAGATGTCAAAATATTTTGTTTTGGGGGTTTTTTTTGTTTTTGTTTTCCTTTTTTTCTAATTCTCTTAAGGATTCAAATGTTATTTAGAATATCAGTATAACAAGATGTGTGTAAAAAACTGCATTCAAAGTAATATTTTAATAAGCAAAGAGATAAATATAGCATTGTAACTGTTCAAATCAACCTCATTATGTTATTATCTTTCTCTTCCATTCCCCAAGGTTTTTCTCTTTCAATATCCTTTAACTGCCTAAGTTTTGTTTTAACTTCAAACCAGCTGAAAATGACACACCTCCTTTCTATATAGCTGAACAAACAGTGTTCAAACAGTATAGTGACATCACCCTTGTGTAAGGTTGATGTCAAGAGGGGGAATATGTAGCAAAACCTCCAGTTTCTTTCTTTTTTTTTAATTCCATTTCCTCCCCTTCCCCAACCATTTCTGACTTTTTCTCTCCCTCTGTATTCCCTATAGATAAGTATAAGTGAGCTCAAACTTAGAATAAGCTTTAAACATTTTTATTTTTGGTAGCAAGTTTTTGGTTTTGGATATCCACTGTTTTATATTGTATTATTATTAGGTTTGTATTGATTTTTACTGTTGTATATTGTAT
>NW_017728948.1:42453662-42454868 GCF_001723895.1 Crocodylus porosus
GTGATGAAGCCACTTAGACAGCTAAACTCTTGGACTTTAGTCAAGTAGATTTTGAATTTGGAACTGATTTGGCTATATAAGTACCAAACGTGCTAAAGTGCAGCTCAAAAAAGTGTTTATGAAACACCTATGCTAAAACTTGCAGCCATTTCAAAAAAAGGTAAAAGCATCAATTCTGGATGAACTATGGATACTGTATGCAAATTGCTACAGCCAGGATCTGACATTAAGGGGTGCAAGGGACTGACATGGGGAAAAAGTTGGGGGGAAGCAGAGAGCAAAGAGCTACCTGATCCCCCAGATTTATTTTCCCTGCTGTAGCAGTGGGAAGGGTACACATTCAAGGCAAACCTCCAATAATTAGATTCTATACATGAAAAATTATAACAAATTTAAAAATTTTCCACATAGAATATAATTTTGGGGGGACAGTCTTATAATCAGGGTTGTCTTCTATTTGAGTAAATATGGTATATTTCATGTGAATGGCACCTATATTTCAGGAACAACTGGCCATTCTGGAGTGGGTTTCCTTGTATCATTTTTGTAATAAATAAATATATAAATAAATGAAGGTCTTAGTCTCATCCTGATGAAGAATGAGAAAAAAATCTTGAAAAAAATTGAAGGATGGGAAAACCGTTCACACTCAGCTTTAATAGAGAGCCACAGGCAGCATCAACAGTAGATTCCATGGCCAAAAATAAATGACTCAAGGCAATAAGTATCTTTATCATTATTCAGAACCCACAGATACACAAAGAAGCTGGAGTCCAAGCAGTGGGACAGCCTTCATCAGTTTTAGACAGATCCTGATGGTGTTTGGAGCTTTGTAAAAGTGCTACTTAAACTTTTATCCTGATTGTATTAAACTTGACTGGGACCCTAAAAATTTATATGGAGAAATGCACAATTACTTCAACAAAGCAAAACAGAACTTGAAGTAAGATTTGGAGTGGAGGTTTTAGGTAAAATGGTTGTAACTTTATCCAGACTGTCATTTTGAATTAATTTGATAATACTTTTTTCTTCAAATTTATATACTACCAAATATAATACTTAAACCAGAAGTTAGTAATAATTAGTTTGTAACACATGTAAAGCAGAAATAGAGAATCTACAGCAGGTATTAGAGGCCCATATTAGGACACTTTAAACTGTCCTGGAAATAAGAACTTTCTGACAAGAAAATCTGCCGTGTTAAAA
>NW_017728948.1:42455188-42478352 GCF_001723895.1 Crocodylus porosus
CTAAAGCTTGTTCAACAATGCTATCAAAAATATTCCTTCTAGCATTAACTAAACTTCTTAGTTAAAGTGCCCCCCCCACCCCACCATTTTGAAGTGCAGGTATGCTGATAAATAAGATGTGGAGGCTGCTGGAGGTGCACTAATTAGCACAGTCCAGCAGACTTGATTAATCAAATCTGTTCCAAAGTGCTGTAATTATTCTGCATCAGAGCAGCCTCCCTGCACATCTACAGGCACCCATAAAGTGGAATAGAATTATCTCATGAACTTTATACAAAATGACAATCTGATCATTCCAAAGGCTCAGAAAAGTTTCTCCACTTGAAAATTACAAAACAATAGTGCTTTTCTTTTTTTTTTACATTTTTAAAGTTAATAGGTAGAGAGAAGTACAGATTTCCCTTGCTTTATGCTATATGTACATTCCTGGAAAATGGTGCATGGTTCAAATTTGCATAAAGGGAACCCACCTTATAATGTAACTGTGACAGTGGGAAATACCCATGGGGTTCAGAAGCACTGGGAACAGTCCCCGACGCTTCCAGTGAAGGAAACAGGGATGCCCATGCTGCGGAGAACTTACCTCCAAGGGAGGCCGGGGCAGAGAAGGAGCCACATGAACTGGTGTTTCACCAGGTCTTAAAGCAGCTGTAAATCAAGCTGGGCAGTGGCCAACTGATGACATCAGCTGAAGCTGTCACTGCAGGAGATTTAAAAACTCCACCGGAAGGAACACAGGGGAAGGAAGCTAACTGAGAGCATGCTGGGGATGTTGAGACCTGGCGTGCCAGTAGAAGTGGTCCCGGTGACACTGCCACATGGCAGAGAAGCAGGGGCAGTAGAATGTACAGTTCCCGGCCCCATAACAATACCGCTCCAAGGCGGTGATTCTCCCTAAGAGAATCACCCAACTCTATTGGCTCAGATCCTGAAGCCAGAATCTTGAGCCTCATGGTTGACATAAGACTCAAAGCAGCAAGCCGGACTGTTGGTGCCCACACTGGACCCGCAGTCGTGGGGCAGACACACTCTTGGTGCTGATACATGTGCCTTAGCCCCAAGCTGGGGTGAGAGCATGAAGACTCGGGTGGCTGGTGAGTGGATGGGGTATAGGGGAGGCGGAGCCCCAAGGACCACTGTGGGGAACCCATGAGTACCCTGTCTTTCAGTCAAGGGGGAAGGAACACCACTGAACCCCCTCCTTTTCTACATTTTCCATCAAGTCATTGCAGGCAAGTTGGGGGACCCCAACCACAGGGCAGGACTATACTCACAGTAGCAACGGGGGGCACCACAGTAACAAATAAGGATATGTTTGAAGACCTTGACTGTACTGACCCCCAGGCCCATTTCTACCATTTTTGCAAGATAATTTTGGTACTCATCAACAACAGGCAGTACACATATGTACAGGGCAGTATCATAATGGGGATGGCAACTAAAGAAATGTGTCTCAGACAACAAGCAAGGACCACAGACTCACACAGGAGACTATATTTTGGTGTGATTCACTCCCACAATGCACCGCACAAAGAAGCTGACTATGGGTTTCCACCGCACCAATCACATAATAGTGAATTTACCTCGTATATAGTGAATTTTTGGTATAAAAAGGTCATTGCAAAAGAGCAAATTCATGCATACAGAAGCCACATAAAGCGAAGGAAACCTGTAAGCTGTTCAGACATAGGTTTATGTTTTATGTTTCCCTACTCTACCTTCTATTTTCTAGAGCAGTAGTTTTCAAACTGGGACATGCATAACCTGCATACCCTGGGTGCATGTGGTGCTTTGCCAAGGGGCACATGCCTATATTTAAATAACGGCAGTGGAGCTTCTGATTGGTCAATGTGCAGAGAGTAATGGCTGGGAGTTGATGTTGGTGAAGATGCAGAATTGAGTTGGGTACAAGGGACTCAAGAAGCAACATTTTGATAGTAAAAGTGTATGAAGCCAAAAACTTTGAAAACCACTGCTCTAAAGGAAATAAAGGAAGGTTTAATAGAAAAACAAACAACTATAAAAAAACCTGATTACACAATCTTAGGAAAGCAAAAGACAAAGAGGTTTTTTTAAAAAATATTTGAGGGGAAAAGTTGTATTTCAAACAGAAACCTTGATCAATTCTTTTCTTTCCACGATGCTGGCTTTATTGCTCTCTCTCACTTTGTAACTTCTATTTATACAGAGTCCTACGAGTACTAAACTGTTTTTCCCCGCAAGTCTAGTTGCATGTTATAAAACCTTTTTCTCTCAGTACTTTGACAGCACATCAACCAACAAATCTCACTTGTGACAAACTCTAATGATTGAAGCACATATCTTGATTCCTCTCAGTACCTCAATACATTTCTGATTCAATACAGACTTTACTGTTATTAGCTCATCTTGCCTTTTACTGTCTCTTTTCATCCATCAAGAATAAAACACATGTCACTCCAACAATCATCAGAATTGAAAGGGAAAAAGGACAAGAATAGCAAAATTAGCTTTGGTTTCTCAGCTATCTATAAAGTATGTTACCTCATATAATACTCATTTGCTGCAAATTGGTCAGTCTTCCACCAAAGGCAATTTATGCAAATGTTATTAACAATATCAGAAGAAATGAGGGCATGACATTTGCAAAAAAAAGATCAAACAAATATTTCTAGTCCTGAGCTGCCACAGCTATGACTCTTCTCAGAATATTTAAACAACCATCATAAAGCCATGCTTCACTTAGAAAATAAATTCACTGCTTTTGCATTAAACTTTACAACTGAAAAAGACCGAATTTCTGATGCTACCAGATACAAACTGTTATAAATAATACTATGGATACTCCAGACTGGTGTGCCCATTTGAAGATATCATAACACATAGTGATTTCCAGGTGGAAGTGCTCAAAATTTTCTGAAAAATCAGATTCTTTTTAAAGGTATTTCAATTCAGGCACCAAGGAATTGAGACATTAATATCTTTAGTCAGTTCTTTTAAAAATGACATTAATATTCTATATATTAAGGTACAGAAAATCATGCCCTTAAGGTAAAGCTAGGAGCAGCTGCACAGTGGTGCAATTCTGCAGTGTGACTGGAGAAATTCTGTGCCTCTTCCCAAGCATTGTGCCTCCTGTCATTCACTTCTGACTTGACAGTAGGTGCAATGTTTCTCCAGTTGTAATCATGTCATTATTTTAACATTTACTAAGGGAACAGGTGATTTTTCCTATACTCCAAACTCTTTGCAAAGACTCCCAGTTTTGAGTTATTCACACACTTGATCAGGAAGCTTTCTTCAGCAATCCCTCACAGTTGAGGATGACTGTTTTCCATGATTGTCTTCTATGGGTATTAAGATGGCTAATGAGGTGGATCTGGGACTGACAGACTCTGTTGCTATTTGGGCATGTGTTTTAGTGAGGGATGGGTAGGTCCAGATTCTTGATTCAGTTCATGACACACTGTTTCTGTTACCCGCACTTTTCCACCTCCTGTTGATGTCTTAAGGTTTCAAAGTATGGAGGTCCTTGCAATAGACTCTTTCTCCACTGGGGGAATGTTACTGCAGCACCAGTGTGTCCAGGAGAAAGATGTTGATAAAGGATCACTAGGCTCAACCAGACCAGAGTGAACACAGAATATACAACACAAATTCAACTAAAACTTAACATTTTTATTAATACAGAAAATGTTACATTGGTAATTTCTACACAGAGAGGAAAAAGAAACATTTAAACTGATAGTCTCACCCACTCCAAGGTTACCTCACCTCAAGTACCAATGGCCAATCAACAGTTCTGAAGGTAGACAGGGGTCATCAAGGTGGTCTTCTGGCAGGCACAACTCAGATGTTGTTGGTCAGATAATAACAAAGACACACACTTAACTTCCTTGTTGCCTTCTTTATGCTTTTTTTCCCCTCACTCTTCCTCTTCTTACCAATTGGTCCCCCTTATCACTTCTCATTAACATATCCGATCATTACTTGCTTCTAATTTAGTCGGCTACTGCCAAGTTTAGCTAGTTCAGCCAGTGACAAGGCCACAACTTGCATGCTTAACAAGGCCACACAAGTGCACCCTGCATAACTGTTCTGATAGTACAAGAACCTGGGCAAGGTCTCACAGCTACAGGGCCTCCTTCTGCTGATAGCACAGAAACAAGTGGTGGAAGCTAGCCCAAGGCTACAGCAGATACAGAATGCAAAAAGCTCAAATAATATGGAGGTTATACAAAAACAGAAGCAATCCCAAATAAAACTACATATAACAAATTATCTTAACAGGCAGTGGGTGATAGTCTCCCATGAGTTGGTGTTAATGTTACATTTTTTCAAGTTGGCCTTCAGAACATCTTTCAAGTGCTTTCTCTGCCTTTCTCCTGAGCATATGCCTTGACTGAGCTGGAGTCATACATTGTTTTGTGAGTCTGGAGTTAGGCATCCAGATGATGTGGCCAGCCCAGTGGAGTTGATCAAATGATCACTGCCTTGATACCTGTGGTATTTGCTTGTGAAAGGACACTAATGCTGGTACATCTATCCTCCAACTGGATTCAAAGGATCTTTCACAGATAGCATTAATGGTGCTTCTCCAGAAACTTGAGGTGTCTCCTGTATATTACCCACATCTTATCTCTGTACAGTAAGGTAAGGATCATGACTGCTTGATAAACCATGAGCTTGGTTTTAGATCTGATGTGATCTTCAAACAACCATTTCCTCAGTTGTCCAAAGGCTGCAGTTGAACCTTTGAGGCAATGTTGGATTTCTTCATCAATGTCAGTCTTCTGTGAGAGATGGCTTCAGAGATATAGGACTGTCCTGGCCTTCATAAGCCAGTCCTGGCTGGATAGTGAAAACTAAAACTAAAATGAGCACCCTTGGTCAGGGATGTGGAGGTAGCATGGCAGGAGCTGTGATATAGGAATCTCTAGCAGACATACTTCACAGGTGATTGTTAACACCTGTGAAGTAAAAAATAATGGGTCATTAATGGGATAGTGATTTCCTGTGGCCTACAGCAGGGGCAGGGAGGGGCACTATCCCAGATTTCACATTGCTCCAGATTTCACATTGGCAACTTTCTAATATCAAGATCCAGCTTTTCAAGAATGGGATAGAATTGCTGGTGGATAGATTATGGTTTAAGATATTAATATCTGTTAATAATTACACAACTTATGCTAAAAAGCTGCCAAGCACAAAATCACTCATTAATAGTGGGGTCTAGTACTGGGAACTAAGTGGATGACTGATATCTTTGTCAGAGAATAAGACTCAGGAAGAAGGCAGTACACGAATAGAGTTCTACTCAGAATCAGTGGCTGAAAATCTAAATGCCAGGAAGACTACCAACCAAGACTATAAGGAGTCAGGCTGGCAGTGGCTACAAGCTTTGTCTCACTGTTTACATTATGCCATTTTTAAATTACTCTTCATTAAAATAATTAATTCACATAAATCCAAAAAGAGATTAATATATCTGTTTTGGCACACAATTACTTACTCCAAAGCAGTAAAAAAGAAAAGAAAGTTGAAACAATCCATAAAATATTTTTTTCTCAACTGTGAAAAAATATCATCTTTCAGATAAGGACAGTACTATAATTATAGTGTAATATGGGTTTGATAATCAAGTTGCCATATAGAATATGATGCGATGATAAGCAGAAATGTTAAATACATCTGAAGAGTAAGAATTAGCAAATACCATAAATCAAAAAGTGAGGACCATGACTTTATAAATATTGATTAGAAAATACAAAATATTTTCAAGTCAGATTCTTGGGGATTTATAAGGATATACATGTGGCAGATACACAATTTTGAAGAGATGTAGTTTAGGTCAATCTAAAAGAAGGTAAAATTAGTATTTCCTTCTTTTTTAAGTATTATTTTTTGAAAGGTTAGTGTCATGAAGTTCAAAATATATTGAAAATATTATATTGAACAGGGTATATTCTACAGTAGGTTTACTCTAAAACTGTATACTTATTTTATCTTCTGCTTGCAAAGTTGAAGATATACACTATTTGTTTGTCTAATATTCTAAACGAGCTTTTTGCTGGAGGACTTCTTGACAATATATCATGTGTCCTGATCTTGCCATGGGGACTTCTGCAATCCTACAAAGGGCCATTTAAATTGGTTTTATATCGTATTCATGTAGGGGGTCTACGCTGCAGGCTCTAACTGAAGGATGAAGGCATCTAATGATGCTTAGCATGATGCACTACTGTTATTTCATTATATATGTTTCAATTGTTATATAAGTTCTCTATTATGTAATTCATTCAGGATGTACTAGCCCAACCTAAGACTCAGAAGCAAACAAAATGAACCAGTATCAAATATTTGGGGGACTTCATGTCCCCCCAATATAATTATTTTTGTTTGCTTGACTGTTTTAAATAAATTAATATTATTATTTAGTCACCATAACACAATTTTTAAATTGAAAATACAAAATCCCACTGAAGTCAATGGTAAAACTCTCCTTAACTTCAGTGGAGACAGGATTTCACCTGAAATGTGTTTCCACCCATGTTTTAAGTGGGAGTTATCTACACAGATGTTTGTCTACTCAGATACGTGATGTGAGCACCAAAGGAAAGGTTTCTAAAGTATGTACCAAATAGCCTCAATAACGAGGTAAGATGTGAAGCTGCTAATTTTTTCTTCTGTTCCACAATACCCAATATTGTTCAGATCACAGTTCGAAAGCTCTTCTAGTACAGCATTGGTGGTATAATATCAAATGCAGTGATTTGGAGAGCAATTCCCAATTACAAGGATCAACTATCCTCTTACTTTGAAAACCACTACAGTTTTAAATGTTATAAAAAAATCCTTGCTTTCAAACAATATATGATCTATATCTCTACCACCTTGGCTGGAGCTCCCCTTACAAACTGGGTACAACTTCTGGTCTGACTACAAATGTAGCAAGCAAGAGTATAGACAATTTCGTAAGAAGCAATCACACTGAACTAATAGTGCTAACATGAGACAGTTCTGCTTTAGGCAGAGGCATGACAAGTAAGGGTTGTGCCATCAGTGTGTGAGCAGGGTGAATGGGGAGGTGGTGCTGTGTGCTAAGAAGGTTGAGTTTCCAAGAGCAGGGTGAGGGACCAGGAGCTGTACCTATACCTAGGCAACAGCAACAGCAGCATCTGCCAAAAGTGCTGCAGCCATAATGTAGTTTGCCCACTCTGGCTGTTGCTCTTACAGCTGCAACATGGTGTGTGCACCTGGATGCTGCTGCAAGAGTAATGCCATGGGGCAACATTTGCTGCTTGATCTTGGACTGTGTGGTGGTGGAAAGTGATTCTAGTGCCACTCCTAAGCTGGTACCTAAGCTGGTGCCCTGCTACCCCACCCTTAACATGGCTTTAGGTTCTGTCTTTTGGATGAACTGTAAAATGAATGCCCAAGATAAACTGGTCATAAAAGACCCTGTGGCCCCTTTATGTAGTAACATAGAACAATGCCTTAACTAATTTCTAGTGTAGGTAAACTGACCTTGCCCAAAATTCACCTGACATTTTCACTGTTCATCCCCTAAAAGGTATTGCAGGGTATTCCTGGCAAAATATTGCTCTAAGAGGTTGTAGCCAGAAAGATAGCTGCATTTCAATGCCTGCTGCTCATTGTAAAAACCTTTGTGATCCCTCAGTATGAAAGCTTCCATTCAATAAATTGTTCCTTTCTTGTAATTAGCTATCCCTAACAGACTGTTCTGGGCTTTAGAATTTAATACCAGCTTTACCAAAATGTATTGATACATATTTGTCAAAGAATCTGAATAACTGAAAAGCTGTTCCAGTCTCTCAGGTAAATTATATGCATTTTGCAGTGTTCTGTGGGAGCTTTACTTACAAACAAACAGCTCAGGAATAGTAAATTTAGAAGAATTATATTTAAATAATATACAAGGTCCAACTAAAACTAGGAAATTCAGGGTTGGGACTATACTGCATATTTAACAAGCATTCTAATGCCTTGTTTTTTATTTGTTTTTTAATGAGTATAAACAATGAACCAAGTATGGGCTTTAAATTTTAACTGGCTTTTATTAGTTCATACTCGACCTTATCGTTGTTTATATTTTACTAAATCTATGCAGAGGACTGGTTAAGCATCACAGGTAGGAATACATCTAGCATTAAAGAGGAACGCTCTAAACAAATCTACTCTGTTGATTTGCTTGGTACCGAAAGGAGAGATGCTTTCTTCTAGGAGAACAAGAAGTCGAAACAAATTGAATTTGATTGGGGAATTCAGAGGGGAGAAATTGTTATCTTCAGATTGTGTTTTCTCATATTAAGAACCCCACAGAATCTTTTTTGTTTGAGTTCTTCACAGATGAGTTAGAATATGGGACTGACTGGATACAGAAACAGAAACATTTGGCATGATTCTATTTACCATCAAAATACATTTAAAATTGAGGCTGCTTCAGAGTAACACTGAAGATAGAGACAATCACTGACAGCAAGATGCAAGAGAGGGAAGGGGAGAGACAGGCATAGTTGCACAGGGTTTTATGGACCTCCTGAGATCTGTTCCAAAATCATTGAAATTGCTGGTGTGCGCAACCTCCAGAAGCTCATTCCAGATGGAATGATGATAAAGAAAATCATCAAGTCAAAATTCAGAGTGCTTTGCTCTCTATTCAGGAGGATACAAGGGAGAATATGATGCAATTTGCACATTTCATTTCTCTGGAGGCGGAAATTGTAGTCTAAAGTGCACAGACACTGTGGCACACTTTTGGGTCAAGGACACCATCCAGATATCAGCATGTTGAGAAATGGATATTCAATATTAATCCACAGTTCCTGGACTGATGATGTCAAAAAGTAAAATAAACTGATGTTTTAGACCAGGGGTGCCCAAATGGTAGGCCCACCAAGGATTAACTTGTGAACCCTGGGTTCCAGCCTGGCATCCGCTGCCTCCACTGCTTAGTTTCTTAGGGGGGCAGACTGTCCAGGCTTCCCTTCTTTCCTCTGGTTTCTGTTTCCTGCCTCTGCTCCTGGAAGTGGGACAGGTGGCAGGAGGATGCTGCACAGATGGCAGGAAATTTGGGTTGGCCACACTGAAAGAAAGGAGCTGCATATTCTCCTGACAGTGAGTCTTCACTGGGCGTGGTATCCATATGGCAGGGAAAAGCAAGTCTGCCTGGACTGCATGTATGGTGATAGAGAGTGGGACAGGTCAGGCTGTGTGCTTGGTAGAAGGAAGCCAGGCTGTCTGTGTGTGTAGCAGAGGAAAGCCAGGCTGCCCTGTGCACACAGTAGAAGAAAGCCAGGATATCAGGCTGCATGCATGGCAGAGTGGACCCTGGAGGTCTGCAATTCATGGAGCATACAACCCAAGGGTGTGAGGCCCAAATAGTCCTGTCCCCTCCAGCCCCGCTGTCCACAATTTGGACAGCTCTATTTTAGACCATTACATACAGACCTTAAACTATGATATTGCAAAAAAACCCCAAAGCCCACCCACAGAAACAGAACCGGACCCAGGGTCCAGTTCAAGACCAGCTGGTTGTCAGGAACTGCCACACATTGAATTTAGAGTACAACATAAACCAGCCTTAAACATATTCTACATGATAAGTGGATATTTTTTATGGCTTGTATGCCATTTTATGGAGCCTTAAATTGCATGCACATGTAACAGTCTTACCATTTATTAACATGTTAATCGCATCATAAATGTAATGTGTGGAGGAAATATCTACACACAAACAAATCTAATACTTAGAGACATTTTTTGGAAGGGCTCCAGAAAAAGCAAACATAAGTAGGGGGAAAGATTACAGGAAATTAAGAAATTGAATTTTTTAAGTACCACAAGCCTATTTATCAGATTCTATAATATTCATTTGTTGTTTCTTTCTTTAAGTATCTAAAATATTTTGTTAGAAGTATTTAGGAGTTTCAGAGAGATGGCTCTGAAAACTATCTGTACAAACGTGCATACAAAACATGCACAGGTGGGAATCTTATTTCTCAAAATGATGTATATAAAAATAAAATGTAAACAAAGTATCTCCTATTTATGAAGAGGGACTAACGATCTGGCATGTGAGACTTCACTTGTTAAGTGTGGTAGAAAGAAATCAGAATGCTGCCGTTGTTTCAATGAATGGCCTGAAACTCATTTCCTAATGACCATGCAAATATGCATCACATTTGCAAAGTTTTAAATTACTGGTTCATGAATATTTATATATGTATATGTGTTTGGGAACTCATTAAAATAGTTCACAAAAGATTTAGTAACAAGCATTGCACTTCCCACATTGTCATGGAAACTTATTTACTAAGGCCTCAGTTAAGCAAAGTATATAAGCATGTACCTAACTTCAAGCTTACGACCTGTCTTTTTATTCTCTCAGTGACTTCACTAGTCTTATACACTTGACAGTAGTACTTCACTGACTGGGATCTTTACAAAATAAGCACTCATTTCTTGGTACAACTGAAGTTTTAGCACCTGAAAAAGTGCATGGGCAGTTATCAGAACACCTTGGCACTGTTTTTTTGCGGGGGTAGATAGGCCTATATGTCTTGCACTGGAAAGGGTTCCTTATCTGAGCTTTTTATCAACCTAGTTGTCAATGGAAATATAAGAGTTTTTACTGCAGCTGTGGCAAACATTTGCCACAAACCTAAACATTTCATGTTTTTTTTGAGAATTCAGTCAAATGGTCCTATCTCAGAAAGTAAACTACTTTGGTTCTCAGTAATGTTTTATCAAAGTAGAGAAACAATGATTTAGATGGTAGATCCAGCACTTCCAAATGCACAGTGGAGGAGGCTGGTCCTAGCAATGCCTGCAGAGTCCGTGCAAAGCAGAAATCCTTACTTTACCCATCTCCTAAATCAGAGTGTAATCTAGTAGAAGGGACCTCCAGCCGTCCAAACCCACACCAGAGGCAGGATCCAAGCCGTCCTATGCAAATTCATTGTCTAACCTATTAGCAAAACTACACAGTCAACCCTGATACAACCACAAGACATCCTAACCTACCACAGGTCAAACAGGGGGACAATGGCTTCCAATGCCAAAGGTTGGTAAAATGTATGCACGAGATCCCATACCCCCACTCCCTGCTACAGAGAAAGGGATACTTCCCCACAGTCTATACCAATCTGACCAGGGGGTAAAATTCCCTCCTGGCCCCAGATAAAGGAGTGGCAAGACCCTGTAGCCTGAAACCTCTGATTTTAGTCCCAGCAAGAAAATTGGCATACCTCAGTCAAAATCCCAAACCTTTGCTGTAGGCAGTCCTCAGTGCTTCTGAGGAAGGTGAGCAGCAGGGGTTTCAGCAGAGAAGAAAAACAAATCCCTCTTATCCCCATGCAGAGACCAGCAAATCTCAGAAGCATGGGACATACCCATAGTGGAGCATAGGCCTAGCTCATCCCTGACTCTTTCTGAACACCTCCAAATGAGAAGGACATGAAACAATGGCTTGAATTTCCAGGAAAGCTGTTTCAGATTGGGTATTAGGAAAACCCCCTTCACTGTTAGAATAGTGCAGCAGCAGAATAAACTGCCTAAAAAATCCTTATGGCAGCCCTTCATATAACTGAGGCCTCTTATCATTGCTCCTAAGTGCCTTTTCTACAAGCTACAAACCTAGTCCCTTCAACCTCTCCTTGTATGACTTGCCTTTCAAGCCCTTTATCATTTTTGTTGCCCAGAACTCTCTAACTTCTCCACATCCTTTTAAAAAGGTAGAGCCCTAAACTTCACAGAATATTCTAGATGAGGCCTAACCAGTGCTTAATAGAGAGGCACTTCCACCCATATCTTGCACCTAGTGCTTCTAGTGATGCATACTAAAACTGCGTTTGCCTTTTGTGCAGCTACATTACAATGCAGTCTCATACTGATTCACTCAGGCTCCCAGATCCTTGTCTGTAGTGCTGCCATCTAGCCAGTTGTCACACATTGTATTTTATTATTATTATTATTCCTGAGGTGTGGCACATTGCATTTGTCAGCACTGAACTTCATCCTGTTATCGCCAGCTTAAATTCCCAGTCTGTCAAGATCCTCTCCTGTCTTCCAATGAGTTCATGATCCTCCCTAGTTTTGTGATATCTGAAAATTTCCTTTGGAAATCCAAATAATGTGCTGAACAGAACTGGGTCCAGGACAGATCCCCATGGGACTCCACTCAAAGCTAGAGGTGCACCAATATATTGGTCCACATCATATAGACACCTATAAAAAGGAAATTGACATTATCAGCTATAAGCTTTTTTTGGCTGATGTGGCTGTTAATGTCATCAATAAGTCTCTTGTACATGCATGCAGCCACAGCATGCACACAGCCAGGAATGTAGCCTGGTGGCTTGAAGAGTAGCATCAGCCAGTAAGTCAGTGGTGGGGAGGGTCGAAGGGGAGAGAAAATATGTGTGAGGCAGGAAGATGGAGGCCCCCAGGTGAGGGAAAGAGTGTGGAGGCAGCTCCTGTCACTATGTGTATCCCTGGGGGAGGTGTGGGGGGCACATGACCCCTGGATTTGTGTGTGGGGTGAGGGCGGGTTGTGGGCTTGGGGCTGGAGGCTGTGCCAGCTTCATCCCAGGGCAGGGGCTGGACCTGGACTGCACTTGGGTAGGCAGCAGCAGCACTGGGAAAGGGTCTACAGGGGAGCTACAGCAAATTTTGGAGCAACCATAGCTCCCCCTGTAACCATTCTGCCAGCGCCACCGCCCCCTAGCCCACCCCCACCTACCCTAAGTGCAGCCCTGGCCCAGCCCACTCACTGGGAACAGGCTGGTGCTACCTCTGGCCCCAAGACTGTAGCACACAACCCATCCCTGCCCTGTGCACAGATCCATTTATTCAGAGACTGCATACCAGCTTCATCCCACACCCCACCCCATCCAGCTGGGCAGCACCTTCCCTGTCCCTGCCCCACTCCGTCCCCTCACCATGGGGACCTCAATCTTTCCCCCCACACCCCTTTCCTCCCTCATGTCCCTTCCCCCCACCACAGACTTACCGGCCAGACACTGATCTCCAAGCTGCTCGGCTTCATATAGACAAATCGATCAGTATCAGCCAATATAGCCGGTTAATAACTGGCCATCAGTATCAGCCAAAAAATTCGTTATTGGTGCACCCCTACTCAAAAGCTCCTTTCATTCTGACATTCATTGATTTATTATTACCCTTTGCTTGCAGCTACTGAGTCATGTGTCTGTCCACCTTGCAGTAGTTTTGTCCAGCCCACATTTCTCCTATTCATTTGAGAAAGTCAAGCGGGACTTTTTCAAAAGCCTTGCTAAAGTCCAGATATACTATATCTACAGTATTCCTTTCATCCACATAAGTAGTTACTTTGTCCAGAAAAAGATCAGTTCTGTATGACATGATTTGTTTTTAGTAAATCCAGTGGCTTCTTGTGATCAGCCTTTCCTCCTTCAGATGACTTCCTTCAGATACAGTCTAGTAACTTTTTGTGTATTGAGGTGAGGCTAACTGTTTACAGTTCTCTAGATCATTCTTTTTGCTTTTTTTTTATTAAGGGGGGCACTATGCTGCCCTTTTCCAGTCCTCTGGTACCTTGCCCAACTCCCACAACTTCATGAATATTATTGCCAAAAGCCCCAATATCTCCTCTGCCAGTTTCTTCAGTACCCTGGATAAAGTTCATCAGGCCCCAGTGACTTTAATTTATTCAGACTCATCAGAAACTACCATACTGTTTAATTTGTTATCTCATTCCTGAACTTGCCTCCTCACTTATGAGGCTTAACTTCCTTGTGACGACTGAGACAAAGTAGCTATTGATTAGCTCCCCCTTCTTTGCATCTTCTGTGAAGAGTTTGCCTTGGCTATTTAACAGTGGATCCACAGCTTCTGTATTCAGTTATTTTAGAATATTGCTACCATGTATTGCTATACTGAGATATGTTTTGCATAATAAAAGTTTCTAATAAATAAAGCATTAGCAAATAAAAGCCTGAAGTGTTTTCTTTATAGACACAGGAAGGAAAGTGACACTATCTAGCTAATAGCTACTGTCAGAAAATAAAAATTTAACTGTTATCAGACTTGGAATAAAAAAGTAAAGGTTCAAAAGTAGGAAGATTTTTTTTTGTTTTAGAAATAATAGCCAGGGACTGGCATTCATTTGTAGGCCTGCATGTTTCTGAGTAAAGTATGGGAAATTTTCCCCCACCGCTCAACTCCTCCCACCTTTACAGAAGAGGAGTAGCCACTGATCTTCCCAACTCCCCTAGACTAACTTCAGCCTGGTATGGAGGATGGGTGGTGAAGCTTTCCCTGCTTCCATACTCCTCCCAGTCCAAGAAGGAATGGAACAGCCATTGCTTCCCTGCCTCCCCCAAATCAGGTCCAAGGAACACAAAGGGAGAAGCAGATGCTCCTTACCTCCCCTCCCAGGAGGGATAAATTAGGCAATACTTCCTGCACATCCCCAGACTGGGGTACCTATGGTCTGGGGAATGTGTGAGGAGCATTCCCCAACCACTTTACTCCCTCCAGTCCCAGAAGGACTTGAGTGGCCACTACCACTGCTTCTCCAGACTGGGGTCCTCCAGTTTTGGAGAAGGTTGAGAAGAGGATCAGCAGCATCTTAACTGTTCCAGGATAAGGAGGAATTAAGCTATGAAAAAAATTCCTGCAACCTTCCCCAGACTGGAGGCCACTATCTGGGGAAGGTATAGGTGGTACTTGATTCCTCCCAGTTATTGAGGACTTGAATGTACAGATGTTCATTTTGGTGAGAGAAAGTCTCTCACAGGGGAGATCTTCCAGGTAGACACATTTAGTTTTTCCTTGAATGAGGCACATTTCCTTTAGGAGAAACTGAATGAACACTTGTACATTAGCAATTTCTACCAGGAGAGTGGCAGGGGTTTTTGGAAATGTGTTTTTTAACATGTTTTTAAAAAATGAATCTAAAAGGAAACAGATATTGAACCATGGAATACATTCTGTTTGCGATTGGCTATAATAATGAGGTTTGTTAAAAGGAAGGATAGGATAGCGCCTATCCTACCTATAGGAAAGATAGGAAAGGGCAAACATAGTGCCCATATTTAAGAAAGGGAAAAAGAAGTATCCAGGGAACTACAGACCAGTAATCCTCACCTCCATCCCTGGAAAAATCATGGAGAATATCCTCAAGGAATCCATTTCTAAGAACTTGAAGAAGAAGGTGATTAGGAACAGTCAGCATGGATTAATCAAGGGCAAATCATGCCTGACCAACTCGATTGCCTTCTACTATGAGGTGACTGGGTCTGTGGATGTGGGGAAACCAGTGGATGTGGTATACCTTGATTTTAGTAAGGCTTTTGATACAGTCTCCCACAACATTCTCACAGGCAAGCTGAAGAAATACAGGCTGAATGAATGGACAGTATGGTGGATAGGAAACTGGCTGGAACATCGAGCTCAGTGAGTAGTAATCAATGGGTCATGTCTAATTGGCAGCCAGTACCAAGGGGTCAGTCCTGGGACTGGTTTTGTTTAATGTCTTCATCAATAACATGAAAGATGGCATAGTGTGCAGCCTCAGCAAGTTTGAAGATGAAACCAAGCTGTGTGTGTGGGGGGGGGGGGGCAGGTAGTAGATATACTGGAGGGTGGGTCTAGGATTCAGAGTGACCTAGACAAATTGGAGAATTAGGGCAAATTCTGGTCCCACTGAAATCAGTAGGCATCCAATTATTTGAACAGTGCAAAGCTTTCACTTTACGTGCATACTCCTACAAAACAAGGATGTGTGCTTAAATATGATGAACTAAGTCCATTATAAATTAATTCACTATATTCTGAAGTATATCATCTTTTGTAATCAGCACCTGAACAATATAAAAGCATGCACACTTAAATAATTATATGTGTTAATTCTTAATACAGTCTTGTGACTATATTGATAAGATATAATTCATTACCTGCTGTATTTGCTTTTCGACCTTTAGAATTGATAGACATATGTTAAACAGCAGTGTAACAAATTGAAATGCTCTTCTCACAGCTCATAAAAATGGCATTTTTTACAGTTATGATGGACACAGATAATGCTCTCTTTCTGCTGCCTTCTACTGCTTTCTCTAAAAAATAAATACAGCAAAACCTGTGTTAACCAGTATCTTACAAGCTGGCATGCTCTGTTGACTGGCTTGCCAGCTTGTAAGGGCTTGTAAGGGAAAAGTGAAAACGGAAGTGCCCACTGTGGTACTTCCAGTTTTGCGGAGCCCCCACGGCCCGGGGGAAAGCAGCCTGCACTGCCGAGCCCCAACAGCCCAGGGCATAGCTGGTTGTGTGGGTCCCACTTTCCATGTCCCTCAGGGCCCATAGGGCCCGTGGGAAGGGTGACAATGCAGCAGGAGGGGAAGCAATGTGACAGGAGGGGTGGTGACACCCCAGATGCAGCGGGACAGGCAGCAGCCCAAACAGGCCAAGACGCCTGTTCGGGCCACTCAGTTATCTGGCATATTTTGTTATACAGCACCCTCCATTCCCTGTGGGTGCCTATAACAAAGCTTTTACTGTACAGCATTGTGTCATTAGATCTATTTTCCCTTGTTGTTGACATGTAGACAAATGCTTTGAGTGAAATAATACTATCTTGTTCTTTGTGTGTAAATATTTACTAATGTTATCTACATAGTCCAGAAAATGTAGGATTAGTAAGTCACCCCAGTTTACCAACTATACTTAAAAATTCAGATAATTGACTTATGAACCAGGTTTTGTTTATGCCTTTGAAAATACTCTTTAAAGTAAAGTGTATTTAAAAACTGAGCACAACATGGAAACAAGTACCTCATATTAATTGTTTAGACGAACTTACAGGATACATTCATAAGTTTTTATTTGAGACTTAGCCTTTATAGGAGTTCATGGGTGAATCTAAACTTTTGAAAAGGAGGGTGAAGATGATGTGGCACATCATCACATATAACACAACATATGCTTTTCTCCAGTTAAAGAGAAATGAAATGCTTTACTAATATGCTAGAGGGCTAGCACTATACAAATATAACTATAGGGATGTCCACTATGTTGCTAGATTTATATGTAAAAGTTCAAAAAACCCACAACAAACTACACAAAAATTAGTCAAAATAAACTTGTTGTTTCATTAGTTCTGTAGTCTTTATAGTTAAATGTACATCTCTATTTTGGATTCATAAAACAAAATCTAGTATTCTTCGGTGTCTTAATGAAGTCTCCAATATTTCACTGTGGACACATGCGCATATATTGCACGGTAATCAAAATTACCGTACAGGACAGGCATGCACCTACATGTGCACACCTGTACTGTATAGTAAAAATGACAACTTACACTGACTTGAATGTAAATTTGATAACTGCATCATGCAGGTATCAAATTCACACCTAGTTAGTTATTGCACATTAACACACGTGTAGATGCCTTACTGAGCAGTAACCCATGGGTCTCCCTGCTAGGTCTGAGCAGCCACTAGGGGATCAGCTTGAGCCAGGCTCCAGGGCTCCTGGCTGGCCCCCTTCCCTCCTCCAGGGTTGGGCTGATCTTTGGTAGCCCCCATCTGCAGGATATAAAAGCCTGTAGCCATTCTGTGCCTTGGGACACACTGCACAGGAGCTTGGGGGACTGTAAGACTTCTGTGCCCCATGGACAGGACGCAGGCTGCTGCTGCTCATTCTGTCCACTAGCCAGAGATGCTCCTTGGCCACAGGTAAGGGTGTATATAAAGGGCTGCAGCCTGCTGCAAGCCCCTGCCCAGACCTCCCCACGGCTCCTGCCTGGGTGGCTGTGGCAGAAGGGCCCTGCTCCACTGCTGAGCGCTCCTGAGCTCTGTCCAGGGCTACCCACACAAGGGCAGCTGCATGAGGGCCTTGAGAGCCAGCCTGGGAAGCACCGTCACCATGTCCTCCCCAACCTCCCTGGCAAGGCCTGGTCACACTCACATGCACACACCAGAGCTGAGCACTCTGGGCCCTAACTGGACCCATGAAGAGGTGAGCAATCTTGTGGCCCTCTGGTGGGATGCAGAGGTACAAAGGCAATTTGCATGGGCTCAGCGCTCAACTGCCCATGTTTATGAGGCTCTGTCAGGTGGGACGCATGAGAGTCTAAAACGTTTGAGAATCATTGGATTATACTAAATGAGCGTCACAAGAAACCCAGGTTGACAAGAGAAGCAATTGCAGGGAGTTATTCTCATTCCCAGAATTTCAGAAAACGTAACTGTCAATCTCTAAGAAGACTAAGTATGTGTATATTACATTTTTGAGTCATTTATGACTTTGGGTCAATTTGCTCCATTTTCACAGATGGTAAATGAAGCATCTCTCTCACC
Organism: Crocodylus porosus; assembly: GCF_001723895.1. Classification (NCBI taxonomy): domain Eukaryota; kingdom Metazoa; phylum Chordata; order Crocodylia; family Crocodylidae; genus Crocodylus; species Crocodylus porosus. Next base: position 42,473,527 of record NW_017728948.1, read on the forward strand.
CCTGACAGTCCTGCCACTACCACATTTCACAGTGTGGCACCAAAGCATGGAGATATAAGTGGTTCCTAATGAACACAGCAACATGGGACTGGGCGGGACTTCTTGGATTATGGGAGTCCAGCTGCCTGCTACTGAAACCACATCCCTTTAATAAATTTATCAACCTCCATTTAAAAGAGATAGATTTGTTGACCTCACCATTTCCATTAGAAAGTTGTTTCAAAACCTCGCTCTTCTTAGGTTTGAAATCGTCTAATTTCCAGCCTAAATTTATTCAGAGAAAATGTATACCTATCTGTTCATGTGCCAGCATTTTTTTATTGGTTTAAATAAATCTGCCACTCTGGCATTTACCATCCTGATGTACTTATACTCAGTAATCTAACTTCCTATTTTGCTTCTCTTTTGCTAAAGAAACTAAGCTGTTTCAGTCTTCCCTCAAAGTATAGACTTTCTAGTTTCCTGATCATCCTTGTAGATTTCTCTGTACCTGCTCCATTTTGAATTCACTATTCATGAACACAGGTGATCAGAATTGCACACAATCTTCCTCTTGTATTACTGGTGCTTCTCTAATGGGGTTAATGTTTTTCTGTTTCTCTTAGAAATATCTAGCTTAATATGACTTAGGATGGCATTCCGCTTTTTTAGAGAAGAATCGCATTTGAAGTTCAGTCATCCTATTTTTGACCAACAAACTCAGGTCCTTTTAACCCTTCAGTTTCTAAGTAATGAGCTCCCAGATTGCAGCATAAGTTTTTATAATTTATCCTCATGGTCAGACCTTAAACTTTGCACTATTAATTTTCATCTCATTTCTATTACTCCATTCCTACTGATCAGGTAATTCTATCTGTATGGTATTCTGATCCTCCTCTGCCTTAACAAAATACCTTCCAATGTTGTTCCTATCCTCACTATCATTGTCAGCTGCCAATTCTAGCTTCTCAATGTATCTATCTGGCAATGCTCTGACTCCATCTATCTCTTCCCATCACCTTTATTATAATGTCCCTCTACACCCCACCTTCTTTTCTATACCATGGCCTCTTACCCTCAACATGTGCCCTCAATATTTCTTGCAGTGTCCTTTCATAACCGCATAATATTATAATCCCCAACACATTGCTTTGATTCATGATTCATATGAAATTATTCTGTCTGCTTACCACATTCAACAATTGTATACATTCTTTTAATCCAACCGTCTAAGCCTTACACATATAATTCTTCAGATCCACTAATACCTTTTCACATTTTATATTATCATAAACTTTCTTAATATCTATGATGGCAAGAATAACTTTTTTGTTATACTATTAGAAGCTGTCTTTTAGCAAATATTTAGTCTATCAATCTGGTCCTCCAGAACTCATGTTGTTCGCTCAGTTGCTCTTCAGTCTTTTTTTAGGCCCATTCAGGTTGGCACAGTGATACATAAGTGGTATTCCTTAATAATTATTCAACTTCTTTTCCCCTCTTTTTCAGAAAAGCACAATTCCTCTATTTCAACCTTCATGTGATTCCTTACCCTGTGAAACTGTTTTGAGTACTCTGTGCAGCCACTGTATTTCAGCTTCCTTATTTACTGTGATTATACATAGTTACCTCATTGATAACAACACTTCCTTCTTTTCATCTTTATAAATTGCTCTTTCTACTTCATCCATCTCCATATCTCTGTCCTCCTCTAGTTCATTTACATTCTCTCTCTCTGTATCTTATATTGTCATTCCCTTCAAAAGTGCTTAAAGTCAGTACCATTTTGGGGTATTTCCTCTAATACCATGCTCTTTTAATACCAGCTGGGTTGTTAGCCTACATACCATTTTCATTCACCATAAATTTCAGATTTCTTCTCGTTGATCTGTTTTTAACTAACTGTTTTTGTGTTACCCCATGTATCTTGTTGAGAATTTTTCCCCTGTGAATCCTTTCAAAGCTTTTTCCTTCTTTTTTTTTCTTCTACCTATACTCAGTTGTATTTTCAACTCATCTAGTTTTCAGCCACTCTTGCCAGGCTTTGTTCTTTTCTCAAACTGCTTTTTGTACCTTATACTCTGCCACAGCATTTCCTTCTCTTTTCTAACTCCACTTGCTCATGCATACAGGTCTGCTTTCTGCTTTACAAATATTACTCTGAACTCATTCCATTCTACATCTATGGTACTCAACCAACCCATTTCCATTAGAACCCTTCTGATTTTTGCCAAGATGAAGAAATTGGAAAGACTTCCATTGATTTAATTCAGCTTTGTATCAGGTCTTAAACATGTAAAACCATACATATGATAAATATGAAGTACTATTAGTTTTATCATAATCTTTAAAGAGAATCCGAAGGAAAACAAGTATGATTTTGAAGTCTGATATTTACATACACTTACAAATATAGAGCCTTTTTACTTAGAATAAAGTCATAATTTCTTTCAACTACCCTTTGCTGGTGTTATATAAGGTGATTTTTGTATGTTCTTTTATTTGTTTCTTTAATGATAGCTTACTCCTGTAATATAGATTTTAGGTCATAGGTAATTGACTCATCTGGAAAACTCAGAAATGTATATTATTTTCAAATCTACAAATAAATGCTTAATGCATTACTTCTAGTGCATTGTTTCAGTCTTTAAGTACTCTGGATTGTTCTCTTTTTCTTTTCCTCTAATAAAACAATGTCAAAATATGTAATGTAAACAAAAATCATTAATGCAAATAATTAGGTTCCTAGATTCTTGGTGACCGAAGAATTAGCAAAGAAAAGCTTCTAATAAATATTCAACTACTATTTAAACAGAAACCTGAATGATGGTGCACATAGTCTCAAAGGAACAACCTAGTTTTAACTTACACTGTTGCAACTCCTTCAGAAAAACAAATGAAGTGGAGCAGCCTTTGTTGTTAACTTCAACAACTTCTTCCTTCATCATTTTTAAATACAAATAATATGCACCAAAAATCAGGATAAATAAGATTAACTAGCCTATATGATAACAGCATCCTCCACTGATTAAAACCATGGACTGCTTTTGAAACAAACAATGTAACTGATAAGATCTTTTAGAATCTTTCTAATTAAAGCTCTTACCAAATACAGCCTATTCATAATAATACAACCATAATAGGAACAGAGTCACAATAAACAATCTTAATCTTTTTACGTTTATTTTTTGCTTGAATACTTTGTCATAATAGAGTTTTCTCCACTTAGCTTCTCATTGGAAACATGAACCAACCTTCCCACAACAAAAAAACCCCATTGTTTTTCCCTGAATATGAGATAAGTTTTCTCCCCAGTCAGCATGGGGAGAAAAGCCTCTCGTGTTAGATTCATGTACAAAGTGGAGGGGTGGGGCAGGTAGATGCTGCAGCTCTGACTGGCCTTAAGCCCAGGTCAGGGGCAGAGTCCAACCTACAGCAGCCTCCTCCTCTCCACCTCCAGATCCCTCTGTAGTTTCTGCCCACCCATCTTCCCACTCCCCCAATCTTACTGTCAGGCACTGCTTGGCTCCAGCTTGGGCGGGTCTCCCTCTGGGACACGGAGTATAGGGAAAATCTGTCCCCTGCCCAGCTAATCAGTAGCACTTCCACTGCTGCATGGTCAAGCAAGGGCTTTAAAACACTGAAAGCTTTTTATTAGAAACTACAGGCAAGCTAAAATAGCAAAATTCAGATACATGTTCAGATTTGTAATGCTCTAAAGATCAGTGGTGTTTGGATCAATACTATTTTGGCTGTCAATATGACTAAAATGAAGCACTTGTGCCATTAAGATCTCACTTTAGTTTCAGGTATCTAACACCCCAACCTCCTATTATAGCATGGTCAAAACTGGAGATGAAGTTTTAGTCTAGACTGGCATGGCATTATCTTCCTACTACTGCTCACTACTGCTGCTTCTACTATCTTACCACGGCTGCTTGCTACACACTGAAAAAGAAACAAGTGAGAAGGGTGGAAAAGGCGTATGCTTTTAGTCTTCCAGTTAAGCAGGCTCTGCACTGGCCACCATTGTAGAAAACCCTGTTGCTTCCCTGCAACTCTGTTAGATGCATAAAAAACCACCAAACATTCATATGCACAGGATTTATAAATACCTGTCATGCAAGGTGCATAAAAATGGGAGCTCACTGAACTCTTGGTAGCCCAGCAAATGGGCTGAAACTTTCAGTCTTTCTAAAATTAAAATGGCAGTCGCTATATTTAGATTAAACAAAATGAAAATTACATTAGGCCCTTTAGTAAGTTGCCAAGGTAGCCCTTGATTAGGCAGAGTTTCTAAGAATGAGATTCACAATGGGCTTTACATAGCTACAATGGAAGAATTTAGGAGTCAAAATCAGACGAAGTCATGGGAACTTTGCCTAACCAGGAACTCTGGACATCTATATTTTTACCAGAAAACCTACCACAGGTACATACTCAGCTACTATGTGTAATCCTTCTGCCAGGCACAGGATGGCAGTAGCAAGGACCAAGTTCAGCCTACAATACATTAATTATCTTGGCTTGCGGATCCACACAGAATCCTGGGAAAATTATTTCTGCTTGGGCATTCCAATATGAAAAACTCCTGCACTTGCAAGCAGTATTATACTATAACAGGGTTTTATTGAAGGGAAATGGAACAAACAGATTTAAAAACCCTTGATAATCAGTAGTCCACTTCAGCCCACTATTAACAATTTATCACAGCCAATATGTTCAGAGTGCTCACTTTGTCCCAAACGGCGTGAACAGTGTAGTCAGTAGCTGTGGGCCCAAGGTTTGCCTTGCCATACCACTGCTGAGAGGCACTGCTCCACCGCTGCTGTCACTGCTCCTCAGGG
>NW_017728948.1:42478497-42554054 GCF_001723895.1 Crocodylus porosus
CCTACTGCTACTTACCATGTCTTTGGGGCGGGGAAGACTGCTTTATTACTGATCACCAAGGGGGTTCCTCTACTGGTGCTCACTACCACTGAGGAAATCCTGCTCATCTTCTGGTTGCAAAAATAAGCCAGATCTTTTAGATGTTGAACAACCTCAAGGACCTCAGCTCTTTCAGGATCTAGCAGGCATTGGCTTATACTTGACATCTTACTACCCTAAGAAACTCAGCTTTTTAGAACCAATTGGGTACACATTCAGACATACTCAGCTACTAAAGGGATGTGTACACCACCAGCAATTATCCTTTTTTGGCTAAATGGTAAGATACAATACTATACTATTAGAAAAGCTCCTTCCTGAAACTTCCCTTTGTGATTCTTGAGCTTAGGGTCCCTTCACCACAGATTTCCACATAAGTTATAGTGAGCACTGCTCCCTGAGTAACATTTACCCAACTTTCTCTTACAGCATCAATCCTCTTATGAACTTTACAATGTTAGAAGGCAAGACCTGTGACACAAGCCTGACTTCCCTAGCATCTTATATTCAAACTGTTAAAAGCATTTAAAGCATATTATCACAGTCAAAACAAGCACAAAAAAAGTTTTTCAGTCCCTGACCCATATATACAAATGGAAGATATGCAGATAAGTAACGAAGTCCCCGATAATCTGACCTGGCATACCAACGGTGGTAGGAAAAAAAGCACCAAAGAGAGGCTGTCACACAGATACAGTAGCAGGAGGGTCACATATGCTTTTCCAGAGATGTTGCCATTTAGCTAAACTTTAATGCTGTTTGTAATTCATAATCATGGCACTCATGTATTTAAATCCCAAGGGATCCAAATGGACAAGTGTGGTCTAATCATACTCCAAACTGACAGCACTGGAGTTCAGCTTCCTTGGCCACTGTTATTCTCTATGACTGCTGTTATTCAAAAACATGACAGGAAGTAATAACCTAGTGGTTAGACTACATGCCAGGAAGTGACGGAATTGGATTCTAGCCTCTCCTCAGCCAAAGGGAATGCAGAAAGTGCCCTAATGTAAGGGTTTACCAAGGTGTAAGCAGTCAGTCAATGAAGAGAGCAGTAGATCAAGGGGTTATTGAAGTAGAAGTTGAAGTCAACCTGGGTATCAGTCTAAATCCACAGTATGAAACAGGGTTGGCACAAGGTCACAGTCAGGGCACAGAGTTGATTCAAGACAGAAGCAGGAGCAAACAGAAAAGGTAGGAGAGTCAAAGCCAGAGGTTCAGAACACAGAGTCACAAGCCAGAGTTTCCAAGTTGAACAGAGGCACAGCGAATCATCTGCTGCTATCTGCTCCTGACTTCTATAGGTCAGTATGGGTAGGAACTCTCTCTGAGAGATTACTCTGACTGTACTCCTGAATCACCATCTGAGGCCTGGGATTAGAGATGCAACAGCTGAATTTTGGCTCATTACATCACTGTCACTTCTAGCACTCCTTCTGAATGCCTTGGGGACAATTTCTTTCCAGGTAGTCACAATGCAAAGCAGGGGTCAGCAACCCCCAGCATGCGTACCATTACTGGGACATGGAGACATTTTTCCTGGCATGCTGGGAGGAATGCAAAGAAATTGGTTGGTTTTTTTTAAGTTGCTGCTCTGGGCTCTCTCATTCAGCCACAAGCCCCAGCACCATGGCAGGCACTGGGGAGGAGCCAGAAGAACACAGGCAGGGACACTTTGTTCTCTACTGTCCCCTGCCCCTTGCTCCCAGGCTGCACTCTCCATCCCAGCTGGCCACTGGAGGGAGCTGCTGGTGGACAGGGCTGGGGCTGGGTCAGGCACTGTGTAGGGTCACTGCCCTAGAGGCTTCCAGTTGGTGGCAGAGCCCTGGGACCAGGTAGGTGACACCCTGTCCCACCAGGGGCAGTGCTGGAGTGTTGAGTGATGGGGCCAGGTGGTCAAGACAGGGTCTGGGTGATATGAGGGGAGCACCACGGCCAAGCCAGCTCGATTGGGCCCTTAGGTAGGCAGGGGCTGGGCAGGAGGTGGGGGTGGCCCCGGGGCTCTGTGGGCTTGACGTGTGGTGGGCAGGTAGGTGAGAGTGCCCAACAACACCTGTAGTGGAGCCTGGCCTGGCCTGTGCATCTCCACAGGGATGGGCAGCAGCCACCCTGCACACAGTGGAATTCTGACTTGCTGGGGCACAATGCCAGGCTCAGAGGGCTTCCCTCTCTGGGATTAGCCTCCCTGCATACTAGGCACAGTGCAAGCAGGGCAGAGCTGTTCCCAGTGCAAGGGCCTCACCACGGGAGCCCTCTGGAGCCTGGGAAAAGCTACCGCAGCTGCTCAGCCTGCCTGGGTCCCAGCCTTACCCACCCTCAGCTCCCCTCAAGAAACCAGGGCCAGGGCAGGCACTGCACGCAGCCGCTGCACTGCAGGCTCCTGGCTGGTTTGGCCCTAAGCACCAGCTGCAGTGGCTGTTCCTAGAGCCCGGGGAACAGCCTGCAGCTGCAGCTCCTACTCACTATATACCCAGCATGCACAGAGACCAAGCAGGGACCTCCCTGAGCCCAGAGTCCTGTCCCAGCCAGGCAGTGTCCCTTGGTAGGCACGGTGGTTGCACCCCATCCCTGCACAGCTGTGCGGGTTGGCTCGGCCCTATCTCCAGTGCTGCTGGGCCCCGTGCTGTGACCCGAGTCTGCAGAGCCCTGGGGCAACCCGTGGTGACTCCCCCAGTGCCTGCTGCTCCCTGTTCCTCTCTCCCTCTCTTCCCCCTCTCATCACAACATACTTAACAAGAAAAAAAAATCACAAGTACAAAGGCAGTACATGAAGTTTTATTTATTGTCATTGGGTTTCGAATTTTTAGAAAACCTGGATTTGCTTTAAAAAAAAAGCAACATTTATAATTATTAACTGCATGCTTAATATGCAGTGCATATTATATGCAGTGCATCCTGGCATGTACTTCCCACCCCAGTTTTGTTTTTGTGGCGTGCCAGCACTCCAGCACCTTACAAGGTAGACATTGTGTTTTTTTCAGCACTCCAACCAAAAAAACATTGCCTACCCCAATGTAAAGCTTGAACCAACTCAAGATCATAAACATTCTCATCTGGTATCCATAAATCGGCTGGTCCACAGCCTTATCATAAAATCATAGAAAGTTAGGGTTGGAAGGGCCCTCAGGAGGTCATCTAGTCCACCCCACTGCTCAAAGCAGGACCATCCCCAACTAGATCATCTCAGCTGAAGTTTTGTCTAGCTGGGTTTTGAAATCTAAAGGATGGAGTTTCCACCACCCCTCTGGGTAACCTGTTCCAGTGTTTTACTACTCTACTAGTGAGAAAATTTTTCCTAATATCTAACCTAAACTTCCTTTACTGCAACTTGAGACCATTGCTTCTTGTTCTGTCATTTGCCACCACTAAGAACAGTCTAGTCCCATCCTCTTTCAAACCCCACTTCAGGTAGTTGAAGGATGCTATTAAGTCCTCTCTCAGACTCCTCTAAAATAAATACGCCGTTTCCTTTCTCAAAAGGGAAGAGAGGGGTGTTTTCTCATATATCATTTCCCCCAGACCCCTCACCATTTTTGTTGCTTCACTGAACTCTCTCCACTTTCTCCACATCCTTTCTGTAGTGGGAGGCCCAAAACTGAACACAGTACTCCAGATGTGGCCTCCCCAGTGCTGAATAGAGGGGAATAATCACTTCCCTTGACCTACTGGCAACTAGGGGTGTACAAAATGGGCTGTATTTGAATCAGATTTGGATTTGGCCCAATTCGGGGGGACAGTGATTTGATTCCCTGATTTGGATCACTGTCCTGATTCGATTTGGCCAAATCTGAATCTGAAGATTTGATTCTGGTTTGAAGAATCAGCAATTCAGCCATAGACATAGATTTATATATTTTTTCTATGTACCTCAAGATGCCAGGCATGGCTCTTCAATGCTGAGAGGCTGGGGTGGATGGAGTGTGCTCTGCAATGGATCCAGGAGTGGTTGGGAGGTACAGGCATGGGTGCCCCCCCAGGCCGAGAAAGCACTAGTCACTGAACCGGGCAGGTGCAGGGGGGGCTCCCAGTGTGCTCCCCAGCAGACCCAGAAATGGTTCATTTCCAGGTCTGCTTCCAAGCACACTGGGGACCTCCCCATGCTCCATCCACCTCACCATCTCATCATTCATGAACTTCCTGGTACATTGAGGTGTGTAGAAAAAACATTTAAAGCTGTGTCTATGTCTGAATCATTGAATCTTTCTGAATCTCTCCGAATTAATTTGGGGGGTTCTGGTTCAATCTGAAGAGATTAAAGGGTCTCCTGTTTAGATACAGATTTGGAGATTCAGTCACCGAATCGGGCCAAATCTCCACTAAATTGAATCAGCAACTGAAGCGTCACACAGCCCGAATGGCCAGTGTCTCTGAAACCACATCAGCCAACACCCTCAGTACCCTCAGGTGCATCCCATCCAGCCCCATAGACTTGTACAAGTCCAGCTTTTCTAAATAGTCCCTCTCCTGTTCTTTCACCACAAAGGGCTGCTCACCTCCTCTCCAAACTGTGCTGCCCAGTGCAGTAGTCTGGGAGCTGACTTTGCCTGTGAAGACTGAGGCAAAAAAGGCATTGAGCACTTCAGTCTTTTTTGCACCCTGTATCTCAAGGTTGCCTCCCCCATTCAGTAAGGGACCCACATTTTCACTGATCCTCATCTTGCTACCAACATACTTATAGAAGCTCTTCTTGCTAGCTGCAACTCCAGTTGTGTGTTGGCCTTCCTGACTTCATCCCTGCATGCCCAAGCAAAGCACTTATGTTCTTCCCTAGTTATTTGTCCAAGTTCCACTTCTTATAAGTGGAAACCACATCAGCCAACTCCCTCAGCACCCTCAGCTTCCTTCTTGTGATTTAGTTTACTGAAGAGTTCCCTGCTAAGCCAAACTTGTCTTCTGTCATACTTGCTAGTTTTCCTGCACATCAGGATGGTTAGTTCCTGCACTCCCAGTAAGGCATCTTTGACATCAATCAATAAAATAGAGGATTTTGCCTAATACTTTTTTTTACAGCTAAAGACTTCTTTAAGAGTGTACCCCTCTTGTTTTGGACTAGAATGGATAGGGGTGGGAGAGTGGTGCAGCCTGGGAACTGATTTATTTGGACAGATTTTAATAAAGAGGCAGGGAAAATGGGATGGATATTCATTAATTTGGGCAGCTATAGCCAAAAAGCCACTACATTTATCTGAAATGGGTCCAGGTACTAATAGTTTAGTTGAGAAGAGGGACAACTGGATATAAAGTGTTGAGAGAACAGCCATACTTTATCCCCTAGGCTGAATTACAGTGTTTCAGAAGAGTGCCAGTCTGTAAAGTATTTGTAAGCCTCCTTGGCCTTTGAGGTGCTCTTGTATATTTTCAGGTGACTTACTAGATTTTCTGAGGGAGGAATTGGCATGGCCATAGGCATAATTGGGTGAAACAGGGGTGGAACCCATAGTTAGCATAAAAAGAACTGTGTATTAGCTGAGATGTTATAGGAGACTTCTACCAATAGCATGTTGGAGACCCAGTCATTCTGGTGGAAATTCAGAAGCATTAGAGGTATTGCTTCAGCACTTGCTTATCCCACTCAGTCTGACTGCCAGACTGTGGATGAGACATGAAGCTCCACCTTTAGAAGTCTGAAGAACCCCCACCAGAAATAGGATTAAAAATGTAGCACTCAGTCAAAGATAATATAGGGAGTCAGAAGACCAGCGGACCTGCTACTGGTTGAGACTTTACTGAAAGGATATACTCTAGATTCTTATGGTTTGCCAGGACCAGGGTGGTATTCTTAGGAAGCTCAGCCTCTTGGAAGTCATTTCCACTCAAAATGAAGAAGTCTATTAGTGACTCCAAATGGGTAGGATCCCCAACCTAGGCCAGTTTGTCTTTCACCTCCTCACTAGGTTCCTGGAAAAAGCGGAAGAACTGGATAGCTTCATTCTAGCTGGTGTCCACATCCAGTCACTGGAAAACTCATGCATATTGGCTTGCAGGGCAATGGCTCCGCCTCATTGTCTACAAGGCTATTTCTGCAGTTCATGACTAAAAGAGGTCAGCATGCAATAAGGACATTGTTGCAACCTCCCCCCCCCCCCGAACCTTTACATCACTCAGTAGGGGCTGGAGCTTTTCAGGAGAGTGGAGACCCAGACCAGGGCATTAATCATCAACCCTTCCTTGATTTTGTAGTAATTAGCCTGCTTACGATACCTGAAAAATGTAGCTATACTCCTTCCAGTTCAGAAGATAGTATGCCCAGAGTAAAGCAGTATGTTTGACACTGCCACTGCTTGGTTAGGTAAGCTTACAGTGTAGATATGCCTTTACATGCTTACTTTGCATTTGTGTATCCAACTTCTGGAGCTGGCCACATAATTACAGGTGCAGGAACACTCAGTGGACACATCTGCAGGAAATGCTTACTACACAATAGACTAATTAGCTGCACAACATTAGAAGTACAACATTTTTACTGAAATGTTGTACTTCTACATGCACAGCCTTATTAGGCTGGAGTAAACTAATTTACTTTGCAGCAGGCTAGTACTTGTAAATTAGTTAAGTAGTACATTACTAATACAAATACTAGCCTACTGCAGAGTAAAAAACTCCACAGCAGCCTGCCAGCTAGCCCTGCACTAAAGCACTGTCATACCCTAGCCGGACCCTCCACAGCATGTGAACCAGTTCAGAGAAGCCCCAGGCTGCCAGGCTGACCAGCCAGTCCCCTACCGGGGGGGGCTTCTACACATGCTGCAATCCCAGGTGCATGTGTAAATGTGCACCTAGGAGCAATAAACCTCAGTGTGATAAGCACCAGAGCTTATTGTATCACATTAATATGCATGTACAGATGTGCCTAGTGTCCTCTCCCTAAATTTCATTGTTCCAGGTTCTTTAAGCCTATGTCACAGAAGTCATAGATGCTTTATATTACCTTCCAGGCATCAAAATATACAAAGAGACTTTGTCTGCATAGGAAAAATCAGATCAGCCTCAGGCTCCCTTCCTCTCTCTCAAAAAAGAAAAAAAAATCTTTTTCATAACATCAACCCAATATTAGCAAAACATACTGCTGTCATTGATGAAATAGTTAATTCTTTAACCTTAGATCATTTTGCTTTAAACTTCTTATCATTATCTGTATTATTTTCCTATATATGTGTTTTCACTTAATTTTTCTTTCTCCTAGATTTTATAATCGGAACAGAATTACCAAGCTCATTTTATCCTTACTTACAAAGGAAACCTACTGGGTAAAAAAAAGACCAATTCTAACACTAGGAGTACAGTCCATTTATTGTTATTATAGACCCAGCAGGTTTCTCACCACACTGATATTTATCTCCAGCTGAATCTTCTTTTGAGGTGGCCTCCATTGTTCATTGACATTTAATGAAAAGAGGGATGTGTTTTTTTTAACCAGAAAGAAAATGATATAATGAAGTAAAAAAAAATCTTCAAAAGACAATTGTTATAATACATTAGAAAACTGAAATTGAAATATTTGTTATATTTTTTAAATTGTCTCTCAGTATTGCTGGAGAAGGGAAAAAAGACAAGGAATTTCAACACAGCATGGTAGGTAGGAATACAACTTTCTGGAACATTCATATGCAGATTTCCAAAGGAGATCAGGACTGATTTCATTTTCAGTTTTGTGCTGTAGTAGTCTACCTGGAGGTAAGAATACTGATTCCAAAACAAAGAGTTTGAAGGATAAAACAAGAAATTAGCCTGCATGCACATGGCTGGAATGGCTCTCTGCAGTTCCAGTGCCTACGTAAATAGTTCTTTTAATAAAGAGTCATTTAATGCTACAAATACATAGTTTTCTTGTGTTACTAACCAGAAAATAGTATATGAAACACAGTGGCAGGAGTCAGTCTAGCATGACCCACAACAAAGTGAGAGTATAATTAAAGGGTAAACAAAGCAGCTCCTTGAAAAATAGTAAATAGGCAACATGGAAGACTCTGAGAATTAGGAGTACTAGTTTTAGGCCCCTGACTAACATTAAAGTAAAGGTGCTATGGGATCTGATGTGTGAGCCCACCAATTGTGGTTTCTGCCATGCCTCAAATGCATCAGATCTCATTATGCCATATTGCCCATGCAGGGGGAGCCTAATGCCAGGCTCCCCCTCTGCCAGCAATTAGCAAGTTTGGCTTCCATCCACAGAAGTGCACCATGGGCTCCCGTGGCTGGAAGCCCCATCAGATGAGTAGGGCTCCCAGGTAAAGGAGCCCATGGTGTGCTCCCCTGGCTGGAAGCTGATCAGCTGACCATGTCTTCCAGCCAGGAGAGTGCATGGCATGCTCCCCATCTGGGTGGCACAATCAACTGAAGGGCCTCCCAGCCTGTAGAGCACACAGGAGTCTTGACAGGCTCCTGTTCACTGCAGGGGCTGGGCACAGACCACATATTCAATTAAAGGTGTGATAAGAACCAGCCACAGATTTAGTCCATATATAATAACTTCATGGCTTATTGATCTTTTTATCATTCCATTAATTGATTAAACATATGGCCAGGTCACTACTGAAGACCTGATTAACCAGTTAATCATGCCATGAGTGTAACATCTGTTAAGGGCCTTATGCATGCGTATGCACACACACGTGCACACACACACACACACACACCGAACAAGTGACAGTAGTGGAAGCAAGAATCTGGTCTTCACGTAAAGCTGGGAAAATAAAAATTTTTAAAGAAGTAGAACTTTTTCACTAACTCATCTGAGGTAGAAGTGAGATGTAATGACTGATACAGTGGAATAATAGATAAAAGTGTTGAAGTAGAGTGACCCCCCACACACACACGCATCCCTTCCCCCCAAAAAACAACTCAGAAGACTTGATGGAATTTTTTTAAACCAACAAATCAAGAAGCTGAAGACAGCATATATCCTTATGCTGCAGAGCAGACCCAGCAGGCATTTGTAATTTAGAAACATTAATCAATAAAATAAAGTAATTTTAGAGAGGTGGTTCCAGCTCCCAAAAAGATTGCTAAGAACCAGAGATCTAGCCCTTGAAAAATGCATCTGAAGAAAAAAGGTCAGTGAACTGTCCAGGAAAAGGATCAAAATAATAATGTTTCAGAGCCAGTACGCTCCAGGATCAAGCTATTTGAAGCAGAACAAAGACAGTTTGACTCAGTTGGAGTCATCAAGGTCAATGGCACCATGGCAACAAACACAAAAGTAAAAATAAGAATGTCCAGTTGAATGCAATGATGCAGGGTTTGTGGTAAACAAAACAGGAGATTAAGTAATTTGAGGTAACAGTATGAAGAAAGAATCATGAACTTAGTTTATATCATAAGAATTGATGACTACCTGCACTTGTAGCACCTCTGTAAATTGTGCCCTATAAATGGCATTCCACTATGTGGGTATGTTGCAAGTTCAGCATGGATTGCTACATCGTCTAGGCTTTCCAAATCTTTTGATTAACCTGAGTTTGTTTTCAAATAGGTGTGGGTTAAATTTCAAGTGTACTTCACACACTTTATGAATTTGTGTGGAAACCATACATGTGGTTTGTAATTAGAGAGGCTAATAAAACAGAGCATCTAGGTGCTTCCAGCTGAATTTTAATTTGAGTTTGTCTGAATTCTCATCTGAGGGTATTAACCCACATGACCCAACATTTTCAAACTGAGTATTCCAAGTCTTTGGAAACAGAATCTAAAACTAAGTTTTACAAATCTTTAGTTCTTAAATTACTTCAAAATGTTGTCCATACCCTTCAAGTCATGAGTGGTTTGCAATGTTTTCCTTAAAGCTGCTTATTTTATGCTAATCCAAGAGTAATATTAAGAATAGTATTTTCAACATTTTATCTGAAAAGCAGGAAAGTCAACAAAGAAATAGGACAGTGAAAACTTCTTTTTTTGTGGTTTTACACTTATAGTGTGTCAATGATGAACAAAATACTAGTAAGCTGCAGTTAGGCTATTACTATAGAAAAGCAGTAATTACAGCAATACAGTGGTATCTCAGGAAAAACACTAGGAAAGATTGTGTGGTTAAAATAATTCAGTGGAGGAGGAAGAATTATTTCTCATTCACTTCCTTTTTTTTCAAAAATGGCATATTCAATTTCAATTTTTTCAGCATAAAAATAATATTTGATTGAGAACAATGGTGAGCACATTTAACCTAATTATCAATTAAGAATTTTTACATGAATTTATGAGTTGTGAATGCACACTTGCATACATATATTTCTGCAAATCTAGAAATCATTAAATTATGACAGTCACTTACAGCTGAGCAAGCTTAAGAACAGAGAAGATATTGGATTTCACCAATGTTACTATGAGACTCTGGTGAAAAAGTTCAGTGCTTAAAAACCCATTCTCCTATCCTAAAATCTTGCAGTAATCAAATGCAATAATTTTAATGCTGGTTTTTTTAATTGAGAGCTTGACATTTTCAAAATTTCACATCACAAGTGAATATTGAATGACCTCAGAACTGAATAGCAAGAAGATAGTCATTTGTTCTAATCAAGGCAAGAATACAGGTTTAATATTAGACTTCTGATAAGTTAGAAATATTCTTTTATAAAATTAACTCAGCTATGACATGCATAAGCAAAGCATAGTTCTTCAGGGTGTATAGTAGAAGACATAATCCTTTACTGTATTTGTGTATAAAAAAAGAGTTATTGTTACAGAATAAAATATTATTATATCACGTTGAGTTCAAGCATGCCTAAGGAGTGCATGGAGTCATGAAATCATTTAGTAAGAACATAAGACTCTCCATTTACTGGGTCAGACCATAGGTCTATCTTACCCAGCATCCTGTCACACAGTGACAAACAGTAGATACTGAAAGGGAGAGTAAACAGTGTATGACCGGGGGGGGGGGTTTCTACTGTTCTCCGGTCACTTGCAGCCTTCAGTATTTAAGGTCTAGGAAGTTCTAATTCACAGGTTGTATCCCTAACTCCCAGGCTCAACAGCTACTGATGGCCCATTCCTCCAGTAATTTGTCCAGCTCCTTTTTGAATCTAGCTAAACTGTCAGCTTCCACAACAGCTGGTAGCAATGACACACTGGGCATGTCTATACCAGATGTTTAGGCTAGGTACAGACAATCAAAAAGCCCAAGGCTGAATCGATTCTATCTTTGCAGGTTAGCCTAACCTGCACAGTTTGAACTGATAAGCAAGTGAACAGACATTCACTTTTGATACTGTAAATGCAGCCACCTACCTGCAATGGCTCAGGCCAGAAGCTTGTGGGTGCTAGTGCACACCTCCCAGTTGTCGGCCACCGCTGAAGAGAAGGGAGAGAAGCTATGAGGGAAGCCCTCAGAGGCTTCCCACCCCACCCCACCTTGAGCAAAGGGGAGGCATGACCAGGCTCTGACTCAGCTGGCTGAATATGACACGGGCAGAGGGGTGGTTAAATCCCCACCCGGGCCACACTAACCCCAGCTGGGGTTTGCCTGGCAGGGATAGAGGAGTGGGGGAGAAGCCCTTGGAGCCTCAACCAGTTGAGTGGGGACGGGATGGAAACTTCTATAGACTTCTGTCCCTGTCCCAGCAGGCAGACCCCAGTTGGGGTCAGTGCAGGCTAGAGTGATATTTTAAACCTTCCCCCACATCATACTCTGATGGCTGGGCTAAACCAGGGCCTGGCCATGCCTCCAATCTCTGCTTGAGCGAGAACATGGGGAAAAATCTCTGAGGGCTTCCATCCTCCCCTCCACCAGGCAGACCCTGGCTGAAGTCTGGTGCTAAGGTTTTCCCCCCACTCCCTTCTCTGCCAGACAGAGCAGTGATATTGTTCCAGCCAGGGAGTAGAGGGGCAGGGCAGACACTGCTCTGCTCGAGGAGACAGCACAGCACAGCCCAGGGCTGCAAAGCATCTTGGGATGCTGGGGGACTGTGAGTTAACTTGAATCAGGAGGGGATCTGGGACAGAAGTTCCATAAATTGGTTTGACCTAAATCAGTTGAGCCTGATACTGTATTCAGCCAGGTTTATCTGAAACCATTTTTGGCTATTTTACAACTTGTTTACATGTATTGAACTTCTGTTCTGTATTACTTATTTACATTGAATTGCACCTGCCATTTAGTTTCCAATTTGGTCAAACATGCCAGATCCTTCTATAGTTTCTCACAGTCCATTCTGGTCTTTACCACGTTGAATAATTTTGTGTCACTGGCAATTTGGGCCACCTTTCTACTGACCCCCTTTTCCAGATCATTTATGAATACATTAAACAGCACTGGCCCCAGCACAAATCCCTGAGGGACCCCACTGTTTATTCTTTTCCATCCTTAAAACTGACCATTTATACTCACTCTTTGCTTTGTATCTTTGAGGGAATTTTAATGCATGAGTGGATGATCCCTGTAATCCCATGAATACTTAATTAAGAGCCTCTGTTGGGGGACCTTTTTGGGAAGTCCAAATATATTGTGTCAACTGGATAGCCCCAATCCACCTGCTCATTGATACCACTGAAGAACTCTAGTAGGTTGGTGAGGCATGATTTCCCTTTGACAAAGCAATGTTGATTCTTCCCCAGTTAGTCATGTTCTGAAAGGGCCTCTGCACAAGACAGGAACATCTAAAACTTCCCAAACAAGAACTTTTCTAACCTGCACTTAAACATTTATAATGAAATACATATCCTCTCCAGTTAGTGCATGGAAAGAGTTCAGTTGATTTCAATTAGCTTTGGATATGCCCCTAACCACTGCCATAATTAGCAAAACTGAGACAAGGGATGATGAGAAAACCTAGAATTTTGTTTAATAAAATTCAGTAACTGGTGAATAAAGAGACAGATTATATCCCAGGGTTTAGATATCTATCTGAACTTAGAGCTGTGATTTTATTCCATCTTGTTCAAGTCCTGAAAAGTATAGACTTTTGTAATGTAATGTAATGTAATCTTACCCTAAAAATGGAGTAAAAAAACCAGCAAGGAGGAGGACGAACATACCTTTATCACTGCCTGTTTTTCAGGGACAAAAGCACATGCCTAATAAGTGAAATAGCATCTGGCCCATAATGTCAAAATACTGCATAAGGTTCAATGCTAGATAGGTTAGTACAGAAATGAGGACAAAAGTTAAGAATACCATGATGATCTAATATGGATTAAGTAATTCACTTGATACAGGATTCTTCCTCTTTCCCTGATACCATTTAGCACTTGAAGAATAATAAGTTATTTTCTTCTAAATTGTTCTAGAAGAAGACCATCAATGTACCTTTCAAAACAGATATTTTCTGAAAGTACAGTGAAAAGATATGTAATTCACTTCAGAGTTGAAAAGCTGAGTTATTTTGAAACATTGAATAGGCAACAAAAACTTCTAAAAACCAATAACAAACCTCTTCAGCAATTTTCATTTTTAAACTCTGTGAAGCTCATTTTTAGTGGCAAATTTGATGAAATTGCTATTTTGTAAGCATTAAAAATGAAATGGAATTAAATCCTAAGGCAACCAGCTTATTTTTTCTTATTTTTGGATATTTTGCAACCCTGCTTAATCATGAGAATCCAGCTTTAACACCATCATCATTTATATATATTATTCTCATTTTATTTCAGCATAAGTTCATCATAATTTGTGTGAAAATTACAGTCCATTTATTATATAAAATATTTTTTTGCAAGGTAAGAAACACTTTTTAAAAATGAACATATTTCATACAAACAGCAAGGCAGAGGGGCAACGACTGAAGTTTTAATTTCCAGAGTTCTCAATACAGGTAAATGAGTCTTCTCAGCTTTATCTATATCAGTTAAAGTGGTTGCTTCTCCTTTCTTTATTTTATACTTCCATGAGAGGAGGAACGAGACCTTTTTACTCCAAATACAATTAATCTGATTGAGAAAGAAACTAGTCAATAAGAACACAGAACCTCCTGTGGTATGAGAACCTTTAAGAATGTTTTCCTTTATTTTTTCCTAACTCACCTTACTTTAGAAGACACAAGAGCTGTGCAAATTTAGAAGTTCATATTGAAAGATGAAAATTTGAGTGAGATGCCAAAAAAGTTCACATATTTTTGCAGGCTTTTAAGTACAAAATCTGATGAACTTGCAATTCAAATGAACTTTGTTGTAGCAGAGTACCATGAAATATGTATTTAACATGACACTACATGTGTCTAAATGTGCATACAAGTGTTACATTTAGAACAATAGAATTGAGTTTAGTGCAGTAAAAACCTCTAGGGGTGAGTCCATACATGCAAGCACGTGCACTTGCAGCAGCTCAAATAAAAGCAATGCAAATTTGAGCCAGGGCTTTTTGCCTTAGCGCATGTGCCCAGACATGCATTTTGGTACGGGGGAATTTGGCCACTCGGGGTGAAATAACCCTGCTTGGCTTCTCCTGGATCTGCAGGAGCTAGAGCCTGGGGCTGGCACCTGTGCTGTCCCCAGCAGTATAAAAAGCTGCCCTGTCCTGGCCCCAGCAGTACCGAAAGCTGTCCTGTCAAGTATCTCAGGGCTACTCAGTCTCAGCAGGTTTTGGAGCCCAGCCAATTGGTACCTGGGGACACTACTCCTTGTGCCAGATGGACTGCTCAAGCAGGTCTGAGAGTTCTCTGCACCCTCTACCCACTACAGCAGTCTGGGAATGGGGGCTGCTGCCTGGCTGACCTGCTGAGCACCTGTCAGACCCAGATGGGGAATGCATAGCCAGTAGAGCATCTGCCCCTCTGGGCCACCACTCTGGGCTGTAGCTGCAGATTTGACCTTTGTGCAGCACTACTGCCAGATGTAGTGCCCAGACATCTGGGCAGCTATTGCTCGGAAGATGTTCCCAGTGTGATGGCCTGCTTTGAACTGTCACAGCTTGTCCTCTTGGTCCTAATTGGCCAGGAGGTCAGCCACCTCCAGCTAGGTCCTAGGTGCCAGGTCTGAGCAGGCTTGTCTGCCTGGGTCCTGGTGTTCACTATTTGAAAACGGAAACATCCCTGATAAAAAATCCCCATGGTCACTCTGTAAAATACCCCCAAATCCATGTTCCTCCACAATTAAAACAAAAGACCGGTGTGTGTGTGTGTGTGTGTGTGTGTGTGTATATATATATATATATATAAAGAGAGAGAGAGAGAGTGACAGAGAGATGGTCATCAGTTGGGCAATGTTTTATTGATATATCTACAATGTTAAAGCAATTTGGAAGCCTACCAGTATCTCTATCATCATAACAAAATGAATTATGTATACCTATATGTTTTGTTTTTTCTTTTGTTTTCTAACCATAGAATGGTTAGAGCTCCCTGTGACCCCTTCACTAACCAGGACGTGGGAAAGCTTCCCCTGCAGTCACAGCTCCTGCCAGCAGGTCTCATCCGGTCTGGAGCTGGGCATGTAGGGTGTGTGCTGGGGGAATCCAGGGTTTACAGGAGAGGGGTGGGAGGGGGGGTGGGGAGATGTGGGTAGCAGTGGAGGAATGTGGGGCGGCCGTGGGATATGTGAGTAGGTGTGGATGGACTGTGGAGGGACTGTGTGGTGGACTGCTCAGGAGGGATGGGTCCCCTGCCCCCTGAAGGAAGCAGCCCCCTGCACAGCTCACAGACTGCCTCCCACAGAGGCTATAGTCCCTCCAACAGGGGCCACCATAAGAGAGTGGCGCTAGGTGGTTATAGGAATCTGGTGGAGGCCAGAAATAAACTCCTGTAGGTTGACAAGACAAAGTGGATGGAGTGGTTTACCAGCATGTCCTGGATGATGTTGCACATCTCTTGGACTGTTTCCCTTGCTGTGGACTTGGCCATAGTAACAAAGTAGAGGTTGAGAGGGGTGGTGAGCTTCCAGATGCTGATGGAAACTCACTTCTCTCAAGTTGGGGGTTGCTTACAGTAATGTCCTGTTCTTCAATGCTGGGGGCTAGCTGGGTAATGAATTTCTGGACATACAGAAGTTTTTCAGCAACTGCTTATCATCCCAGGTACACAGTACAATCTACTCCCAGCAGTCACTGCTGGTCACATTGTTCCTGAAGCTCCATTTGATGGTCTGGAAGTGGTACCCCAGCACCCTGGTGGAGGCTGTTGGATTCATTGACCAGGTGGATGTAGTTGGCCAATTTCAGGAAACTCAGTGGCCACAAGGTCGTGGAATGTCAGGCTCCTGGCAGGCAGGCATATACTGGTGCAAATACCTGCCAGGTCATCTCCAGATGGGCATACGTAATTTCCCACATCCCCTGGTAAGCGTTATGCAGGATGACAAGAAAGGCATGCCACAGCACCAGGGTGCTTGAGCTTTTGTACACAAGGTAGGGAACTATGGTGGGGTGTGGGTAGAGTAAGTGATGCACTTGTAATTAACATGTGGCAGCTAGCTGGTCAGGACTACCCTGAGTTCTTGGCTGCTCTTGGAAATCTCCGGCAACCCAGGGAGCCCACAGGGTCTGTTGGGATACATACTGAAGGGCCATTACCAGTGGAGGCTGCTTGTGTGCCTCCTCATACAAATGCTGAATGCTTCCATGCTGCTCTATAAATAATAGTTTAGGTTGCCCTGATGCTGTTAAAGTTTACCTTTCAAACATGTTAAATCTGTGGAATGTTATGCCATCATAAAGTTAGAACAGTTTCAGAACAGTTTCAGAACAGTTACAGATTAAGCCTTAATGCCATCTTAATTCTACCTGCACGACTGTGACTTGCCATTAAAAGACTTGGTGAACAGGAGTATGGACATGAGCTAGGATTCTATCTATGCTCCATGGTGGGAGAGGATTGGGGAAGGTGGCATGTAACTTGGAGGTAGAGAAATCACTATGTGGCTTCCCTCACTCAGCAGCCAGTAAAAGCTAGCTGGAGCTACAGGTTGGAGGGGGAAAGACTTGAGGGGAGGAGAGAAATAACCATTTGAAGTGAATGGGCTGTGGGGAGGGGGAATAGGGCAGAAAGAGAAAGGAGTTAAAACTTTTTCAATAAAAAAGTTTTGAAATCTTGCATGTTTCAGTGACTTGGTATTTGGTTGGGGGTGAGTTAGGTTGGTATTTGTGCCAATGTATCTGGTCCATGTGGATACTACTGTATTTTCAGCTCTATTCCAGCACCACTACTGCACTAATCAGGCCTCATTGTGGAGTCAGCCTGCTTCTGCTGCCAGTAGTCTTCCTGGTCAAAACTATGCCACATATTATTTTAACAAGGGAACAGAATCCCCAACTGGGTGATGCAGACCAAAATAAGAATCTTGTATGAACGGCTCTAAATAGAGCTCTTCATTTTCATCTTTCCCCCTGCTTCCTTTGCTGAATGCAAGCTCCCTCAAACAAAGATCATCATTCATCAGCCAGGATGATTTCTCAGCCACAATATATCCAGCACAATTTCTACAGCTTTTACGACTGTAGTACTAATGATGATCTATAATTCTATTTAATCATCAAAATACAAGCATTCAAGAGAAAACAAAACCCAGTGGAAAGAAACAACATAATCCATGTAAATGAAGTTGGCCAGAGATGGTTTTAACCTTCTCTCCAGTAAGGAAATCAAAGAGCCCTGGATAGTTTCAAAAGTGAATTTGTACAAGGTTTGATGCATATGAACAGTAGAATTTAATCCAAAGGGATCATAATGAGGCCAGAGATAACAGGAACAACTAACATATGACCAGACCTTAATACTGAACATAATATTTAACATCAATTACTGGGATAGACTAAGAGAACAGAGGTCAACCTGAACAAATGTAAGACTTAAACTATAAAAAGTATATTAGAGATCCAAAACAAGTTTACATATCTACTTGCTAGAAGGTAGAAGTTGTCTTGTGGGAGCTACCACGTAGATAGGAAACTATGTTTCATTCAGAATTTTTAGCTACTTTGGAAACTAACAACACATTTACAAGCCACCTTAAACCATTATACTCCCAGCCTCTTCTGTATAAGGCATATCTGGCAAAAAAAAAACCCCAAAAAACCAAGACCAGGAAGCACCTTGGTAATTTCTGGCTGACAAAGTGGCCTATCGGGGTTGTGAGTAGCTGATCATTGATCAGGGACCCATCCAAAGTTTTGTCCTAAGAAGGATACAGTAGAGTTTACTTGAGTTACCTTTATCTCTATGTGTTTATGGTGCTCTGTGTTACATTGTTCATTTATTTTATATGTATTATAACCTAGGAATTTTTTTAAAAATCTATTTTAGAAAAATAAACATTGGAAGACTTAGGGCAAGATCCTGTTCTACCTGTATGATCCTAAATGAAACTTACATAGCTACATAACTTCAATTTGTGACATTAATATACAGAATGGACTGTATTTCCACTTGTGATAGAATAGGATTATTCGACTACACATGTATCCGCTTAACCAACTTGATTTCCTTCTATGACAAGGTGATAGGATCTAGGCGTAGGGGGAGAACAGTGAATGTGATTTACCTTAACATTAGCAAGGCTTTTGATATTGTCTCCTATGACATTATCATCAATAAGTGAATGAAACACAGACTAGATGAAAGTGCTGTAAGATAGATATGTAAGTGGTTGGATTGTCATGCTCAATGAATAATCACCAATGGCTTAATGTCTAGTTGGGAGGAGATATCAGAGGGATTCCTGGGTCGTCTGCCCTGGGTCTGGCATTGTTTTACATCTTCATTAATAATTTTACCAATGGGATTAAGTGCACTCTTAGCATATTTGTGGGTGACACCAAGTTGGGTGGAGTTCCAGATACTCTGGAAGGTAAGGCAAGTATCCAGAATAACCTGGATAAAGTGCAGTACTGGTCTTCAATCAATCAGTCAAATGAAATCTGACACAGGGAAGGTCAGAGTCCTGCATTTGGGCAGGAAGTATTGCATGAACAAATACAGACCAGAGCTAGGCTGCTATACTGCACACAAAGACCTTTACAGTGGTTTACAGTGACCACAAGCTGAATATGAACTAAAAGTGGACTGTTCTTACAAAAAAAACCCTCTGGACTGTATTAACATGTGTCTCTTACCAATCAAGGAAATAATTTTTCTTCTCTATTTGGCAATGGTGAGGCCTTACCTGGAGTACCATATCCAGTTTTGGGGCACACACTCTAGAAATTTTCAAAAGCAGGTTAGATAGACATATGACTTGAATGGTTTAGGTAAAGATGATTCTGCCTTAAGCAGGGGACTAGACAAGTTGACCCTATGCGGATACTTCCAACCCTATTTTCCTGTAGTTCTATTTTTAGCCCAAAAGTTCTAGTGAACTTTCCCAGGGAGCAAAGTTCAAGGACCACTCCCTGACTAGGAATGTTTTAAACCTGCATGTCCAGCAAAGTGTTCTAACAAGAAGCCTATGGCATAGACATTGCACAGGATAATTTCTTATTGTCCTCTAAAAGCTGGCCCATTGGGCAGAAAGTAGGGAAAAATACATAGGGCCAGGAGAATGCTGCCATAATGGAGAGTGGACCTTGGATTACAGTCCTTTCTCCAATTATTTTTTTGCCTTCCTTGTAATATTCATCTATAAAGAACAGCAGGATAGTTTCCAGCCCATTGTGAGCTTCAGCACACGGCATTCTTACTGAGTCATTTGTCTGGCTTGTTCTCCTTCTCCTGGACCTACATCCTCTTCTGTTCCTAACTGTTGCTAGCTTACTAGGACTAGCTTTCTAGCTTCAAAAAGGCAGCTGGAAAGTGGTCTGAGCAGTGCTTACCACAGAGCCTAGTTGTCCGAGCACTTGCTCGGCATTAGTAGCTGCAAGTTCAAACTGTCTTTGGGTAAAGGAGCCTAAAACCTAGGTCCTCAGTTCCCTGGGAAAGTGCCCCAGCCCCTAAGCTATTGGGCTATAAGCTATTAGTCCCTTCTGTTGCAGCATAAAGTACCTACTAATTGGTTTTTTTTTTACAACTAAAATTTAAGGACTTAACTATTGTTTTACACATGTCTGGGTGATTCTGTTCTACGCAGATGCCTATGTAGCCATAAGCAAAGCCTTCTGCATGTGCTCAGAACAAAAATGCAGGGTGAACATAGACACAGTTTAAGTTATATAAATAACAGAAAGAAGGCAGCTGTGCAGCTGTGAATGCCGTTCAGGGGCACAAAGGTGAAATATGATTTACCCTTAATGTCTTCAACAACATGGTACATTGACAGAGCATGTAAAGTTTGCAAATTAAAAGTCATTAACATGACAATACAGAAGAAGACTACAAGGTCCTCAAATTAGAAGTATTTCAACAAGGAATGATCAGATTTATAGGAAGCAATTAGCCTAGGGAGATAAAGGGCTTGTCAAAATAGTGAACTCTTCCTACTTACAGATTTATCAATATGCCAAATAGTAGAATGCTGAAGAAACAACAGACCTGAAAAGATCTGTGCAATATCTGTGGAATGTAATATGTCTGACCTGAATACATACCATGACCATAGAATTAAGACCAAATTCTTTCCCAGCAGCTTCACTTGTGGACTCTTCTATGTTTTTTCAGAGCTCTAACAGTATAATTCATACACTTAAGAAATATTTACTAGTGTATACCAGACATACAGGTTTTTATACCAGAAAGAACCAATGGATCTGGTCTGGTATCCTGAATGGATTTCTGTAGTCTGTGTAGTCTACTGTTGTGCATGATGCCACTAAATCTACCATTCTGTGAATATCTTAGTTACAGATTGACATTACCCTGTGAAGTTTGGTGACTCAGCTACTGATAATGATTCATAGTTTGTAAGTATTTCTGGTATGGATTAATACAGGTAAAATTTGTATTGTGCTGCTATTTGCATTTATCTATTAAGTACATATGCTGAAAATTTATCATTGATATCAAAGTTTCTACTGATCCAGACAGATTGTTGGGCTAGGGTGGTTAAGGTATGCCAGTTCCTATAGACAATGGCAGAAAAGGGGAGTGATGTGGTTAACTATCACATTATCTAGATGCCTTTTACTTCACAATCTGGATGACCACCTGGAGCAGCCATCAGCTCAACTTACAGAATAGGACCTAAATTTACAAGTCTGGAGTAGGACACATTAATCACTGTGCTCCATAACTTTTATCAGTTTGGTGGTTTAGTTTAAATAGTAGGCTACAGTCATAACATCCTTCTTTATATATTCTTTAAATAACAAGGGTGCAATAAAAGCCACTCCGAATTGATTTTTAATACAGAAGAGTACTGGGATGGCCACAATCTTCATAAAGGAAACCCTTGAATGAACTGAGAGATTCCATGTAGCAGCAAGATAGCCAGGACTCGGGAGTAATTTCCTCTGAATTCAGCAAAGATTCCTACAAGGCTCCCTGGGAATGAACACCACTGGGGCAGCTGTACCACCCTGACTCCACTGCATCTGATTAAGCAAGATCTACCATCTCTTATGCACGAGGAATGGGCAGAATCAGTTCTAGCCCCCATCTTTTTCTCCATTGATTCTTTTTATCATGCTAGTACTGACAGCAGTGACAATAATTGTGACCCAAGGGAACTGTTTGAAAGTTCTGGACCTTTCACCTTTTCTGCTCTTACACACATACTAGAAGCAATCACTATCTAACTGGATACACTTATAAATATCAGCCTGCATTGCACAGTTTGTGCTGACAGTGAATGGCATTCGCTCCTAATGATTTGGGATGGATGCTATCACTCTCACTGAGTGCACCTACATGAGACACTTTACTACACATTAGACTAATCTACCGCACAGTAAAACATCAGTGTCTATACATGCACAGCTATTACTGTGCAGTAGATTAGTCTAATGCATGGTTTTCTATTACCTCTAAATACAGATACTAGAAATTGGTGCATTAAACTACTACACAGAGTACATGTGTAAATTGCTTCCACTTGGCATAGGCAGCAGTGGGGTCACAGAGGGTAGGGAGAGCTGTCCAGGCTCAGCAGGGCATTGCCTGCCAGCCACATGGAGATTGGCATGCATCTGGATCTTCACATGGCTGGAAGAGCTGTCCCTGCAGTCAGGACAGCTTTCCTTTCACCATGGAAATCAGGACAGGTCCAGATCTCTATGTGGCTGGAAGACAGCTGCTGGGCAGTGAAGACAGCTCTCCCCTGCCCTGACAAAATCGGAACCAGCCCCCATGTCCCCTGCCAACATGGGGTTGGTACCTGGGGGAGCCTTGAGCTCTCCCTGGCTGATGCAGGGAGGCAGAGCAGGACAGGAGCAGCCCTGGGCTGAACTGCTCCCATTGGGTGTATCTAGATGAGTGTGGTCATTTGGTATGTGGCATCGCAAACACATCTGCAGTGCCACATACTGCATAGTTTGGTGTTCTCCATGCTGCAAGGATGCACTGGCCAAGCATATACTGCTCTGTTGTTCTGGGGCTTTTTGGATATCCAGAAGCCAAAAACAAAAGGTGCAGAAAAAAAACCCCAGAGCAGCATTCGGGCAGCATGTACTGCTGAAAAGTGGAGCCTGGCTGCGTGGAGCCTGGCTGCATGGAGCCATGCTGTGGCTGCCAGCCAAGATCTGCCTGGCTGGATCACCACAGCTTCAGCCCTGGGAGGTCCCCAGGACCCCAGGTAAGATTGCTGGGGCCAGCAAAATGCTGACCCCAGCCTCCCCTACCACCCCCGGGGTAACTTGTCACATGTCAAAGCACACGTCGCACGGGCATTCCCCAGGGACAAGCAGCTGCAGCACAAGGTACACCACCACTAGTTGTCCCTGGGGAACACTCATCCCACATGCACTTTCGCACGTGGCAAGTTACCCCAGGTGGGGTAGGGCAGGATAAGGCCAGCACTGGGCTGGCCCCAGCAGCCTTACCTGGGGTCCTGGGGGCCTCCTGGGGCTGCAACCATAGAGATTCTGGGGTGCAAAGCCTGGCTGGCAGTGGAGCGTGGCTCTGGGCAGGCTGGCTCCACTTTTCAGCAGCGCAACCTGGCCAAGCAAGCATTGCTCTGGGGTTTTTTTCCACAGTTATTTTTTACCCTAGGATATCCAGGGGTCAAAAAAACCTGTGGAAAAAAAACCCAGCACAGTACACACTCAGGCAGTGAACTTCAGAGAACTCTGGACTTTGTAGTATGCAGCACTGCAAATGTGTGTGCAGCACCACATGACCACGCTTTTCTGGACACACCCACTGAGTGCATATTTGCTCCTGATGGACACATGGGATATAGGTGGGGCTGCAGATACAGGTGGGGCTGCAGTTTGATGTGAATGAATTTAGTTGCATTAATTACACATGGAGATGTACCCATTTAGTACTTTAATCCTCTGGTAGCCCCACTGTTTTGAACAGGATTAGGGACCACTACTTAGCTGGAAAAAGTCTTACAGGATCTGGTCCATAACACGATTGTTTCATCTTAGGAACTATTGCAAATAGTGTGTATATATTTCATTATGTATTATACCCGCACACACAATGCAGATTTTAAAATGCATAATATGCACAGACATTAGTGTTTTCATATGATAAGTTTTACTGTCAGTATTTATGGTAATCTTTCAAAATTAATTTGTATAAAAGCACCTTTTCCTTATCATTAATATTGGCTTCTACCATATTTCTGACCATTTTGGCAGCTGCTATAACCAGCCCTGTGCTCAAAAGCTGTCTGATCTCTGGTAGTTCAGTACACATAGAAGTATAAATCTGGCCTGACATGTTAACAGCAAAAGTTTCTTACTTAGCTAGAAGCTGCTAAATCCGTATATAACACACTATTACCATAACTAAATGGACAGACAGCTAGAGATACCCACATTCAAATAGAAAAAAAAAATCAAACTATTTAAAATATACAGGCACATAAGACTTATCTATGTTCTCAATATATTATAGCAGTAGACATAAACATTTGGAAATGTACTTAATCTGTTAAATTAATATAATTCACATTCTACCTTATGTTATTAATTACTACATACTAACCATTGCTACTAGGCACCTGCACATTAATAAAAAAAAAATAATTGGCACACTTATTATGTATACAGAATTCATCTGTATAATAAAATATAAAGACCTTATCTGCTTTTTCAGTACTCCAGCAATATAATTTACATGATGAAATATACTTCCAATTTTATGCAAAGTTTATAGATTTTAAGGCCAGAAGGAACCATAAGAGATTTAGTCCAACTTCCTGCCTAGTACAAACCAAAGAATTTCAGTGACTAATTCCTGCATCAAGGCTTCCATTTGGACTGGGGCATAATTTAAAAAATGCATATTAGGTGAAATCCTAGCTCCATGGAAGTCCATGAGAGTTTTAGCACTGATCACAGCAGAACAGGGAATTCTCCCTTCACATTGGTACAGATCAACCTCAGTAAACTAGCCCACTGGGCTTTAGTCTCCCTTCATTTGCAAAGAAGTAAATCTAGAGTAACTTCCATTACATGTGATCAGCAGCTCTGTCACTATAATGGTGCACTCCCCCATTGTTGTGAGTCACTATGGCAATGAAATAGCAAAGTCTAAGTGTGCGAGGCATGCACAGCACAGCAGAGGCAGTTACTGCACCATGCTCTAGTACTTCCAAAAGGACACGTAGGCTTTGCAAAAGGAAGTACTAAAGCATGGCGCCATAGCAACATCACCATACAGTGATGTGTAGACATCCAGGCTTCATAGGGTTCCTCACTAAACGTTAAGTAAGTTTTATTCTGAACCCTTAGTTTTCGATTCAAAGCAATATATTTTCAGCAACCTCAGTGCAGGGCTTGCATACACTTCTTTATAGAAAGAAAACTTAACAGACCAATTAAGGATCAATGCAACTAAAAAAGGGAGAGCTAAAACCAGGAGATCTCCTTCTTCTCATTCTCCGGCTGAGATGGAGGCTTCTCTTCTCTAGCCCCCTACTTCCAAGCAACATTTTACTTGTTAAAGATACTAACACAAATCATTGGAGCCAATATTCCCACCTTTACTCCTTTTGCTATTGATTGCACAGAGGAGTACCTATAATCCCAAAGATGAATTTACTTCAACAAATTTAATTTCTGCTTGGGGGAGATGAGGTGACTCATATATCCTAAAATCTGAAGTATTATAATTAAAAATATATTTAAAACCCCCTAACCATTAAACAGATCAATTTAGTTTGTGGGGGAAAATGGACTAGATGAGTAATGTCATCATTTTTCATACTGCAGATGGCTACGAAAGAATTTCCAACAATAGACAGCAGATATATTGCACATTGCTCCATATGATAAGAGACAGATGAATCTCAGAAATAAGGTTTCTAAAATATACTCCAGAGCTCTGCCATTTTATCCATCAGAGGAAAATTAATCCTGCGGAAGAGTTTGCCAAGCTCCTTGCCAAAAATATCCATACAATTTATGTCTCTATCATGACCAAATTCTTTCAATTACATGAAAGCTATTTTGAACCTAGCAACCTCTCCAATGGACTATTCCCATTTCATTCCTTTTATCCCAGTAGATGACAGGTAGTTGTTGAAATTGATCTCTTTTATGAGATTCATAATATGTTCTTCAAATTGCTGTGCAACTTCAAATTTGCCTCTTTCCTCAAAGGTCCTTAGAAAGGTTAATACCCCCAACAATAATCTCTTGACTACAGTAGTACTATTTAAAAGTAGCTGCTATGAGGTTGGATCCACTGCCAAGGACCTAACAGTAAAGATTTGAGGGCAGATTCAGTCAGCTTTTATCCTACTGGGTATTGTTGGAGCAAGAAAATACAACTCACAAAAGAAGATAATAGGTGTTAACTAAGACTGGCAGAATCTGACCTCTTTCACATTTACTCTTTGCTGTGCATGTCTATACCACACTAGGGGTGCATCTACATGTGCATAGTAATGCAAAGCAATAAACTCCAGCACATCTTGTGCAGAAGTTTATTGCTCCCCAGTGCTGTATTTACGTGTGTGCCCAGGACCGCAGCACATCAAGCTGGGTTAGAGCAGCCCCAGCTGGAAGGGGGCCTAGGGAGTCTGTCTGCTAGCCGAGAGCTGGTCTGATCAGTCTGAATGTGCTGCAGAGGGGCTGGCTAGGGCACAAGGGTGCTTCAGTGTGGGGCTCGCCAAAAGGCAGCCCCTGCATTGAAGCACCCTCATGCTCGAGTCAGCCCTGTCAGCATTTGTGTGTTACTGCACAGAAAAAAAAACCCTCCACAGCAGGCTAGTACTTGTATTTACAAGTATTTATTTGTATTTACAAATACTAGTCCACTGTGGAGTTTATTCATTTTCTGCAGCCTAATAGGGCCACACATGTAAATGCCAAGACATTTACTGTAGAACTAATTAGATAACTCTCCAGTAAATGGCTCATGTAGACATACCCTAGGTGGAACAAGAGAGCTACCATGTTTTCATGCCTTACCTATTTCCTCCCTGTCCATGCATGCCGCATGCTGAAACATGTCACAAAGCCACTGTTAGAGCCTAGTGCCACTCTCATATGCATTCCTAAGACTGAACACAACCCTATATATACTTGGAATTACATAAAAAATGGCTAAAAGATATTTTTTTCAGTATCCAGTGCACACAAAACAGGAGTTCTTGGCAAGAGATCTTTCCACAGTGGTTCTTCCTGGCATCATCCAATATAGTACAAATGTGCTCTAAAATAATTCTTCACAATGAGCTAAGGTTCACATCTTTGGTTTTGCTTGTCTGTATGTTTCATCATATTTTCTGTTGTGTTACCTTGTAGGCACATTATTTATTTAAAAGTTTTGAATGCAACATTAGTGTCATCTTCATTAGGTCAGCGGTGGCAATTGCTCCTGTGGCTCAACTAGTGCATGCTGCGTTCTGTGTTATTACAGCTAGACTGCTTTCACTTCCTAAGCTAGTTTCAAGCTACTTTGGAAATGTTTACATATGGCTGCAGTCACTGCTGTCACTGCAATGTATATAAATACTTTGAGCTTAGTGAATATAGCAGAAAGAATTCACATAATGCTGCAGATAAACTCATTGGTTTACTTTACTGGTATGTATAGTTTTGTGCTTGCTACTTTGCAGACAGCAGTACAAGAACTTCCAGTTGCAAAATGGTTTATGGGAAGCCAAAATATCATAATGAGTACTTATGGACCAACTGGAAAAAACATCTATTATTATGATGATTACTTACCATGTATAGCACCTTATTTTAATCTGGTTATAAATAATTATACTTTAACCACTTGGCCTGATTTTGATCCAAACCCAGTGGCCACCTAAGAATAAAGAATTTAGGGAAATTCCAGCCACAAGGGATGAATCATTTTTTTCAACAAGGCTGGAGAGACTATGCTGTTTTATCAATATAAAATTCCGGCATTTTTTTCTTTGAATAACTCCACTGCTCCTGTGTTTTGGAGTAGGAACTTGAAATTTGGCAGTATATATCCTTTGTGTTAAGGATATGCTACCACACACAAACACATTATGGGTCTATCCTCATGAACATCTACCTAAACTATAAGGCTGTGCAAATCTGCAGATTGTTCATAGTGAAACATACTTGATTGTAATAGTTAAAATGTCCACATTTCTATCTTCACTTATCATGCACCATCATTACACTAGCCCTACATATAGCCAGAATGCATGTTCAATATCCCTGAATAGAAATTAAGCATGTTTCAACACTGGACTATAGAGAAAAGACCTGACTTTCAGGCTACAATGGGAATAGATGCCTGAACTGAGGTGAAGGGGCCTGTCTTTCTCTTTATCTCGGTGGTGCCTATTCTAGTACCCAAGAAGGACAGAGGAAGAAGTGATCACATTCAAATCCAAAGGAGACAAAAGAGAGAGTATGGGGAAGAAGAGGAGTACAATAGCCACTGGGGTTGTGATGGCATCTGAACTGGAGGGCAGGTAGAGAGAAATTGGGACTGGTTTGGCAAGTCCACTAGGATTGGAAGCCAAAGAAGAGAAGCAGCTGAGATTGGGGAATAGTAAAAGAGTTGGTTGGTTAGTTTCTGAGGAATGCTGAGTTTAGGCAAGAAACTAGATGTAAGAGGAGCAACTAGGACTAACTGGACAAGCAGCTAGAGACTAGGCATGGTTTGTGGAAAGAGAAACAAATTACAGAAGGAAGTGAAAAGTGAACTGGGACTGTCTGGACAAATAACTGAAGCAAAAAGCCAGGGAGAAAGAAGGGCTCAGAAAATAAACTGGTTGGGTATTAGGGAGCCATGGAAGCAAAATTAGGATTAGGAGGCAGCAGATGAGGGAAGAGAGAACCAGATTAGATGCAGATCAGGGAATAGGGAAATGGTTGTGATTCAGAAAATAGATCATGGGCAGTATCAACATGTGTTAAGAGATGAGAGGAATGTATTAATAAGGAAAGATGAAATTAACTTAGTGTATATCCTGTTATAATACCTTAATATAACTACTGGGAAATGCAAAAAAAGGAAGCAGAAATTGAATTTATATCCACATCTAAGTGCCTATTACACAGTGAAACAAGTTTTTAATGGACGTGGCATGCCTTCTAGATAATAACTTCTAAAATTTTATTTAGAAATATGATTTTTTGAATTGCCTCCAAATGTACATCATGGTTCTGGTTCAGAACTTGTCTGCATGTGGTTTCCCACCATAGACAAAATTAACATTTCCCAGATTTGTGGCAGGATGCCTCTGTCCGTTCAGCACCCAAATGCACTATCTTTCAGATCACATGTAATACATAGCAAATTCAGTGTTCATGTTTCATGCCAGCTTCTCTTTTTGTCATTGCTATTCCTCAAGTACTTCTATTTCCCTCTACTGACTCCAAATGTTAGCTCATGGATATATTAAGTTGCACTTTTTCCAATACAGATCTCATTCAACTATTTTCTCTCCACATTCCTTCCATAAATCCCTTTTATAGATTTTTTCATTGATTTTGATTGCCTTGATAATTGATACCATCTGATATTTTACTTTGCTTATTTATCTTCTTCTCCAAATCCATTATTAATAAAAATATTTAAAAAAATGTTACATAAAATGGCCCTGAACAGATCCCCTGCAAATCCTGCTGGAACTTTTCCACTGAGTTAATTTATTGGCATTTATGATTCTTTTTCTTGCCCATTCAAAGATTTTTGTCTCTGAAAACACTAATTTTCAGTTAACAAGATGGGGTTTCTCATCATACAAACTCCTATTTTTTATTCATATGTACTGGGAACAAGTTAAATTAGGAGGACTTTTCTTGTGGTCAGATCTCACACTTCCTGGACCATGGACATGTCCTTTATACATTTTGGAGGCTCTTTGATGATCTATACTTATCTGTAATTGTCACCCAACAGATGTTCCAGTTAGTCATAATCCCCCAGAAGTAGAAGCTCCTGTAGTTTTGACATCTTTAAATACTTGGCCTAGGATTGTTTTTTGGTTCTTGATCTCCAGTCCTCAGGGCCCATAGCAGATGTTTACTGTAGTTTCTCCTTTGTCTTTCATTTATATTGCATTTAGCCTTACCAAAACATTTTGCTGCCATCCTCGCCATTGTCCCCTGGAAGTTTTGAGATAGAAGAGTGCCTGCTGGATCAGAGGCCTGGAAAAAGAGCCTACATTATGTGTGTCTTTTATGCAGAACACAAAACACAAAGAAAACATCCAAATAAGAGGGGGGAAAAATGTTTTCTTTAGCTCAGTAGGCATGGCTGTCACAGTGACCCCTTTGACATTCTCATTTCTATTTCTTTCTACAATATATTATTCAACAGTAGGAACAGTTTTTCTTGTAAGGGTTATTTGGAACCTGATTCTGCCATCCCTATTCATGCTGGGCACTACTTTGTTCTAGGAAGACCCCTATTAATAACAGTGAGAATTTATACCTGCTACTAAGTACCTGTAAAAGCTACAGAATCATGTCCAGAGTTGGACAGGGGGTCACGAAAAAAGAACAGTTAAATGCAGTATTTGAAAGTTTTTTATCTCAGCGTGTGAGCTCGTTTTTACTCTAGAAGAAATGCTGTTTTATAGTAATTTTTCTGAGGCAGTTTCTTTGGGAGAGCTTTGTCACACAGCAAGGGAATTTGTTCTGTTCCCTAATTTTTCAAACCAGGTTTAATTCTTCAGGCAAATCACTTCTTAGGAAAAAAAAATTGAGCTGGATTCTTGAGAGAATGAAATTCCTGCATGTTATTGTAGTCCACATTCTTTCAGTACTGGCGTATAAGAAAATGGAAACAAGCCACACTAATGCTATATGTTTAGATGTCAAGAGATTTTTCTTGCAAAAGGAAACATAACTGCAAAGCTCCCCCTTTGCAAAGGGGGTATAACCTGTGATGTATTGCAACAGAATGAAATTCAATAAAAGACAGAAGTACTACACCAAGGGAACAAAAACTAAAGGCACATATGCTGTGAAAGATCTAGGTAACAAATTCAACATGTGTCAGAAATATAATGCAGTCCCCAAACTAGCAAATGCAATTTTGTATTACATTACTAGAAGCATTGTGTGCAAGACATGGGAAGGTAATAGTAGCATCTTATTTGACACAGGTAAGGAGCTGGACTATTGTGTACAGTCTTAGATTCCACAGTCTAAAAAGGAAGTAGAGAAACAAGAGAGGATTCAGAGGTAAACAATACAAGAAAAGGTTGAGAGAACTAGGTTTCTTCAGTTTGGAGAAAAGGAGAAAACATTATAGCAGTTTTCAAATATTTGAAGGTCTGTCATAGGAAAAGGGAGACTAACTGGACACAAGACACTAGCCAATGGGTTTAAATTGCAGAAAAGTAAATTTAGATTGAATTTCAGAAACAAATGTCCTTATGGTCAGAAAAGCAGGACAATGAAACAAGTTACCCAGAGAAGTTTAAAATCTCCTCCACAGGAAGTTTTCAAGAAGAGTCTGGATAACCATTTTTCTGGAATAGTGTAGGAGTAGTTCATCCTGTACTTGTACATGGATTTAAACAAGATGACATATGAGCTCCCCTCCCACTCTGTGGTTTCTGTTTGACAGGACATACCAACTTATATAGTACTTTCACTTTTGATCTTCTTTTTACCAGCCACCATTCTTTAAAAATAAAATCCATAAAAATTGGATTTTCCATGTATGGGCATGTCTACACGAGATGCTGACTGAGCAGAAGCCAGAAAATACTATGCAGTTGTGCATCACGGCATGGGCAGTGCTAATACACTACAGCATGGTAGTTTCACTTAAAAGAAAGTTTATCAGCAGCAAAAAAAATCTCAGGTTCCATATGTCTGTGGCTCTTCTAGATCACAGCTGTCCAACTGGTAGCCCACAAACTGAATGCAACCCAAGATGGGGTTAAATTGTGGCCTCTGAGCTACCACACAGCCACCACTTCCACCATTGCTCTGCTTGCAGAAGTGGCTGAGAGCTCCAGGTTTCCTCTCCCACTGGCTTCCCCATCCCTGCCCCAGAGGGTGAGGTGGTACAGTGCAGTACAGCTGGCAGTGCTGGAGGAGATCATGGTCCAGCGTGCCAGAGAAGAGCAATGCAGAAGAGGAATCTGTAGCTGAATGACTTCAGGTGAGATAGGATGCCTGAGTTC
This sequence comes from Crocodylus porosus, assembly GCF_001723895.1. Lineage (NCBI taxonomy): Eukaryota > Metazoa > Chordata > Crocodylia > Crocodylidae > Crocodylus > Crocodylus porosus. Next base: position 42,510,025 of record NW_017728948.1, read on the forward strand.
ACAATGTACTGGGGAGGGGCACATGGTACAGCAGGGGGAGGTACCCAGGTATGTGGTGCAGTGCAGCACCCAGGCACACAGTGCAACAAGGGGACACAAGACCATGTGTTGCAGTAGACAGAGGCACTGGGGGGGCACCAGATGTGCAGTGTACTGGGGGGTATCATATGGTGTGTGTCCATGGGGGTCCATGGCTCCTACTATGGCCTACAGTAGTTTGGAACTTGGACAGCCCTATTCTAGACAAACAAGTTACTAAATAGAGACCTCATCAAGATACCATGGAAAACTCATACCCCCTCTCTGAAGCCACTAAAAGATAAAAAAAAATTCTCTTGCTAACACTTTGAGAGTCTATACAAGAAAGGAAGTCCTTACTAGTGAAAGAGAACATGGTCAAAACTCAAAATTTGTAACTAACAACTGAGTACACAAACACATGAAAGTCAAAAACAACCCTCCCTCCTACATGCTATGAATTTAAGCAATAATCTGTCTAATTCCCTTCCCATGTGGCTGTGAGACTATCCCACAGATAACACCTTTGATTCCACTTTCTCACCCCTCTGCCAAAGCCCATTACAGTTCAGGTCTGTGAGTAATAATAGCCCAAATACAAGTCTTTTTGTAGGTCTGTCTCTAATCCCAACAGAGCTGCCTGCCACAGCCACCACCACCCTATGGCATACAACATGGCAGTTCAGCTCTGCTAAGGGGCTGGATTAATCAGTCCCCTAGCAGAATCTGTTCAGCAATATTGCTCATACACCTGTATTCACTGTCGGCAATTGTTCTTACAATGGATCTCCACTGAATCCAAGAACACTTTGGCAAAGCATTAGCTGCTCAAAAATAAACTCTTCCCCCCAAGTCTTCTCCAGGAGCCAACTGCAGTAAAAAGATACAATTTCATTAAGTTTTTGGTGATCTCCCAAGTGTCCTAGAGGAACTGTGGTTATATAAACCTATACAAATAGGTCCTCTTTTCTCTTCACTAATACAGGTTGAAGACTTTTCTTTTCCTTCTGGAGCATCTGCTGTATGACAAACTCATTTCAGATGGCCAAATTCCTTTGCAATTCAATGGGATAGATGTGCCCAAGGCTTTTGGACTCATTTACAAATCCCATCATACATGTCAAGCTGAAATATTTTTTGTGTGAGTTTAGAATAATTTTTTCTTCAAAATTATGAAGAAGCCCTTCTAAACTACCCACACTTTAACTCTTGCAACTAAAATGGGAGTGTATCGGCTTACAATACATTATGTTACACTATTTCTTATCCTCCAAAAAATCCTTATTGAAGCAATCATCTCAAGGTCATCAGGGAAAGATTTGCTTGTATTGCAAATGTTGGCTGACAGAAATTGTATGCACAATTAAGGCAGCATTATGGTTTACAATGATCTGAAATGCAAAGGGCCTGCCCTAATCATACATAGGGTAGCTTTATGTCTGTGTAACTCCACAGATTTTAGAATGCCTTTGGGAGCACATTCCCTGTAACAAAAGGTGCAGCATATTCCTCATTACAAAGCCAGCCAGCTTTGTGTCAGGAACATAGAGTGATGACTCCACCCATTTCCAATTCAGCTTTGATCCCTCAGGGATCCTATATTACTGGTAGAGAACATGTCAGTAGAAGCCTTTCTTCACAGAGAGAATTTTTTTTTTAATCATCCTGGCTTGCTTTTATAAGAGCCATGTAAGGATAGACTAAAATGTAGTCTTTCATAATGTGATATGATGTGCCATCTCAAAACTGTCAGCATTCTTCAAAAGGTCTTCACATTTTCACTAGTACTGAACTGTCTTCAGACATATAGGAACATTTTTTCGTAGGGTGGTTTCCAAAAACTTCTAGGTGACTGAGAATCTAAATCCTACTTTCAAACATGACTGAGGGGACCCACAACTGCTCTTGAGATTGAGAGACAAATATCTCAAGGGAAACTATAGGAGTTAGCCCTAAAGCAGCAATTCTCAACCAGGATGAACTCCAGGGGTGTTGAGAGATTCTTTTAAGGATAGTGCTTAATATTACCACTATTAGTCATACAAACATTTCCAGAGGATTCACACGATAATCCCTGAGATTTCAAATAGGAAACCATACTGTCAGAAACATTCTGACCTCTTGCAGTTTTTCTGAGTTTTTGCAACAGAAAAATTGTTTTATTATTTTTTGGAGTCTAAGAATTAACCTCTTCCTTGACACTTACGAAGGATGCCTTGAGTTTAATGAGGGTGCCCTGAGTCTAAAAAAGTTGAAAACCAGTGCCCTCGGTTCTAGTTTTGGAGGATGCATAGATAAAGCAGGTAGGCAGGGCTTATTTTGGTGGCAGCCTGTGAGCATCCCAGACACAAAGTAGACATATGCTGAGGCACTTAGAGGGATCCTTAGTATGCAAGTCATGTTTGAAAATGGGACTTTGGTTCCTGTGTAACTGGAACTATTAAAAATTTGACCCACCGTGCTGAAAATCTTTCAGGTGCAGGTGTTAGATTCTCCAGTGCTGTGAACAAAGGCTGCATAACGAGAAACTGTGGAGCATGGGGATTCTGATATGTATAAATTTTATAATCCAATCTCTTTAAATTGCACCTTTTTGTCTCTTAGCAAAGTCTGTGCACAGAAATGGTTGAAAATCATGGGTTTGATAAGAAAGCTTTTTCACTCCAAAGATAAAAAGGGAGCATATTTCACTCCTTGAAAAGGTTAGCAAACTAGTTTTTTTAAATGGTTTCTTTGGGGCTCTCCAAAACAAGTGGGCCAATGCTATGTAGAAACAATACACAGAAGATATAAGGGGACCAAACTCTTTTGAACCAGCAGCTGTGCTACCTGCGGCTCTCCATAACAAGCAGACCAATTCCATGTGGGAACAGAATGAGCACAAGATATAAAAAGATCAAAATTGTTTGAACCAGCAGCTGTGCTACCTGCAGCAGTTAATCTTTCCTGGCAATCTGTTAGAGACACAAATTCCTCAGGCTAAGAGGACTAAGAGGCTTTTGCTGACTGCTGTTCCTCTGAGAAAAGCTTAGTCCAATTCTCCCTTCATATTATTGGAACACTTAAACTGTGGATTCAGATATATTGGGAAAAAAGTAACTTTTCGCTTGGCTTTGTATGAAGCTGAAAGAACAGTTTTGATTGGGTTGCTTTGGATGAGGGTATCTTGCAGGTTCATTTCTTTACCCAAACCTAGCTTAATGAAATGCCAACATATTTTGCTGCCAAGAAACAAAAGTCTCATATGTTAAAATGTATTTAACGATAATGGTGGTGGGTGAAGAAAAAAAGAAAAAGAGCCTTGAAACCTGGCAATCTTAGTTGGAACTGAACAAAATGTCTGCAGAAAAGATAAATTCAGGCTATTATCAAGTAAGAATTGAAGTTTCTTTTCCCTTAAAAATGGATATATTTTGCTCTTACATGAAGTACAATTCATCTGTTATTCTTAATGGGCAGTCATTTAGTCATTTCACTGAAATATACACTTCAGAAACCTTTATCTTCCTTTCTAAAATAATTGTCCTCTCTTACATTTCTACCTGCACTCCATCTTATACATCAGTGCTGTCTTTTCAGTAGAGGAACAAGGTGGAACCCTAACAGCACCTCTGGTATACCACATTTTCTCGCAAAAATTGCACTTTCCCCCCTTCAAACTAGCTGGGGAAAACTGTGGTGTGCATTATACATGAGATATTCAGATCCCAAGGGATCTGGACATTTGGTAGCAGGGGAGCTGTGGCAGCCTCAGTTGCTGTGGCTCTGGGAACCATTGCAAGTAGTCCAACCACTGCCCCACTGCCCAGTTTCCAGACCCCTGGGGAGACCCCACTTGGATGGCCCTGTGTACCAGATTGGGCAGGTACACCAGCCAGAGCTGGAGCATAGACCTGAACCTGGCATGTGAAGTCAGAGACATTAAGTGGCCCCAGCCCCAGTGCAGGATTAGGCTGGCCTATGGATAGGGGCATACTTAAGTCAGTGAGACAAAGGGCTTTCTGTGGCCTGCTTGCAATGTGCAGAGGTGATATTGTGGGTATTTTGCCATGGCCCCACCCCTCAGCACTGATTGATGGAGAGGTCCTGTGGGGGAAACAAGGTGAAAGGGTGGCCTTTCACCTCTTGATTGCTAGCTGCTCTTTGCGCTGCCCCACTCCTCAGCACTGATTGATGAAGAGGCCCCGATGAAGGGAGGAGGAACAAGGGGACAACTACCATCTTGCCTGCTGCCTTTCATGCTGCCCCACTAGCTGGTGCCTTCCCCTTCCAGCAACGAGGATCCCTGGCTCCCACTGGGGAAACAGCTTTTTATTTTTATTCTTTCTTGTTGTTATTGATTTCACAGATTACTCAGCCAATTCTGGATTTCTGTGAAGCCTGCAAAACCACAGATTAAGTAAGACCCTATCTATGGAATCAGACCTAACCCTAGATTGCCAGACTGGGCTGGTGCCCGGGTTTAGATCTGGTGCACAGCCCTAGCATGAAGGGTCATACCGATCCCGCAGCCCCAGTCCTGGTGTATGGTGCCAGCCCTGGCATGTCAGATCAGATTGGTATGCAGGGTCAGTCCATAGCTGAACCCAGTGTAAAGCTCCAGATGCTGGACACCCCAGACATGTACTCCACGGTAAGTTTATTTATCCTCCTTGGTGAATTCCAAAAACAAGGCGAGTGTTACAATGTCAGGTGTTCTGTATGCAAGAAAACACTGTATAACTCCATTTTAAAATGTACATATAAGGAATGAAGCATGAGCAGGTCGAGGAGTATGGAGTTAATCAAGTATCTGAACCTGTGGGGGATCCAAATCCATGATCAAGGCAGTGTAAAGGAGTTAAACCATGTAATCAGGGACAAGTGTCTAATTCAAAGTGATATCCATACTTGTAGTCTAAGTCAGGCCACAGGTCAGGGGCTCAAAAGTTCAGATGTGCAATAAGATAACCAGGGGTGAGTTACTGGAGTCTAAGGCAAGAGGGGAATGGAAAGAAAAACATGAGAAGGGCTGCACTACTACATACTGCAAGGCATTGAGTAGCTACAGACCAAGTGAAGTGCTTGGGCTTAGGTACTCAGGTGAGCTACCTCTGCAGCCAGTTAGCTTGATACTTACAGCTGGTGCTACTCTGTGGCCAGGTGACCCCCCTTACAGGGCAATTTGCCCTCTAGCATTACCCCATCTCCTTATGGGCACCTGCCAGGTTTTTCCAGATGCATCAGATGGAATCCTCCAACTTGGGGCCATGAACATTCTCTTCACCAACTCCCAGTATCTGTTTGCTAGACCATATCACTCCCAATCTAAAAAAAAAACAATTTTCCCCTTTTTCACTGAATAGTCCAGAACTTGCAGTATTACATACTCATTGTGTTACTGGATGATGATGGGTGATGAGAGTGATGTTCTTTCTGGGAAGGGGTTTGCAATATATTATTTGAAAAGGGATGCATGCAATATATAAATGGATCTTCATGGTGTCCAGGAGTCCGAGCTGGAAAGCCATTGACAAGATTTGCTTAAAGACTGTGAAAGGCCCAAGGGACCAGTGATCTGGCTTTGCAGATGGCTGGGCCAATCAGAGGTTCCGTGCTGAAAGACAGGCATGTAACAGGTCTATGTAACAGGGTCTCCTCCCTTGTTACCTGGCAGACAAGTAGCAGAGATAAAGGGCGCTAGAATATTAGGGACTTGTCACCCCTTATACTGTCAGCCACACAAATGTTGATTGGTGTTCGTATTAGCTCAAGTTTGGAGCAGTAGCACTTCAGACCAGCAGGGACCTGAAAACCTGAAAGGTAAGAATTCCAATCCCCCACTATTTGGGGTTATCTCCCTGTCGCGCCCCATATGCCGGTGCACCCTTGAGCTGCGATCCTGGGTCGGCACAACCGGCTTGGCGAGAAGGGGGATTTATGACCGGGCAGGTGGGTGATGACGGTGAACAGGAGTCAGGATGATTTAAACACAGCGTGATGTTTTCACAAAAGATTTATCTTACTTATGCTTCTGATGGCTAGAGTGCAGGCAGTGGGGTTGATTTATTCATTCAGTTACAGCATGCAGATATCATGTTACCCAGCATTTACAGAGTGGGTAAGACAGTTGCTTCCGAGCGATTCATATAAGTCGTTGCAGTCTGCATATTACCGGGAACTCTTGATAAGAAAGATAACGTCGGAGATAGAGAGATAAATGGGGATATGCCAAAAAGATAATGTAGGCGGAGAGAAATATTCGTGCACGATCTGTTCTTCTTGAGTGTATACACAGTTCTCTGTTCTCTGCTTTGGGCGGAAGTTCTTTCAAAGTTTTATCTGACGCAGGTGACCAATTACTATACACCGGTTATAAATAATTAATGAGTTGGCACTTGTGCTTTCTTTGTTTGCTCAGGTTTCATAAAAAGGGGGGTTATTTTTACTTGGGTGGTACTGGTTCTGTTTGGTCACAGGATGGTGCGCGTAGCATATTTAATTAATTTTACAACTTCACTAAAGTTAGCTAATTTCGTTACTAGAGATACTTTATCTTTTGTGCTGGGCTGTCAAGGTCAGATTCTTTCTCGTATGAGAACTCAAGTAATTTTAAATGAGGCACTGATAGGGGTGTGTATATGCAACACTGTTAATACAGAGGCATAAATTACAACCACAGAGTTTGCTGTGTTAGTCTCTGACCTTTTGTCTCTGACCTTTTGCCATCGGCATCTGAAATCAAAGACTTTAATCTTTGACACTCCCCTGTCCCCTGGAACTCCCCTAGGGCTCCCTCATGCCCCTCAGCATTTCCCCTGCCCTCTCTCATCCATGGGGCAAGCAGGTTAACCCTTAACCCTTCCCTGCCTTGAGCCCCATGGTCAAGAAGTACAGGCAGCCACAAGAAAGCAAGGGGATGGAGCAGTGAGCATGGAGCTAGGGTATGGGGAAGGATGGAGAGGTAGTGGGTCCAACATGGGTGGGGAGCAGGTGGGGTGTTTATACTAAAGTATAGTCTAGAGTGGCTACACCTTAGCACAGGGCTAGGCAAAATCCAGCCCAGGGGGCTAGATTGGACCCATAGTGGACTACATTCCCAGCAGCCCCTTCCTGCATTGCTGTGGCAAAGTTTCCATGGAGACCACCAGAAACAGCAGCACTGTGACAGTGTGGGGCCAGGGTTTCCATGGAGACTGGCCACAGCAGTGCTGGCAGGGCACATGGCTGGGCAGGAAGCTGCTTCGAGGTCAGGAGCTGCACCTTTAATATACAGAATAATTCCTTCCAGAACTGAGACTGTGCCCTTCTGTCAGAAATTATTTCTGCTGGTAGGCTATGAAGCCTAACCATATTATCAAAAAATAAAAATTGTGCAGTTTCTGGAGCTGTTGGTGCATTCCCAACTGCAATGAAGTCTGCCATCTTTATGAGGGAGTCAACTACCAACATTAAACTGATGTGCCCCATTAAAATAAAGTAGTTTGACTATGAAGTGCAGAAATACTGTGAACCACTGTACTGATGGGCTGTGAGAAGTGAAAGGAGCCCTAAGGGATTGGCACAAAGAATCTTTCTCCAGGCACAGGTATCACAGGAGTCAGTGAACCTCTTAATATCTTGGTTCATTAATGGCCACCAAAAAGGCTGGGAGACCTGTGTCTTGAAAGTACTCCAGAGCCCTGCTGAAGGGACACTGTGGTGGCACTTCAGTGCCTACACCCTTCTTCATCCTTCCTTGACATATATCCAGTGCCCACAGAATGAGATGCCATCATGGATCTGAAGGTTTGACTAGGGAAGGTTTTCTGAACTGTTTGCTTGTCACTGAGCATATTGATCTTGTACAGAGATCTCCAGGAAGAAGGTTGTTAGTTCAGGATCCACTGTAGCAGATGCAAAAATTTGTGGGGCATAGTATAGGGAGAAGGACTTCAGGATTTGATGTTTGGCATTTGTCTCATCAGGACAGAGCATCCATGTTGTTGTTTTGGCTGCCTGGGTAATAGGTAACCACAAAGTTGAACTTGATGGAAAAATTAACGTTCAGCATATCTGACACTGATTTATGCTTTGAGCAGCATGTAGATGCTTTAGGTTCTTATGATCCATGAGAACCTAAAGATGCGATCAAGGGTGCAAGCCCTACAGCACCATCACAATGTCCCTTCGGTAGGTTCTTCCTCCAGATGATGTCACTATTCTTCAAAAACAGCATTAACTGTTTGTGGGGGTTTTTTGCAGATTGTATAGTTCCTTTCTAATGACATGCATTGTTTGAAATAGAAGGCACAAGGGTGTAGTAAGTTCTGAGGTCCTCTGTACTGTGACAAATCTACAGAAAAATTGAAGGTATCTGCTTCTACCACAAAAATGTTTTTTGAGGGGTGAATCAAGATGGGGAAAAGGTGAAATCTTATTTCAAAGATTCAAGGCCATCTGAGCCTCCTGGGTTCATGTAAATCATAGTCCCTTCTGAAGCAGAGAGGTGATAGACTCAATGAGCTAAGAGAATCCCTTACTACAACATCTAAAAATGTTTTCAAAATCCAGGAATTGCTGCACTGCTCAGACAAACCCCTCAGCCCCCAGGGTAGTAGGGTACATTTGGTCACTGCAGCCACCCTCTATGAGTCTATTCTTAGCCCCTCTGGGGAGATGATGTATCCCAGAAATGAACTGGTAGTCTTGGCAAACTCACATTTTTCAAGTTTGGCATAGAAATCATGGTGCCTCAACCTCTCTGACATGAATTGCACAGGCAGATCATGCAATTCTTGGACATCTCTACATGTCTCCCTACTTTGACACAGTGACATGCGACATCACCATACGGCAGAATGCGGTGACGTAGTGATCATATGGGTCTATGTGTGATGATCAGCTACATTGTCATAGTGGCGCACTCCCCGTTATAGCATATTGCTATGGCAATATAGCAGTGAAATTTAACCATGTAACCATGTATCAGTACCACTACCCATACTGCACCATGCTTTAGTACTTCCAAGAGGAAATATTGAATCACGGCACTGTAGCAATGTCACTGTATGGTGACGTGTAAACATACCCTCTGTGTATCAGAAAAAAAATTATTGTCCAAGTAGATAATGACAAATTCAGCCAAAACATCCTGAAATATATCATTTACAAAATATTGGATGATAGCAAGCTGTAACAGGGGACCAGGAGCTCCTGTTACTGTAAGAGAGGGCAGCAGGCTAAACTGGCTGTATGGGGTGCAGCAGCAGAAGTACAGGCTGGCACTAAAGTAAAGAGAAAATTCCTGTGTGTGACTGGGAAGCCACAAGACAAGAAAGGGGCATGACTTTGAGGCATGTAAGCCTAGGGCCTGAGCCAAAGCAGGCAGCCTGACCCTTTATGCTGCAGGGAGACGAGCTCCTCAGGGAAGCTGGTTGAAGGAAGCAAGTCCATGGATATCCAAGCTACGCATGACAATGAGATAGCTAAGGGAAAAATATCGCTTGCACTGCAATGTTGACTCAGACTGGAGAAGAAATTTAGTGGAAGCAGTTTATTAACTTTTCTGTTAAACTTAGGTTTAAAACTGGAGGACCAGGTTGTTGCTACAGGGGTGGTTTGGAAGCCACAGGGGTGCCTGAAAAACACCCAGTAGAGAGTTTCCTAGCAAGGGTCAGAGACAGGGGCTCAGAAACACATAAGTGCGGGACAGGCCTCAGGCCCAGAACATGAGGTCTGGGACACCTTAGGCTGGGGGCCCAGCTAGAGGAAAGAGGCTGAAGCCAGGAAGGCAGAAGTCCCAACAAAGACTCAGGGCATGAGGGGCCAAATACAAGTCTGGGCCAAGGGATCTGCCTTCTAAACACTGGCTGACAAATATGAGGCATGGGTATTACTATGGGGGTGGCTGAAGGTCATGATTATTGTCCCTAAGGCACAACTGGGCCTGCCTTAAAGAGGAAATCCACTCTGTGGAGTTTGGAATAGAAAATAGAAGAGACATCCAGGAAGAAGCTACCCTAGCCTCTGGGGGCAACCTCCTCAGTTAAAAGACCCTAAGGTCAAATCATGGCAGGCGAGAGGAGGTAAGGAGAGGCCAAGGACTGTGAGCAGAGAGGTCTAACCATTTGGATGCCAGGCAACTCACCTGAGCAAGTCACACAAGGGTACCAAAAAGCATTACAAGATAGTTGAAATGCCCATAACGAGTCTAGAAGATTGTTTTCCACTCATCCCCTTCCCTAATTCTGACTAAATTGTAAGTTGTCCCCCCACTCCCTGTTCCCCACATAAATCTAGCTGGATAAAGATCTCTGCCAAATACAGCCATTCAAATAACTTGTTCATTAACAGAAGAGGGTACCACCATTTGTGGATGGTTATTTATTCAGGGCCCAGTAATAAATGTAAGGCAGGGATGAGCAAAGTCCAGCCTAAGGGCCAGATAGGGCCTGCAGTAGACTCCATCTGCCAGCAGCTCCTGCTGACATCACTGTGGATGGTTTCCATGGAGACCCCATTGCTGGCGGGACCATGACAGAGTAGGCCCAGGGTTTCCAAGGAGACCAGCCCCAGCAGCACTGGCATGGCACACAGCTGGGCCAGGACCTGCTCCAGGCCTCGAACCTTGTGGTGGTGACAGCAAGGTCCAGAGCCGGGGCAGAACTGTGATCTGCTACCTGTACACCCTAGGCAGGGGCTTGCAGGCAGTGCATCATGGCTGTGCCCCAGCTCCAGACCATACTGTCACTGTCACATGATCCCAGCCCTGGCCCCTGAGCAGCTCCTCACCCAGCCATATGCCCTGACAGCACTGCTGGGGCTGGTCTCCATGGAAACCCTGGCCCCACACTGTCACTGCCCCACCACTGCTGGGCTCTCCATGGAAACTGGCTGCAGCGCTGCAAGCAGGGGCTGCTGGGAAATGAAGTTCAGCTACTGGCTGGATATGCCATTTTGCCCAATGCTGGTATAAGGTCATAAAGAATTTTCTTTCTTGGCAAGTAAAAATAGGAGCTCCCCAGAGGAGGTAGAAGGCTGAATGAACCATTTATCCAGATTCTCTTGAAGATAATTTCTCAGAACCACGAGTTTGGGCTCAGGTAAGGAATATACCAACCCCAATGGGAACACTGTGCCTGGTTAGAAGTAGGTGGGGCAGTCATAAGTGCTTCGTGTGGGTAAAGTATCAGGTAAGGTATCAGCCTATTTCTTGTCAAAAATGTTCCAGAACTCATGGAAACCACTGAATGTAAGCAAGTCGGGTAGCAAGGGATGTGGCTGTCCCCCTGCAACCCAGTCTGCACTTCTGATGTACTGATTTCTGGATCCACAAGATCAACCCTGCACTTTGCTGTGGCAGACCTGAGAGCAATGGGGGAAAGTGAATTTCAGGCTCTGGTCCACTGACCAGATGAGAGAGTTATGAAGGCCAGCCACAGTAGGCTCAAAATGATGGGGAAGTATGGAGACCAGATCACATCAACTTGGAGTGCCTCTCATTGATCTCATATCCATACTGCCAATGGAACTGTGTCCATTCTGATTGGACCAGAGGACTTCTGGCATGGCCTTCTGTTGTAATGGGGTGCAGTGAGCCTCAGCAAACTGGACATCCATGAAGTCCCTGGAGGTACCAGAATCCACCATTGCCAACTAGTGACCCTTGGCCATGGCCAGGTGACTCAGATAAAGCCTGGAGGTGAGAGATCTGATATCCCACTACAGCAGTAAATATTGAAGCAGACAGAACAGGGCAAGGCATAAAGTCTTGAGGGACATGTTCCATGATCAGCCTGGGCCCCTCTTTGAGGCAGGGTCTTGGAGTTTCCTGCCTGTGTACTACTCCTTCTCTTAGAGGGATGCTAGCAGTCACATGAACTGACCTCCCATACCCCACCTCCTTCCCTCCAACTGTAAAAACATAGGTTTGCAGCTCATTGATGGGTCCTTTTCATCTCAGACAGGTGCAAGTTTCCATCTGCACAAGTTCTGTTTTCTGGTCCATGGGAGAGACTGAGAGCTGTGGGATAAGAGGGAAGGGGGCTGTATTGAGGATTTCCATTCATTTCACCCTCCTTTCTATTAGCTGGTGTTCAATGTGAATGCAGAAGTCCATGAACAGATCCTAATTTGCAAGGGGGTTGACATTCATCTTTTACCTCATTCAGTTCCTGACAGAAATGAAAAAGTTTGGCAGCCTCATTCCATTGGACATCAGGAGTCAGATGATGGAAATGTGCCACGTTGATCATGGATTTGGACTTCTGCTTTAAGGCAGCATGTTCACAGCCTCAGTGAATTTGTCCAGGTCATTTAGCAGGGGGCTTGAGCCTTCCAAAAGGGTGGAAGCATGGACAAATGCATTACCCATCATCAGGCTAATTATTAAGCCCATCCTAAATCTGTCTGTGGAAAAAAGTCTGAAAGCGCAGGGAAAATAGGAGGCAGCATTGATTTAAGAAACCCCTGAACTTTCCTGGGTTCCCATCAAATCAGTCTGGCAAGAGTACCTTGGGTTCTGAGGGGATGCTGAAAAGCAGATACGAATAGGGCAACTGGAGCAGCAGTTTACATTTTCCTCCTAAAATTTTTCTGCTTGGACTAGCAGGGCTGTTTTTTGTTTCTATAGACTCTCTATTTAAGCCCACAGTTCTGCAGGCTGGTCATCATGTTTTCATGGGGAGATGGACTGGGAGTGATTCCAAAGTCGAAAAGCTAAGGCTGCTCAAAGTGTAAGGAAGATGACATGAGCAGTCTTGAGGAGTATGAAGTTAGTCAAGTTTCCTGGGCCTGCAGAGGATCCAGATTCATGGTCAAGACAGTGCAAAGGAACCATATCAGGTAGTCAGAGACAAGTGTCTAATCTATAGCAATATCTGTAGTCATAGACCAAATCAAGTCGATGGAAGTTCAGGGGCACAATAGGATAGGCAGAGGTAAGGTATTGGGGTCCAAGGCAGGATCAGGGCTGAAGGCAAGGCAGAAGTAGAGATGAGGTACCAAACAATATGAAGCATTGAGAAGCCAGAATCCAAGTGAAGGCTCTGAGTTTATATACTCAGTTGATCTGTCTCTGCAGCCAATTAGCTGTGTTCAGACTTAGTGCTGCTCTGGGCCCAGGCAATCCTGCTTCCAGAGCAATGTATACTCTAACAGTATGATGCTTTGTAAAGTGTTTACTTTTGTGGAATAACTTTCCTGTTCTATTTTTCACTGTACATTAAAGGTTATTGGATGGACTTGGGGAAGCAGTTTAGTCATAAGTATTTCAACCACTTCTGAGAAATGGGACAGTGAAAAAGATCTCTATCATGAAACTATTTTGATCATCCCTGTAGAGAAGCCTTATTTACACACAAATAACCCCAAGTAGGGCTGGGGTAGAGAAGACTGCCCAGGCTTTACCCTTTCATATTTAAAAATTGATGGTCAGTCTTCACTCATCTCTCAGGACTGGAATATAGAGTATACTGCTGCTTCTTCTTCCTCCAGGTGAGAAAATCAGCAGAGAATAGGTATGAAAAGATGAGTGCTTACTTGTCTGATCTCAGACTCACTTTGATCCAAAATATTCAGTTTACTATATTTGGTTTCTCCAAACAATTATATTTAAAGAAGGAAATCAGGCGATATGGTGCAGCGAGAAGGAGGGCCTGATATGAGCATGATCTAATAGGTTCCAAAGATATGGGTAATTATCATTTATTAAATTTCAGAATAAGAGCTCCAGACTTAATGAACTTTAGGCTCAGCTTTAATTAGTACCATTTTGTGTGTTAATTTTTTTAAAAGCCAGTTAAAAATGTTAGTTGAACATAAATCAGAGATAGACCTAATCCAAATTCAAACATTCCCAAGTAGCGTTGATTTTTATTCAGTCTTTCTTGTCTACAAAAGCCAGTTCCACATTTGAAATCCTGATTTGAAAGTTCATCCTCAAATACTGTTGGGTCAGCAAAGTTAGTAATCCAGAAAAAAGTAGTCTACATAATTAAGGATAAGAAACATTTTTTTTTCAAAATACAATTATGCAGAATTGTATCAGTCAAACACCAGTCTAGAACATGCCGATTTTATTTTTAATATCTCCATATTCTCACATAAATCTAATGAGAATTTTCAGTCCCCTGACAGGCACACAGCAAACCTTCCAGAGAATAACTTTGTTTTTCAAAAAGCTATAAGATATTAACACTTGAATTTCTGCTAAGCTTGCTATATAATCAGTTGTAAAACACAAGATTTATTGTAAAAAAAAATTGCTTAAATATGTATAACACCTTAGTAAATATTGTGATTGACGCAGACAACTTTTTGTTTAGTTCTTCAAATAAATTAAACACCTTGGTGCACATCCTTAATTATTTTTTTCTGTACCAACACTGGCATATTCCTGATGCCTTTAAGTATGTCTGACATTTCTATCACAAGCCCACCCATATTAAATTGAAGAGATCCTGACTTTGCAAAACTTGCATTCATTTGATACAACTAAGGATGAAGAGTAAGCAGAAGACTGAAAACAGCATGCAAAATTGTTTTGTTTTGTTTTTTTCCAAATGGTAATGGAGAGGAACATGAATTAATGACAAGTGCAGACTAGCAACAAGCTTGCTAAGGTATAGTCCTGACTATTTTTTGATAATTGTCAACATTTGTAAGTGTATGCCAGCAAAGACTATATCATTATTTGGTTGCATCATTGACAATAAGGGAGCTAAATTTAGGCACCTCAGTTTGATAATTTTGATTTTCTAAATGTAGCAATCTCCACTAATATTATGTGTGCATGCACGCATGTGCCCACACAGGCATGTTTGTGAGAAGCACATTTTAACTGAATGTAAGAGCTCCTCTTCTCTATACTTTCTTCAGTCATTAAAATCTGATTAATAAGCACTGCCAGTGAACCCAGAAGTTTGGTCATTTTTTAAAATGACAACTGTCTAATCAAAAAAACTGCTATCTTCCTTACAGAAGACATTAATGATACTCTAAGACTCTCAAATTCTCCCTTTTCCATTGATGGATCATTTATACATTTGTCTGCAGCAGTGGTATTCCTGTTTTCCCTACCACTAGTAGGTGCTAGATATTTCTCTTTAAAAATCACTTATTTGAAGACTCATTCATATGGAATGTTGTCTGGGGACTTTGTGAGGTGTACATGGTGTGACCTCTTGGTGGATGAGTGTTAAGTAGCTGTACAGACTGTGACACAGCCATGGGAATAACAGCATGTGTGACAGAATGTCTGTTGCAGTGTATATTATATGATGTGTATAATGGTCTGTGTAAGTTGTCTACAATGTGGAAGGGCTGCTATATATAGATAATGGTAATTAGCTGCTTTTCAGATTAATAAAACCTATATGTGGTGATCATGGAAAATAATGCAAATAGGAAAAAAAAGATTGGGAAAGGTGCAACCTATGATTTTCCAATCGTGACATATTAATTCATGGTTAAGCTTTAAAATAGTTTCTGATTTAAAGAAAACTGTTGTGGATGGTACATTACATGAGTGTGATCTTCTCAACCTAGGAGAATATACAGTAATGTACAGTGTGGTAGGTAAATATTAATTCTGGTAGGCAATCAAGTTAAATAAGGCTGCTGCATGTTTTAAAAGTGTCATGGATTTGGATCATTACAAGATACCTTCTTTTTATTATTGGATCAAGATATACTGTATTTCCTCAAATCTAAAATGACCCCTGAATTTAAGATACCTTCCTAATTATTAGACTCGCTATACAGAAAATTTATAAATGTTCCATAAATTTTCAAGGTATAGAATCTAATTATTGGAGGGTTGTCTTTAATTCATTTCCCCTTGGTCTTTCCCTCTTCCCCCTTCTCACTTCCTTTTGTGAGAAAACTCACCCTGTCCATGTAGGATCTCATGGTTCTTCCTTTCACTATGAAGATAGACATGTTTATGGCCACTTTGCCTGTACAAATATGGCAAGTTCTTTGTTCCTTACTCTCATAGTTATTTCTCTAACAGCATTAATGAACCTTTTCCAATGTTACTGAACATACAAGAGAAAAGCATGGTGGTAGCTAGTGTCCCTAATGAAGAATGCTTAAGAATTTAATTCAGACTCTCTAAAGGGATTTACAAGAACAGTCAGTCTATATAAAAGGTGTTATCAGTAAATACATCAGTTATTTTATATTTACTGATGAAGAACCCTCAAAAGCTATGGCATCAGGTTCTTGGGGGTAAGCAAAAGTCTTCACAGCAAAAACAGAAGAATTTGATATGGAGCTGGCATCCCATCTCCTCTGACATGGTGGCAGTTATGCTCAGTTTGGTTCTAGTCAGATAACAGTTCCTCTGAGAAATTGTATAGGCAGGAATTGCAGGAACACAAGACGACATATATTAAGATCTTTGTTATCTTGGAATATTCCTGTTTAAAGCAGCTTTGATCCCTTTGTACTGCACATATAGGGCCAGGATTTGATCCTATTTTGGTCTAGTTTGGTCCTAGAATTTAAGTTCTGTATAGATGACAGTTTTCAAGGTGAAGGTACTTCCATTTTGTGGGTGGAATAATAACAATGAGACATACTTATTCATAATATTTGAGGAGTCAACATACATCTTCAAATCACTATATAATCACCAAGGCCGTGAACGCATATTCTAACAGTCTATGAGTGCTCTTTCTCTTTTGACTCATTATGTCTGCATATCTCAGTTATGACACACTTGTACTGTTCCTTTCAGAAGTTGCCCTCTATCATTGACCTAGAAATCTTATTTCTTTCCTTTATAATCTCTTTAAGCTCCCAGAATTCATTTTCTACCAGTGGCTTATACTTCTTGGTTTATGAAAATTGAACATTTCACAAAACTATTGTCTGCAAAGGTAGAGCTCCTGGTACATGAATCAGTATTAAAGGAAGATGTTAATGAACAAACCCACTCATTGTAAAGGTGGGCCAGGTCCTCAAATGGTCAGTGGTGGTAGTGGCAGTAATGTTAGTAAAAAGGGCAGTCATCAGCGAGTCTGTAGATGAGTGAACAGGTCTATCTGAGACCCTCAGCTGGTATGTATTACATAGTTACACAGCTAAGGGAAGGCAAGGAAGAAGAATTTATACTTTCTGATTTCAGAGAGCATTTGTATGTGTATTACTCAGAATAGCTAGTTTTAGTCCCATGCAACACATGGCTCCTTCATAGCTCATATTTGCCATGAATGGCATGATGGTTTACTAGCTGCTTTGCTTATAAAGAGCTTATAGATTTTTATATGTTCTTAGAAATATGTAAGACTGATTACATTATAACTGAATCCCTTATTTAAACAAACACTTCTCAAATCCAAATATATAGGTATCATTACTTAATGATGAATTTATTAGGGTAAGAAACTAGAAACAGAAATTCTTGAATTTCGTCTTGCATCTAATAGGGGAAAATATGTTAACTTTGTCCTGCTATGACTTAGCTGAGCCCCATAGGCATTCTTTTGAAAAACAAGGACCCATTATCTTAGCCTTTGTTCCTGAAGATTTCTAAAATTCTTGCTGCACTAAATCAAGATATATGCTATTGAATACTACCAGTATGATAAAAGACTTTTTGGTAGAAATGCCAGAAATATAGGTTTACATGTTAAACAAAGTGGGCTTCCTACAGGAGAAAATGAAGTCTTTTAACAAAAAATACAAAACCTGCCACTATCAACCCCAATTACAGAGCAAACCAGCTTACAAAAGTGGTGAGAAAAATATTTGATGTCGTTCAGTTTGATGGGTAGAGAATGGGATTCACTACCCATTGAAGCAGAGCTAGGATTGCTAAACACCCTTCAGTTCCAATGGTTTCCATTCTTCCTGCACCTAAATGAAGAAACTCTAATATTAAGCAGAAATAAGATGGGAACAGCAGTATAATCACAAAAAGCAAAAGTGCTGAATGAAGAGCAAAGATAAGTATATTTGGAGAAAAAGATTCCCAAAGAGCTTTGTGTAAACCAAACCAAAGACATTAGTTACAGACAAGAAGCTGAACAGAAATGAAAAAGCCTGTGGTGCTGATTTTGAAGGAAAAGGGTTATTTTGACATCAGGATCTTTAGAGCTTTCTACAACTTGTGAGCAGATAAGCCAATTGCACCTGGTATTTAACTTCACTCCACCTGTACGCAGCTGGAATATACCAACCAAAGTTGAGCTGCAATTGAAATTGAGGGTTCTCTGTCTCCACAGGTCCCTGGTGATCAGTATCAAACTAGTTTACACTTCCTGAAAATAGCTCAACAGTAGTGCTTGAATCCTCAGTGTGAATTTACAGCCATCAAGATGCTTTTCCACAGGTATATAGTTTCTGATTGCCCACAATGCTAGCTATGTTCAACATTCTCAACACATCATGTATTGTGATTTTACAGAGTTCTAATATTTATGTTATTGGATCAGACATCAAGCTAACATTTAGATGTAACATTAAACATTAATTTTCTTAAGAAGTATGTATAGTGTATGTTCATAGTTCTGGGAATGAGGACTGGATTGTTTTGAAGTCATCTTTTGTATTTTACATATTCAATAAATAAATATTATCAAAATAGCTTTGCAAGGTTATTAAGCTAAAAGAAAAGTTGTGATTTCACCACAACAAAGCAAACACAAATGCTCGAAACACATACTGTTTACTAAATTTACTTTTCAGATTTGAACATGTACATGAAGTAAAAAGTTTACATATTTGCATAAATTCCATGTCCTGTTATTCAGAATTTGTCCAAGGAAGGGCTAGATGCAACAAAAGGATCTGGCATGTAATACCAGATATGCAGGATTTACATAGAATTGACATGATCATAAACATCTGATCCACTACAGCCTAACTCTAATATCTCTGTGAGCTTGTTAGGCATCTCCCTGTCCAGCTTTTACAGTTCTGCTACTGGATACACCCAGTTTACCACACTCTGAGCAGCCTAGTGTCTATCTCCCAGCCAAGAACTTTTGATAGTCAGAAACTAGAAATTTGCTATGGAAATCCTCCAAGATGCTCATACTAGTAATCATTTTCTGAGAGCATCTAAGATACTCTGACAGTGACTGGCTCTTTACAAAATGTATTTATGTCATCTTTTAATATAAAAGACAGGCATGCCACCTCTCCATTCTATATAAACATCTAGTGGCTACAACATTTTCCCAGGAAGGAGGAGGCATAAGGTTTTCTAACCAACATTTCTGATCCTCCACTAGTTTTTAGAGTATTCTGAGTGGCAAAAGGGAGTGTAACTAGTGTTTAGAGCACTCACCTAGGAAAGTGGAAAGCTAGGTTTCCTAGTCCCTACTCCAAGGACTACTTGCTGAAAATGTATACACAGTCCTGGAAAGAGAGGCTAGGACACCTTTCTTGTTTAAAGTCGACTGAGTAATCACTTAGCAACAGAGTCACGCTCTCTCTTACCATCTTACTTCTGCTTTCGCTTCACTCTGGCTCAATTCATTTTTAACTTTTCTTCACAGTGTGTGCATCTACACATGCAGTTAATGCACCTTAAGGTTACTGTGCAGTAAATTAAAGTGCATTAAGCGTAAACCTAAAATGTGTCTACACATTTGCCCTGTTGGGTGAAGACTTGTAACCAATGGGTACAAGTCAGATCTAAGGCTGCTCCTGCCCTGCTCCTGCTCCCCTGCTGCAGCTAGGGGGGCAAGCTCTGGCCTCAGCTGCCTGGGTGCTCAGGCTGGCAGGAGACACAAGGGGTAGGGGCAGGTTCAGGCTGGCAGGGGATGCTGTCCCAGGAGCCTGTAGCCAGTGTGACATGGATGTTCTGTACCCTCCATCCTGGCAATGGCAGCCAGGGCATAGTGTCTGCGAGGCACTGCCAGACCATCTCCTCCTCCACCCCCAAAGTAGGGCTCCTGGATGGCTGCCTATAAATTCCAAGCCCACCAGGCAAACACAACACCACACACACTACAGACAGTTAGCAAAAAACACCAAACTTTATTTTCTTTCACCACACAATAACAGACCACCTCCTTCCTCACAGCACATGCCCACCCTCCCTCCCTCTTTCCCTCTAGCAACACACCCCTGTCTAACCCCAACATGCACCACCAACAAAGGACCCATTTCCAGTGCAGCTATGTACAATGTTGGGGGGGAGAGGGAACAGTTAGGGGTCAATTGTTAGTGGAGGAACAGTGGGGTGGAAGTGCCTATGGCATGCATCCCAGGGATAGGTGCCCAGTGCCCCAGCCTCTGGTGGCACCACTGCAAGTGCAGAAACTGCAGTGAGGCCAGTAGGCTGGGGGCTTTCATCAGGGGTGATGATGGGTGCTTTGTAGCCTGCTCAACATGCTCCCTGTCCCCTACTAGGGGTCTGGAGGCCATCCTGGGACAGCTAAGAAGCCATTCCTGCCATGTGGCTGGAGAAACTAGCCCCCTTCTGGTGTGGCTGACTGTGTGCAGGTTTGTGCCCAAAGTTAGTATCTACATATGTGTTACTGCACAATGCATAGTTAATCTAGTACCTGTATTCCTGGCACGAGCAAACAATGCATTAGCCTAATTTACTGCACAGTAAGTCCCACATACATGTAGATGGTGATTCTTTACTATACATTAGATTATTTTGATGTGCAGTAAAGCATCTCATGTATGCATGCTCAGTGACCCAACTTCAACAGATCAATGGAAGACCTTATAGTTTAAAGGTTAAGACATGCTTCTTGGAGATGGAAAATGTAGGTTACACCCCTTCAGACTAAAACAGAAACAACCCATTCCTGAATGAGAGGGATATATAAGAATGTGTTACCTCCTTCTCCCACCAATTAAAAAAAATAACTTTCTCTGCTTTTTGGAAAGAACAGACATAGGCATCTCCCCAAAGAGAAATATTCCAGGGTATACATTCCAGGTTGACAGAAGGGGCTTCTTGCAGGCCTGAGTCAAGTGCTTAAATTCTGGAGAGGGGGCCATGATTTCTCCAAGGAAGACTCAGCATTCCCTGTTGGCTAGCTCTAGGCATGCCTGATGTGCTATTTGCTTTAAATCCCATTTTCAAGTGCCAGACTCTGTTTTTCACTGCACAGAGAACCTGTGTACGTCTTAACACTAGAATCGGGGGGCAGGGGGGGACAGATGCCTGAAAGTTAAGTATGAAATACCCAGTCTTCAGGTCCCTAAATCCTTGTAGGTTTTAGCTCAAAATGATTAGAATCTACTTCAACAGGTTTGGGGAAAAACTGTAGTAAACATTTTGCATAAAAAATGCACAAGCAGTTCAGAAAATGGTTGCATTTCAGTTATATTTCACATATTAATTTTATTTACTATAGTATATGTCAAGATGATTTTACTTTGTGTTTTTAGATGAAAAAAATAAGATACACATTTTAGGCAAAATAGGTAACAAAGTGGAATAGCCTTAAATGCTTGAAACATAATACATTAGCATTTTGGCAATAGGCAAATTGCACTCAGTAGGCATAAGATAGGCTATCAAGGACACAGCCTGTGCATTGTATCTAGCCCACAGAGTCTTAATATCCAACCTGTGGGTCTTGGACTGGCTTCTCATGCCTCATGCAGCAGACACTGGCCCAACTCTGCACACTGCATGTGGCATACAGAGCTGGTCTGGCACACGGTGCCTGCAGCACATGGGACCAGGCCACAGCATGCATGAGGTGTCTGCACTGAACATCTCTGTTTGTGTGTCTGATCCAGAACTAGCTGGATCAGGCCCACAGACCAGCCCTACGTGTTAGAACCAGTGCATAGGGCTGGTGTGGTGTGGTGTGGTGTGGTGTGGACATTCAAGGCTAGGCTGGTATGTGCTGCATGTGACACCTATGCTAAACTGGCCCTGCAAACTGCCTCCAGAGCATGGGGCTAATCCATGGGCCTGATCATGCTCACAGACTGGCTTCACACCCCTTTTTCTGTCTGCGGGGCCGGATGAGTTTTTTACCCCTGGCATAAGATACGAACATAAGGACAATCTGTCTTCTGCTCACTTCATGAGTGGGACTTTCGTGATACCCTTAGAAATAATTATTAGAGAAATGGGGATCTCATCAGTGTATTGTGAGAAAAGTTGATAAATTCCCTTCTTTGCTTCAAACTTATAATTCACTGAGCTCTTCTCTGTGCAGACACTTTTCTTTCTTCTTTTTTTTTTAGCTTTATATGTTTTTCTTTAGTAGTAGAAAATAGGAAATGAAACAGCTATGGGATGCAGCTCAACAATTAGCCCAGCTTGGGCCTAAATTTTCCAGATAATCTCTTTATCTCCCTCATACAGCAGTTACAATCCTCTCTTTCTCTTGTGCAGCTGGTGGCTTACATTGACATATTTAACTGTTTATACTCAATAGAACTTCTTATGTAAGTAGGAGTCAGCCTTTATAGAAACTGTTTAAGGTATAAGATGAACTACTACTACTATGGATAGCAGAAAAAGTCAGAATTAAATAAGAGCCAATGAGAATCATCCAAAACACAGAATGAAGCTAAAATTGGTATTCCAGCTTCATTTTTCATTATTCTGTGTTTTTCTCACACTGCAAGTACATGGGCAGTGTTACTAAAAAGAATTTGTTGATTTTCCATTTTTTCTGAAACACAAGACTGCTGAATATGCTATAGCAAGCTTGATGTCCTAAGACTCCCAAATTGATCTGGGACCAAAGATATTGTATTGGAAGAGACTTCCAAAATGTTGATCCTTTATCTGAAAAGTACTGCATCTAACATGAGGCAACTGTTGTAGACTTCATTATGATAGAAAAAAGATCAATTCATTATTGGACTGAAGGCTAGCAAAAAACTAAGGATCATGATCTGACAACATTCAATATAAGCAAAGGAAGAAAGTGCTGACCATTATTCTTGGTACTTCATATGGGTTAATTTCCCAAAACTGAGAAATGGATTAAGAGAAAAGAAGTGAAAAAAGAAAAAAAAAAAAGTAGTGAATACAAATTAGATTCTTTAAGAAGGATTTCTCAGATAGCTAAAAATCTACTCTTCCACAATTAGGAAGCAGGGGAGGAATTTTGGCTAAAAGCTCACCCAGATTGAGTGGTAAAGCCTGCACTTAGAAATAAAAAAGCAATAAATTTTCAGTAGAAAAAAGGAGACAGATAGTAACATAGGAATCAGAAATGACAAATTCTCCAAAACAGATGAGGGAAGATAGAGTCCAGGGTGAGGGAAAAGCAATCAATGGCTGCCAAAACACAGCAAAACAAGGAGGGATTTCTTCTCGCCAACAGCCACTATATAAAAATGAAAGGATTTCAGCAATCTTGGGCATGACTACACATATTTGTCCCACAGCTTTGTGCCCCTGCATGTGTGCTTCATCAAGTGCCAACTTGTTCTGGATGGGATAGAAGAGGCTGGGACCAGCACTTATGCTGGCCAAGCCTTACTTGGAGTCCTGGGATCCTCCCAGGGCAGCAGTGGTGCTGATTTGGCCGCATGGATCCTGGCTGGCAGCCAGTGCATGGCTCTGGATGCCCTGGCTCCGTTTCTGGCAGTGCACACTGTTGCTGCATGTGCTGCACTGTTTTCTTTAGTGGCATCTTTTTTTGACACCAGGATCTTGCAGTGTCCAATTTTGGATGCATGTGTGCCACATGCAGTTTGCAATACCTCAGACAGGACTGAGGTGTTGCAAATTGCACATGCACACTTGTCTGGATGTGCCCTATGAGTCTTCCAGGTGTTTTCACTTTCCTCCTAGGCTGAGGAAGTATCAGACCCAGTTTCCAATGTGTTTTTTATGGAAAACCTTTCTTGCAAGTCTTGAAAGACTCAAATACTTATACTGGGATTCAGCTGCCAGATTGGGGCACCACATTTGAAATTAGAAGTGTCATTGTTCTTAGTGCTACATGGAACCTGTTGGTTTTTTACCACTCCTTCACTTGCTGTTTTGGCAGCTGTGCTTCTGGATCTGAAAGGAAGTTCATCAGCTACAGTTTTCTCTTTCTGAATAAGTGTATTTGCATTTGTATCTGTAGGTACAATTCTTCCCATATGGACATGGGTGATTCTTGTGGCTGATTCTGGAACAGTTAATTTCTCTCTTAGAAAACTATCCTGATTTAGGCCATGACAGCCAAGAGGATCAAGAGGACCATCAGGAGGCATGAATGTTATGAGGGGGGGGTTGTACTACAAGCACAAGATTTAAGTTTTTCACAAGTTGCCAAACCCAACATTGATTTTACCTCCTTAGGTACCACAACGAATGGGAGTTTACAGATGGGAAGCAGTGCTTTGTTCCCTCACTGGTATATTTGTTCCTGGATAGTCAGTTATTTTCACATTTGTTGAACTCACTTTTGGTCCCAGTTTTAATCTTCATTATTCATTCACTGGTAAAATATTAAAAAAAGCTCTTGTATCCAATTTAAATTAAAACTTTTTTCCTTGACCTTCCATTTGCAAAATTCAGTCCCTCCTTTTTAGTTTTGCTCAATTCCACTAGATCTATATAAAACTCCTTTGGTACAATCTCCTTTGGTATATTCACTTGACATTTTTGTGCTTGGGATCTGCAGCACTTGGAAAAATAGTTCCTCTTTTAAGGAACTTTTTAACTTTCAGCATGGGCCTCCACGGTCTTTGCTACCCTCCAAATTTTGAATATTCTTTTCTAGAAAGAAGTCTCCCTTAAATAATAGTCTGTATTGTAATGCGGTGTCTGCAATGCCACAAATAACCAGAGATTATCAGATACCATATTTAATCAAAGATCCTGTCAAGTTCCCCAAAAGAACAGTTCTTACTCACTCTCTTTAATTCAGCAACATATTGATCTATACTTCCTTCTGTTGACTGTTTGCATGAAAATCTGTCTTTCAAGGGTCTTATTCTTTTTTGCCATCCAAGTGCTTATCAAATTTGGACTGTATTTTACTTATTTCATATTCTGACCTTTTACAAAGGTAAAGTTTATGATACACATCCAGGGCTTTCTTCCCCATGGTATACAATAACACAATTGATTTGACTGCATCATTTTTCTAGTACCTGTGGCTATGAGGTAGTATTCAAACCCTTTCAAAGTCTCAGTGTCCTCTCTCTCTTTCCTGTATTGCCTGACAACAGAAGGTCATGTAGAGGCTGAAAAACTTCTATTATAGGGGCCCTTGTCCTTCCATGTGGCTGTGTTGCTCCACTTTCTGACTTTTTGTTCAGTTTGGATCAAAGTATTTCAAATTATTTCTCATTTGTCACTTTTGACACCATGTCATTATCCCTGGGTTCAGTAAAGACAGTCAAGCATTAATGGGGCACCTTTTATTGTGAAGCAACAGGCAAGCCTCTGTAGACGTTTTGTCTGTAGACCTTTTATCTCTAACTCAAGGTCCTTCTCCCATCCTCAGCTTCCTGAGTATCCTGTTAGGAAACATTTCTAAATCTCTAGCGCGACAATGATCCCTTAATGTTTAAGTATGGAAGAGGGATTATGAGAAAGACCACTTAGGATGGAACAATCCCATGCACTGGTACAGGCTGGGGGGATGGCTGGCTAGGCATCAGCTCTGCTGAAAAGGATCTGAAGGTTACAGTGGACAGTGGAGAATAAGTTGAATATGAGCCAACAGTGTGCCCTTGTTGCCAAGAAGGCTAAAAGCATACTGGGCTGCATTGGTAGCAATGTTGCCAGCCTCTCAAGGGAAGTGATTCTTCCCCTCTATTCAGCATTGGTGAGGCCACATCTGGAGTACTTTGTCCAGTTTTGGGCCTCCCACTGCAGAAAAGATGTGGACAAATTGGAGATAGTTCAGTGGAGGGCAAAGAAAATGATTTAGGGGCTGGGCCACATGACTTCTGAAGAAAGGCTGAGGGAACTGGGCTTATTTAGTCTAGAGAAAAGAAGACTGAGAGGGGATTTAATAGCAGCCTTCAAATACCTGAAGGGTGGTTCCACAGAGGATGGAACTAGACTGTTCTCAGTGGTGGCAGATGACAGAAAAAGGACTAATGGTCTCAAGTTGCAGCAAGAGAAAGGTAGGTTAGATATTAAGAATAATTTTCTCACCAGGAGGGTAGTAAAACACTGGAATAGGTTACCCAGAGAGGTGGTGGAATCTCTGTCCTTGGAGGTTTTTAAGACATGGCTAGACAAAGCCTTGGCTGGGTTGATCTAATTGGGGATGGTCCTGCTTTGAGCAGGGGGTTGGATTAGATGTCCTCCTGAGGAGCCTTCCAACCCTAATTTTCTAAGATTCTTTGAGAAGAGAGATGAACTTACTTTTGCATAAAGCATTGGTGAGACCAATAATTAGAATATTACATACATCTCTAGTACCCACCTGTTAAAGAGAATATTGTAAAACTGAAATGGGTATTAAAAAGAACCAAAAAATGATTCAGTAGCAAATACTTACAGGGCATGTCCACACAAGATGTTAACTGTGCAGCAGCCTAACAACACTGCACAGTAGCATGCTGGGCAAAAACTGTCCTAATACATTACTGTGCAATAGTATTAGGCTATTGCATAGTAAGCATCACTAAAAACCCTTGTGCTGGTGCTACTGCGTGGTAGTATAAGTTACTGCATATTGATTTAGTACTTGGTTAACCAACTACTAAACGTAAAGTTCAGTAACTATGGTACATTAACGAACATGTAGACATACCCACAGTGACAGACTTTAAGTGCTCTGTTTAAAGTATAAAGGTACCAGAAGTAGTAGTAGATACTCCATGGCTTTATGTCTTCACAGCAAAGCTGGATACCTTTCTGGAAGATATGCTTGAACTAATTCATTATTGTGCTCAGTACAGGTAGAAACTGAGTAAAATTTAAAAGCCTTTTACATGCAGGAGGTAACATCAGATAATTTAAAGTTCCCTTGTAGCATTAAACTTTAATCATAAATCTTTTCCAAAGTTCAAAATGAACTGTCATCCTGCATCCAATTAGATTATCTTACTATTGAAATAGCTTGCCAGATATATAGAAGGAGTTAGACACATAATTATGCTGTTATGTGCCTAGTAGGATTTTTAAAAGTGCCTGATGCTAAAGTCCATTTTTTTCAAGAGAGGAACAGGTGAACAAACCACAAATATAAGTGCTCCCTTCAGTAATAGATTTTTTATTGTGGAATTGTTCCATGGAGTAAAAAGATTAATGGACATTTCCATGGTTACTTTACTGATATATAAGTGAGTAAGGAATTGGTAACATTCATCACTGGAAAAATATAGTAATACAGATAAACCATAGTAATACAGTATAGTCATATAGACAATATGTATAGTAATACAGATTAACATATAGATAAACCATAATATCAATTAATTTCTTCTAGACAATAACATTCATTATTGTATTTGATAAATTTTAAAAGATTATAAAAATCACTCCTTATGATGTGAAGAAATTAGGATTGATATTCTGGAACATTATACAGAAATAGTGACTTAAAAAAATATTGATCAATTTATGAAAGGGATTATATAAAGTAGTTGCCTGAGATAAGCAGAGGGCTGGACTTAATAACCCAGGAGAAGCCTTTCAATCCTATATTCTTGTGTGGAAATAAAGTAAGACTCATTCACTTTAATATACAAAAAGAAATGGAATTATCAGATTTCAACTTTAAGGAAAGCATTCATTATAATAACTATAAACTGCAGCAAATGCCATATTCTCATTTAGATAGTCCAAATCCACTGAGGCAAAGCACATGAATAATTCAACATCATCCACTCATCCTTATTACTGATTAATTGAGATCACACACTCATCCTCCCCTTCCCTCTCCAATCAGGGATGCACTCTTGTGTATGATGCAGTACAGTAACCTTCTGGCACAGTATTACAGTTTTAGAATAAGAAAGAAATGAAATTGAACCTAAATTAAGCTCAAAATCCCAAAGGAGGAAAAAAAATCTTTAAAACAATAGTGAAACATTGAGATCTAACTTACTGCCATTTGATCTCTGAAAGGGACTGCTGCATTGATTATTTTTAAAATTCTTTATTGCATACTTTGAGGAATCATCATTTTTTTCTCACTAATTACAAATCTACTGAATTAAAGTTTATTTCTTAAAATGTATATTAAAATGGAAAACCCTTCATTCAAACTGGTTAGATATGCAAATAAATAGGATCATAATGATTAGCAAAATGCAGTATTTTTATCTCTCAAATATTTGCAAAATACTTTCTAAAAAAAACCACATTAAAACAAATCATTTACATCAACAGAGCTTTTGATCCAGCCTCTTTACTTAGAGTTAGATAATACAATCCTTCTTCACGCAGGCAAGCATATTCCTCCATATGAAAAACCAATAGGAAGGAAGGAAGAAAATAACAACAACTTGTAGGAAGTAGGCTTTTAAAAATAATTTAAAATAGTTATCAATCTCTTTTGAATACAACAGCAGTTAGTTACCTAGACACTTTTGAAATTCTGGCCCAAGGTACTTGCACCTACACGTGAACTTTTGATAACATAACAAGGTTGCCTAAGGCTGTATGAAACAGGGAGCCAGAGGTTCCTGTTACATTAAGGGAGATGCAACAGCAGGTATGTCCCTGGATGGTGGAAGATAGTAGATTCTGGGCTAGCTGCGAGGGCCCATTGGCTTCAAGTGGAGCTAGTTACCTAGCAATAGGATAATAGGGCAGTATCCTGGTTAGGCAGCACTACTACAGTTTGGCCAGAGAAATAACAGTAAGCTGCTCTGGAAGCTGAGGGAGCAAACCTGTGGCCAGTCAGAAGAACATTTGACCAGAAGGGGAGGAGCCCAGGGGATATAAGTCTGGGTCCCAGAGGCAAAGGGGCAGGGCAGTCCTGAACTCTACAGGGAGAAGACCTCCTGCTAGTTCAGGGAGGGGAGGAGTGGGAGGTGCAGACCTTGGCAAGTACTCCCAGGGCTGAGAGAGCCAAGGAGTGAAGAGATGGTTTGTCCCAGGGGGACTTTAAGAGTTTAAATGAGTTTTAAGTGATTGCTTCCATTTTTCTTTTAGTTTTATACCAGAGGACTGGATAGTGGCTGTATAGGTAGAAAGACAATAAGTGTGCTTGAGGGACATGCCAGGTTTTGATCTCATCCAAGGGCAGGGGCATAAGATAGAAGCAGACTGAGGCCAAGAAGGCCAGAGCCTGTCCCTGAGAGTAAGGCACAGGCAAGCTGAGGCCAAGAAGGCCAGGGCCTGACCTTGAAAGTGGAGCAACAAAGGCAGCTTGAGGCCAAATGGACCAGAATCTGAGCCCAGCAGGTGCAACTGAGGTGGCCAGAAGCCAACAACAGTATGAGGT
Source organism: Crocodylus porosus (assembly GCF_001723895.1). Classification (NCBI taxonomy): domain Eukaryota; kingdom Metazoa; phylum Chordata; order Crocodylia; family Crocodylidae; genus Crocodylus; species Crocodylus porosus. Next base: position 42,539,307 of record NW_017728948.1, read on the forward strand.
TGAAAGGGCAGGCCGGAGTCAGTAGGCTTAGGCTACCAGTCTACAGTCAGAGTAACTTGTAGGCTAAGGCAAGAAGGTCAAAGCCTATACAGGAAGATAAATGGAGACAGTGACACTTGCAAGGCATGGGTGTAGCTATGGAGGAGGTTGGAGGCCATGATTAAGAGCTCTAAGGCTTAAATAAGGACCAGTCTGGTTATGGATGGTGACCACTGGCTCACAGTGTCAGCCAGGCACCGATAGGTCCATACAGTCCAATTGAACTGTAGTTATAGAGGGTTACAACCTGCTTAGGAGTGATTGCATAGGGGGAAAAGGGTGGAGGTGTAGTTCTAAATGTAAAGGAGCAATACACGTTCTTGGAAGCTGAAATTGGTACTAAGGAAGGGAGACATGAGACCATCTGGGTCAAGATACAGTAGGGGATGCAATGAAAGGGACCTAACTGTAGGAATATATTACAGGCTTCTGAATCAAGATGAGGAGCTAGATCTGGAACTCTCCAGAGAACTGGAAAAGGCTGTGAGAGCATGGGATATGGTCATCATGGGTGACTTTAACCACCCAGACATCTCTGAGGAAGAACACTAGGCCAGATATGACCGGTCGCACAGATTCCTGACTTGTATCAATAAGCTCGAACTGTCTCAGGAAGTATACAGGCCAACCAGAGGAAATGCCCTCCTAGATTTAGTTTTGACCAAGGGGGATAACCTGGTGAGTGATCTGAAGATAGAAGGTAACCTTGGCAACAGTGACCAGGCAACAGTGACAGTGGGAAATCTGTCAGTAAGGTACAAATTCTTGACTTTAAAAATGCTGAATTCAATATGCAAAGGGCTTTAGTGAGTAATGTCCTATGGAATCATGGACCACAGGAAAAGATTGTGGATGAAGAGTGGTTGTTCCTCAAGGATATGATCCTCGGTGCACAGAAGTTGTCTATACCAGTACGCAAAAAAGGTGGTACAGAGGCCAGGAGGCCATCTTGACTCAATAGGGAAGTCACAGATCTTCTGAAAAAGAAAAGGGAGGCTTACCAACCATGGAAGCTAGGAATAGGCCCCGAGGAGAACTACATAACATTAGCCCACACCTGTAGCAGACAGATTAGAAATGCAAAGGCTTTGACCGAATTCAGGTTAGCAAATGAAATCAAGGACAATAAGTCCTTTTATAGGTACGTAGGTAACAGGAAGGAAACCAGTGGAAATGTGAGACCACTGTTCAATGCATCTGGGCACCTGATGACCAACACCAAGGAGAAAACTGAATTCCTGAATTAGTAGTTCGCATATATGGGACTGTAGAAGACTTTGGGGGGAATTTAGTAGCAGTTTACAAATATATCAGGCGAGAGCATCAGGGGCTAGGCCAGGAATAGACAACATTTTTTTGGCCAGAGTGCTGAAAAAGAACACAATGTCTACCTTGGAAGGTGCCGGAGCAGCTGTTTGCAGCCTCTCAGCTGTGCATGCACACTAACACCATTAAAGCAGTGCAAAAGCATTTAACTCAGTTTAAAGTGTTGCGCACACATGCCCCTTGTTTCAACTACACACGGCCAGAATCACTCAGTGTTACACAGCTCAGGTGCTATGTTTACTATGAATGATACTAATATAGTATTATTACTTTATATGTTTCTAAGTTTATACTTTCCACACATTTGTCTCATAGCAGAAGGTATCTCCTCAGCCAGTTTGGATTATTTTTATCCCCATCTGAGCAACTATGAAAGCTCTGTCTGGTGCTACCAACTTCTTTTAAACCAGCTGAATTGTGCATTAAGTGAACTGTTAGTCTTGATCATGTGGCAACACAAATTGGAGGGCTGCTTCAGGAGAATTGAGAAAGGTGGGAGAAAATAAGGGGCCTGTGAAGGGACAGGAACAAAAGTCATATGCATAAGCAGCAAATCTTTGAAAGTATGAATTCAAGACTGTATCTGTAGCAGGATTTAAATCAAAGTAATTTAAGTTTCTGTTCTAACTGGAATAATTTAACAGAGAGTAGACTCACAACATGTTTTGTCTGCATAAAAGTGGAACAGATAATGCACATACAGGTTTATACTAGTGTAAATCACTCCATTGTGGGATAAATTTGCAATAAAACCATTGTATGCCTTTTCTTTTAGTCACCTTCATCTATGTGTAACTGTTTGCTCAATGCAAACAGGTCCCCTCCAAACTATAAAAGCTAGCTTGGGAGATTTGGTCATTTTTCTACTAGGGAGCAAATTTACTATAGAACGAAATTTGGGGTAAATTACTGCAGAATAATCATGCCATATGTCTGCATCTATAGATAAAGGAAACTTGTATAGGATTCAAGATTCATTAATGTTATTTTTGAATGAAACCACCATATCCAAAAAGTTGAGTGGGAGTTATTGCCTTTCTTCTTCAATGAAGGACCATCATAACTATAACAACCAATGAAGACCTACATTCTATGGCAATTTTGTATCATTAATAATCTTCCTATAGGGTTACAGCTACTGTTATTACCAGCACTATCAACCACTGAGGTTACTGTTGCTGAAGTAAAGAAATTAATATCCACAATGCTCTCATGTGCTACTAATAGTAGAGCATAGAACTAGATAAATAGATTATCCATGAAAGTTTTAACAGAACCATCAGAAGTTCTAGAGACACTCAGTGCCTTGTTACACTATGAGCCACACAAATGTTGACCAGTTTTAGTGCTAGCTCAAGTTTGGAGCAGTCACATTTCAGGCCAGCAAGGGCCTGGAAGATTGAAAGATAAGAATCCCCACTCCAAATTCCAGGCTTCCTAGTTACCCCATGCTACCTGAGGCTGCAGCAGAACTCCCCCTGCCCCAGGATTACCATATTTCCAGATCCAAAAAAGAGGACACCTGTCACAGGGAGCGGGGTTATGATGGGGGGGGCAGTGACATGCCAGAGCCCAGGCCCTGCCCATTCTGTTGCCCCCCACTGACAAGCCACACCCCCCAGCCCTGCTGCTTCCCTTCACTTCAAACCCACTGACCCCAGTGCTGCTAGTGCCCCTCACTCCCAAACAGCAATACCCTGCCTCTTGCCCTTTGATGGTGCCCCTCACTCCCAACACACAAACCCCTGGCATTGCCAGTGCCCTGCATACCCAACCCACAGTCACCCATCCCATCCCCTGTGCCCCTCACTACTGATCTGCAGCCCCCCTGCCCCCCACCTACCCCTGGCAGTGCCCCTCACTCCCTACCTACAGCCTCTGCCCCCCTTCAGACATTTTGATCCCTGGGGAAGACATGCAGAAATCCTGGGGCCACTCCAAGCCCCTGTGTCCCCCTGGGCACTCCACAAGCCAGTTGCACCAGCTTGCCTGCACCTGGTAGCGCTGCCTGGCACTGCAGTGCCACGTGCCTGCCAGGCCCACACCATCCAGGCCTGCAGGCTGCTCCAAGCTCCTGCCAGATCTGTCAGCACCCAAGCCCAGCTGCAGGCAGCTCCTGGTCAGCAGGGCCAACTCCAGCTGCCCGCAGCCCACCCCCAGAAACCTGCTTGAAGCCTAGAGGTGCTGTGGGGCATTGTCTTGCCACATTGCTCCCAGTCAGTCCCATGCCATGGCCCTGCCCTGGGCACTGTAGGCAGTTGTACAGCTCCCCCCCCCCCACACACACACAGGGACAAAATACAATGAAAAGGGTCGAGAATAAAAAATCACCACATGTGGAACACGTACCAATAGAATTTCTCAAGACAGGTGAAGAAGCAGGAGTAGCCATAATTTGATCTGTACTGATTTGAGATGTATGAGAAACTGGGCAGGGGACTGGTAATTAGATAAGATTGAAAAACATTTCAATATCAAAGCAAAGTAAGCATGAGGTGCTGGTTATGGTTACATATCACAGGACAGTTTCTTCAGTATCATGATCCTGAGCATCACGTAGGAGCATGGTCTTGTTGAAAGTGATTCTGGAAAGGATTAAAAAAAACATGACAGGAAATGTCATTCAAACAGGAGCAATTCAGACCGGAGGGTACAAAGTCATGACCAATGCCCAAGAATTTGGGGCCCCATTATCTCTTTGGTTTTTTATTTTCATCAAGGCATTTGGCAATGGAATCCAGGAGCAATAATGAAACAAAATAAATAAATATGAACAAATATGAACAATATCTGCTTTATTGCCCCATGAACTTCTAAATGGAGGGCAGCTGAATTATAATAACAACAGGGCACAAGTGGCTAACGTTTATTCAACTATTTGAAAATGTGTTGTTCATTTACAGCACAGTTACTCATGGTTTTGGCCCCATGGGCAAGACAAATGGTGTGGGGCTGCCCTGTAAGCCAGATTGGATCTTACGCCATTCCTCTGTACCAGGATCTAGCTCCAGGGGCCCCATGCTGCTTCTGTCCAGCTGGAGTGCACCTCCATGGGCCCTAATAAGGATCAAGCTCTGTGCCATGCCAGGATAGGTCCCCAGGGAGCCTCACTGCCTGCTTCCAGGCACACCCTGACCACCTTGTGCACCCAATCTAGTGTGCTGAGACATGGTCCACAGGTCCACAAACCTGTGGGGAGCCTCATGGGCTAGATGACACAGTGCCATGGTTCAGGGGCTGGATCTGGCCCACGGCTTGGGGGTGGAGCACCCCCGATTTCTAATGTTCTGATTTTATAATCAAACTGAAAATTGATGAGTAGTATATAGACTTTTCTGTGGAGATTATCTATTTTTCTAATGGACCAACCAGCAAGAAAACTTGAATAGAGATGTTAACATACCGCTGGCTCAGGGATGACACTCAGCTTCAGCATATGGCAGAGTGTGTTTAACTATAAAAGCTGTTGCCAATTAGTGTCACATTTTTGTTAAGATAATTACATCCATTACACAAATAAAATCAATGTCAAATTGTCTTGCAATACTGTGTTGAATACTAATTTGACCTCATGTTTGAGATGTAGAGCACATTAGGAAAATGTTTCTATTGGAGCAGGTAACACATGATTTCATACCTAGTATGGTACCACAGACAGTAACTAAAGTAGATATATAAAGGGAAAATAAGCTGTTATTTACTCTTGATAGAATCAGAGAGTTTACAGTGTACCTATAGATTTTTTTCAATGTTTTAAATATAGTAAAATTTACTTATTCTAGCTTTTGCTTATTGGTATAGTAATAAAAGGGTAAGCAGTATATTATGGAACCATCGCTATAAGGAGCAGCTTTAAGTTCTGAAGGAAAAGACCTATTTTATATTTCAGACCATCTTCCTGGAATTGGGAGATTCTTACTGAGAGTATAGACTTGTCCTGCCCTAAGAGCTCCAAGCATCAGAGCTTAAATTATTTCTCTTGATAGGCTATTCCATTCACAGCCTAAAACAAAACGTGCAAGACAAAATTATATCTTCTCTCTGGCTTGAAAAAAATGCTGGGTTTTTATAAATATTCTTAGCTCCTCTAGGGTTTTTTTTAAAGAAGATACTTAATATAAAATCAGATTTTATTCCTTCTTCTGACCATGCTATTTAGGACTAAATAATATTTTCCTTTCACATGTATAAGTGACAGTTATGCACCATGTAGCTTCAGTTTTTTAAACTTTAATATAATTTTGGAATCTAAGTCCACCTGCCATGGAATAGGATCATCCTGCATCCATACCTGCTAAGACTAGTGGATAGGAGAAGATGAGGTTCCTCTTACATAGTGAATAATTTAGTGATTATGGCCCTTGCCCAGAAATCAGGGAATCCTGGTTCCAGGCCTCTCTCACCCAAAAGAGATTTGAACCTGAATTGCCCTTTCCCCAACAAAGTGCGCTATTCCCCAGGCCACAGGCTAAGTAACATCTAGAGTGCTCTTCAGCATGCCCAATATTAATTGAATAAATAGCACTGGAATAGTTCCTGACCCAGTGGGAGTAGGGTACCAGGCTAAAATCTAGCACTGCCTTTCACCCTCCAGAGTACAGTCACACTTCACTGAGTTATCCTTCCTCTGGCTTACTCTGCTCTACCTGCTCTTCACCTCTTGGCTTCCCAGGCGGGAAGCTTAAAGGACCAGTCTGAGGAGTCCTCCAGGAGATGCCTACCCCTTGACCTGGTGGATAGAGCACCAAATTGTGCATGAGTGCCCAAAAACTGCAGTCAGGTAGGTGCTACTTACATTCCTGAAAGAGAAATAGGTTCTATTATTTATTTCTGTATTTATTACATTTACATAGCATCCTTCCCAACAAAGGCTCAAGGCCATTTAAAATAAGAGACAAAATAACTTATACAAGCTGATAGAATATTAACATGAGATATAAAAGAAAAACTCCCTAAACAATATCCTCCCTTTGCCTCGCTTGCTAAGTGCTTGCCCAAATAGGAAGGTCTTACAGCAGTTCTAGAAGATGCCCAGGCTTAGGCTCTGGTGGATATCAAGGAAGAAGGAGTTCCAAAACTGAGGAGCAACTACTGAAAATCACCTCTTTCATTTTTTTACCTAGCAAACTTGGTGCACTGGTGGTACTTGGAGCAGGTTGCTCTTGGCTAACCTTAGAGAGTAAGATGTTCCTTATTTCCATATGGCCCAGACTGCTTAGAGCGTTATAGGTCAAAACCAGCACCACAGAATGTGTTTGGAAAGGTTTTGGAATCCAGGGCAAATTCTGGAGTTTCTGGTGATCTACCCCTGTCAGAAGATAGGCCACTATGTTCTGCACCAGCTGCAACATCCAGACAGTCACCAAAGGCAGTCCTGCATACAGTACATTGCAATAGTCCAGCCTCAGAGCTGTCCCTTAGTAAATTCCAGGCATTTACACCTGTGCTAAACCACTGAAAATATATGGAGTCTTAAAAGCTAGGTTCTGAGCTTGATTCTTCGTTTGTTTATGTCTGTTTCATTCTATTTAAACTCTATTTGTATCACTGTAATGACACCAGCATAAAATAACTGCAATAGAGTAAGGAGCCAGAACTCTTTTTTACATGGAAGTATCACTAATATAGAAAACGAGAAGACTTATCCAAGTTGTTTAGGAAGAATGATTTCTAAAAAGAACTTTTTTCAGACATATCAAGAGATTGCTATGCAATGTCATAAATAACAGTATTGTCACATACGGTAGTGATGATCAGTTGTTAGATAAGTGCCTGAGCAGAGTCTAAATTTTCATTTTCAAAGTAAAAAAAAATCATCCTGTGATACTATGAGTAGATATTAGAGATATTTATTTATGTTATGCTAACTGATAGATGTAAATTTAATCAGTTTATCTGATTAATATCATGCTAGTTTCTGAAGAATACCATTCTTGTCTTGGTGCATTCCATTTGGCATTTCTATCTTTATCAAATTAGCATCCATTCATAAAGAAATTCCTTCCCCTAATTAAACTTCATTTTTATAAATAATCTGTTCTCTGTTATGACTGGCATTTTTAAATCTTTTTATGCCAGTAAAAGTCAACCATTCAGCAATCAAGCTGATTGGCACACTTCATTAGTCAATAAAGATTCAAATGAACTATATAGCAATAAATTCCACTAAATAATGCCAATGTAATGTTTATAGAGACCCATAAACAGCCAGTACTTTATTCAGAACATTCTCCTGCAAGACTTGGAGAAATCACAAAATTCTTTTACTTCAGTTTTAAGCAACTTAACCCAGTCTATAGGTTTCAGACTATGTTAGCCATTGGCAGATATGACACAAAGGCACAGAACACTGGAAGGGGAATATATTTTAGGAAATATACTAGAGGGCTTAGTGTGTGTATATATCATATGATCTTGTCAGTGAAGCCAAATGTCAATGCTCAATTTATTTTAGTAGTGTAAGATATGATAGTTACCCTTTTAAGGTTAATATTTAACATTAAAATATCACAATCAAAAAGTACATTGAAAAGCTGTGTTAGGAGAATGAATCATTATTGAAGTAGGAACATAAAATTAGTGAAAGCTTCTGAAAATATGGGGGCAGTCATTCAGGGACTCCCTACATCACTCACTACTAGTGATTTTAACCTTTCAGATACCTCATTTAACTCTCACTTATTTTTGGTTTCTCCCTGCATCTTTTTTTCCTATTTTTTTAATGTGTGTCGGCTAATCAAACAGAAAAGGAAAATTCAGAGGATAACATACATAAGTTCATAACTGAGTTTTGTAGATCCAATTTACTCAGACAAAAAGTCAACGTGTATTAGATGCCTAGGTATCTGAAATAGAGCATTTCCTGGCATGTATAGAGCACCAACAAATGCACACAGAAGTCGCAACTTCCACAAGTATTCATGCATGCCTTAATTTTAGATAGGACTACATTAGCAGACTGAGTGCCATTGCAGGTGCTTACTTACTTAACGAGAGCTAGAGAAAAACATTTATCAAGCTGAACCCTTTCTGTAGAAGGGATTGTATTTAATAGTTCCAAAAGCTTTTCTATAAATCTAGTTTTTGAAAGAGAACAAAAAGGTTTGAATCTTCCTGCATCTGGGGAATGGTAATATAATATGAAATATAATAGTTCTTACTGCCTAATTGAGCCAATATCAAAGCCACATATTCCTATATTTGGGGGGGAAATTGAACTGCTCTGTATTTTCCCAGGTCATCTAGCTGAGCACTATCAGGGTTGAACAAATTAAAAAAGCTGACAACATTTGATTGTAAATTAGGGTAATTGTGACTAGCTTAATAGATTCCAAGGCCAGAAAGAATTACTATAAACAAAAAAAATCTACTGTTTTGGATAAATTATAGATCTTCTCCGAGACTCTGGCTTACAGTATATCTTTAAGAAAAGACTACACACACATCTTCTAGAAAACTGGAAGTAATAATTTAAAAATGTCGTTCGGTGCATTAGGGGTGTTGGTTGTAGTCATGTTGGTCTAAGTACATAGGCAGAAAAGGTTCTTTGAGTAAATCTGATATCTTTTAATAAACTGACTAAACTCGTTGGAAAAATTATTCTTTTATAGAAAGAAAGAAAGAAAGAAAGAAAGAAAGAAAGAAAGACTTTGACTTTTAAGAAATATTTATTCCAGGGACGGTGACAAATAGGGGGCAGTAGAAATCATGTACAGGTTGGCCCGAAGATCTGGGCCTCAAGGACAAGGCCTGGGCTCATGGCCTGCAAGGCCTGCCCATACACTCTAGACAAAAAACAAAATAATACAAAGAACAAAAGAAGCATGTACATATATACAGTTCTGCCAGTGGGGACACCCAGGGGGACCTCAGGACATCAGGGGTCAGCCCGCATGGACAAAGCCTGAGATCCTGGCTTGCTGGGTGCACCTCTGCACCCTGAGAAGCTGGTAGCAAGAAGCACGCATCCCCCCTAGACTTGGCACAGTGCCCCTCAACGGCCCAGCATTCCTCAAAGGCGGACACTGTCTGCCACAGGACTGCATGCTCGAATTCAAGTGAGAGCCAGGCACGCACCAGCAGGCTGCAGGGCATCATTCATCCTGGTCCCGGTGAGCCGGTTTCACTGGCTCTTCAGGGTGGCCAACTTGGCCTGGCACACCAAGAAGTAGACCAGGCTGACTGTGGCCTGCTTGGTACGGGAAGGAGTAGATGTAGGTGTCTTCTAAGAAGTCCCAGCCCAGCGCCTGAAACAGCACTCCAAAGGTGGAAAAGAGTGGCTGCAGCTGGGGGCAGTCAAGGAAGGCATGGAAAATGTCCTCTTCCAGCACCCTTGGGCAGAAGGGGCAGGCCACTAAGTCCACTGGGTCCAGGTGGCACGCAAAGGTACCAGTGGCCAGGATGCCGTGCACCAATCTCCACTGGAGGTTGCTGGTCTTCTTGGCAGTGGCCGCTTTATACAGTGTGTGCCATGCTGGCATCCCGGGCCATGCCAGGCACCACTGCCACACGGTGTCCGGGCGGCAGGCCAGCATCTGGGCATGCCGGGTGCACACCACCCATATGTACAATCCCTCCCAGGGCAGTGTGCCAAAGGGGCAGCCCATATTGCTTCTGGGGGGCACAGGGAGCCTAAGCAGTGTGTTGGGCTGATCAGCCAGCTCACTGGACACCACTGGGATGACCAGCAGTTGTGGGAAGGCATCACCCATGGCTTCCATGGTGAGGAGGGCCTGGTGAGTCTGGCGATAGCCTTCTTGGGCAGTTGCTTTTTCCATTGGGAGGGCAGTGCTAATGGCCTACAGAAGCTGGCCTACAGTGCAGACAGAACACAGTGCCAGCCAGGCAGCCAGGGCTTTGCTGACAGCCAGCCCAACTGAGCAGAGTCCAGGAGGTGCCCCAGGCAGGTGGTGTGTGCCGCCATGAGAGCAGCCACAAGGCTGGTGGAGGCCAGACTGCACGACATGCTGCAGGGCCAGGCTGTGGACCTCCTGAAGGAGTTGCGGGAAATGCAGGCACCTGGCTTGGGGACAAAGATAGAAGACAGCCCACCAGGCCTGCACCATGCTATGGTAGAATGGGGGAAGGACTGCCCCATTTAGGAAGGTGAGGTCTGTCATAAACAGCTCCCAGTCAAAGCCAAGGCCCCCCACTCAGTGCAGGAACCGGCACACCAACTGCCGCCATGGGAGGTGGCCCTCAGCATACAGGAGCCACTGGAGGCCTTGCAGGCAGTAGGAAGCTGTCCAGGTCAGTCAGGCCCTGGCCCCCCTCGATGGTGGGCAGATAGAGGACAGCTCGTGGAAGCCAGTGGCATCTGTCTCAGAGGAAGTCTACTAGGCACTGTTACAGTCTCTCGAGTAGCTTTGGCAGAGGGTTCAGCACTGTGCAGCAGTGCCACAGAGTTGCCACCTCCAGGTTGTTGGTGATGAGGAACCAGCCATGGTAGGAGAGGGCAGGCAAGTGCCAGTGCCAGCACTGCAGGCGGGCCTCCACCCCCTCCGCCAGGTCCTGTCAGTTGCAGGCTGCAAAGGCCGGCTACCCCAGGAACACTCCCAGGGCTTTGAGGCCCTCCCAGTGCCAGGTGAGGCCCCCTGGCAGGTCTGGGAGTGGTTTACCATCCTACGTCCCAAGCAGGAGTGTGTCACTCTTGCCCCAGTCGATGCGGGTCAATGCAGCACGCTCGTAGGTGCGCTGGCAGTCCACCAGGGCCCACGCATCCTCCTGGGTGCCCAGGAAGACTGTCACATCATCTGCATACACTGTCAGCCAGATCAGGGGGCCGGTGGTCGGGCCCAGTGCCGGTGGCAGGACTAAGCTGGTCAGGTGACATCACAGAGTGTGCAGCAGTGGTTCAATGGCCAGGGCATACAGCATGCCCGAGAGGGGGGCAGCCTTGGTGTATGCCGCGACGCACCAGGAATGTAGAGCACAGCACGCTGTTCACCTTGAGCAGGCTGGAGGCATCATGGTACAGGACCCGGAGCGCTGTGATGAAAAGAGGCCCAAAGCCAAAAGCCTCGAGGGTGCCAAGCAGGTACTAGTGGTCGACGTGATCAAAGGCCTTCTCCTGGTCGAGACAGACCAAGCTGACATCCAGGCCAAAACACTTTGCAGCCATGAGCAGGTCACGTAGCAGAAACAGGTTGTGCTGGATGGTCCTGCCCGGCACACAGTAGCTCTGCTCAGGCCCAATGATGGAGGCCATGATGGTGCAGAGACGGTTCGCCAGCACCTTTGCCAGGATCTTATAGTTGGTGCACAGAAGTGAAACGGGCTGTCAGTTCTTAAGGCAGCTGAGGTCATTCTTGGGCAGCAAGGTGAGCACTGCCCGGTGGCAGCTGGTTGGCCGGGTCCCATAAAGAACCTGTAAAGTTTCACGGGCAGTCTGTCAAGACCTGGGGTCCTGCCCAAGGCAAGCCCCCTCCACAGCAGCCTCAAGCTCTGCCAGGGAGAGTTCATGCTCCAGGACTTCGACCTGTGAAGCACGGAGGTATGGCAGGTCCTTATGCAGCTGCTGAGTGGCCTCCAGACACATGGTGTCACCTGCAAACAAGTCCCAATAGAAGGTGACGGCATGCACCTGCACTTCACCTGGGTCCATGAACAGCTGTCCCTTTGGGGTCTTGAGATGGTCCAATGTCTTTGCTGCAGCCCACTGCATCTTCAGGCTGAAGAAGAAGTCGGTCAGGGCATTGGCCTCTGCCAGCTCCTGGCAGTGGGCATGTACCATTGCACTGCAGACCCCACCCTCCACCAGCTCCTGCAGGCATTTTTTGAGGGACCGGAGGCTTTCGAGGAGTGCCATATTGTTGCCTGTGTGAAGCAGGGCTGCCTGAATCTCCACCACATCCTCCTCCAGCTCCTGGGTGTGGCAGCAGATCTCACTTGCTGCCAGTTGGGAATACTGCTGGCAGAATCCCTGAATCTGGATCTTCCCCATGTCCCACCACAGCCTCCAGGAAGAGCAGTCTGCTTGCGCAGCCTCCCAGCTTCTCCAGAGGTGGGTGAAGCAGTCCCTGAAGTGGGTGTCCTGTAACAGGCTGATGTTGAGGTACCAGTAAGGGGCCCATGTGTGTGCTTTGCCAGGAAGGTTCAGTTTGCAGCAGACCAGGGCGTGGTCTGAGAGGCCTGATAGGATGATGTGGCTGCTGTGCAGTAATAGCAGATGGTGCTGGGCGATGTAGAAGTGGTTGAGGTGGGCCATGGTGATCCCACTGGCACTCATCTTTGCTTAGGTATGTTGGCGCATGTCAGCATGGAGGACCCAACAGGTGTCAACAAGATCTGACACCTCCAGCACAGTCTGCAACTTGCAGGCCAAAGGCAGATGTGGTTCCAGCCCCATCTGCCCAGCAGCATGTCGATGGTGCAGTTGAAATCCCCGCCCATGAGGAGCAGGTCATCGTTCTCACTGGTGTTATGCAGGAGGTCATCCAGGGTCTCTAAGAAGGCTACCCTCTCTCTCCCCTTGGTGGATGCATAGATGTTGATGAGAAGTAAGCTCTGGTGTGCCAGGGTGATGTGGATGGTCAGCAGTCAGCTAGGAATGATCTCTTGTGCTACCGCCAATTTGCACTGAAGCTGCAGTGAGAGGAAGGTTGCCACTCCTGGGCTGAGGTTGGTGCCATGACTTAGAAACAAGTGGCTTCTTCAGGCAGTATGCCAGTCAGCTTAAACGTGCACATTGCTATGCATCTCCTGGAGGACAGTAATTGCCAGCCACTTCTGCCGCAAAGCCTCCAGGATGGCTGTCCGCTTCACCGGGTCCCTGCAGCCGTTGGTGTTCAGTGAGGGAATTGTGGTAACCGCCATGAGCAGGAGAATAGAGAGGAAGGATAGGCAGGGTACAAGCAGGAGAGGAGGTGATAGAGCAGGGTAAAACCATAGAGACAGGGGAAGGCCTGTCCTTGCCCTACCCTATTCTGTGGACCCACCTTGGCCCCAAACCTCCCTCACATGGGTCACCAGCTTCTCAAGCTGGAAGGCATGTTGACGCGTGGCCTGGAGCATGAGCCTCACCACGTTACTGGCAGCACGGACAAACTGCATGGGTTCCGGGTACCATTGCCAGATACCCTCTGCTACATTCCTCTGGCTCTTGGTCTGCTCTAAGAGGTCGAGGAGGCCTCTGTAGCTGGTGGCCACCCAGGGGGGGTTCTCCAGCAGGAGCTGGATGTTGCCGACTGAGAACCAGCAGGGCTTCACTCTGGGAGGAGACCTACCAGTGAGGCCAATGAAAGTGCCCTCAGTGGCTAGGCTCCCTAGCAGACCCCCCTCAGTATCTGGGTTGAGAACAATATCCAGGAGATCGATCCCCATCCACTTTGGGGGGGCAAATGTCATTCCACTCCCAGGACCGCTTGTGGTGCTCGGAGGGCAGACACTCCATCTCCTCCTCATCAGCTTTGGTGGGTAGGGGAGCAGGTGGTGGGGTGGCGGGCCCATCTGCTGTCTCCTGTGCCTGATGCTGGGGAGGCAGGCACTCTGTCCCTGCCCTACCGCTCACAAGTCCCAGGATCTGGGATGGGGGCAAAAGGTTGTCAAACATTGCTGGAACACCCGCAGTCATGGCCTGAGGTGACGGGATTTCTGGAGGGGCAGGCAGGGTGGGGTCAGATACCCTGGTTACATTTTCCCTGGCACTGTCAGAGGTGGGCCCCAAAGGAGCAGGGGGTCCTTTAGAAGCTCCCTTTTGCCTCTTCCTCCTAGCTTTCTTGGGAGCAGGTAGCACCTCCCCCAAAGGGTGAAACATCCAAACACGTTGAAACAGTTTCAATGAAATAGAATGGAACACTGTTTCAAAACAGTGAAATGAAATACTGTCTCTTTGAAACACAGAAACAGAAGTTGAAATGAAACAGTGCTGCTTCACACAGCCCTAATCTGGTGTCAAAGAGTTGTCTGTTGGTTTCTTTTATGTAGTCTTCACAGTTAAGGATAAGTATAGCTCCACCTTTACCAGCTGGTTTTATTACTATTTGGTACTTGGATCTTAGAGATTCTATGACCCTTCTCTCTGAAAGGGAGAGGCAGACGTTGTTGATTATTTCATAGCTCCTTCTTTTCCTGAAGCAGTCAAGGTATGAATTGCATCCACTGTGAAAAGTCCAAATTGATGGGGTTTTTCGGTTTTGGCGGGGTTTGATGTTTCCTCAATGTTGCCAAAGGATGAAGTGTTGTTGGAAGTGGATTCATTTTGGTTGTGGAAATGTTGCTCGAGGCAGAGGAATTGGAAGAAGTCTTCTAGTTGTCTGCACTGTATTATTTTATTAGGGTATTTTTCCAGACAGAAATTTAGACCTTTAGAGGGGGCAGATTTTTCACTTTTGGTACATGTATGCATGAAGACATTTAAATATTAAAGGGTTGAATGTTTTTTTT
>NW_017728948.1:42557244-42558456 GCF_001723895.1 Crocodylus porosus
TCTGGGACCTCAGCGCTTCTCCAACTATCCTCCTTAGCTTGTTGAAGTCTGCCCTCCTAAAATCTAGGGCCGCTGCCTTACTGCATGCCTTTGCCACCTTGTGCTGGATGGTGAATTCCAGCAGGCAATGATCGCTGTCGCCCAGGTTTCATTTCTTCTTTTTATGTTAAATGGATGTTGTAGAACATCTTTGGTAGTCCCTTCATATTTGTTGTAGAATGTTCAGTATGTTACCTAATCCAGTAAGAATAATATCAAACATGATAAGACATCTCCATTGCAAAGGGGCTTTTTACATCATCTGCAGATATTTTTAAGGTCTATTCCTAAAATCCTGGTAAGGTTAGCAATTGATTAAATTTGTGGTGCCCTTTTCTCCTGAAGAACTTAATGACTTACTATGTGTATAGTAACTTAATGTGGAAGGGCTTTCACATGTTAATCATGGCTTCTTATTCAAGAGTTTTCAAGTTAAATTATCGCAATCGTGGATTTACAAGAAACTCATGTTACAGACAACAAACAAGCTGCAGAATATAAAATTCATGGCTGTGAACTCAGTGCCACCATGAACAAGGCAAGGCACACCCTTTCTATATAAGTCAGGAATGATTTTAAAAATGCCTTCATTCT
Source organism: Crocodylus porosus (assembly GCF_001723895.1). Taxonomy (NCBI): domain Eukaryota; kingdom Metazoa; phylum Chordata; order Crocodylia; family Crocodylidae; genus Crocodylus; species Crocodylus porosus. The sequence continues at coordinate 42,557,878 of NW_017728948.1, forward strand.
TGAGGAATCCAAAGCCACTACAATCTCTATTGCTCTGCTAAGAATTAGAGAGAAAAGATAGTGAATGCCTACAAACTTTTCAAATCTTAAATGGTCAAAGTCAACATTGCCATATTTTCCCTACCCAAGTCCACATCTTTGCAACTGATAGTCACCACTCACAAAAAAGTTGTAGCTGAAATTATGAAGATGGCGAGTTGGGTCTTGTTTACAGATGCCCTCCACCTTTTCAAGGACTTTTCACTTGTTAAATAGAATGCAAAACATAACACAGGCTTCTGCTTTCTGTCAAAAGACAATAGCAAAGTCCTTCTGCCAGCTTCCTGAAAAACTAGTTGGACACTTCCACTCACCTGTTGTGTACTGAAGATCAACTGACTAAATCATCAGTTATTTTGGAATTTTAGCAGAAAGAAGCAGGTTTCATGTAGTGCAGAAGCTGAAGATAGTATATACAGTGTCAGGCCAATCCTTGGAAAAAAGTCACTTTTTAACTTTTTTTTTTAAAGCTGCCATAAGATACATTCCCTGCAGCTATCTTAAAGTCTATATTCCTTTCTGACAGCTGAACCCAGAAGC
>NW_017728948.1:42563025-42582022 GCF_001723895.1 Crocodylus porosus
CCTCGTCCTCCGGGCCAATCCGCCACTCCCCGCTCGAGGTCCTGGGTCTGGCTGCTGCCGCTGTCCTTCCCTCCACCGGGGCGGGCGGCCACTCCCCACCGGGGTCCGCGCTCCCGCCTGGTGTGGAGCCGCCTGCCGGCTCCCCTCCTGGAGCCTCTTGTCTCCGCGGCAGCGAGTCCCCTCTCCGGACTCCTGCCCCGTCTGTTCCTGCCGGCCATTTTTATTGCCGGCTCCCAGCCGCCGGCACGGGCACCGGCTTCCGGTGCAAACAAGCGGCGGATGTCCCGCTTGGGCTCCTCCGTGGGCAAGCTCCACCCCGTCTCCCCGGGACAGCTGGGTACCTGATATATGTGTCAGATTCTTTCAATTTCCCATTAACCTCAATAATTAGATCCTTAGGAAAAAAATAAAATTAAGGCTGTAATGAGATCTTAAAAGTGAGCACATCTGCAAGGGACATTACAGTGACACAGTGATGCACTATGGTGACATAGCTCACTGCAATAGCAATGTAGTATTGGCAGACATAAACCATGATGCTGACTCTTCATAGCCATAGCAACAAGCTAACTCACTATAGCGTGTTGCTACAGCGATGTAGCTGCTAAAAATAACTGTCCATCAACCAGACAGCACAATAACAGCAAGCAAGTACTAAATGACGATGCAGTAAAAATTGCGCTGTGTGGGGCACATGTAGAAGTGCCCAGTAAGGGTTTTTGGGTAGGTCTCTACACATGCAAGGATTAGGGAGCAGATTTGCTCCCAGTTCTCTGCAGCCCTGCATTACTGGGAGGTTCCAGGCCTGCATTGCTGGAGGATTGGCTTCAGGCTCTGGCTGCATCTGCCAGCAGCTGGCAGCCATCTTTAAAAGCCAGCCCTGCTCTCTGCCCAGAATCTTTTTTGCTTAGGAGCAATATGGCAAGTACAGAGGCAGCATGCGACAGCTTTCTCCGTGGGTACTCTGCCTCCCTACACTATGGGTGTCCCAGCCCTATATCCTATCACGAATGACCAGTGCCTTGGGCTCCTGCTGGCCACTGCAATCACCCTGCTGGCTCGCTGTGCTGACTGTCACCTGGCCCATGCCTGTTTTACCCCTTGCGGCTCCCCCACAGCCAGGGACTACCTGCATGCCCACAGCATCCCATCCCAGGGTTGCCATTGCCACCAGGGATGCTGATGAGCGGTTTCTGGACAGCACTGCCAGGGCTACTGACAGCCTCCTGGGCCTCCAGCTCTGCCATGTCTGGGCCTACCACACCAGCCAGCACTGGTGGCTGCACCTCATCCAGCAGACCTGGCATGAGAAGAAGTGACTAAATGCATTCCAGCTGACCTGGGCCACCTTCTGGGACCTGCTCCACCAGCTCTGGCTCCACCTGGAGTGGCAGAACACTGGCATGTACTTGGCCCTCCCTGCTGACATCTACCTGGCCCTCATACTGCTGAAGTTGGCCATGCCCACCAGCTTCCAGTACATGAGATACCTGTTCAGCATGGGCATGTCACTGTCAAGGAGGCCATCCTGGAGGTGTGCAGGGCCTTCCAGGATGTGCAGGTAACACATTTAAGCATGATTAAGGGTTTTTACTGCACAGTAAGCGTGCACATGTCTAAACTTCTGCTTACTGAGCAGTAAACTAGGCAACTGGGCAGTAACATCTCTCTTGTAGATGTGCCTATTATGATGTTTTCAGTGTGGAAGTTTATTTTTCTTTTCAAAATGTGATTGCTTTTATATAAAAACAATAAGTTTAAACAGGGTTGAAATCAGAAAAAGTAGCAATTTTATCAAAACTAAACATTTTGATTGATGCAATATTTTTTTTTTAACTCAGTTCTTGAAGATAGTATTTCTAAATACTTGAATTTCCTGCAAAATGAAATACTACTTTTCTTCAAGATCTAATATTATCATGATGTCTCTGAGAGTAACCAAACACAAATACATCAAAAGAGGTTACTTTAGTGGAAACAAATGTTTTGGACACAAGCAACATTAATAGGCAGAAGTAAAAATAAGTATATTAATCTTGTACACATTTTAAAATAAAAAAAATTGAACAATATTTATGGTAATTATCTTTAAAAGAAAGTATATTTGAAGGTGCTCTCTCCCTCTCTTTCCCTTATTCTATCCAAATGTGTATGTCAACCAAAACTGTATAGCCTCTTGGATATTTTATAATGTACTGTCTGTGTACCATTAATGATTAAGTAATGGTACTAAAAACATAAAGTTTATCAGAAAGTTTCCTATAATTAACTATTCTATCTCTTTGTATCATTCACATTTCTCCCCATGCACTGGTTGTCTCATTTACATCACTCTTTTTAACATTTAAAGCTTGAAAGATAAAGAGCCATAAAAATAGGTTTGAAACCCAAGCTGTTACTATATAGTTTAAAGGATCCCCATAGGTACAAAAAACTAGCAAGCCCCTAGTGGGGAAAATCATTGAAAAGGCAACCTTGACTAGATCTTCTGTACCAAGAAAAAGCAAATGAATAGTATGTTTTCTTTCCTCCAGCCACAGAGGGAAGGCAAAACAAATTTCAGGAAGGAAAAAAAGACATAAAAAGACACAGAGAGAGAAAGCGAGCACTATATACGCTATTACTAGGAAACCAGATCATAAAGAAACAGTTGAGGTTTGTCTAAACAGGTATGTAAGAGGCACAGCTGTTTAATCAGACATGGATATTCACAATAATTATATCACTGTATGTTTTCCTTCTTCCAATAAAGATCAATTCTGTATTACAAAAAGCATGCAAATTAAGTTCATAGTCAAACCTTAAGAGAAAATGTAAATATAACTGAATACATCACTTTTGCTCAAGTACACAATACAATTAGATGAAAATATAATTGAAACTGTGGAGGCTATGATGGATGGAGAACTTTTCTGAATACCAGTTACTGGGAAGCTTGCTGTGTAAATGCAAAGATTTCAAAAGGGATTACTGTCTTTTTTGCTTGTTCTGCAGTATCAATCTTCATTCTGTTGACATTTAGATTCATTAGAAGCTTTTTGTTTTGAGGTTTTGTAGGTCACTTGATATATATGTTGAATTTTGTGCAAATGAGTCAATGTCCAGTATTCAGCTTCTCCCATGGACTTGATAATCATGATAGTGGTAATGTTCCTTTGTCTGACAATGATGGAAACAAAAACTATGTTGGGACCAAGAGTTCATTCAGAAATTTTTGCTCTTATTTGGGTTCTGAAAGATGGTGATTATGATGGTATGATTATATTCATCACACTTCTCCAGGAACAGCAGCAAAACTAACAGCAGCCTCTTAATGACTTTCTTGAGAAAAAACACTCCAAAACAATTTATATCTGATCCCAGACTCCTAACACAGATCTTCCTGATAACTTACAAGATGACTTCCATTTAACATTGTAATGTGGACTCTACATCTGCCTGTCTTTTAGTTAATGCAGCGTTTTGGTTTGGTTGACCAGAAATATTAAGTGTCCGAAAAAAACTGTGCTTTCTTAGGTTCCCATCTTTAAAGAGTCACATTTAGTGTTATTAGCTTGGTATAACTGAATAATTATAAGCTTTAGTAGCTTAATCAGACTGAATGTGAAGCAGGCAACCCTTAGGGTATTTTTTCCAACCCCTTTCAAACAACAGAGACAGACACAGTACTCCTAAAGAGACCTAGACAGAAGAACCTATTGAACATGATGCTCTGATTATGGGCCAGAGTGACAGGCAGGATGGTGATTGTTGGTCAAAGTGAACAACAAAAAAGGAGGTGGGGTTAAGAGGGTTAAGAGCTCTCTTTTAGCTCTGTTGAGGCTAAAAATAATGACTAGTCATCCATAACGTGTCAGGAAAAGAGATGTAAAAGTTTTCCTTTGAACTGACTGTTATAGGGAAGGAGGAGAAAGGTAAATCTCTGAGTAGTGAGCACATTAATCATAAGTGAATTTGTTTTGCCAATGAGATTACCAAAAGATAAGGTATAGGGGGAGAATACAGTAGGGCAAAGACAGAGCCCATTGGGATTCTGAAAGAATGCTAAAGGCAAATGAGCAGGGTGTGCTGAAGAATAAGAAAGAGGAACAATTACAGATGTAAGAGAAGAAGCAGGAGAGGATGGGTTCACAGAAGCCAAGGGAAGTCAGCATTTTAAGAAAAAAACAGCATGGACTATTATGTTGAAGGTTAAGGTCTAACTCAGCAATACAAAGGACAAGCAATACCAGAAGTAAACAAATAAGTCAGCTAACGGGATTTTATTTCTTGATTTGCTTTTTGTATAAATTAACTGAGGTGCTAGAAGGTAAGAGAAGGAAAAGGAATATTTTTATCATAGCAAGGATAAAAAAAGCACTATATCACCAAAGCCATCACCACTGCTAACTCTTCCTCTATATGTATCTCCACTGGTGCAGTCTAGATGGTACAGTTAGAACGGCTCTACCCCATAAGCTAGTCTTCCTCTGTGAGCAAAGATGTTCCTAGGGTAGAAAATGAATCCAGTACGAGAACTGTCTATTGGTCGATCCCTTCTGAAACAGCTGAGGGAATTGCAGGAAGAGGTAAGATAGGCTAAAAACTCTCCATAAACTGCACTGTCACAGTGTATTGTCCAAAACTGAGTAATAGAGATGGCCAAAAAAGAGAAAGATCAACTGTATGAACAGGAAGGTGGAATCTAACAGTTAGTTACCTCTACCCACTGTGCTCCAGTCCTGGTTCCTCAGCCATTTACTTGAAAAACTTGAAAAACAAATATGAAGTCTGGAAAAAGAATGCACCCTAAAAGCTAGCATGATTGAGACCACCAGTCCTAAAACAAAACAGAGGGCGATGATGATTGACTCCCTTCTGTGTGAGTCATCAACTAATCTGACTTGTTGCCTGCTGTGTACCAAGAACCCAAATGCAAGACATCATGGAAATATTACCAAGACTCAGCCTGGTATCCCATGTTGCTAATCTGCATGGGAACTCATGATACTGCCAGGTATGATTTTGAGCAAATCAGAAGTGACTATAGGGTACTGAGGATGAGGGTGAAGGAAACAGGTTTAGTTGTGTTATCATTTATCCTTTCATTCAAGGGAAAAAGCTAAGCAGAAACAAATGTAAGCTGCAAATCACAATGGTATCACTAGTAGCATCACCTGACATGCTTTGGTTTCCTTGACAAAAGGGTTGGGTTCCAGAAAGAAGGTCTGCTAATCGGGAAAGGACACAACTTAATAAAGAAATGGTAGTGTCTTTGCTTTTAACTAACTAAATTAATTAAGACGACTTCAAAATAGTTTCCACTGCAGATGAAGACATACTCCAGAGGAGAGCAAGGAGCAAGGCAACCTGGATAAAGGCCTAGAAGTAGGAAGAAATACAGGATAGTTTAGCAATGAAAGGAAAACTCATGGAGCAATCAGCTGTTCATCTAAGATGCCTATATTCTAATGAAAGAAGAATGGGGAATAAGCAGGAAGAACTTGAAGACCCAGTGTACAAAATTATGATCTAATTGGGATAAGTGAGATTTGATTGGATAGTTCACATGGCTGGAATACTGACAGTTAAAATTAATAGAGATATCTATACCAAAAAAAAGGAAAATTGTGAAGATGCAGTAATTACAGAATTATAAACTTGATTAGTCATCCAAATGATTTATTACTATACATGAAGTTATTTGAAACTACAAATTTCAAAAGTACTTAGGAAGAGCAAGTAGGCTTCAGAAAAGCCCAGAGTACAAACAAGCAGATGTGTATTTGAGAATGCTTTGCAGTAAACAAATCCAGAAGCATCACGATTATATAGATTTCAAAAAAAAGCTTTTGGCCTGAAGCACTGTGAATAATTATGACAAAGCATAATATCATGGCAAAGATTATTAATGCCATCAAATAAATACACTATCATAATCTCTTGATTTGGTGGGGAATACCTTAAGTGATGAATTTAAGATGAGTGTTGGTATATGGCTGAGTTGCCTCCTCTTTCCTCATCTTTTCACCCTGTTCCTTAGCAAATCAGGTGTGCTGGATAATTTTGACAGTTCAGCTTCAGACAGAGGTAGAAACATATGTTAACTTAGATTTTTAAATAGGATAGATTTTTTAGGATAGGTAAGAGAACTGCCAGAATTAATGGAGAAACCAGATTCAAGAGCTAAATCTTTTTTCACGCTCATGTGCCCAAGGGACTTCAACACTTTACACTGGGCGTGTCTACATGAGATATGTGACTGCACCATTGCCTAATTTACTGCACAGTAAGCGTGCAAGTCTACCTGTGCACACACTTACTGTGCAGTAAATTCCCCTAATCACACTTAAATTTGCTACCTGCAAATCCACCTACTTCTCATCGTCTCAGTTCTGCTGAACCACGTGCTGCCATGAGAGCTGGCTGATGCAGTGGGTCCAGAGGCAGTGAGGCTGGAAGCCCAGGAGTGTGACAGTGGTCCCAGCAGTGGCCTGGTCAAATTTGGCAAATGCAGGTAGTAAATTTAAGTGTGACAAGTTAATGTGCAGTAGTGCACATGTAGACCTCTGTATCAGGGCCAGCACCACCCTGTGACTGCAGGTGCTGTGGGGAATAGTCTCAGCCACATGACTCCCAGGTCCATGCTGTACCCCTGTGCTGGGTGCTGTTGGGAGCTGCCCAGGGCCAGCAACAGTGGGACAGCCATGAAGGGGCCTAGGGAGCCAGCACAGGGCCCATGATATCCTCCCCATCCTGATCTACCCCCACCCACATGTGAATGCCTGTGCTGTCCATCCAGGTCCACAACTGGAATGAGAAGAAGATTGGCAACCTTGTGGCACTCTGGGGAGATGTGGAGGTACATAGGCAGTCTGAATGGAGCAGACATTCAAACACCCACATATATGAGGCCATGTTGGGCAGGATGCAGGATTCCAGGCACTCCCAGTCAGCTTGGCAGTGACACATCAAGGTCACGGCCTTGCATGCAGTGTGTGGCCATGACTGACCACATTCATCAGTCTGGTTGTGCCCAAACTGTCAAAATTTTCTGGTTGTGTTCCCTTTCTGTGGAAGCTGACACATATTTTGGTGCCCTGGGACTTAGAACGCAGCTGTGTAATTTACAACATCATAGACAACCTGCCCATGCCCCTGCCCCACCCTGACAGAGCCATCAGCATTCCTGGATTTTACAGCTGTACCTCCAGAAATGTAATATATCTCATTCAATGCTCCAAATGCCCTGATGGAAAGTTTGGTCTCTCTTAACGTACAACTGCGCACCAGAATGAATACACACTGGAAATCTATCAAAGACAAGAATACCTAATCATCTGTGGGGGCACATTTCTCACAAGAAAACAAGTCTCTCTCCAATCTCTCAGTTCTAATCCTCAAAGGGAACTTACAAAACACTTTTCACAGAAAAGCCTATGAACTTCACTTTATCAACCTCCTGGATACAAAAAAGCATGGACTAAATATAGACATAGGATTTATGACACATTACAACTTGCCTGATATGCGACTCCCAGGTACCTCTCCACTATTTACCCACTACATTCATCCCCCTTCTCTCTCTCCCTTGCACCCAGACTCTCTCTTACTCACTGACTCCTCAATTTACATCTTCACTGACTGCCAGTCTTGCATGCATGCCAGCCTCTGGCTTCTTTACTATTCATTCCATCCAGGAAGAGCACACACCAACTGCAGAGGCTTCCTCAGCCTGACAAAGGGTTTTTAAACCCAAGATCTTGTTAGAATTTTTTTCCCTCAACTATTTAAGTTCATCTAATAAAAGACAGATTCACCCAAAGAACCTTGTCCAACTTTTTGGTGATGCTTAATGCTCAGTAAACTAATTCTCCTGCATATTAATGCATACATGTAGGCGCACCCACACTGATCAACATTTGTGGTGTTCACAGTATAAAGTTTGATAAGGCCCTTAGAAATGGTCAGATAACCTTCTGAGGGCTGGCCTACATTTCTTATCTGTTTAGAAGCGTCAAAACTTTAAATATTGGAAGAACAAGTTCACAGAATGAATTTCTGTGTTTTCAGCCAGCTCAATGCATTAGAATAGTTTCAGTTTTAAGTCAAATATAATTTAAAACAATTATTTTTGGAGATTTCTCTTTTAAAACCCTTTATTTGAATAATGTGTTAGGAAAGCCTAACTTCAAATTTACAGTAAAAAACCCTGGCTGCTAAGGTAGGACACAGCAGATGCCTTCATTCATCAGTTTCCTTGTGGACATGCCCAGAAACATTTCGAAGTACAGTGATATCTGCTCCCTTTTTTTGCCGTGGCTAGAGAAGAGAGTATATAATGGCCTAATAGTCAGCATTCTCACAGAGGAAGTACACAGGGATGTATCTACACATGCCTCTGACTGCGCATTTGTTGCTAAAGCAAATACTAAATGACTGTGCAGTAACAGCTGTTACCATGCAGTCTCAGCAGTGCATGGGTCTTTTCCAACCGTACTGTGCAGTAGCAATGAGCTCATTGCTTCTGTGGAGTAGTGTCAGTGTCACAGTTTGTGTCTGCTGATGCTATGTCCCTGTAGTATCTCATGTAGACATGCCCAGAAAGAAGAATGTCTATGCTCAATTCCCACCCCCTGTGTAGTTCAAAACCTAAATATGTCTAATACAAGCAAGTGTTCTAACAACTAGGCTATAAGCTGTTTTGGGTAGAACACACCTGCCACTCTTCCTGTTAAAACTATCCTTCTGGAATTCAAGATTCATGGGGCCAAGATTAAGAAAAGCAAGTAGGGGCAATCTCTGTAGCCTAGTAATGTGGGCATTCATGAAGAGGAGGACACGTGCCTTGCTCTTATGATTATTTCAGATTTTTTTCCCAGTGGCTATTTAATGTAAAATGCATTAAGAGTACTGGGAATTTTCAACATTATATAGCAATGATATTCAAACAAATTTCAAATTTATTAACTCTAATTTTATGGTAAATAATAAATATATTTGAGATTTTACAGAAAAATGTGGCCTCCTACCATACGATACCACATTTCAAAATGGAGCATGGTTTTAGACCTATGTTATAAATCCCAATATATAGAAATATAAAATGGAAATCCTGACAATGCCAGTTTAGTAGTGGTAGTTGGAACCTCTATAACAGCTTTAAATGAAAATGATTTTACAGCTAAAGTTGTGTCAAATGGACCCACAGTAATACTTAGGCATATATGGAGCATTATTCAGAAATACAGTGGTTGCAAACTGGTTCTATTTATTAGGCTCTGAATTATGAAAAATAGAAACACTTCTGTTTCCTTCCAATTCCAGTTGCAATTTATATAGCCATTATTTAGCAATTAGTGTCACTTTTATAAAGTGCTGCTGCAATGACATAGCACAATAACCCTTTTTTCAGGAGCATTTCTTATTGCTGGGTTTAAAAGTCACTATTGTTAGGAACACTGGCTCTTAAATAAAGTACATCAGTTAGTGAATTGTAAAGTGTGACCTCTACAAACTTTTGGAAAGGAATCATACAATTAGAATCTATAGAGGGAAAATCAGTTGGAATTACTTTTAATCGTAAAGATTTGAATGAGAATAATCATTTTGTACCGAAGTGCTAATATATTGCAAGTTCTTTAAATATTATGTAAAACAACCATTTTAATCTATTATATTGATAAGAGGAAAAAAGTAGGATTTTTTTTTACAGGTACTCTGAGATCCAATTTACAAAACTCCAGTTATGCTTGGGGCATTGTCATGATTCCAAGCTAACATCTTCTCTTTCATGAGTGGTCTCTGAGTGCACCCCTGAGGGTCTGGTTTTGTGCCTTTTCCTGTCTTCGGGAAGAATTCAATCTTCCTCTCATTCTTTAAACGGACATTGGGCAACTAGTCTGACTGACTCTGAATTAAGCTTTCATTCCTTTGCAAGTGACAAGATACAAGGGACCAATAGTTCCCTTTTTCTGATAAATTATTCTCATCTTCACTGTGATTAGAAATGCAGATTTTTTGTTTGTTTGTTTCTTGTTTATTTTTTCATTTATATGCTTTTTAAAAATGGATGTTGGACCTAGGGTCTGATCCAATGTGGACCTAGGGTCTGATCCAGTGTGGTATTTTGTACTTTCTTAGTACACCTGTGTTCTTCACTGTAGGAATCTGTGATTGGTTCTAACCAGTTGCTTTAAAGCAAAATTATTGTTGAACAGGAGGAACAAAGCATTTTAAAAACCAACCATGCCTTGGCCCCTGCTTCTTCAGTTACTCCCAGACTCAACTCCTCTAACACTAGTCCATCTTGCAGTGATTCTTAACAAGGGTGCCACAGCAGATTGGAGGTGCCAGGAGATCCTTTCAAGCGTACCACACAATATTAACACTGTTTGGTGTGCAAATACCTACATGATTCACAAGATAAATGCAGACATTTAAAATAGGAAGCCATAGGCTGAACAAAGATTCTGATCTGCTGTAGTCTTTTTAAGTTATTTGCAACAGAAAAATTGCTCTACTATTTTTCTATGTCAAAAAAGAAGTGAAAGCTAAGATCTGGCACTTTCTTGTGGGTGCCTTGAGACTCAAAAAAGGTTCTGGGTTGTGGATCCTACTGAAATAAGGTCCTATCCCCAGAGAAGAACAGGGTATAAGAAACACCATGTCCCAGTTTTGGTGTGTTGAATAAATTAAAATGAAAGCTGAAAGAGAATGTGATTGATGTTTGTAACTGTATTGGGAGGTCAGAAAGTGAAAAAGCAGTAACTGCCAGGAAGCATGAAGGCCTATATAAGTTAAAAGACAATATTGGCACAAAAAAAATTAATAGAAGCTGTCTATAACTAAATTTTGAGTGGAAATAACCTCCTGATCATGGTAGCGAGGGCAAGAAAACTGCTCTAAGATGGAGCATGATTGGCTTATCAAAAGGATATGCATAAGACTCAAACCTAGGGGTGTCCACTTTTCTATATTTCTTTAGAACTCTATTTGACTCCCACATGGCTATGGTTATTCTTTTGGGATCCAATTCACAATATTCCCCATGTATCTTATGGAGATCAAAAGCTTTTATGTCAGATCTGTGGTTTTGCTTTGGTGGTCAAGTGCTTAAAGCCCTGGGATAGCCTGTGTTATAGACATCTTTACACATGCTCCGGGTTGCATTTTAATTCAAGTGGCTCTCAGGAGCTGTTCTAATTAAAACACCCACAGCATATCATGTATTAAATGCCCTGCACTTCAAAATGCCAGCGGGGGTGTTCTAACTAAAGCTTGTTCAACAAGCTTTGGAAGTCACTATCGTTCAACAAGCTTTAGTTAAAGATCCCCCACCACCATTTTGAAATTCAGGGATGCTGAATACACATGACACGGAGGCTGCTGGAGCATTCTAATTAGTCTGCTTGATTAATTGAGTCTGCTCCAATACATTCAAATTTGAATGCTTTGGAGTGGGTGTCAGGCATGTGTATAGGTTCCCAGGCTGCCTATGTACTTTTTGGGATTTAACCTATTTAGTTGGTAGTGCAAAGTAAAATGTATAGAAAATATTAAAAACTTGTATTGTTTAACTGCTCTATAGGCTGGTGCATCCTTACTTGCTTCCTCTTTAAAGGAAAAAAACCACAAGCCTGACATTTCAATCAATTACAAAAGGCCCCACTTTCTTATTTCTTTTCCTAGTTTCTATTGGCAACATCAATAATCCTACTGTCACTTGAAATACCAAGGCAACCATCTGTCCTACCAGTACTCACAAACATAACATCCATTTTTAAAAAGCATATAAATGAAAAAATAAACAAGAAACAAACAAAAAAAAATCTGCATTTCTAATCACAGTGAAGATGAGAATAATTTATCAGAGAAAGGGAACTATTGGTCACTTGGAAAAATGTAGCAGAGAACTTTGGATTTAGAAAGACTGTAGGTATCTAAAATTAACATTCAGATAACAAAATTGCCCAAATGCACTAGCTATCTCTGTTGCCCTGAATATTCCCTAGACACCTGATGTTCTGTTTCTCTGTACGTGCACACCTTCTCCTACCTAAGCAGGGTGTTCAAACTGACATCTCACACTACCAAGGAAAGTGCCTTAATCACCAGGGTATAGCCAGGCCTGAGATAAGGCAACCTCCAATATTCCTGTTAACCTTTGCCATGATGCACAAAGGAGGGCAGCATTAATAGGGCCAAAAGGAGAGGAAACAAAGGAACATGATATTCTAGCCTTGTGGGTGAGATACACACAGTGGTGGGGCAAGCCCTAGTTCTGGTCTCAGGTCTCAGGACTATTTCTGATCTTTATCCATTGATTTAACATAAAATGCATAAAGCATCCTGGAATCGAAACTCACAACCCAGAACTTCCCCCACTCTCTTTTAAAGTGAGTGCATCAACCACTAGGTTGAGAGTCAGGTTCCTTCTTGCTTGATTTCCATAGTCTCTATGAAGCTTTTGCTTCTTTGATAATATTTAGATTAATTATTTAATAATTATCTTAGAATAAATATACACATTTATATACTGTACCTACATATTTAAGCCTTGTTCAAACCATCCTGAATCCTTTACAACACGTACAAAAAAATTGAAATATTCTCAATCTTATTAATGTGCAATATGTTATGTATATTATAGGAAAAGAAAATTAATCTATGGCCTTGTAGGCACTATCCAATCTAGAAAGCATACAGTAAAAATAAGACCATAGTTAAGGAAACTCCATTATTAGATTGCTCAGAATATTAAATCATGTTAAATTGACACCTTCCAAGAACAATTCAAATATTGGATTGGTTTGTTTTTCAGAGAAACTGAAACAAGAGAGCTTCCCAAATTTTCATGCCTAGTAACTTCCCCTCGGATTCTTCGACACCGCTTATGTTTAGGAACAGAGTTATGAAGTGGAAGCTCCACCAACCTGTTCTATGAATCCAGAAATCTATGCAAGGAACATATGCCTTTAAAAAGGCAATCCCTCCTCCTTCTCTTAAGGTGCCATATTTAAAAGATGCATTTTTGTTATGTGAACAGCCTCCTTGCTCTTCAACATCATTTGACAAAGGAGTGAACTCAACATGATGTCAGTCAGTTAAATATCAGTGGCATAACATGAAGGGTTATGAGTTAATAGGACACCAGCTCTGGGTGCTGATCCTAGAAGGGAGGTGGAGGCACAAAAATAGAAGTCACTATACTGCTGACTCAGCTGCCAGCAAGCCATCAGCAGCACAGCTGCTGCCCAGGATGCTCAAGCACCCACTTATCCCTCCTCAGCATAAGTTTCTAGCATTTGCATTGTAGGTGAGCAGAGCTGCCTGCCTAAAACACTTATTCATGTGAGTAATCTATGGGGAGGGCCAGGATTCACCTGTACCTGTGACAACATAGGGCCAACAATAATTGAAATTCAGCAATAAGCAGTTTTCTTTGGGTTGATGGACCTATGCTACTCAGAGGGAGGATGTGGGCAGGCCTGGTGACAGAGGCATTGCTGACTCTTTGTCAGCGACAGCCTGGAGACAAAACTGGCTCAGAACTCGAGAAGAGGAGCCAAGCTCTGGCTAAGGCTAGAGCACTTCCCTGGGAGGCGAGATAAGTGGGATGCCACAAAGCCCCATGGGTTATTGGCAGAATGCAACTTACCGTGAGTTGCAACAGGAAGCTCATTATGGCACCTTAACCTATAGCACTGAAGTCTGATATGACATCCATCTTGTGTTATTTTAGAATGGGATTTGCCCTTTTTACAGCACTCCATGTGCCTCTCAAGCAAATCCCAGGACGTCATTTTCCCCTTGTACTCGGCCTTGATGAGGCCGCAGCTGGAGTACTGTGTCCAGTTTTGGGCTCCACAATTCAAAAAGGACATGGAGAGGCTTGAGAGAGTCCAGACAAGAGCCACGCGCATGATCAGAGGTTACGATGACAGGCTGAGAGCCATGGGGCTTTTTAGCCTGGAAAAGCGCAGGCTTGGGGGTGATCTGATGGCCACCTACAAGTTCATCAGGGTTGACCACCAGTTTCTGGGGGAACGTTTGTTCACCAGAGTGCCCCAAGGGATGACAAGGTTGAACGGTCATAAACTCCTGCAAGACCATTTCAGGCTGGACATAAGGAAGAATTTCTTTACTGTCCGAGCCCCCCAAGGTCTGGAACAGCCTGCCATCAAAGGTGGTTCAAGCACCTACATTGAACACCTTCAAGAGGAAATTGGATGCTTATCTTGCTGGGATCCTATGACCCCAGCTGACTTCCTGCCCTTCAGGTGGGGGGTTGAACTCAATGATCTTCCAAGGTCCCTTCCAGCCATAATGTCTATGAAATCTATGAAATCTTACCATCTGTTTGGTTATGGCTCTAGAGTGCTTTCTGTGTACCATCCTGCATTTCCAATTAGCATGGGTCAGAGCAGGTGTTGGGCATGTGTATAGGTCCCTAAGGTCCCATCCTGCCCTGCCTTTTGCTTTACATCAGTAATGCAACTTCAAGCTTCATGAATAAGCATCTATACAGAGCATGTCCAGATGTATAAGTAAAAAGAATCTCTAGGTACTTGCTATACAGTGATATTATTATGAGGTAGTCTTAAACTGTGTCATTGGTCCCAAAATATGTTCACTATTAAACTTGTCTTCTTAATGAAGCAGAAGTTATGACTGAGTTAATCTCACTCAGTTATTCCTGAAGTTCTTGAACTAGAGCTAACAAACTTTCCAAAATAATGGTCCTTCCTAGTTAGTTAGCAAATGTACACAAAATGATCCATATCCACAGAGAAAGCAATATCAGTGCTTATGACTTCTGAAGCACTCAGAATGGATTCAGTACAATTTATTTAATTTTTCAAAGAGGTTTCAGAATCCTCTTCCTCTAGTGGAGTTGGATTCAGCTCTGCCCTTGATCTATTTTTAAGTGGCTGTGATTTTTCTGGAGTTTAGCTTAATACATCAATTTACTGGAACAAATGGTCCCTCTGAGAGATTTCTATATCTCAAAGCAATTTGTCCCCCAACTTATTTTGAACTCTCATATTTCTCTACTATGTTGTCCCCGATTTGTGTTTCAACTTCATTTCAGCACTGTTTGTGTCTTCTTGAAGTAACTTTAGTTCTTTAAGGTCTATGTGCAGCTTTGCTCCTTGTTGGGAATTGTGAAGTTTTTTTCCTCTTCTCAGAAATATGAAGCTTTGGTTTCCAGTTGCTAAGCTTTGGTTTATTATCACAAAAGTTGGAGATATTATCCCTCCTAACTGTGCACCATTGGTTTCCAGCTATGTTAGTATTTTCTTATCTCAGTTATATTTTGGTCAAATGCATTCACTTGACAAAATTTCACTTGACAAAATGCTGCTTCTAACTTTCAGTCTAAAATATATTCAATGATTATCCTTTATTTACAAGAACATTTTGATTACTTGCGCACAAAAAGAAGGGTTGACAGATATTATAAATTGTCCATCACCCCCACCAAAACTCCAGAATATTGCAATTCTATAAAATTGGTTTTGCAAAAGTGCCTCTCAGTAATGATGGTAATGAAAGAAAATTTGCTGTACTTGCCTACAGAAAAATTGTTCAACAGGAAGAATCTTCCAGGTGCTTCCATTTGGTTTCTCGAGTGCCACCACTATTTGTATGTTTCTAACTTCTTGATTCTTTAAATTCAATCCAGATTTACCATGCATTTGTGAGACAGTTAAAAATATAGGTCCCTCTAGATGAGTATCCTGTCTTGCACATTGGTAGAAAATAGATAGTGATGGGGAGGATAAACACGGTATATCCAGAATTTTCCATCCCCTTCTCCTCTTCCACTGCAGCTTGCAACATTCAGAGGTCTGAGGAGTTCTAATTCAGAAACTACTCCCTCTATCTACCACATTCATAGAATTAGAAAAAAGTAGGGCTGAGATCATCCAATTCACCCCCACTCCACCAAAGGTAGAGCCATTCCCATTCAAACCATCTATAACTGGGAGCCAGAGGCTTCTGTTACTTTAAAAGCATTCAGCAGGCTAAGCCAGTTGTGGGACCACAGCAAAGGAGCACAGGCTGGCCCTTAAGCAGAGGGAAAACTCCTGTGTGTGGCTTTGGGAGTCATATAACAGGAAGAAGCGGTGCTTTGGGGTATATAAACCCAGGGCACAAAGCACAAGGGGCAGTCTGGCCCTCCATGCTGGAGGGAGAGGTTTTCCAAATGACACTGGGGACAGTTAGTTCAAGCCTTTCACACCCTCCTATATAAATCCATAGTCTAGTCTATTAGTAAAACTACACAATTAACCCAGACATGGGCACAAGACTTAACACCCTAACCTGCCACAAATAAGGCAGGAACACAACAGTGGCCAATATCCTGCTAATCAACCTCTCTTCCAAAAATTGGTCCAATCTTCTTTTGGGTTAGGCAACCAACCTCTACCATATCCTGTAGAAATGAATCCCACAAATTAATTCCAAATTGTATAAAAAATGAATCCTTTTGTTCTTTTTAAAGCTGCTACCTAATTGTTTCATTTTATGTCTCCTTGTTCTAGTACTGTATGATTATAATAATAAATCCCTATTTATTTTCTCAGTATCATTTAATATTTTATAAATCTCTATCATGTCCCCCTCCCCCCAAGTGCATCTTTCTAAGCCAAAAAAATCTTAGTTTATAGACTCTTCTTATAGGGAAGTCCCTCACGTGATCCTCTTTCTTGTTCTCCTTTGTACCTTTTCTGGTTCTACATCCTTTCTTGAGAGGCAGACACAAGACTACACATAATATTCAAGGTGTGGGTGTACTTTAGACTTATAGGGGTACAATGATACTTTTTGTTTTGCTTTCAGTTCCTTTCTTTATAATTACCTAACATTTTGTTTGCCTTTTTTATGTCGGTTGAACACTGTGCTGATGTTTTTAGTAAACCATTCACAATGACTCCATCTGCAATGTTTGTTTCCTGAGTGGTAACATTTAACATAGAGCTCATCACTGCATTTGTATGTTTTGGGTTATTGTTTTTCACTTTTCACTTAACAACATTAAATTTCATTTGTCCTTTTGTTGCCTATTTACTCAGTTTTTTGAGATCCTTCTGTAGTTCTCCATAGCCTACATAGTTTTTTACTACTCTGAATAATTATTCAGTTATTCGTGTAATTACTTCTCACATTCCTGCATCCCAGCTGAATAAGATTTATCTGGACTGCTGAAATAACCTTTAATTGCAATTTCTGGTAGCTAGGAGCTCCTACAGTGACTGTCAAGTGAGGAAACACTTAATAAGGCAGGCTGCCATAAAGCTCTTTGGCTTTGAGTGGTTTCTGAACACCACCAGAAATGAAAAGGGAAAAAAAGGAAAAATCTCTGAGTGAAAGAACAAAGCAATCAAAAGTCCCATCAGAACTGAAACACTCTGGAAATGTGAAGGATAAATGAAAAAGGATTAAACATACTGCACCTACAGGCAATGGCTGCCAACAAAAAGGAAGACAGTAGCTTTGCTTATGAAAATAGATGGTTCTGAAGTGGTTGGGAGTTTTTAAAATAGTTTTCAGGTATCTAAGAGAGGAGAGATTGTTTTGCTGTAACATCACATTTTAAGAATTACTGTACTTTTCATAAATATGAAGCTTAACTACAGTATGTTTTTAAACAGAGCACAAAAAAGAAGACAACGACAGAAGACTGTCTTTGATCTAAGATGAAGAGACCTGCAGTTCTGGGAGTTAAATGAATTTATGATGTGAGGAGATCATTGTTAGATCTGGGACAAAAAAAGAGTATCTTGGAGAGAGACTAATGAAAGACACAGAATTAAACCATGAAAAGCAATCAGAATTTGCCAAACAAAGAAATTCACTTAGCTCAGACTGAAACCAGCAGAGGATGGACAGTACTCTAGCACTGTGGCATTACAGAGATTCCAAAATACTGTAGGAAAAAATACCTGAAGGAGAAAGATACTTAGAATGTGATGTCAGAGCGTGCGCACACGTGCACACACACACACACAAACACACACACGTATGGAACAGCGTACTCTGTGGTAAGCAACACAAGACAAGGAAATACTCAAAATTTGGAATGAGACAAATGAACAGCAGTGGATTATATAAGTATGTAGAAGTCTTCAAACACTAACAATGTACACAGCATAGGCAAAGAGGCTGAAAGCAATATAATTTGCTCAGAGGAATTCTGTATAGGATCAATGGACAATATTAAAGCAGGTGATTAATGAACTAATTTCAAGGGGCATTGGGACACAAAATAATGTGAAGCTAGATACAATATTAGCACTGAAAGGAGAGCCATAGGGAATAGAAGGTAAATGGGTAAAACTTAGTGCTTACAGCAGTGAGCTTATCTCCATTAAGGAAGTATGCCTGTTAAACATATGGATTAATAAGATATCATTTGTACTTGCAATTTTTACAGGGGAGGGAGAACACTATGTTGAAAGTGTGTCAAGCACATTGAGAGAATGTATTTGTTTGAGGGTCAGGGGACCAATAATTGAAAAAAAATTCTTGACTATAGGGAAATGAAGTCCTCAAAAGAGTACAGAATACAGCTGAAAGAACCTAGCTGTCTTACAACTGACATCTCCAAAAAACGTTCTTGTCCTAAGGATGCCATTTGAGGCCATGTCTGGAGCCACTGAGAGATCAAGATGCTGACCAGGGTCAAGAGGTGTGAGCAGAATCCAAGGACAAGCTGGGTCAGGGAGCCAGGAGATCAGTACAAGACCAGGGTTTATGAACAAGCCGGTTCAAAAAACTAAGAGATCAGTCATAGTTTCATAGTTGGTAGGGTCAGAAGGGACCTAATCAGATCATCAAGTGCAACCCCCTGCCATGGGCAGGAAAGAATGCGGAGGTCAAATAACCCCCGCTAGGTGAATGTCTAGCCTCCTTTTAAAGACCCTCAGGGTAGGAACCTATGTCCATTATTCCTTGTTACCCCTGGTAGTGCTTGGGGGGAACAGGGACTCTCCCATTGCCTGCTGGT
>NW_017728948.1:42582682-42592962 GCF_001723895.1 Crocodylus porosus
AGCAAACAAAGAAAGCACAAGTGCCAACTCATTAATTATTTATAATTGGCGTATAGTAATTGGTCACCTGTGGAAAGTATCACTTTGAAAGAACTTCTGCCCAAAGCAAAGAATTGCATATACACTCAAGAAGAACAGATCGTGCATGAATATTTCTCTCCTCCTACGTTATCCTTCTGGTGTATCCCCGTTTATCTCTCTATCTCTGATGCTATCTTTCTTATCAAGAGCTCTTAATAATTTGCAGACTGCAATGGCTTATATGAATCGCTCGGAAGCAACTGTCTTACCCACCCTGTAAATGTTGGGTAACATGATATCTGCATGCTGTAACTGAATGAATAAATCAACTCCTCTCCCTATGCTGCAAACACATCAGAAGTGTAAGTAAAATAAAACTTTTGTGAAAACATCACGCCGTGTTTAAATCATCCTGACTCCTGCTCACCGTTATCACCCACCTGCCCGGTCATAAATCCCCCTCCTCGCACCAAGCCAGTCATGCCGACCCAGGTTTGCAGGTCAAGGGTGCACCGGCGTTATGGGGCGTGACACATCACAGGCAGGGTGAAGAGGGGTACCCACTGAACTTGCCTCTTATTGAACACCTCAGGTGTTCAGAAGCACCCCACATTTGTATGGTCAGTGACAATGGCTACCCTGTGAGGTACTCCAAGGTAACACCTCCACCCCATAAAGCTGCTCTGATGGCCAAGACTTTATGGTCTAAGATCTCATAATTCTGTTCTGTTGGTGTGAGCTTGCAAGAGAATATGCAGGAGTACATGGGTTCAGGGCCTGTTCTGACAGTACCACGCCTATTGCACTGCTGGAGACGTTTGCATCACAGATGATAAGTCTGGATCTTAATGGTTAACAAAGGGGTAGAACCGATTGTCTGCTTCAAGTACTTGAAGGCTTTTTGGGTTTCCACAGACCAGTATAGCTGGAAATTTTTTATGTAGCAGTGTGGAGAGAGGGGCCACCACCTCAGCAAAGTTGGCATTTAATTGACGGTAGAAATGAACAAAACTCAAGAATGTCTGGAGCGCCTTAACATTCCAGGGTGCCTTCTACTTTTGGAGAGTCTGCCCTTCTCGGGATCCAAAAAATTAAATGGAGATTCAAAGACAATTTTTTCTAGCTTAGGAAAAAAGGTCATGCTCACACAACTTCTCCAATACCACTCAGACATGGAGACTGAGTTAGCTGACTGAACAGCTCTGGGATGAGAGGTAAGGAGTACTGATTCCAGATGGTGACCTGGTTCAGGGCTCAATCATCTACACAGAGGCAGAGTCTCCCACCCTTCTCCTCAGTGGATAGGATGGGGTTACCAATGAGTGAGGTTGACTTTTTTATGAATCCCTGACCCAGGTATTCCTACAGGCATTCATGGAGAGCAAACTGTGGCTTTGAAATGGTGTAAATGTGCCCCACTAGGGTCTTCATCCAAGGCTGTAGTTCAATAAGGCAGTCATAATCCTGGTGGGAAAGGAACTTCACATTATTTTTCTCAAATACATCACTGTAATCATGGTATTTCTGATGCTGTCTGAGTACCAGCTGGGCAAGAAAATGTTCCAGGTTTCCAGCAGTGCTGTCAGGGGTAATTGGAATCAAAGTGAACTTTCTGGGTTTTCTATCTGACAAAGTCATCATGATGCATGAGAAACCCCAAAATCAAGGGGTAATGCAGAAAATGTCTTATCTTGCTCCTTCACTTGAGGCAGTGGGCACTTGAGTCCTGGGGCCCTGAACATACAGACAGAGGTCATGTTGGGGACATTACTCATTTCCTTCTACTATGACTTCAGTCAACCCACATCTCCAACTTTCCTTTAATACCACCTGTCACAGACAGCCCCTTTTCTTCCACCTAGGCATGTCACAAAAATTGTTCTCTTCATCTACCACACAACTTTTATCAGTCTCATGTCTACTTACTCAGCCTCTCCATTGGCCCACCCACCATGTGCATAATTCTTCACATAACCTTAAGCACCTACTGGATACAACTACCAAATGTTGTACATATCTATGTCTTTTTGTTTCCATTGCTTGTTGGAGCAGGACATTTGGACTTCAAATTGAAGTTTGTAGCTATACATTATAAAATGTACATTATTTTCAACGTGAATTATTTAATTGGCTAACTTCATATTTACCGGAACTTTATCCTATTTCACTAGATCACCCTGTTAATTCACCCTTTAAAAATTTTATACATAAAAGGTAAATCAATAACATGAAAAAGATTAATATCATAATTGTATTGTGACAAACATACAAAGACAAATATACAGAATAGATAATCAAGGCTTGTCATAATACCAACAACTGCTTTTTCAAAAACAGGTATAACTAGAAGCATATTTTAAGTGTGAGATTAATTTTTTTTAATATGCTTTCAAATAATCTTTAGCAGTGGTGGGGAGTTAGAAAGATGGTGATACAGTTCAGGTTGTAATACATCATGGAAAGTTGGGAAACCAAACCTCCAGCAAAAAGAAGCTGGTATAGTCTCATTAGCTCCAATCAGATATATTCAGATCCTTAAATTTACACACATACAAACATACATACCTTGTAGAACTGTGCAAAATTTTGCCAGCTGTTTCATTTTGACACTGCTTTGACTCATTTCAAAATGAAACAGCAAAATCAAAATGAAACACTTTGAAACAGCCTAAAAGTGAAATAAAGTTGGAACTCACTGGTAGTGTGCTAATATTTCACATGGTTCTGCATGAATTAGCTGTATAACTCTTTAGAAAGTGAAGCATATGACTGAGGCACCATATGAAAGATTACCACGTTACTAGTGAGCTACAGAATGTTATTTGCTCTCCAGTAAAACAACAATATTAATCAATGGATGGATTTACAGTTCAGCTGTAACTGTATTACATGTATTTCTCTCTTTAGATATATTCTGTGAACAATGTTTTCCTTGTAGTAAAAATACTGATGTTTCTTTACAAGTGCAAAAGAAATGCAATTCATCATCATCAGCAATCCCTCACAGTCAAGAATGATCACACCCGTAGGTCAAGTAAAGAGTTGTAAACGAGCCTGTTGATGGCTAAGGCCAATTCTAAAGCTGCAAACTCTCTGGCAAATGCTACAACTAATGGTTAAAGGGAGGGTTGGACCACAGATTTCTCAGTTTTGTCTCCTTTCCTTCTGTTTCTGTCATTTTTCTGCCTCCAGAGTAAAATGGTTTTCCTTAAAGAAAGATATATCTTCTCTCACAAGTTATCACCATGTAGCCTTATTCCAAGCTACTTTTTCACAATTTGTGGTATGATTAATACACTTCTTAATGTTCATCTTGAGGGTGTCCTTGCAGTGCTTCCTCTGACCTCCATGTGTTCTTTGTCTTTGCCTGACTTGGGTGTATAGCAGTTGTTTTGGTAAACTTACATCAGCCATGTACATACAGTGGCCTGTCCACTACAGCTGACGTTGAATAATCAATGCTTCCATAATGGTGGTGTTAGTGTCAGCAAAGACACTGGTGTTTATGTGCAATCCTCCTGCTTTATGACATGGGTCTTCTGGAGGTAGTACTCATGATGCCATTCCAGGCTCTCCAGGTGGTCCTTATCAGTCACCCAAGCTTCACAGCGGTACAGAAGAGTTAAGATTATCATAGCCTTATGTAGCAGAAACTTTGTTCGAGTCCTAATGTCATGATTCATAGATTCATAGATGTTTGGGTTGGAAGGGACCTTAGCAGATATTCAAATGCAACCCCCTTCCCTGGGCAGGAAAGAGCACTGGGGTCAGATGACCCCAGCCAGGTGCATGTCTACCCTCCTGTTAAAGACCCCCAAGGTATGGGAGAGCACCACCTTTGGAAGCCCATTCCAGATTCTGGCAACCCTCACCATAAAGAAGTTCTTTCAGATGTCTAACCTAAATCTGCTCTCAGCCAGTTTGTGGCCATTGTTCCTAGTTACTCCAAGGGGTGCACTGGTAAACAGAGCATCTCCTATTCCTTACTGTTCCCCGCCACCACCACCCACACAATGAATTTGTAGGGGGCCACAAGATCACCTCTCAGCCTTCTCTTCTGGAGGCTGAAGAGATTCAGGGCCCTCAATCTCTCCTCGTAGGGTTTTGCCTGCAGGCCCGTAACCTCGTAGGGTTTTGAGTGGCCCTCCTCTGAACCCTCTTGAGGTTGGTGAAGCGCCTTTGCTTTCCCAAAGTTAAGGGGCAGTCCCAGGCACTGATGTGCTTGACAGAAGCAATTAAGGACCACTTGTAGGTCATCCTCCACAATTAGTGGTATATTAAAATAGTGACTTAGCTATAAATTTGCATATTCCTTTGCAGGTAAGTTATTTATTCCACTTGATACATAGTCTGAAGTGGCAAGGCTTATGCTTTTGTGCTTTGTCAATGCTTGGTTGAATATAAAAACTTTAAAATGTTTAAGCAACATGGAAAGTCAGTTTTGACACAGCATTGGAATGCTGATGCTTGATTGCCAACCAACAGAATCTTTTGAAGTATATTGATTTAATAAAAGTTCACTATAATACCTTCAATAGCATTTTTATATATTTACATGTCTTGGTATTAAATTAACGCTACATTCAGAACAGCTTTTTTCTTGACATTTCTGGGCATTGTTGTAAAAGAACAATTAATCTCAACGAGCACTTACCCACTGACTTTCCTGGGACTAGTATTCAGTGAGTAATTATTCATCAAAGTTAATAAAGGCCTAATAGATTTTCTTAAGGATACAAGATGGATTTTAAAAATGATCCACAAAACATATGGCTTTGTACTTAACCTTACCATTAATTTAAATCAGACTTACACATGAAAACATCCATCCCATAGTGAAAATGCTCCGAGCTAATCCATTGAGATGAAAAAGAGCAGGTATTAAGGACTCCAATCAGCTTTGGGATTGTAAAGTGGTTTCATTCATTTAAATAAACTAATTTATGTTACAGTGCTGAAGAGTGACTGAAGGGGAAAAAAGTCTGTCTGATTAAAATGATTTTAGATATATGGCTCTTCTTCCCATCCTTAAAATCACAGAATCATAGAAACTTAGGGTTGGAAGGGACCCCAGGAGGTCATCTAGTCCAACCCTGTGCTCAAAGCAGAACCATCCCCAAATAGATCATCTCAGCCAAAGCTTTGTCTAGACAGGTTTTGAAAACCTCCAAGGATGGAGCATGTATCATCTTCCTGGGTTCCAGCGTTTTGCTACCCTCCTAGTGAGAAAATTCTTCCTAATATCTAACCTAAACTTCCCTTCTTGGAAGTTCAAACCATTTCTCCTTGTCCTGTCGTCTGCTACCACTGTGCACAATCTAGCTTCACCCTTTTTTGAACCCCACTTCAGATAGTAGAAGGCTGCTATTAAGTACCCTCTCAGTCCCCTCTTCTCTAGACTAAATAAACCCAGTTCCCTTACCCTATCCTGATAAGTCATGTTGCCCAGCCCCCTCATCATTTTTGTCACCCTCCATTTGATTCTCTCCAATTTGTCTACATCCTTTCTGTAGTGGGGGGGACCAAAACTAGACACAGTACTCCAGATGTGGCCTCATTAGTGCTGAATAGATAGGAATAATCTCTTGACCAATTAGCAACACACCTACCGATGCAGCTCAGTATGCTGTAAGCCTTCTTGGCAACAAGGGCACACTACTGGCACATATTCAGCTTATTTTCAACTGTGACCCCCAAGTCCTTTTCTGCAGAGCTTCTGCCCAGCCACTCATTCCCCAGCCTGTACTGGTCATGGGATCAGTGCAGGACTTTGTACTTGTCCTTGTTGAACCTCATGAGATTGCTTTTGCCCCAATCCTCCAATTTGTCTAGGTCACTCTGAATCCTATCCCTACCCTCCAGTGTTCCTACTACTCCCCCGAACTTGGTGTCATCTGCAAACTTGATGAGGATGCACTCTATGCCATCTTCCAGGTAGTTGATGAAAACATTGAACAAAACCAGCAATAGGACTGACTGACCCCCTGGGGCACTCCACTTGATACCTGCTGCCGACTACACAGTGAACTGTTGACTAACACTCTCTGAGCCCAATGTTCCAGCCAGTTTTCTATCCACCTTATAGTCCATTCATCCAACCTGTTCTTGCTTAGCTTGCCTTGAGAATCTTGTGGGAGACTGTATCAAAAGCCTTGCTCAAATCAAGGTACCACTTCCACTGGTTTTCCCCATATCCAAAGAGCCAGCCAGGCAATCAGGTTAGTCAAGCATGACTTGCCACAGATGAATCCATGCTGACTGTCCCTAATCACTTTCTTCTACTCCAAGTGCTTAGAAATGGATTTTTGGGGGATCTTCTCCATGATTTTTCCTGGGTCTGAAGCAAGACTGACTGGTCTGTAGTTCCCTGGATACTCCTTCTTCCCTTTCTTAAATATGAGCCCTATGTTTGCCCTTTTCCAATCATCTGGAACCTCTCCTGATCACCATGAGTTTTCAAAGATGAGGAACAATGGCCCTGCAATCACATCAGCCAACTCCCTCAACACCCTAAGGTGTATCCCATTGAGCCCCATGGACTTGTACAGGTCTAGCTTTTCTAACTAGTTCCTAACCCATTCTTTCACCCCTGAGGGCTGCTCAGCTCCTCCCCAAACTGTGCTGACAGTTGCAGTAGTCTGGGACCTGACCTTGCCTGTGAAGAGACTGAGGTGAAAAATGCATTGAGTACTTCAGCCTTTTCTGCATCCTCTGTCACAATGTTGGCTCCCCCATTCAGTAAGGGACCCACAATTTCCCTGATCCTCCCCTTGCCCCTGACATACTTGTGGAAACCTTTCTTGTTACTCTTTACACCCCATGCTAGCTGCAACTCCAATTGTGCTTTGGACTTCCTGGCTTCATCCCTGCGTGCCCTAGCAACGTTCTTATATTCTTTCCTAGTTATTTGTCCATGTTTCCACTTATAAGCTTCCTTTTTATGATTTTGTTTACTGAAGAGTTCCCTGCTAAGCCAAGCTTGTCTTCTGCCATACTTGCTAGTCTTCCTGCACATTGGGATGGTTTGTTCCTTCACCCACAGTAAGTTTTCTTTAATGTACAGCCAGCTGTACTGGACTCCTCTCCCTCCCAGTCTGGTGGTCTATAGCAGACCCTCACCATGACACCCCTTCTGAGACTCTCAACAGGCCTATCTCCAGCTTCAAAATGGAGCTCTGAGCAATCAAAAGCCTCTTTTATATAAAATGCAACTGCTCCTTCTCTTCTACCCTGCCTGTACTTCCTAAACAGTTTGTACTCATCCATGACAGTGCTCCAGTCATGCAAGCTCCCACCAAGTCTCTGTCATTCTAATCACATCATTGTTCCATGACTGTGCAAGGACTTCAGGTTATTCCTGCTTGTTTCCCAGGCTCTGTGCATTTGTGTATAAGCACCTGAGGTTAATTGCCCTGATTTCTCAGTAGGTATGAGAGCACCTCCCCTGCTGCCCCCTCCAACTTGCTCTTCCTCCAGGTCTTCCACTTCCCCACTTACTGTAGGGCTTTGGTCTCCATCCCCTGGCAAACCTAATTTAAAGCCCTCCTCACTAGTTTTTCCCTCTCTTGGTCAGGTTGATCACATCTCTTCCCAGCAATCCTTCTTCTTGGAAGAACATCCCATAATTGAAGAAGCCAAAACCCTGCTGATGACAACACCTGCACAGCCAGATGTTGAATTGCAAGGATGCACCTGCTCCTGCCCAGGCCCTTTCCCTTGACTGGAAGGATTGTTGAGAACACAATCTGAGCCCCAGACCCCCCTTACCCTTGCATCCAGAGTCCTGTTGTCACACTTGATATGATCAGGGTCTCCTCTGGCAGTGTCATTGGTGCCCACATCGATGAGCAACATGGGATAGTATTAAAAGGGCTGGATGAGCCTTGGTAGTGCTTCCATGACATCTTGGATTCAGGCTCCAGGGAAGCAGCAGACCTCCTGAGACAACAGGTCAGGTTGGAAGATAGATCCCTCCATCCTTCACAGAAGGGAGGCTCCAACCACCACCACCCATTGCTTCTTCTTAGTGGCAGTCATCTCAATCCTTCCCACCTTGGTGAGGCCTGGCCTGTGTTCCTCCACCAATGGAACATGCTCCTCCCTCTCTGCTGCTAGGGCTGCACATCTGTTCACCAGACAAACCACTGCAGGTGGAGGTGAAGATCTGTGCCTGCTGCTAGAAGTCAGAAGCCTCCAGCTTCCACCCCCTTTGGTGTTCATGTCCTCTCTTCTCTAGCACTGTGTCTGGCATTTCTTCTTCCACAGTTCTCAAGGTCTCCTCCAGCATCAAATCAATGAACTCCCTGTGGCAGCGGATGCTTTGGAGCCTTGCCACCTCCTCCTGTAGTTCTCTTGCCTGTTCCCTGAGACATCACCACCAGGGATTCCCTGCACTGTGAGCAGGAGGCACCGTGCACACTGCAGGCACTCCCTGACCTGGCCATCACTGCAAGCTGCAGTCCTCACTGTGCCAAACGTAGACCTGGGTGTAAGCATAGATAGTGAGCAGTCGTGCCTAGACAGAAACCTCACAGGTGCAAACAAAGGCAATGGCAGTGGCTCTGGCATTTCAACATTCTCCAGCCATTTCCCTGGGTCTTTTACTCTGCCTTCTCTCTCTTACTGCTCTTCTTCCAAGTAGACCTTCCCAGCAAGCTCACCTGGAATCTGGCCTGTTTATTGCTCATTGCCCCAAAGGGTTACTTTTATTTCCTGCTTCCTCATACCAAGCTGAAAGGCTTGCCCCTCAAAAAGGAAGGGGCTCCATGAACTCGCCTAGGAACTGGCCTGTGAACTACCTGCAAACTG
Organism: Crocodylus porosus; assembly: GCF_001723895.1. Classification (NCBI taxonomy): domain Eukaryota; kingdom Metazoa; phylum Chordata; order Crocodylia; family Crocodylidae; genus Crocodylus; species Crocodylus porosus. Next base: position 42,591,512 of record NW_017728948.1, read on the forward strand.
CTTATCCCGTTTGCAGCTCCTGTTTGCTGGCTCCCTGGTCCTGCCCTCCAGTTCACGCAACAGATCATATCTGAAATGTAAATGACATTTGTTGATCCTCAAGCATTTTTTTTTTCTTGAGTATTGAAAATAAGTTAACCTCTGACCTTTTGTGAAGCACTATTTTGGGGACTGAGTTCTAGACTCTTTTTTTTTCTGTTAAATTAACATTTTCAAAAAGCTATGTGTCATTCTACTATGTTACAAGGTGTACATGGTACTTGATGCTTGTTCACCCTTTGCAAGGTGATTCTTTGGATGACACCAAGTCTCCCTCTTTAAGATACCTTCCTGCTGCCATGGCATCCCCTATCTTCCACTTCAGCATTCAGTCATCCAAGCTACATCATTTGTACCTCTGGCAGAGATCACTCCATTTGTTTCTGCTTTCTTCCTCTGCCCTGCCATTTCCACCCACAGCAACTGCACCCAGACACATCCTGCCCGCACACAACCTGCTTCACTAGGACAGAAAATTTTGGTCATCCTAAAAAGGATTTAGCAGTCAGGAAAAGCTCCTCATTACTCCTTTTCTTTGTTGTGCTTCCTGCCAGATCTTTCAGTAGGAATATTTGACCCCAAATGCTGATCTGGTTTCTCTCACATCATTCACCCATCTGGAATAACTGTCCATATTAACTCACATTTTCTGATTCCCTTTAAAACTCAGGAAGAAGAGATTTCTAATTATGAACAACGAACGCCATTAGTTTGAAATAAGATAAGATAAGATAAGATAAGATAAGGACTTGAGTCTGTGATTGAGACTGTGTTCCTAGCCTATGGGCAGGGTAACACTCTGGATCAGCAAAGTTAGATATCTTTGATATGGACAAATGCACATTTGTAATGACTTCAAAAGTGAAGGGAAACTGCTGTTCAGGTCTGTACAGCAGCTGTCAGGCTGTAGCTGTCCCATCTACAATAGCTGCAGTCATACAAATGTAGCAACATGTTCCAACTTTAACCATTCTTCATCCAGAGTCAAAGTTAGATGATGAAAACTCATGCTGAGAAAACTGTTATAGCATAACCCTTTTGAACGTGCTACAAATGTTAGTTTGCTTATAACACCTATTAACACAAAGGAAAGTCTCAATCATATTTTCATACCTTAGATAATGATTAATGTCTGTTCTTTGTTTTGATTCATTTTGAGAAATAGAGGAGCTTTACATCCAGCAAGAGGCAAGTTTAAATATTTCTATTGCAGCACTCCAACTTTGTCCCTGCTGAAAGCCACAATGCCTTTGTATTGTCTCAGGATGACAGTAGGATTCAATTCTTTCAAACAGCTCCAAGGCAAATCTAGTAGACGATTCGTCACTTGAGCAACCCAAGAGGGAAAATATTTTTAAAAATTGCTGGAAAGACTTGACATTTTAACTCTTTTGGTTTTCTTTTAAAATTAA
>NW_017728948.1:42595034-42610809 GCF_001723895.1 Crocodylus porosus
CCCCCCCCAATTACACAGTAGTAAAACTCCTGCATCTGGCAGTAGGACATTTCTTGCCAGGGAGATATTGGGAAGATAGTACTGTTCCTGAAATGACAGAGAGGGGGATTAGAGAGCTTTGTCTATGTCCCTTGAGCAGACAGTTCCTATGTATGCCTGAGAACCCTAAACCCAAGCTGGACCATGTGTCCAGAGGACAGAATAGTGAAAGGAGCAAGTTCCTGCCTAAGTTTCTTAGGAGGGACCCATCCCCTCCCTGTTAGGGAGCCTGCTCTGCAAGGTAGTGGGGGCCTGCCATCTAGTCAGAGCCTGACCCCCATGGGGAACTGATTTTGGAGGTGCTGGGTGAGAGAGCACAGTGCAGTTCCTGGTGCAGGCAGAGGGGTGGGGGATGTACCATTTATAGCTCCTGTCACTATGAGAGTGGCCAGCTGATAGATGATGGCAGGCAAAACTTCTGCAGTTATATCCCATGTTATCTGAAAAGTATGATACATTTTACAAAGTTCTGATGTCTCTTGCCATTATTTCCAGAGACAACACCTGCACAAAGGAGGGAAGCATGAAGAGGCTGTGGTGGATGCTCAAAGTTGGGTAGTCACACAGCTGTTGAGAGGATGAGGGATGTCAGTGCAGCAAAGAGGAGATGCTGGTGCATGCCTGCAAGTGGTGAGTATATAGTGCCAACCCCTGGCATCCTGAGCTGTGACTCAGTATGAAGAGACGTTAGAGATGTGAACAGGAATATGATGAGGAGGATGAATGTCTTCACAAGGGCAGGTGAAGTTCAAGACAGAGCAGTAGAAATGGTTATGCACTGTCTGGAGGAAGCTACACACTCCTCAATAAAATGCCCCAGACCCTGAGGCAGGAAAGGGAGTTCAAAGACAGGGTCCTAGTTCACTTTATGGGACTTATGATGGCCTAGAGGGGCATTGCCACTCTCTTCCAGAAAGATGCCATAGCCCCCACCCCTCTGCCCTGGTCACCATGATGGGTCCCACCCCAGGACTCTGATCATCATTTTTGGGGTGGAGATATGGGTGCTATCAACAGTTCCAAAGCAGCTAACATAATCTGGTGATAATCTCATGTGGGTTGCCATAGTGCATGGCATGGTACAGCAGCATGTCCTAGAAAACTAGTCCTTTTTTTTTACTTCTTATTTGTTAATATTTACATATATGTGTATTTTAACCACTATTTATAGTCTTTATTTATATTATATTAAAAAAAGATTTTTTTTTAATATTGGAAATATTCAGATGTTAAACTATCCAGCAAAAAAATATTAAAATTGAATCCCCTTTTGCCTAGAAAATAGTTCTCTGGCATCAATGATCTAGCTATTTATCAATGAGAATCCCCAATAACTTAGCTTTTACAAGTGAGATTTTTAATTGAATAATTTTTAGTTATCCTAATTAATTTTACAACAAAAGATACATCAGTCCTTAAATCCAGAAGTGCTAAACCTATAAAAAAGAAAGAAAAATGTAGCTTTCTGTGGCCAGATTTGGTTAAAAATTAAACCTTATAAATAATTCCATTATCTTTTAACTTTTGGAAAACTTTTCTCTAGCAAAAATGAAGTCTTTTTTCCACCAGTTTTGAACAAAACAGGCAATTCTATGCAATTTAGTCAAATAAAGGAGAAAATAGGACAATGTAGACTCTCACTTAAATCTTATTGTTCCACCTCTTGCTTAACCACTATGTAACAAAGTAACTAGTAGACCCAAACATGAATGTCCATGATATGATTTTCAGGAGTCAGTCCTGCTCTGGATTAGGTTATTAAAGGTGATGGAGCTTTAGTGCTATTCATATTCCATTTTTTAAATCTGGAGTGAGACTTTTGAAAACTGTATCCTTTCTCAGACATGCTCTTTGGAATAATAAAAAAAATCACTCTGAAAAGTAGTTGTGATGGAGCAGGTTTGTTTATGTTTCCCCTATAAAGCTCATGCTCACACACACACACACAGAGTTAAAATATCAGGTAATTTCACAAGTGTTGAATTCAACTTACAAGGTACCTAATTACACAAGACTAGGCTCCAAACAGTGGTATCAGCACTAGACATGGAAATCTGAAGACAAAGCAATAATTTTAAAGGGAACATTTTTTTTTTATAAACTAGGAGCCATTGTATTTGATATGCCTTTAGATTAATTTTAGATTATTCTTCTGCCCTTTTGTTTGACCCTGCTAAGAGAAAGAAAATAGCCTAAAACACACCAGGCTGCATATGTGACCTCTTTTCAAACGAATAGGAGAGGAAAAGACAATGTCAGATCAAGCATAGGACAGGAGAAGGCATAATAAGCTTCATTAAACTCTTCTAACTTGAACCTCCACCTGAACCTCAGGGACCCTCCTCTCATGGATGAGAGGATTTCCTGTTCTGTATGGAATTTTAATTGCCCACATAGCAAAGACTAACACTTTTCAACTCCAGGCAAATCTAGTCAGTAGCTATGGTAAAAAATGTTTTACTTTTTGTGACTTACACAGAAGTCAGTTTGAAATATCTAATCCAAACAACAAACGCTACATGTTTGCATTTTGAAGTAACTCTCTGCTTGTTGAAGACAGATGAACGGAAGTAATCAAACAATTTAAATGTAAGCCTGAAAATACTGAGAACTTTAGTTCCTTCCATGTGTCTTTTATCACTGCATAACATTGGGGAAAAATGTTTTTTGTGAATTACAATATGACTACATTGTCATCATACATGTTTTCCATCTGCTGTTAATGGTGCAATTAACTGCTATCAGACTATATATTTCTGCCAAGAGCTGCTGCAAAACCTAATTATGTGTTTGTTTTTTGGCAAAAACATATGTTATGGAAAAAAAATTGAATGTTAATTCAACCATGTGTGTTGTATTTTTACTTTATTTTAGTTTCTGACATTTTAAACTAAAAAAAAAAAGCAAAAAAACCCCAACAACCCCCCCCCAAACAAAACAAAAAACCCTCCTCTTAGGTAGCACCAGAATTAGAAAGTGAATAACATCAGACAGATTTACTGTGGAAGGTAATTAATAGTGTCTACTCTGCATAATAGCCAGTTAATAAATTCTATGCCCTATAGGCCACATAGGGATTTACTTTAACATGTTCCAAGGTTAAAAAAAGGCAGTGGGAAACACACAAACCTGGCATAATTTACTGCAACATTTGTATGACATGACTTCTGGCTTCTGTGTCTTCATTCATACATTTTAGTTGCATGCAATTTGCATTTTTACTCTGATTTTATGGATGTTGCAGAACAAGTAAGAATATTGAACAAAAGTATCATCAACAAAAGAACAACAAAAGATTGTTCTGTGCTACTTCTGGAAAAAAATCTCACAACAGCCTCAAGCTTCAGTAAGGGAAATTTAAGTTGGAGATTAGGAGGAATTTTCTAACTACAGATGTTGTCATGCATTGGAACAGGCTACCTAAAGTAAATATGGAATCTCCATCTTCGGAAATTTTCAAGAGCAGGTTAGACCAAAACTTGACTGGGATGATTTAGTCAGGGATGCTCCTGGCTTGGGCAGGGGGCTGGACTCAATGACCTCATGAGGTCTCTTTCAGCCCTACTTCCCTATGATCCTATGTAACATACTATACCAAATCACACATCATCTAGTTTGGGGTACTGACTGATCAGTGACGCATCTAAGGACAATGCTCCAAGTCTCATATCATGCAGTTATACAATAGCTTAACAACAGGAGAAGTTCCTTCTTAGCCCCTGTTAATATGTGGTTGACCCTACAGCCTGAAGCAAAAACCAAGAGAAAAAAATGCAAAAGATATAATACAAATTTGTGTCTTCTCATTATCTGTACAGCTGTTAACTATGTTGAACTATTTCAATTCATTTTCAAAGGTAGATTTTTTTGGAAGTCACATTGCAAAAATAAAAGTGACTGAAAAACAAAGCTGGGAAGTGAATTGGTAAAATTTGTCCCCGTAATTACTAACAACATCACAATGACAGACAGGATAGGAATTCACTCAAGTTCCTTAGGTCCTCAAGACCTCATTTTTTTTCTTACACACAGAACACAGAATGATATGGACCTTTAGTTATTGCATCCCATGAGGAAACTCCAGGGAGAAGCATTTAGAATGGCAGGAAAAGAATAATTTCTTACTCATTTTCTCTGAAAAAGAGATAAACGTTTTATAAGTAAAAATCCAGTCTAATTTAGGTACTTGTCTTTTCTATTATTCATTTTTATGATGAGACTATAGTTAATTGTGATGCAACATTCCCAGTTTTACCCCATTTTTACATATTCATGCACAGTTTGTTAAAATCACACCAATCCACTTGAAATCTCACAGTTGTAGTATTTTTTTTAAATATTTTGGAGCACATTAAGCTTGAGGAAGAAATTTTGAGCTATTAGGGTTCATAAACGTTACTGAAACTAATGATCAGAAGCCTGTTATAGACAGCTGAGGTTCTTTAAAACTCTTACATACTGCATGCAGCCAGATGGGTTTATGAAGAATATGTGGTTTAAAGTGTGTCCCTAAAGGTAGGCATCAGTAAAGCATTATCTGAGGACCAAAGGGGAGCGGGGGACAAACAATTATTGCTCCAGAGGTATACAGAAGAAATAGGGAGGAAGAATCTTGCTTTTCTATTGTTCAAGAGCTATGGATGGCAGTCCATTTCATTCTTTCTTAATGTTGTTTTTGTTATCCCCCTAGTGGTCTTATTTCCCTTGCTTAACTGCAAATCCTTGGTGGCCCTGGATGAAACCTGGCCTTTTAAAGTCATCCTATTCTAAATAATCTAAATCTGGTTGCCTCCAAGCTACCCAGACCCTCTGAGCAAATTTCTGATCTCCCTACTGCCTGCAAACTTTAAAAAGCGGACGGTTCCCATCCTGATAGTTTCAGCTGCATCAGATGCTCTCAGTGCTGCATATCATCAGTAAGGTTGTTTAAGTGACTGTAAAACTATGCTGGAAGAACTGGTCTGTTTTGGTTTTGATAAAAATGTTGTCAAATATTTATAATTGAAATTTTAATGAAAAACAAAGGGGAAAAAAATCACAAAATATATGTCCTATTTGTAAGTTTGTCTACTATGCCTTTGGATACTTTTCTTTTTTCCATTTTTTAGGCTTCTAATGATTTCATTTTAACACTACTTGTCCATCATCTTCTTCAAGACTGGTTCATAGCAAACTGCTACTATGGGTATTAAACACTAACCTTGGTTTAATATAATACTAAGTGTTCTTTTTATAAAATTGAGGTAGTTACTCAAACATGAACTTGCCTGTGACAGTTTGGCTGCCTGAGATGCTAGTGCTACTGTGCTGCAGCGCACTGCTTACCTGTTGTTCTTTAAAATGGTGGACCAGAATGAGGCTGTAGGGGAGGAGGAGGCCTCTTCAGGGCACACTACCATGTCATGTAGAGGCTCCAGCATCAGTGAGGGCACGCCTTAACACACACACAGTGTCACCCATGTTGTGAGTTTTGCTTGTCAGCAGCCTGAGGTGCAGTTTCCCAGAAACCCCTGCACCTATCCCCTTGAAAGTTGGTGTCCCGGAGCAGGGATGAGCAAGGCCCCGGTGTCACGGTTGGTTGGGGTGGCAGATCAGATACGATACAGGTGGGATTACTGGCGTGGAGCTCTGAGGCACGAGACTTGTATGGTTTCAAAAACAAACTGGATTTTATTAACTTACGCTTTGAGGCGTAGGCAACAATGCTTCTTCAGTTACAGTAGGTGGAACGAATAAACAACAACAAAGGGGTCTGTTGGCCCACGGGGTTCCGGAGTGAGCCCTTGCATTCTACTCCGCAAGGGATAGGGGTGGCTGCCCACTCCTTAAGTCCCAGGGCTGGTCAACAGCTCATTAAATGGGAAACAAACAAACGAAACTGTAACGCGTTGTGACGCCAGTCCAGTGATGGACAACGGGTGGTCAATAGACGAAGCCGAGGTTGAGAGCCGGAATGTGATGCAGCGGAGATACGATTGAGATGGGTAGGGATGAGCCGAGTCGTGGTCAATGATCGGTGCCGAAGTCAGTCAAAAGCCAGGTAAGCAGAAGCCGGAATCAAGTTGAAGCCATAGGGATGATCAAAATCGAAGTCAAGGTCAAAGCCAAAACAGTCCAGTGACTGAAAGAATCAACACGAGGAGAGACCAACTCGAAGGGTAAATCGCTGTGTGAGGTTATGAAGAGAACCGGGGGATCGAATCCCAGTATCTCTCTCTGCCTCACAGTCCCTGCTGAAAGCAGCCTCCGCTTACAGATAGAGCACGGTCTCTCACAATTCTCTCACCAACGACGCCCAAAAACTCACCAACTCCAAAACCACCCCCCGAGGTGGGGGGCTCACTGGCTTTTATAGCAACCCCTCGGCCAATCAGGGTGCTTTTTCAAAAGAACCTTCTAGTTAGATTAGGTCACGCTCTTGCTGACTGAGCATGCGTCTGGTTATGTTCTGTGTTGTAACTGAGCATGCGCAGGGCTGAAAAGTAGGTCACGGGTGATTGACAGTCCTCAGGGTTGAGCAGGGGGCAAGCTCTGACTGCACTGTGGAATTTTCCACTCCCTTAGGCTGTCTGCGCATGTCAAACTTAACTCTTTGTATTGGCAGCACTCATATCTAAAAATTTACTTTGACAGTTGGCATACTTCATGTCTTTAGACAGACAGACCATCCCTGCATTTTTATCCAAATCAGCCAAAAAAATGACAAAATCATAGGTATTTCAGTGATTCCCCATTATAGTCTGTGGCCAAATCTCTGAATCTCTCAGAATCAGCACCGAATCTTCCAAAGCCGATTCAGCTAAATTGATTTGGGACAGTGATTTAAATCTCTGAATCAAATCACTGTCCTCCAAATAGGCCAAATCTGAATCAAACACTTCCCTATTTGCACTGGTCCACTAAACACCAGACAGCAGTGCTCCCTACCGGGCTCTCTTTCTCTGGCCTGATGCATTCTTTTTTCCATAATGGAAAATAGAAAGCACTTTTTTCTAGGGAAGACAAGAGGCTTGATTCTCCACAGGAAGAGAAAGGAATTGAACCCGCCTCCTGCATCCGATATGAATGTTCTGTCCTTTAGGCTATTACCTAAAAAGACACAAATGGCACCTCTGTCTGTGTCTTCCTTCTTTTCTTTTCCTCCTTAACAAGCAGGAAGAATGTCAGAGGGTTTTTTTGTTTTGTTATGACGTTTTTTGGTAAGGAAATGTATAGGTGCCTACCGTTAAAAAAGGGTTTATCATAGTCTGTGTAAAGTGAATAGACAGGCACTTTAAGCCCTGACCAAGTGCCTGAGTTCCAGGGAAGAACCCTGCCATCAGCATTTCCTGTTGGTTACTTCTCAGGAGCTCACCAGCATGGAGGTTGTTTTGGATCCCATTCTCAAGTGCCTACCTCTCCCCATGTTTTGAATAAGGAACTAGCACAGATTAATAGATTCTACTCCTGAGGATACAGGTAAAGGTTAAGTATTACAGCACTCTGCACTGCAGCAATAAAATAACCTTTTTATATAATGCCAAGTTACCCACAATCTTCTCTCCTTCTCCTTTTCATTTCCCAGCAAACACAAAAGTGCTATACTGGCAATCCAAATCAACAGTGAGATTTCATAGGAGGAGAGATGGGTTAAGTTTGAAAAGGGCTCAAGTCACTGACTAGAAAAAAAATTACACCTCCACTTTAGAATAAGACTGTTACTAGGAAACGAAGAGATTATTTTCTAAATGTGTGTACATACAAACTGGAAAATACATAACACATTTAATCTGCAGCCTCCAACTAGATTTATTTTGTTTCACCTGCCCTTAAGTCTACATTCAGGCTGGCAACATTCAGACTAAGTTCAGACTACCCCTAGTTATAATGAGGAGCAATGACTATACCATACTTCAACTATAGAAAGCAACTAAACAACTCCACAAACTTCAATTGTTACAGTATCTGACAAAACAAAATTCAATTTTTATATTAGTACCTTCAATATGTCAGAGCCTACTGAAAAGGAACGAAAGTGAATGATGGTGAAATTCCTTTACTAACCTAAGAAGGAGAGAGCAATAATGAGAGTTCACTTAGTAATCGCATAGCCAGCAGCCTTACAATGTACTCATGACAATAGAGATGAGAAAAAAATTGTGACATCTCTCCTTCCTCAAATCTTCTTTCCTAATGTATCCTGCAAAGATAAAAGGACCTTGTCAAAAATCTTCTTTAGTGTCAATGTGGCAGCTGGCTAATACCAATTGATTTGATGCAGAACAGCCTTCTACAGAGAACAAGGCATATACATAGTTCACTTTTATTCATCCAAAATAACAGTGAGGCAAACAAGAGGCAAACAAGGCTTATCAAACCAGCACTCAGCCCAAGTCAAATGTACATTGTTAGGGACTGGGTCTTGGGCAGTTGGGGACTGTCACCTGACATACAGATGAAGTCTAGGACCAGGATGTCAAGGAGGGGGAGGTCTGGAGATGCCAGTTGTCAAAACTGAAATCAGAAACTAAATCCAGAGTTAGAATATACCAGAAGTCAAAACCAAAATCAAGAATCACGGCCAGAGTCAGTATATGCTGAAATCAGGAGACAAAGCCAAAGCCAAGATACACCAGGAGTCAAGAGTCAAAACCAGGGATCTGATAAGTGAAGCAAAGAAATGCACTCGGGTCAGGAGCAAGTACCTGAGTCTTTGCCTGAACAAAGTACTGTACAGGATTACCAACTGTCCATAAATGTGTGGGCACTCTATAAGTAACCAAGCTAAAAATGCCTGTCCATAAAATCTATTAAAAATAAATAGATAGATAAACCCTGAGCCATCTGTAAAAATATAAAGCCAGCAGACCTGGACTCAAGCACCATGGTCAAAAAGAAGCAGGAGGTAGCATGGTACAGGTTGTAGTTGTAGGCATCAAGGCATGGGGGTAGACTGAGGTGGGGGAAGCCTGATATAAAGCCACTGCTTCAGACAAGTAAGATGACAGGCCTAAGATTTTTTTGTTGTTGTTTTACTGATAATTTGTAAATTTTTTACTAACTTTTTTTTTTTTTTACTTTGATGGTGTTAACCTCTAAATTTGGGTTATCTTTACATTGAGTAAAATATATCTCATTAAAATGTTTGGTTATCACTAAAAAGTTTGCAGACTCAGTAAAAAAAATGTCTTGGTTTGGCAAACTTGGTACTGTAGGCTGGGCCTACCTTTTTAAGGCTGTAGTAGGTGGGGCCTGTTGTCTGTGACCTCAGGGGATTGTCTGTCCTGATTGCCCTACTAGAACCAGCTGGGCCTAAGGCCCTTCTCCAGGCTTGCTGTAGGGGGTACCTGCTTCCCTGCAGTGTCAGGGGATGAGTTTCTCTGATTCTCTCATTGGGACTGGCTGGGCCAACAGCTCTGATCTGTCTCCATTAGATTTCTGGTGTAACACAAATTACTTCAGAGGTATTATGTGTGGAAAGAATTTTGCCTTCTATCCATGTGCCATTTTCTATATTCCCAGTGAATACACTTTCTTCTAACTTAAATTTCACCTCCTCCGTTCTCCATAATCATTTCACTCTTAGGGGAATCAGATTTTTATCTTCATTTAAAACAACTTCGAGATGTCTAAACCTTGTCTGGTGTGAATTAAATTGAGGTCTTGTCTGCAGTTAATTGATATAGTTGTTATTAGCTCCTGTTCTTTGTTTCTCTAATGATCCTCTCTAGACTAACACTCTACCTCAGTTTATTACAAACATGCACCTCAATGTTGCAAGTATGAGAGTTAAATCTGCCCAGCTGTCTCAAGCAAATCTCTCCCCTGCCCTCCATTTACTCCCAGGCTCAGGAGAAACTGTGGAAGCCTGATCTCATCATAGATTGAATAAGAAGAGGATGTTCCAGCTGATCTTGTAAGATCAGTTCCTGGAAATGGCCCTTTTTTCACCTAGTTCAGTGTTGTCTTACATAGCTACCTAGGATAATTACAGCCATTAAGCACAATTCTCCCCACCAGAAAAACTGGTAAAAATGCATCATAAAGAAGTCACAGAAGTCAAGTATTACTTCTGGTCATGCTTCAAGCTGTTAAATGATAATATAATATTTTATTTCCATGCATGTGTGCAACTGAGAAGTATAAAATATTGGTTTCTATTTTATAGTAATATAACTCCTAAATCTACCTTTTTCTTTGTGCCCAGTATATGCCAACATTCTGGCATATTTACTTCATAAACTTATTTACTTTATGTTATTTACTTTAAGTTATTTACTTCATTTTAGGGAAGGTGGAATCTTCTTTGGCATTTCACTGATATTCTGAGATGGAAGATTCATGAGATTTAAATACAAAATAGCTATACCCTGAAATATAAATACACAATAGCCACATCCTAACTACACACACATTCAGACCAAAGCCCAAGAATGTAAATTGGTCCAAATTCTACCTAGCTTCTGACCTAGCTTCTTGCAACACTTCAGAATCTGGTCCCAATTCCCCTTTAGAGGATCTTCAATTATGCCAAATTTTCAACAAAATAAATTTAAATAACATGCGCAGCAGCACAAAGAACTCACAAATTATGAAATGCAGTCAAAACATTGCAAAAACATGCATACTGAGAACTGTTCAATGGGCTAACACTTAAACGTGTTTTTTCTTTACAAAAATAACTACCTTTGGGGAAAAATAAAGCAAATGTTAAGAATGTCTGCAAATAAATAAATTACCGGGGGGAACTAAACAGCAGTGCCTACAGTTATCCAAGTGGGTGAAGATAAGGACATCAGCAGTTTCTAGTTTGTGCTTTTCAATCATCAGTTTGTTTGAGTTTTTATTATTTCTAAAGCCTTTCAAACATATAACGTGGAGAGCTCCAATGATTTGGAACCTACAGCTACAGCAGGTTGTACTCCCCTCCCCACCCCCATAGAAGAGCCAGGATTCCTCTGGCTTTGACAAAATGTACAAAGCATCCTCTCATTTTGTGTGACATACCCAGCAGTTCCATTGGTTTGCTATCATTCCAAAAAAGCCACTGGTGAAAAAAAAGGAAGTATGTACAGGTGCAGAATTAAAGAAATGAAGACTTTAGCTCAAATAGCACACAGGTGTATGGCTGACTGTTAATGAATGCATTTTTTTCAAGACTACCAGACAGCTACTGCTGCTATGCAAATTAGCATTCACAGTCTAGAAAAAAAAAACTTTCTGGCTTTGATTCTGTAACTCTTCATATAAGACATAGCAGAGAGCAAAGTGTTGTGCTGCATGACAAGTGTGACTAAAAGCAAAGAGCAGTAGCCAGTAAGTCAAAGTAAGTTAGTCACCCACTGAACATAAGTTTCATTCCCCTACTCTTAGGAGCCCATGTGTAAATATCCATGAATTGTCTTCGCCGGAAGTTTACATCTAGAGGCGGGGTCTTCTGCATGTCCACTCTTGGGACTGGACAGTTAGAGTGGCAAAACACTATGGTGCAAATCCTCTTTTTCACCCGCCATACTTGATTTTTCAATATCGAAGAGGAAGAAGGTTTTTAATTCCTTTACACTGGAATTTTGCTTCCTCAAGTGATGTACCTTGGGGCTCTGCCTCCCTTACACCCCGTCCTAGCACCAACCCAATGTTATCCATCACAGTCAGGTAATTAGGGCACTCTGCATGCCCATGGCATCCTCAAATACTTGATGCTAAGTTTATCTAAGCCAGAAGCCTCAATTAATCGAAGTCCATAAGCAATATAGCTATCTCTGCGCAGTGACATATCCCCTGATGGGGCTTGTTCTCCGACTCTTTAGGTTCTTGGAAGATGTTGGGGAAGAGACATCACCCTGACAGAAATGCACTGTTGCTAAGGCACATTAGGCAGTCAGCAACAGCTCTTATCCTTTTGTCTCTGGCAGAAGCCATTGAGGCACTGAATGGCTGGATTCAGTCTGGCCTTTGGCGTCTGTCTCAATTGTCCAAAGAGGGAAGGGGAGCATGATAGGGCTTGGGCCACTCCTCCATACTCTTGCCTAGGCATATGCACTGAAGGTCTTGGTGTGATGGTCACAGGACTGTACAAGCAGAGATTCCTCAGGCACCAAACTAGACCTCTTACACCATGATCCAGAGGATCAAAAGTTGCCTGCTACTATTATATACTTAATCTCATCTGTTTGTTTGACTGCTATAGTGGAGTGACAGTGCTACTGGAAATTTTAAGTAGCTGCACTCAGAGAGCATTCTAATGCCTCATTTGTTAGAGTACATTTTGTACCTAATAAACTTAAGTGAGTTTTTTTCAAATATGTGTTCCTAAAGTGTCTCTAGTAAATATACTTGCATTTAAGTGAGTAGACTTCTAAAAGAGTACAAGAGAAATATTCCCATTTAAAAACTTTCTTTGAGAGGATCAAAGAAATGTTTTGTTCCTCCATAGGTGACAAATGATAATGAATATCAACTCATTAGAGGATGAAAACTTATTTATGAAAAGCAGATGTTTCTTTGTGCCATGTTCTATGAAAAAATTTGCATTAAAAATAAGCATATGATGGATCTTTATATATAGTTTTGTATGTATTAAAGACTTTAGGAACTTCAGCATAATTCAATATGAGCACTATGCAGTGCATTAGCAGAGTAAGTTAAAGTCTCCTTTCAACAATATAAAAATCATCAACTACAAGAATTCTATTCAGTACGTGGGGAAAACTGAAAAGTAAAGATTAAACATATGGCAAGTAATCACGGACAATTACAATGGATAAAGTACAAAAGGAAAATAATGTGCTATCCTATATGATATATTATTGTGGCAAAATATATGCTATATTATTGTGGCAGAATATTTTGAAACAATTCTGGACACATTGGGTATGTCTACATGTACAATTAATGGACCTGAATTTTCTTTGTAGAAAATTCAGCCTCATTAAAGCACTCCCAGGCATACATCTACACATATCCCCAAATTGGGAGCAAACTGAACCCAACATGAGCAGCCTAGTCCCGGCCTGCTTCTGCCATGCTCTGCCCCCCTAAAGCAGCAGACAGGGTGTGCTCCAGGCTCTCCTGGGTGTCAACTCCTAGTTCTCCCAGCTTGGGGGGGCAGGGGGGAGGGGGAAGAAGCTGTCCTGGCTCGGTCCTGCCAGCTGCAAGGAAATCAGCCCTGGCCCTGAGCCCTGATGAGATGGGATACCCCAAAAAGAATAATCCCATCTCAGCAGAAAGCTCATTGCCAGCCACAGGGAGATCTGGAGCCATGGGGCTCAGGAGAAGCTATCTCAACTTAGAAGGCAGTTGCCTGGCCTCTGTGTACAGATTGGGACCATCCCCAGACTGCACAGGGTGGGGAAGAGTGGCCCCATTCTGTGTGTGGTGGGCAGGAAGCTTCCCACTGACCCCAGGTAGCTCCCCTGTCTCCCAGAGCTTGAGGCCACCCCCTATCTCCCATGGCTGGCTGATAGCTGCCAACTGAGCTGGGATAGTTTTGCCCCCCCTCCACTGTGGCCCCCGCTGCTTAAGCTAACCAGGAGCAATTTGCTCCTAATTAGCATCTACACTTGTGCTTTGGTGCATTAATTTACAGTGTCATTTTCTGGTACCTGTATCTGTGGGTACTAGCAAATGGTACTTTAAATTATAATCTACTGCATGGTAATTGCTGCACACATGTAGATGGTGACACTTTGCTTTGCGTTAGATTAGTCTAATGCATAGTATAGCATCTCATGCAGACACATCCACTGGTAATACCAGATGATTTTACACCATGTTATAATATTGCCTTTGTACAGTTTTTATTTCTGCATACTTGCTAAGTTTCTCTGTATCATTCTTTTTTTTTTTTTATAGATGTTTGATCAAATACGGTACCTTAATTTTCCTTCCACAATTTTATTTTTGTTGGTAATTGAACTTGGCTACATAGGTTTTGCATTCAGCAACAAATCAGTTTCATATGAAGGATATCTAGAGCAGTTCTGTCACCTATTTGATCTAACATGAGAACTGAAAAAGAAAATCTGAAAATGTGTTGATTGACTTTTCTGCCTCTAGTGTTTAGAATGCACATATGAACAACCAACGGCAGTTCTCACTGTCACTAAGACATTGGTAATTCACTCTCAAGACAGGTCCTACTGAAACAGTGGAAGTTCTGAAAACTCTATCATCTACCACCAGAATCCTTGTGCTAAATTTGGCCACATACACTGGTTCAGATGAATTACCAGGACCATTGCTAATAATATTTACTTAAACCCATAATCTAACCAACCCTACCTTATAAATTATATTTCAATTTTACATACCTCAGAATTTCCAAACAAATAGGTCCTGTGCTGTCAATGAGTATTTACAAATAAACAGTGATACAGTGGTAAAATTTGTACAACATTGAGCCAGGGTCAATTTTGAGAAGCAAAATTTGAGCCCATTTAGCTGTAGCTCCTAGATTTCATAACTCATATAAATAACTAAGCAAAACTTAATTTGAAATATAGGCAAGATTTGAGTTTTATTAAGCTAATATTTATCTTACGTTATATAATAAACTTGAAGACCCACATGCTACACTGTTGGCCTTTTCAGAAGAGAATATTCTCAAGGTGGTAATTGTTGTATTTGAATCAAAGAGTTGTTCTGATAAAGTAGTACACATTGGGCTCATCTACATGTGATGTTACATTGCCATAGCAATGTACTACAGCAGCATAGCATCCAATGGACATCTACATGTGACCGCCAGCTACTTCACTGTAGCAATGTGCTCCCCTGAAACAGCGCACCACTATGACAATGTAACTGCTAAAAACAACCATGCACTGTGCATACAGCACAGTAGGGGCTGTTACTGCACCATGATTTAGTACTTCCTTTTAAAAGTACTAAATCATAGCACAGTAACAACATCACCATAGTGACACATGTAGATGTCCCCACTGGGTCAGCATCTCTTTTGCACTATCGGATGCACTTAACCACCAAAGCTGTTGTCATAAGCATCAGGTCTACCAAGGTAAAATATTCATCACTGTACTTCAGCCATGTAGAACTCAAACAAGGTGCAAGGATACACACTTTAGATTACAGTAAAAATGTGAAATCCCGATGTCTGTAAAGATAAGCTACTAAATACATATTAAGGATTCTTTCTGTCGCGATGAACCCGGCGGAGCTGGCAAGCCAAGCTCGGGGTCGCGGTCACAGTGGGTTGGCCGGGTGGTGGCTATTGGCACGGACAGGTGGGATTAGCGGCTGCGGAGTCTGAGAGGTGGAACCGGAAAGGGTTGAAATGCAAAGATTTATTTTGACTTACGCTTTTTGGCATAGGCAGAGAAGTCTTCAGTTACAGTTGCAAACGTACGAACAACAACACAACAAAGGGGTCTGTTGGCCCACGAGGTTCAGTCCGAAGACCTAGTCCCAGGGCTGGTCAACAGCTCATTAATGGGTAATACAATGATAAAACGAACTGTAATGCGCAGATGATGAATCGCGTGACGCCTGTCCAAGGTGGTGGACAATCCGGTGGTCGAAGAGAAAGCCAAGGTCGGAAGCCAGGAGATGATGCAGCTGAGACGTCAGGTCAGAAGGGTAAGCCGAGTCGTAGTCAGTACCGAGAGTGATCAGAAGCCAGGCGAGCGTAATATATCCAGTGATACAAAAGAACCAACAACAAGAGCGAAGGAGGAGATCTGTAGGCCCTAAAGCCTGACTGAGAGACAGTCCCTGCAACAGCAGCCTCTGCTCTCAG
>NW_017728948.1:42610909-42638527 GCF_001723895.1 Crocodylus porosus
CATGCTCTCAGTCAGAAGCTGACACAATCTGAGCATGCGTCTGTGGGGAAAGTAGGTCAACAATGATTGACAGCTCCGCAGGTCACCCAGGGGGCAAGGACTGGGTGAGCCTTGGAACTTTCCACGCACAGAATCAAACCGCGCATGTCAGTCCAGCTCTTCTGTGCTGGCAGCAGATACTCAAAATTTTCTCTGACACCTTCAAAAATGATTATCTCATTCAAATGCAATCAACATTTTGCTCAACATCAAAAATACTCTATTTAGCCCGTATCTTCATGTATTTCAACAGGATCCAATGTATGGTTTAGGAACTACCGAACATGAATAAGAGTGAAAGCCCCAAAGTTACATTAAGTCAGGAGCAGAACCAGCATTAGAATTCAGGAGATGTATATGCTCCTCCTCTAATCATTACATTATAGTCTTCAAAAAGGTGATTTTTTTTTCTTTAAGAACTTCTAAAACGGATATTGAGCTATGATGATAAAGAATGGTATTTCACAGGTGGTGCATTATGAGGTCTTTAATCTTCATTTCAGTCATCCAATATTGGCCACTGTCAAAGATTCAATTTCCAACTAGCTGAACCATTGGTCTTTTCTGTTTTGGTTGTAATATTTTATATTCTAATATTTATGGATCAGATAAAGGAGGACAAAAGTAATATAAGAGAACTAGCAAGACCCCCTCCAGGTCTGAAGGGGTATAATTTTACGTGAAATGTTCCATTCATCTTAGTTAATGTAAATAAGAATGCAGGTTTACCTTTCTAATTTATTGACAGCCTGTTTTTCTAGGTTCAGTGTCAACATTGTATTTTATTTTTGATGATCTGAATTTCATTAAGCAGTTTTTTAATGTTGCATGAATTTGTTTGCTCTTAGTTTGTGTTACTCAACCATATCCCTTACTTTAATTAAGTTTGTTTGTTCATGCTACAAGGACTTTTCAGTCTTCTGAAGCAAGAATAGGTAAAATCAAGGGACACTCACTCATCTGTGAAGCTGTCAGTCCATCATAACTTGAATATTGATTTTTGGGGGTTGGTGACATTCCCCAGGTGTACATGTCAAGTTTGTTGACAGAGAGTTCTACACTTAATTGAATGTGATATCTGCATGAGAAGTGATGAAGTATGCTGGTGATGTATATACCTAACCCCCACCTGATATATTCAGTGGACAGTTATGAAATTCCATACCATTCTGACAAACCTGCATTTACTTTCTTTCTTGAACTTCACATATTGTGGGGGTGATTCTGATCTCCCACCAGTTTGTTCCTAGAATATCTGAATTTATTTGAATGGATTGTGAGAGCAGAAGCCCTGCATTTTTAAACGCACATTAATTCTTCCTGAATGTGGAGAATGAAAGTGGACTAATAAGTATTAATCTATATTGTTGCTTTAGGTCTTCTTAGACTCTGCATGTTCTGCACTGAACTTATATTCAGTCACAATAATAATCTTCTAACATTCATATTCCACTCAAATGACTATTATGACTAAAATAAAATGCAGCTATTAAACTTGTGGGATAACACAAGTAAAAGATTATATATCTTACACACACATACCTTTACCATCCCAACACCACAGACATTCCACAGATAACCTATGGTATCCTTTTCCTATATAAAGAACACAGCAGAAATGGGAAATCAAGGGATTTCCTATTGTCTGCTATCATCACATTTGATGCTGCACAGAAAGCTTGATATATTAGTCTCTGTTTCTCTCTTCTGTCAATTATCTTGACCTCTGTTCATTTAACTAGCTCTCATCCATGAAACGCAAACATTAACCAGTATCAAACACAGCTGTTTGTCCTATAACTAAACCTCCTCACCCTCACCAAAAATGGCTGTCAATCTTTACTTTGTCTTACTGTCTGACAGAATTGCGTCTCATAGCATTTGGAGATTTGCTTGCTAGCAGGCAGTTGTCATGGGCACAAGCTGGATATAGGGTGTTGAGGTTCACGAGCTAAGGGTTAAAAATACCAGAAGTTTGGAAGCTGTAGCCAAGAGTCTCTCAGTTCCAGGTATCAGTCCATGCCCTACGTATCACACCAGGAGTCAAACAGGTCTGTGATCAAGGTCAGGCCAGGAGTCAGGAGCTGAGGAATCCAACAGGCAGGATAAGGTAGGCAGGAGTAAGATACTGGGGTTCAAGGCAGATACAAAGCTTGAGGAGGGCTGGAGCAGGACTGAGACAGAGGAAGACAGGAGTGTCTGAGGCAGAGGCAAGGTGTACACATGCCAGGCAGGAGGGTCCCAAGTCATGTTACAAAAGTTGTTTCCTGGATAAGGCCCCAGAGGAAGTAAGAGAGGTTGTACTGCCTTCTCTGCAAACTCTTGCATTTTTCATCAGTTCCCTTGGATCACATGGTTCCCCACGGAGAACCTAATGGGTGGCCCAGGCTGGACAGGATCCAGTGCTCAGTCTACTGTTTGGTTGTGCTGCAGCTTATGCCTCCATCCATAAGCCCAGAAGACCTGTGTTTGAACTTCAGAGGTTGTGGTTTTGAGCTTCAGGGGTCCAGGCAGCACTATGGAGGCGTATAGATAAGCAGCGAGTCTGGTCCAGCAGATAAATCGAGTCTGCTGTAATGTGGTAATTACCATGCTCAAACAGACTCCAGCATCTCATCTGTCAGTGTCCCCACACTGAAAAATTGGCAGCAAGGGTGGTTTAACTAAAGCTCTTTCAACGAGCTTTAGTTAAAGCACCCCCACTGCCATTTTTTTCACCTTGCTGGGGTTATTTGACCCCAGCAGTCTTTCCTGCCCACAGCAGGCAGGGCTGGACCCGAAGATCTCACAAAGGCCCCTCCAGCCCTAAACTTCTGTGAATCTGTAGGTCTTGTTTATTATCGTGAACAGTCAGTCAGTCAGTCTACTGCAGAACTTAGGTGGTTCAGCAATCTGATCAGTGACTAAGTCAACATAGGGCAAAAACATGTCTCTGGTAGAAATTTTTTAACTGATGAATGTCTCTTCTATACCAGTGGTCTCCAAAGTGGGATGTGCAGAAGACGATCCATTGGGGTGCGGGAAGAAAATATTAGAACTTCTATTTCTATTTTAATTTATATAAATATAAATATATTGGGGGTGCGTGCTCAAAATTTATTTTACTGGTAGGGGTGCACGATCAAAAAAGTTTGGAGACCACTGTTCTATACCATATCCAAGACAGTCTCATGCACCACTGAATTAAATATAATAGCATTGCATCTCATTAATTTGGCAGAGATCTTGATCCCAGGCTGACTCCTTGCTTTTTTCATAAGTCTCTCTACAATAGTGCAGAGGCAAAATAGACAATAAATTAAGGTACCTATTTACACATGCATGACTCCATGCTACTGCTTCCAATACCTGAGTTCACTCACTAAGGGTTAGCTCAAGAAGCTCCACACCAGTGTGAAGTGAGGAACTTAGTCAAAAGCAACATAGGCAGGAGATCTATCAGAATGCAGAGCCTGAGAGATGGTCCAAGAATAGTAGCTATTCTTGGATAGTAGTAGTGGATAGTAATGGTCCAAGAATAATAGCTATTCTTATGCATAATGTGATGACATCTGCTTTCAACCTGGCAGATGCCAAAATAAAACACTAAGGAAAGTGTCAATGGGAAGGCACTAGAGAAGAACATTATTTTAATTGTAAAAACTGTGCGGATGAGCACTGTACTGGCCCAGAAATATTAATATCTGAGCTGTTAGGATGGTAACACAATTGTTAAAGTGTATTTATGAGAGGTGTTAAGCAATGCCTGTTATATTCCACTTTTTAATGCATTTGAACAGGCAAGGACACACAACCATGATGAACCTCTTTTCTCAAAAACAGTGATGAATTATACTAAATTAATCTCCATTTCAGCAGGAGCCACTACTCCTTTTATATTTTCTCTCACATATGTAACTCCTCCACAAACACACACACACACGTTTCAATACAGATTAATTTTCTAAAAACACAATAAACAGGATGAAATATAATGGCAGTTTTCTTTACCAAAAAAACCTGCAAAAACAAAACCCAACATATGATTTGATACTGTCAACTAGAATTTAATTCTATTTAGGAAACAAGTTTAAACCAGATCTTTAATCTTTAACCTTAATCTGTTTCCCCATTTCTAGCACTAGTCACCCCAAAGTGACGAATGTTAAAAAGTTCCAATAAAGGACTTTATATAAAATTTCTATTTACCTTTCTATGACTGAAATAAGGGGAAATATTTAACATGGAGAGAGGAACTAAATATCAAGAACAAAAGGCTACCTTCTGTTGACAGGAACCTGGAAAACTAAAACTTACTCTATCATACTAAAAGACAAAAGGAGCCTTTTTGGCCGACTTTCTAATGGGAATACATCTGACAGACAAGAACATTGGCTCAAAAACTCTCTGTGATGGAGGATGTGCCAACTCTCTGAAGTAAAAAAAGGAAGTTTCAGTAAAAAATAGGTAGTGAATGTACTGAGTTCTGTATCAGGGATCCAGAATTAGGTTGTTTTTTGTTTTTTTTTTAATCTTTCTGCTTCAAAGTTTGACATTTAAAAAATAAAGTCCTTCACAAAGTCACATATTTTCTGATATATTTAAGGTATTTTATGTGTTCAGTAAATGTCATAATGCCATTAATTCTCTTTGCAGAGACATGTAATTTTGTCCTATTACTAAGGTGTACTGTAACCAGTGGAGTGTTTGTGTGAACACACAAAGTCTGGAGTGGATTTGTCTGCAAAGGTAGGTATTTTTTAAATCAACATCATCTGGTTTGGACTGAGGTGCAGTCAACTTTTTCTAAATCCCTGCAGGAACTGAAGTAAATTTGCAGGGCATCTAGTCTATGTTGTTGATCTTTTCTAGCCAGCCTAAAAAGAGCATTTTAAAACGTATACTGCAAGTGAAAAGCACATACTGCTTTTTTTTTCCTAACAACTTAAATGCAGAACATTTTGTGTCATCATTTTACTTTCATCACATGGCATAACCAAGTGTGTTGCTAAGCAACTTCCTCTGGCCTTAAGGAAAGTGTATATTTTCTATGAGAGGAATTATTTTAGTGGCCCTAATACTAAGGAAATCTTTATACAAAATTGATAAGGTAACTAAACTCTCCAACAAAAATGTCTCAGTAGCCAATCATTTGACTATTACTAAGTCAGAGTCCTTCCACAAACCATTATAGCTTCACAATTTTTTCACACTGAGTCTTCATGAGACAAATAGATAAATGATATTAAACACTTCTATATTATTGCACTTCATAGTTTTGTAAGTACTGTTAATCTGGGGTGTTGAACAACTGCACCATGCCTCTGAAGCTGTGAACCTGAGAGCTGTCTTTGATTTAGGTCAAATAAGGGAACAATTAGATATCCCTTTGATATCTAACAGCTTGTTGAAACAATAGAAAACTACCAAACAAAAGTGGCTAGACTATGTGATCAAAGGGTTTTTCAAAGGGTCTAAAAATAAACATAGCAGATGAGGATTGATTTGATTCCAATTGTGCATCTATGTGAAGGAAAAGAAATAGCAAAAACACCAAAGAAGCTGACAGAGAACAAGCAGAAGGCTGAGGGCCCTCGAAGAACCTGTCTCATGGTGTAAAGGCATAAAAAAAATGGCTGAAGTCCAGAACTGTTAGCATGAAACTGTGCCCTGCCTTTTGAATCCTGCTTTGTTCAGGGATACAGGATTGTATGCATTCTTTGTAAATGAATAAATGCATACATAAAAGAAATACATTATTCTATCCCATCAGAAGTTTATCCTCCTAAATGAAACAACTCATAAAATTCTGATTTTTGGCTAACTGGTCAAACAGAGTAACAGTAGTTTATCATAGTTAGTTAACTATCAATCTTTATAACAACTTATCTTAGTTAGTTCATTTTACAGATGGGAAAAAATGGGTGCATCTACATGTGCACTTTACTGCTGAATAGACTAATTATTTCTGCAGTAAAGCGTCACCATCTGCATGTGCACCAGTATTAGGACATAGTAAATGAATTAACTCCATCGTAAGATAGTATTGTCAGGGAGTAATTAACTGTGATTAAGCTCTCATATAGATGGTGACCGTGAGCAGAAATTGTCAGCCCAGGCAGCAGGAGGCCAGACCCCTGCCTGTTGCCTAGCCACATCACTCTGAGCATTCAGCACTCTTGTGCCCCATACAGCCCTGATGCCACCTGATGGCATCACCTGGAGCCCAGAACTGACCCACTGAGCCTGCTGCCAGCTCAGCACTGCTCCACCTGGGCTCAAAGTGCTGCTGTTCCAGATGCACATGTAGACACTGCAACCAGGAGCAGTGTACTCCAGCTCAAAGTGCTCTGAAGTTTATTGCTTTGCATTAACTGCATATGTAGAGGCACTCAATAATTCATAGATAGGTTACCCATGGCCACAAAATGGGAAAGCAGTAGAGGCAAGGTGGCATATTTTATATCTTCCAGGTACATTGCCAGAGTACTATCACCACTTCTCTAAATGCATTTTCCTCTTTTTCTTCTACAGACCACCTGCTTTTCATTAGTTACAAACTAGTGACATACTTTTAGTTTTCCTCAGGTTTCTTAGAGCTTTACCAGCACTTCAATTAATTAATTAATCCAAGGGCCAGGAAGTCAGCTGGGGTCAGATCACTCCAGCAAGATAAGCATCGAAGCTTTTCTTTAAAGGTATCCAGAGTAGATGCTTGTACCACTTCTGGTGGGAGTCTCTTCCAGACTCTGGAGACTCAGATGGTAAAGTAGTTTTTCCTTATGTCTAATCTAAAACAGTCTTTCAGCAGCTTGTGACCATTAGACCTTGTCTTCCCTTGGGGTGTCCTGGTGAACAGACATTCTCCTAGTTCCTGATGCACACCCCTTATGTACTTACAGGCTGCCACCAAATCCCCCCTGAGCCTTCACTTCTCCAGGTTGAACAGTCCCATGCTTCTCAGCCTCTCCTCATAAGGCCTGGTCTCTTGACCTCTGATCATGCACGTGGCTGTCCTCTTGACTCTCTCAAACTTCTCTACATCCTTTCTAAAGTGTGGAGCCCAGAATTGGATGCAATACTCCAGCTGCGACCTCACCAAGACACGCTCTACTTTTTCTACAGGAAATCATCTCCCAAGAAGTGTTTGAGTCCTGGAAGTGGTTCACATGGTTTGACACAGCTGAAAAAAAACATTAATGTTAGAACCAGGCTGGAATGCCACATGTGGCCAAGATATGAGGAGTTCATATGGACACAGCACTCATCTTCTGAAGACCTGTCCAAGCAAGGATTTGCACCCCCTACTTCTTTTCCCTGCTCCTACAATAAATTGACTGTTTCTGCTTTGAGAAGCTTCAGCCTCACTAAGGCTGAGTAAAGTGAGTGGATGACTTATTAGGTCTTGCTTGAGATGCATCTGTAGATGCAAGCCAGAGTTTTATTTGCAAACTTAGCCAGTCCACTTCTGACACCCGAATCCTGATAATTTATTAATATATTAAAGAGTACTGGTCCAAGTACTTAACCCTGGGGGATGCCACTGGTCATGTTGACTCTGTTCCATCGACTGTTACTCTCTGGGTCTGACCACGGAGCCAGTTCCTCAGCCATCAGACCATAAGGTTGTTGAGGCTACATTTCCCCTTTTTTTTCATGAGGACATTATGGCAGACCAAGTCAAAAGCTTTTTTGAAATCTAAATATATGACATCAACCTCTTCTTCTTTGTCCAGGTGATATATCACCTGGTCATAAAAGGGAATAAGGTTGGTCAGGCAAGACCTACCCGCAACAAAGCTATGCTGGCAATCTCTCAGAATATTGCCTTCTGTTAGCCTGTTGTTGATGGTTTCTTTGATGATTTTTTCCATGATCTTTCCAGAGACTGAGGTTAAACTGATTGACCTGTAGTTCCCTGGATCTTCATTCCTTACTTTCTTGAAGACAGGCACAGCATTGGCCCTCTTCTAATCTTCAGGAACCTCTCCTGAGTGCTGCAAGTTCTCAAATATCCTCACCATTGCTTGTGCTATGATGTCAGCCAACTGTTTTAGCACTCCAATTTAGTTTTGTTTAATCCAGCCTAATAGGGCCACACATTGATAGACAAGAGACATTACCTGAAAAGCTAATTAATCGATTCTGAAGTTAAAGTTTCATTTAGATGCACCTACTGTTACTCACTTTGTGGTCTAAATGCTTAGGAGTAGTAGATTTGCATCAGTAAAATCTGTATGCTCCTATACTGCCCCACCCCCATCCTTACAGCATAGAGTCCCTTATCATCTTTAATTAATTGATCTTCACTCTTGCTTGATAGAATAATATTACTTTCCCATCTAGAAAGTGGTGATAAGTGCAAATGAGATGAAGTGATTTTCTCAAAATTACAAACAAAATCAATGGCTGAAAAAGAATTGATTTTCTATATCATAAGCAGATGACCTTGCTTCCTCTCTTAGTAATACATAGCTCCATAGACTTCAATACTTTAAAAATATAATCATTTCCATTTACTAATAGCAATACTGAGCCATAGAGACATTAAATGACTTGCCCAAGGTCACATCACAAATCAGTAGCAATGATAGGAATAGAACCTTTGCCTGTTGACTCCCAGTTTGCACACACATTTTAGTATACCTAGATCCAAGGAGATCACTTAGTCAAAGGGGAATTTACCTGGTGAAATGAAGTTGCTGATGCCAATCATTAGTAGCCCTCAGGCATACAGCTATAGCAGCTCTGAACAGAATAACTTTGGACTCAGATAAGAACAAAAAGTGAATTCTATACCTTCCCTATCATATATCATCAAGGTGGATTCTGTAGGGCTAGGATTTGGGTTGATCACTACCTCTTGGCAAGACAATTCCTTTCTCAGTAACTATGTTGTTTATGTTGGAATCTTACCTCTCATGTCAAAGAAAAATATATTATCTAGTACTTTGGTTTGTAAGGATAACCTTCAAAATATGAACTGATGCAGTGATATTTGAGAGAACTAGCAGTTAGCCCAATATACAGTAGTCTTACACTCCTGAATGCTCCCCAGTAATCTCTATGGGACAATAATACTAAAACCAGTTATTAGCATTGTTAATTATTTTCTGATGAACAAAGGATAAAAAAAATAAAAGAGGCATGATAGTGTTATGTGCAGTATCTTATTTAAATGGTTGGATTGATTGCATGCAGAATGTAAAAGAATATCTCTAATTCATGGGATAAAGTCTTGGCCCCATTGTTTTTGCCATGGACTACAATGAAGCCAGAGTTATTCATTGTGTCTGAAATTGATCTCTAACCCAGAAGCAGTGGTAAGGGTTCAGTAGGACACTTCAATATGTTAAGATTTTTGAAAATCCAGGCACTCATTTTATGAAAGCTGAGCCTTTAGAAAATCTGGCCCTTATAGTCCAAAGAATTCTATTTGAAAACGAATGATCTTTTACATTAGGTTTCATGCTGCATTACATTTCAAACTATTTGGAAACCCACTTAAAAATGTAAGGATAAAATCAGTAAAAAGTAATGAAGCACAGTATCCTGCATCCAGAAGCATTCATATGAGACTGACTTTGAAGTTTAAATATACATAAACAATAAATGCAGTTTCTCACTTAATAGAGTTTTAAATTTACCAGTTAATGTTAATATGTCAAAATCCCTGCTGGTCTGAGGTTATCTGAAGAGAAGCTGATCTTGGTTGATCATCAAATGAACTAAAAAAGCATTAGGATTTTGGCATGCAATACAGGGCCTGGGCCTACAATTAAAGAAAGAAATAGTATTAACAAATAATTCATAAGTAATGTTCATAAACCTTTTGGTAAAGTTCTGCTATACAAAGAATAACTAGTATTAGAAACAGACCCCTTATCTCTGGAAAACACATTTGTTAGGCTTATAAACAAGATATAAATTATGTATACCCATGCTGCTGTGACAAAATACAACCGTTACATTAAAAAAACATTTCATTAAATTTTAAATAAATTGCAGTTTTAACTCATGAGGAGATTGTTTATTTCAAGACTTTATATTTTCCTAACTTCCCTTGTCCTTATATGGCAAAAGTCATTGCCAGCTCCTGCAGAACCAAAGAACAACTATTAACACTGAAAGAGGAAAATTAATGAATCTCACAGCCAAAAAGAATAATACTTTCAATTTTACAAAATATGCAGGGTTAAGTGTTATGTCTCTGGCCTTTCTATAGCACTATAATTAAGAATTTCAACAGCAATCACCACTAACTTTAACAACAAATTTGGAAAGAATAAAAGTAGTTCTATAAGATAAATCCACCTGTATTACATTCACAGACCCTCAGGTGTCTGCCCTCACCCACCAAACATTTCAGTTGTCTTCATTCTTTCCTCATTTTCTTTTGGCTTCCTCTGTTTTTTAAAAATCAACCCTTTCCTTCCTCCTCCTATATAATATCTAACTTCCAAAGCAACAGCATTCAGATGGCTCTCTGGCTTCTTCTTTCACATTCACCTATTTCTCCATATCCTCACTACTCTTTCTGCCATGTTTCCATCCTCTCTAAATACATTAGGTTCATATTCATCTATATTCTCCAGCCTGGTCTCTTAACCCTACTTTTTGACTCTCCATAAGTCTTTTTTCATCTCCCTTCTGACAAAATCCCCCAGACCTTTTATCAACTTCCCTGCTTGCATAATCTTTGCTACCAGGTTGACAGAGACTATGTAAGGAAAGATGAGAACAGAACACATCACCTGAAAGATCCAAAAGATAATAACTATCAAAAACATAAGAGGCTGTAGGTAAGTTCAAACAGTACATATTGACAATATTATTGGAGGTATATCACACCGATGCAGAAGACTGTTTAATGTGAAAGGATAAACATTATTGCAGTGCTTTTGGTTTTTTCCTACTTAATTTGTTGAGGTTTATCATACAAATTATTCTGAGAAGAGAGGTAGACTGAAAAGTACTATTTCAATGCATCAATATCCTAGATAAAGCATCGGCCTGGAAATATTGCTGGTTTGAATTCTTGTGAGTTGTTGCAAAAGCAGTGGAGTTAGAAAGTTATACAGCAACTAAAGCAAAAAGTCAGTGATTTTTTTGAAGAAATATAGCTGGTTGTAACTATGCTTTTAACTATACAAAGGCTTACCATTTATCCACTCCAAAGCAGGCTCTTTTCAAAGTGATAAAAAGGAAGTACCATTCAATGGAGTCAAATGCTTTCTTCATATCAAAATATAATAATTCTTCATGTTTCTCATTGTTTCAAGGATAATGTGCAATACAAAATATCTTGAATAAATTGTTTGAAGTTCATTCTTGGGCATAAAGTCAGATTGATCAAGCTGAATCATTTTGTTGCTTATTTGTTCCACTCTAGGTACAATGAGCTCTATAAATATATAAAGGAAGGCTTTTCAAAAGCACTTAAAAACCTACCACTGTTCCTTCTGGGGTTAACTGAAGTTTTGCTATTAACTGCAATCAGAGGGAAGCTAAGCCAGTGCTGAATACTTTAAAAATTACCCTGTATGTTGATTAGGAGTAATGACCTAGAGCAGGACCACTAAAGTGATTCTCATGTGGCAGAAAAGTAACCTTGTCTAGATAGAGGCATTAAGTCATGACTTTCTAAATATATAAGCCTGATAGGATGAAACTTCCTGCTATTCTTGTTTATTTCAATGATAACATTCTAGTTGGAACTACTGACCCAATGGATTATCTGAGCATATGATGTTCTATGACATTCTGAGAATTCCATGGTGAGAACTACAGGAGAAGTGAATGACCCATTTTTATGTGGACATTTTATCATGTCTTAGGAGTCTTATTAAAGGTCATGTTTTCCCATCATAACTTAATCGTCAGGCTTTAAAAATGCTTCCTACGCATTTAGTTTCCAACAGATTGATATTTCTGCATTTCTTTCACCTTCCTATGAAGGAAGATGCATAGAAACCAGAACATGCTTGGCTTGAGTGTTTGGGACAGTTCTATTATAGTTTATCATGAACTTCTAAATGTTGCTTTGAGACCTTCCAGTTGATGACAAGGTAAATTTCTGACAGTTTTTGTTGAAAATATACTTTGATTTCAAAGTAACGGGAATTACTAAGTTGGAGGGGAGAGGACTTTTAAGAAGAGGTGATTACCGGACTAAAGCCCATCATGTAGAATAGGAGCATTAAGTCTACTCCCCAGTGGGT
Organism: Crocodylus porosus; assembly: GCF_001723895.1. Taxonomy (NCBI): domain Eukaryota; kingdom Metazoa; phylum Chordata; order Crocodylia; family Crocodylidae; genus Crocodylus; species Crocodylus porosus. The sequence goes on from NW_017728948.1 coordinate 42,623,149, forward strand.
CCTCTACATCTGACTGAGCAGTAGCCAAAAGAGACTGTGTAATGGTGCATCACAGCACAGACAGTGCTAATACACTATTGAACAGTATTATTAGGCTACTGTGCAGTAGCATGACCTAAAAGATGCTCACCAGTACTACCGTAACTCCAGTTACTGCTAATACAAGTACTAAATAAATGAGCAGTAATGACTGTATAGTAGCGTCTCATGTAGATACTCCCACGATGACCAAGCAGTGATCTGAGAAACTTCATATTCTATATTCAATATGCATAGCACTGTCTTGAAAGCTACAAGAATTAAAAATCATCTCAGTGTGAGAGAGAATCTGAAAGACACACTAATATTGTTTAGTTATTAGGTTTAAAATTCACTAGGCATTAGAGGAATCATTTGGTAAATCATAAATTTAAGGGCCTTATACTTCTCGTTCAAGAAGTTTTATGGAACAGTTCTATGTTTATGGAAAAAAAGAAGTTTCTACCTGTGTATCTCTGACCTTTCCTGCTAAGTGCCCCCTCTCAGGTCTTTAACTACTACTTGTGTTTTGGGATGGGCTTATGCAGTTCTTTCATTTTCAGACTAGGACTTGGGTTGCAGTCCCTAAGTGCTAACTATGACTATTTCAGCAGGCTTGATTTAGGATCAAGTCTTGCAGGTCCCTTCTTTCTAAGACCAATGATAGTGGTAAATAACAACCAAACAATAATAATTTTTTAAGGTGCCCAGGTCCCTTTTTGTTTTGACATGATTTTCTGATTTTGGATTTCTAACTCTTCTTTGGCAGACCATGGCTTTCATATCTTGTTAGCGATAAAATGTACAATCCTTAAATCTGATACCTTTGCCATTTCTAGGCTGAGGTACCATTATCTGAGATCACTGTTTTCTTCTTAGGGACAGTTTGATATTAATTGCATTATTCTAGTAGTATAATTATCACTTAACTTAATAAGTTATATCAATACATTCATATGCAGAATTCTAACACCTCACCATTGTTTTATAATAATTTTTTGTCTCACAACCTCACATACAGCAGTCATAACATTATTTTAAGGCAGCATTCTTACATTATTATATAGTAGCTGCACATCTATCATACCAGTCACACATTTTAAAAAACATACATGCAGGAAATAAGAGCTTATAGTGAGGAGAAATCTGCCAACATCCAAATAAGGAGTACTATGGGTGCGTCTACACATTACTCTATGGCAATTTAGTGACACGCTACATTGCCATATGGCATGCTACAGTGACATACCAATCATACGGGTCTACATGTGATTGCCAACTACGTCACTGTAGCAGAGCACTCCCCATTACAGTGCACTGCTACAGTGACAAAGCTGGGAAATTTACCCGTGCGCAGCATGCATGGCACACTAACAGCCTGTACCGTGCCATGCTTTGGTTCTTCCAAAAAGAAGTACTAAAGCATGGCACCATGGCAACATTGCCATACAGCAATGTGCAGACACATCCTATGAGTAACAAATGCCCAGAATAAGGGGTACAAAAATTATTTATGTACTAAAGTTTCTGTGGCATTCACTTGCTCGTTCTGAATGCCAAAACATTGTAGTTTTGTTTGTTTCTGATGAAAATTAATTTTCAGCAACAGACTAAATAACACATTTACAAGAAGCATAGAGAACTTTAAGAGACATTTTTTCCTAGTTCCAAAATGAAAAACATTTAAGTGTATAGGTAGTCATATACAGCAGATCGCCGTTTTGTGGTTCTCCCCTAACTTCCTTGTTGTAAAAAGGTTATTTATGGTTTTATGACATTCCAGAAACTAATACCTGAAAGGTGAATCAGGCTTACAGGTGTATCTACACGAGATGCAACATCGCTGTAGCTCATTGCTATGGCAATGTAGCAATGTAGCAATGAGCTACTGCGCAGTAGCTTGGGAAAAAAACTCATGTGGCATGGGAACTGCTTAAGCAAGTACTAAATGACTGCATGGTAACAACTGCATAGTCGGACGCATGTGCAGACATGCCGTTTTACCTTCACTATGCAATGTTTTTAGTTGCTTCCACAAAAACACACTATGGAAGTGTTCACATTCATATTCACAATACACTGTGCTCTGTGAAGGGCCTTTATTGCTCATATATTTTGTATGTAACAAATGATTTTTACCACATATGACAATAAGTTTTTTAAGACCTATTTTCCATACAGTGAAATAATCAGAACATAGAATACTACCTCTAATTCAGCTTATGACTTCCAATATTGCTACCATGATGAGCTTTTGTAACAAAAGAATACAATCTTTTCATTTATCTTAGAAAATCAACAAAAGCACTTTTACCCCAAAATATTTACTACAGTTAGGCACTTACCTCTTCTAGTAACCCTCTCCATATCAGTTTTATGTTACTGATCTGGAGTTGTTTCTAGATCCTCCATTTTCATTAAGAAAGCGTCTCAGATTCTTCTGATAGCTAAGATCTTTCTGAAACTGCAGCACTTGCTGATCCCAACGTCTTTTTTTTTCTAATATTGATCTAGTTGCAGTGGTAGAATACTTCAATCTTACATCATTTTAAATCCATCTTTCCCCAAACCGTCATACACTGTAGGCATTCACACAGAACATAAAATTTCCAGTTACTGATTTCAAGGCTTTAGAGACCTCTTAACAGATTTTGTCTTTTTGGCATGTTTTCCTGTATTTCAGATGTAAAGCTGGTACTAAGAAACTAGTAAATAAATGGCAATTGTTTTATTTCTTTTCCCCAATGGCAAGAAGAAATCTAGAAATATAATACATTAAAACAAGATCTTGTATGTATAATTTCATCCAACTAACATGTACTATTTTCCCTATTTAAAAGAGCCCACTCAGCTTGAGAATACTTAAAGAAAATAACTCATTTCTTGCCAGCAACAGTGCAAATTTTAGAATAAAATGCACATATGTGGAATACTTAGAATGCTATTTCCAAGTTCCAAGTAATTCATGAAGTCCAAGCTGCACTAAATTGGGCCATAAAAAGTAGGAATCACATCCTTAATTATCCAGGATACCTGTACCTTCCTGACATTTTAATAATTTAATAATAAAGTAGTTTGTCTTTCTGCCATGTTAAAGGCCACTTCCATTCTTCAGGACCCACAATAAGCTAATGTGATACATGAAGAAAATAAATTAACAGTCTCCTTTCAAAGGTAACCTACTGGCTAGGAAGCACTAGTTAAAAGCAAAATGAACTAGCACTTCATAGTCTGGAGTCTAGAAAGTTCAAGCCTCTCAACTTCATCCATCACTATCCAGGAGTATAGGAATTACCCAAGAATTCCATATTAGTTTGCTGCCTTAGCAGTAGTCAAGACTAGTTGCTTCAGAGGCAGATATAAGTGTCTGAATTAAGAAGATATTATTTTATAGAAAAGACTCTCTGTGACTTATATTCCCCAAACACAAAACTTGTGAATACTTCTTACTTATCAACATTTACAATGGGGCGTAGTGGCAGAGTAACTAAGTCTTGCTACAGCTCTAGAGGCATGGATTCAAGCTTTGCTCTAGATTTGTGCCTAAGGCCACCTCCAATCAACCCAAATGGAAATAAGTCATTTGGACAGGGGAATCAGCAGAAGCCAGGCACAATACTAGTCATACATGTACTGTTGGCTACAAACATTGGTGTGCCTTAACAATACTTGCCAAATGGATGGATTTTTGGCCTTACTTGCAAAATATTTTGATACACTCAGACAAAAGTTTCCACACATGAGTATAAACTACTAATATTTATTGGCACATATTGTAGAAAAAGAGGTTTTGTTATTACTCATGTTCATTGTTTTGCTTCTAAATTCTGTTCCTATACAAATAATAACCACATAGCAAAACAGCAAATGACGGCACCTCATTATTAATCTATAAACCTTCCTTTTACACAGCAAACATACAAACATCATTCTAGGCCATCACTGAAAATTAGGAGTGCTCCTCAATACCACTATGATTTAGAGAATTGCTATTCCCATTTTACAGATAGAGAATTGGAAACACGAGGTGAACTAAATGCCTCGTACACGCTCTTACAGGAAGTCTGGAATCAAGGTAGAAGCCAGGCTTCAAATTCCAGGGCAGTACCTTGACCACACAACCTCTTTTTTTCTTCTGATAATTTGTTTGGGACTTTCTGTTTGAATGGTCATTTTTAAGGTAAAGTTACAAAACCTAATTTAGCACTTAGGGAGTAACATACCATATTATTCTCAAATCATTTTTCATAGGTTTACTCTCTAACTTCACTTGCTTAAAAGCTGACATTTTACACTGGCAGGCAGCTTCATTGAACTGTCTGCAATGACACTTAGACCTTTTCCTAAGAAACCATAACTAATTCAGAGCCTATCGCTTTTGCACTGGAAGCTTCAACTATTCCTTCTAATGTTGCATTATCTTTAACATGATTAGGTTCAGGTTCATCTGTCCTCAGATTGTTCAATTATGTAGCTTTATTATTTTCTTCTGAAATCCCCTACAATTCTCTTTATCCATGAATAACCTAAATAAAAGTTGCTTTCAGCAAAAGTTGCCATGAAGTAGTCACTTCTCTTTTAGACCATTATTAATCATCTCTAGGGCATCCCACTATTAACCTCCTTCCATGACAAGATTTGTTCATATATTCCTAATTTTGAGTCTTTTCCTTAAAACTGTCTCAGACCAGTAGGTTAGAGTTTTAAAAAATGCTCGTTGAGCTTGAAGAAAATTCTTTTTTCTTAATGCTGTTAGTATTCATCTGATGCTGTACCTGATGGATATGGAATTAGATATATGCAGACTGTTCTTCAGAGGGCAAACATTTTATTACTTAAGCAGAAAAAACTATGCTACATGTAGAAAAAAGAGTGCAGGTCCTTGCTTTAACACCCATCAGATAACTAGCTTTTTCAATAAAGATACAAAAAAAGTTACTGAAAACAAAGCAGTCAATTATGGACCTCCAACAGGCCAGAAAGCATAATTTTTAATAGAATAAATTAACAGAAAAATCTTCCTGCTATTTTATGAATATACTTTTAACTACATTACCACTTCCAGCAGTATTCCACACTTTAAAACGAAGAAACATCACTCAAACTGACACTCTTTCAAAATGAAAAATTGTTATAGTGTGACAACTGTACATAACACTGCATTTGAAAGACATTAACACATACAAAACTTAGCACAGAGTATACACATCTTTTGCACTGCACAGCATGAGAGGATCAGGGGTTGAAATAGTTTATAATATGTTATACTTTGCCATTTTTAAATGAGATAATTATCAAACAAAATGTAACATTTTTAGAGAATTCATAGCATCCTGTTTTGGGGTATATATAAAACTTGGCTTTAAAAAATTATATTCAGCTTTCTGGGCCCTGTTAACTTCAAAAATGACACATGTAGAATGCTAAAAATAGGTGCATGGAGAGGATGTTTTGGCTATACTAATAGTATTGATTGTTATTATTGAGTGCTTATAAGCTATGGTTACTAGAAAAGGTAAAGAATTTAGGTCTGTACTTAGTCTTCAGTATCATATATGGAAACCTATTTGAATATGTATTAAACCAAAGTCTTTTGACATTTGCCCTAAGAAATGTTTTCACACTGGGAGCCAATTTGTTGCATAGGAAGGTGCTTAGCTAGTCCAGAGGAATTACAAAACATTTTTTTTACAAAGATATCTATCAGTCTTGTGTTGTAATATCCTTTTCAATGTTTTTAGTGTCCTATTTAGATTAGGACCTCAAAAAATTGCCGAACAAAATCAATAGTACAAACAGCTAAAGTCTAGAACAGTAGGCCCAACTTTATCCACCTTTCCCTATCAAGTGAACCTTGTAATTACATTGCATTTTACTTATTAATGCAGTACCCTTGATGCAGAATATGGGAAGAGATAATAGAAGGACAGAAATGTAAAACAACAAGTAGTAAATAATCAGCAGTACAAACAAGGCAATTACTGATTCTGATTTAAAACATTGGTTTTAAGAGAAGGGGCATGAAATCATTAGAAATAACTTTCAAAAAGAAAAAGGTTGGACTTAAAAATGAAATATTCAAATAGACAGTTGTAAGAAAAGTATTTTAAATGTATAGAGAGGTTAAAAATAGGGAAAACCTGGTAGGAAATGAAAAGGAAAAATAAGATGTATAAAACAGGCAAATGAAGAGGCAGGGAATAATAAAAAGACACTGGTTTGCTAGAACTGTTTTGTGATTTTTGCCTCATCCTCAAGTATACTTCCTACAAAACATATACAACTCTTTGTAAACTGGCACAAAAGAAGATGATGTGATAGTCAAGTTCATTGTGCTTTACAATAGTGAGAACAAAGAGTTATCATGTTAAGATGATGACAAAGACTTATTGGTTATCGTGGTGGATGGATTAAATCGGTTTATTACATGGTGGATGAATTAACGAGTTGTCAGTATTCAAAAAGATTATTTTTGGAAAGAGGATAGATAATTATGTGTGTTGTGTTTTCATTGTGACAGAATGGATTTGCCTATATGGAACTCTGCATTTATATACAGTACACACAAATGGGGGAAAGAAAAATTGTAAAAATGACAAAGCAGGTTTGGATAACCACAAAAATTGACAAGAGAGGCTTGGGAGAAAGCTGTAGTATTTGTAATTTTTCACTCTCATGTTTAAAATGACTAAATTTACATTGCTATTTCACCTATCATACAGCTCATATTAACTAATGGTCAATAAAAACTAGATTAACCAAGGTTCTATACCAGATTGTGCCTTTTGCTCCTGTGTGCATCTGTTGCGAGGTAAGTTATCAGAAGAGTTGGGGGGAGCTTTCAATTTGCCTTTCACCAGACTCAGACACTTTCTCTGTAGGAATCTTCAAACAGTTAAGAGATCACCTACTGCTCACAAAAAGGAAACATTTATACTGCCAAAGAAAGTATCTTGTATAAGACTACATGGATCAACAGTGGCACCCTGTGGACATTCATTTTGTGATAATACATTTAGTAGAGCTGTGGTTCTGTTTCCTTTATACATTTCCTTACAGTTCTTTCCAATATGTTTTCTGCATGAAAGAAACAACTCTTAAGCAACTTTAGTCTAATAATCTGTAACCAAATATTGGATTTTCCCTTGTTAATGTTTTGTAATATTATGAACACTGCATGATTTTTTTTGTACAACTAAGATACGTATTTGGTGATGATGGGGTATTTTGCACTGCCAAACTGACCAACAAGTATAGGCAATTTAATAATGGTGGTCTAATGTGCAGACTGAATTCCTAAAAATATCATAGTTTGAAAATAGAAGCAAAATTTATATTTAAAAAACGGGGTTAAATAACTAACATCATGGAATCTTCTCTCCTATCAGAATATGCACATAAATTACATGCACTAACCAAATAATATATATTGTAACCCTTGTCTTCCCTCTTCTCTGCACCTTACTATTTAAGCTCAGTTAGAATTTAGGTCCTGATCTTCTCACAAAAAAGTTGAAAATTCTTCAGACAAGGACTGCTTTCCTCTATGTTTTAAGAACATCAAAGATGTGGTAGCTGGAGGCAGAAAAATAACATTAAAAAGTAAATTTCAAAGGCTAAGCAGTGCTAAGGCTGATGCTGCACTTTTGCAGGAAGACTGTATGATCAACCACCTTTTCTCTCTCCTCAGAATAATTTTTCAAAGTAATCTGCATTAGGGCTTCCCACCCACCTAATAAGGGCAGCCAACCTAAGACTTTTTTTCTGGCAATCTGCAAAGTTTTTACTGACAACCAAACTTTTTAAATTACATATGCTTTACTCCAGTGGTGCTCAACCCTTTTCATATGTGAGCCAAATGAGTGGTGCAGAACCAGTCCATGGGCCAGTTCTTATCCCATGCCACAGAATCAGATCCATACACGTACCAGGATCAGAGACTTAGATCCCTCACTATCTCTGCCTGCCCTACACACAAGAACTAGAGCACCAGGACCCCAAGAAATATCTGCTCAGTCCTAAGTGCTGGAATCAGGGTCCTGGTACCCTGTACCAACATTGCCTGGCGCTGTGTATTGGGACTGGTGCCCTAGGACACTGCACCACCTCTGCACTGACTTGTGTGTGTGTGGATCACGGCTCCAGGACCCTGTGCTCTCTCTCTGAAATGCTGGAAGCCAGGACTGGGCTCTGGGGACTTATAGGTCCCCTTTAGGCTGAATGGCAAGGAGCAAAGGGATGGATCTGGTCCCTAGGCTGTGGGGCTGAGCACCCCTGTTTACCTAATGTAAATGTCAGCCTTCTATCAGATCCTTGATAAGCGCTGGGTTTCAGCGATATTAAAAAAAAAAATTGTAGATTATCAATAAAAAAAATTTTCTTGGGTTGCCAAATCCAGTTAACTCTTCTTCTTCTTTCATATGGTTGACTTGGAAAACCAATTATAAGTCCAGTTTAAGGTTAGTTAACCATTCTAATGCTCTTGAGGAAAGGGTATGTATCTCTGCAATGTCACCATCAAATTTGTATAGTGAACAGAGTGTTGTTACGTGGGCCATAGTTTGATCAGGATTGCCACAGTCACACTTTGTAGAACTCTTAATACATCGTTTTTTTGCATCAAAAGACTGCAGTGGCCATCCCCAGTTCAGATCCGATTTAATCTTCCATGTTTTTCATGGAAAGTCAAAACCAGGACACTTTATCGTTGGGTCAAAAATTAGATGTTTATTCTGAATGGTGGTTCAATTCTATGCTTTCCTCCAAGCTGCTCCACCGTCGTGTCCTACAAGGGCTTGTACATACGTCCACAGAATTTTCTGGGAGACCAAGAGGTGAGATGGGAGGTTCTTGAAATCTCTATGGACGGGGAGGTCTGGGTTGTCATTCATACAGACAATCTCTCTGTATGTAGCTTCATTGCAGCAAATGTCTAGAGGAGAAATTTTGGCCAGCACCAGTAACCATTGAATTAGTGTAGATTTCGGGGTTCCGGTGACAGCACGTATTGCAGAATTTAACTGGACATCCACGCATTTGGTATGAGTGCTAGCAGGCCAGACAGGTGCTCAGCCATTGAGAAGACCAGCACCATAGCAGAGGTAAAAAGTACACACACAGTGGCACCCCAGCTCGTTTCAGTGAGTCAACTGCAGCAATGGTTTTACACCATGCACCCTCATCCCAGGGGTTCCCTATTCACCCCCCCCACCCAAGTACCCTCAATTGCACCCTGCACCATGCTGCCCCTGCAGCCCTTCTCCTGGCTTTACTTCTGCCAGCCCCCCACTCTCCCAGTCCCCCATCCTAGCACAGATCCTCCAAAGAAGGACCACTGTCTTCCTACTGTTGCCCAAGCCAACTCTCAGGATCTCAAAATTGCGGTGTTAGATGGGAGGGTGTGACACAATTGCATGCATACAAACACACAAATCAGTTAGGTGCATACACACACACACACACACACTACCAACTCACGCACATACGCATCCATGATTACCAGCCTAGGCACATGCATACCTATCACTAATTGAAGCACATACATGCTCTAAAGGTAACGACATGAAATTATACACAGTACACACACATGCATACACATATACACACAGGTTAAACACTGACTCAGGTGACTGTGTGTGTTGGTGCCTGTGGTACCTATGCTTGGGGTGCTTGGTAACTAAAGAGCAAGTGGCAGAGATCAGAGGAAAAGGCAGTGGGGATAAGGCAATAGCAAAGAAACAGGGTTTTGCAGTCAGAGAGAAGCTCAGGATGGCTCAGAATAGCTGGAGTCACAGGAGCATGGGACAGAGGTTGGAGGTGGTGGTGAGCCAGAAGCAGGGGAAGGAGAAATGAGACAGAAGTTAAAGGGGCGAGGAGCAGAGACTGGAGCAGGGCCATAGTAAAGCAAAACCCAACTCAGGTTTCCAAATAACAGTTTTATTAAATGAACACTATACTGTACAATTTGGTTCCCACACATACTCACACAATGGCAGCAGGAGAAAGAGACTCAGTGGAAGGGCTGGAATCCAGGTAGGGAAGAGAAACAGAGTCCCATCCTTGGTTGAAGAGAGGGTGGGGGTGATAGCTACCTATCCAGGCTGGAAGGGGGTCCTCAATGACCAGTCAGGGTCTTTCTCCAGAGGGGGTTGCCGGCGGGACTTCTGGGTTGATAGGCAGTGTGACGTGGACCAGGTCTGGTCCAGATGAAGATGGCATCCCAAGGAGTCAGTCTTCACTACCCCTTTTTTATGGAGCAGAATACCTATGATCTCCTATGGAGAGGGCATGTCCAGGCAAAGTCAGCCTTGTTCCAGAGGGTTCCAGATGTTCATACTGAGCATGTACAGCTTCAGCACAATGATGAGTTGCCTCATCTTTTGTTTCTTGAATGCTGAGGGTGGTTCCAATGGCTGGGTTGTTGGTCCAGGTATTGGTTTGGATGGTGGGGTGATTTAGTAGGGGGTCCTGCTATCATTCTGTTTCACTCATCCATTCACTCTTTTGTTTCAGGCATTCAAGGAAAACCAATTTACATGGGGGAGGTTACAGACTTAAACATGAGCCATAATTGCAACATACTTACACAACAGAGCATGGGGACAAGATGGGAACCTAACACACAAAATTGGATACTTGACGTCACTCATACCAACTTACATTACACGCCTGAATCATACAATGGTAACATAGAGACCCTTAAGACACCATAACCGTACAGTGTAATACATTACAGTAATCTAACATACACAGCAAAACACTATTACAATAGCTCATGGTTGCTCTAAAAGGGGACTTATGTACACAGGGTTTCATCTTAACTTATAACTACTTATATATATATATATACCCATAGGAAATAGAGGGGAGAGAAAAAGGCAGAAATAATGGGGAAAAGTGATATTTCTGAGTAAAGTCATATTTCTTAGTAAAAGAAAAAAGAAAAACCAGGGGGGGTTGCTATAGTACCTGCCATCTAGCAGCATTACAGGCAGATGGCAGGCAGTACCAAATGCAGCACCAATACCAGCACATGGCTGGTATGTGTGGTGGGAGGGAATTATGATTTTAGTGCTTTAACAGTCTGTCCAACCTTGTTTCCTGCCTGTGGAAACTCAAAACACCTCCCAGCTTTTACACAGCTGATTTTTGCTTTGGATTTACAGACAGCACAGTTTTCTTACAGAATCGATGGACAGATATTTATAACCTGGTTATTTATGGACTTTCCATAAGTTTGTGGTTGGCAAAAATGCACCTAATCTTAATTGGATTATGGATGTTTTATCCACTAGATGAAAATACTCTCTAGCAGAGCAGGGAGGCATGCTCTAGCACTCCCCCAGCTTCCGGCCTGGGCCACTGCGGGCATGTGGCTCCATTTCTAGAATCAAAAGTGTTTGTTCATTTGCTTATCAGTTCAGTCTACGCAACCTAGACTCACCTGAGAAGACTGAATCAATTCAGTCTTGAGCTTTTTGACTGTCTGTACTTAGTCCAAAGGACCAACAAGGAACAAACCCCTTCCTCATATGATCCTTTTGTTGTCAAAACAAATGCACACAATATCCAAGTTTGGCTAATTACATATGTATTTATGAGAAACCAATGTTCTATGGAGATTTGAGAATGATTGATTAGAAACTCCTGGTTTAAAGTCCAGAATGCTGAAGGATCACTGTCTTGAACTTGCATTAAAAGTAAATTGGAGCCCGTTCACTGAAAGTTTGAGACAGAGATAAGCCTTATGATTTAACCAAGGGAGAAGAGGACATTTAGCTTGTTCTTAAATTATGACAAAACTGTATTGGAATTTTTTAAGGTCATCATTTTCTCTCCTGTAACTAGTCCCGCCAATTTAAAGATTTTTTTTTAACAATATTTTTAAACCAATATACTTTTTTGGAAGGAGCCTGTTCAGATAATGGCATTCAAAATACTCTTAGTATTCATAGAACACAAGAAGCATAATGCACTTAAAGAAATATTATATTCTATATAGAAAGGCTACTGTGCAACACCAGAGTTCATTGTATGCCTTAACTTCTTTACTGTAACACACTCTTACTGGTGAAGAGCTGTTTCTTGGGAACTGGGCTTAGTGTTTGTCTGAGATTCCTGGAGAAGGGATTTATTCTGTTCTATCTGGGGGGCTCTGCTTGCTGCTAACACTGGCATCAGGGTCTGTGAACACACACATCCACACACACCCCCATACCCTCCCCCAAATCCCACATGCACACACACCTCTATACCCTCCCCTACACCCCACATATATACACACCCATTCACAGTCCACACAAACCCCCATACCTACCCACCTACACCCACAACCCCAACACCTACCCAAGCCTCCCACACACACATCCACCCACACACACACACACCCCAAACCCTCCTCCACACCCCACATACACCCACCCCAACACACACACACCAACATCCCCCATAAACCCTATACTCATCCATCCACACACACCCCCAAAATACAAGAGGAAGACTTCATTTTAGCTATTATGCAATTACCTCTATATACACAATGCAAACACACAGAAATATGGACAAAAATATTTTTGAAATAAAATTAAAATATGTTATTGTAGATGTTTTATTTTTAGTATATAGTTTAGGTTTTATCAGTTCCAAGGTAGCAAGCCCCTTCCCAAAAGATGTACTTCCAGGGGCAAGGGGAGGGACTTCTGATGGCAAAGGTCAGGGGCTAGCAGTGAGACTTTCAGTTCCGAGATGGCAGCCAGGGGGGAGGGCCCCTGTCAAGAGTAAACCCTTGCAGCATTTGCACATGTAGACACACCCAATGTGCTACAAAACTAAGTGCCTTAATGAATGTTTCAAGACTTGAACAGCAAGGAACAAAATAAAACTCAACTAAGCTTTATTTTAAGTCTACTTAGATTCCTAACGGGTGGAATAGAATTAACCCAAACTAGTCTGCTTTATTAAGTCATTCGTTTTAGTTTTCATAGACAATAATGGATCTATTACTTTATTTCCCAGAGCTTCTTCAGACAATTGCACAAAGCCCAAAATCATAATGAGTACCCAATTTCCTTCAATCAGGGTGGAAAGACATGAGGAAGAAGAAAAGTACAGGAAAACACTAGGAATTTCACCCTGCAGATTTATTGATCTAGCAAACTCTTTTATACTATGGCATGGTAGATAAACATTGTGAAAACTCAAAAGTATTAACACATCACTATTACACTTGTGAAGTGGGTCCTTTTTCTATGTTTAACAGGTGAGTCTATAAAGTGATATTTGTGTGACTGGAAATGTCAGTTTAAATATTGCATTGATAACATTTTAGATTTTATTATGAGGTAGTTAAATTTTTGGAAGGATACCCACAGCTATCAGTATGTGCCGAATCAAGAGAATTCATAAGTGAAAGTTAAACTAAATAAACAAACTAAATAAAAATTAACTAGACCTCCAAAGAATATGAGAAACAATGCTTATGTGTTACATTTTTCTTTCTTTCCAGATGAGTGAACGCATAGAGGTTGAGGGATTTGCTTATGCTTCTAATGTAAATCAGTGACAGTATAAAAAAAGAACCTGGGAATTTTGATTCTCATTTCCATATTGTAACCACAGAGAAAAAAACAGTAACCTGAGTCAACGTTCTGGTGCTCTATTTTTATTGAATTTCATCATAAATTTTAAAAAATGAAATATGATCCTGTTCAGAGTATAATTCCTCATTTTAGTTTGCCTTTTGTCTCTAAATAAGGCAAACTTTTCATAACAGTGTCAGCTCTGAAGCTTTATTTATATTTTCTTTTAATTTAATTTTCTGTAGGTTGCTTTGTATCATCACATTGTGATCCAACTTTGCTCAGGCTCACTGTTTTGAATAAGCCTTCCAGGCAAGCTTAAGTAATTTTTGTGTCTTAGCTCCAGTTGAAAAGGTTGCTGCATTAAAATTGTTGATGTGTATGACCTGTTCCTTCAGTGTTGATGTTGGCACAAAATATTCAAGATCATGAGAGCTGGCACTAAAAAATTGTGGAATCTGTTCTTAGCTCTTTAGTTTAAAAACATTAATAATATGGTGTAAGGCTAATATTATCTTTCTAAAATCATTCCTGATAAAATTGTATTACATCAATATGTTTAAATCGCAAACAAAAAGCTTCATTGGGTGCATCTACACGAGATGCTTAACTTTGTATTAGCAAAGTTTACTGAGAAGTAAGCATGTGTGTCCGTACATGCACATGCTTACTTCACAGTAAACCACCCTAATCCTCAGTAAATTTGCTACCTGCAGACGCAAGTAGCCAAGTTACTCAGCATTAGTAACAATTCCATTGAGCTTGTGTAAATGCCTGACCAGGAGCAAAATCTGCTCCCTGTCAACCTTCCACCAGGGGACAGAAGATCCCTCCCTGCCCCTGGGAGAAGTCTGCTGCTGGAGCAGGATCCACCACAGAATCCTGGGTGGGGACTCTGTCCCTCCTTCCCTGGCAGCAGGGAGCTCCAAGCCCCCTGCCCCATGACCACAGAGCTCAGGCTGGGAGATAATCTCCCAGCCCAAGGCCTACAAACATAGAGCTTGGGTTGTGAGATAAGGGACTTCCAGCCAGAGCCCCAGTGTTGTGGAGCCAGCACTAATAGCTCCCTGCTCATAGGGGCTGTGGAGCTTGTTCACCCTCTTCCCCCCTGCTCTGAACTCACAGAGCTTGGTGGGGAACAAGCTACCCAGCTCTGGCCTTGCATGCCTAGGTGGGGACAATTGTGATCGTGGAGCAATTGTTCCCAGCTCCCACTCTGCAATGGTGATCACAGAGCAGGGGCTGGGAGCTCCCTTCATGGGGACAGTTTCCCACCCAGCATGGAGCTGGATGGGACCTGCCCCTGACTGGGGCAGTTTTCACAGCCAGCCTCAGGCTGCATGGGAAAGCATAGGCAGCCTGAAGGTGGTTGGGGAAGGTCCTATTTTGGGCAGTACCCAGCCAGCTCCAGGCTGCACATGCAGACTTCCCCACACAGCTGGCTACGAACTGTCCGAGTCAGGGACAGGTCCCAGCCTCGTGCCCCAAATGGGTGATCGAGGCATAGGGCTTCGAAAGAGCTGCAGGGGTGAGATAGTCCCAGCCCCTACCCTGATCCCCTACCCTCCATAAATGCTGACCTCGTGAAGGAACACCTTGAGAACTTCAAGTCAGCCAGCCCTGACAATCTGCACCCCAGGGTACTCAAGGAGCTGGTTAGCGTCATAGCACAGCCCCTGGCACGGATCTCTGAAAACTCCTGGCGCTCTGGTGTAGTGCCCAAAGACTGGAAGAAGGCCAATGTGGTGCCGATCTTCAAGAAAGGGAGGAGAGTGGATCCGGCT
>NW_017728948.1:42639027-42646193 GCF_001723895.1 Crocodylus porosus
GGGATCCTATGACCCCAGCTGACTTCCTGCCCTTTGGGCAGGGGGCTGGACTCGATGATCTCCTGAGGTCCCTTCCAGTCCTAATGTCTATGAAATCTATGATCCACCAGTGGGGCAGCTAACAGCAAGGTAACTGCTACCTGCCCCACCAATAGATCAGATCAGGGAACGGGGCAGGGACCCACCCCTCCCCTAAAGCTCTTTCCAAGTCCACTGCTCCTGATGGGGGAGCCAGAGCTAGGAGCTCCCTGCAGCCAGGGCAAGGGGACATTGTCACCACCCCAGCAGCAGGAGTCCCCCTGGGGCCAGGAGACAGCTGTCTCCTGCCAGCCCTGGGATAGCACCCAGGGGGTGCCTAGAGCTCCCTCTGGTGGTAGCAGGGGCCCATTGCAAGAAAGGAGAAGGAAAGGAGAGAAAAACAGAAATTGAGAGTTACAGTATATGGAAATATTTTAAAGTACAGTAATGTATCATTAAGATAGTCAAACTATTTTTAAACATTATATGGGATCAAATTATACCTGATAATAACTCTGACTTTCTTTATCTTTTTTATTATAAACAGACTATTTTGAAGTTACTAGGATACAAATGGAATCTGTGTAACATACTGCTGTTTCTATATGACTTAAATAAGGTCCAGCTCATACTTTTATACTACTACCCACTGTCAAATGGAAAGGAAAGTTATATATAGAAATTTCTACTTCCTAGGTGATGCAGGTTTCAAAGTATCTATCAAAGCTATGGACAAATCAGTCTTTGGTCCCCAACATCTTGCTTAATTCAAAATCTAAGGAATTCATAAGAAAAACTGAAATGAAATGACATTTGTTTTCACTGAGCTATGGACCAAGGGAAAATTAACAAAACCCTGCACTGGTTTTCCTAGATCTGAAATTTCATTCTGTGCAATGTTGGTTGAAAGATCAGAGTCAGGATGTTTTGCGCAAACTTGTAGCTGTAACATGTGCTTTTTGCATGAAATTAAAGGACTTAATTTGTGATTAGTAACAGCCAGACTTTTCATATAAGTATTTAGTGAAAGTTCACCTGTGTGATAACACTGTATTTTACTTTCACGAATTTGAAGTAACCACATTAAAACCAATGATGGAATCCATTGTTTGATTACTTTTAAGATAGTCATTTAGCTTTTACCTCCTGGATTTGAGGGTATGATAAAGAAATCATAGAAGCTTTTTCTTTTTTTTAGAAAAAAAGTACTGATTTGATTTTAAAATCTTGTGTTGATTCCAAGATACAGACAAGCTTTGCTCAGCAACATACCTTGACAGATGAGTGAATTATATGGTATTTTATGGCTTCCCAGTTTCATGGCTAGCTGCGTCTAATTCGTCTTCTATTGTAAATTAGAATATTTTCTCACATCTCTTCCAGCCTATATCTAGCTGGCTATTGTCCCAAGAGACAGTCACTGGAACTGCTAATAGACAAAATACATGGATATTTCAGCTCTCTCTCTCTCCATTGGGCCCTAAAGGGAAGCTTAAGGGAAGAGAAAATAGAGTTGGCATCTCTCTTTCAACCATTACCTTAAAAAAATTCCAGGTTACCAGATCTACTGACATTCTGGTCATTTTGCAACAGTTAAAGGGAGCTGAAAGGACTGAAGAATTAAGAACCTTGTGTTAGTCCTGAAGGGTTTAAATTGGCTGAGACAAGCTAAAACTCTGATCTGCTTCAGAATTTACAGGTTCACTGCCCTTTGTGGAGAAAGTGAAAGCTCTAACTTGCCCAAGCTTATGCAGCTTTAATATGCTCCTATTTTATTTTCTAATATACTTTGTATTAAATATTAATTTTGGGGGAAAGGTAACATGCACCATAAAATATCGCTTTAAAAAAGCATCATCAACAGTGACTGAAGAAAGCTGGAGACTGTGCCAGGGAGTTTAATAACACTGCAGTGGTCACAGAAGCCTACTGTTTAAAAATTAATTTCTAGTCCAAAGTTGTTAACTGGAAGTACCAAGAGTGTACAATATTCATTTGCTCATTACCAGAACAGTTTAGAGTCTAGAAATTCCAAAGTCTCCAAAGACAAGGGAGACTTTCAATCTATAAAAGACCTAACAAATAGATAAAAAACTTCCAGGCCATGAAAAATAGGTTTCCACAGTGCTAAAGGGCAAATTACAGAATATTTAATCCCCACTTCAAAGGTAAAGGCTCTTCACCCCAATGCATGAGATAATGTTAATAAAAAGTTTATCATATCCTATTGTTTTTTCCCAACTCAAATTCAAGTAGTAGTAGTAGAAGTAGTACTAAGAGGAAGAATAAGAGTGAGAATAATCTTCCATCTCCATTACTTCTCTAAAGGAAAAAAAATGTTTATCTATTTTGTTGGTTTACAAGTATAATATTATATTGCTTTTCATGCTGCAAATAAAAGCAGAAACAAACTGGCAAAATCAGCCATTGAATGACTGAAATATACCTGCATACACTCGTAAACACAGCAGAAAGACCTTGTTGTACCCATCAAAGATGTCACCAAGTGTACCACTATCAGATAGTTTGTGCTTTCATCTGTGAACTGAAAACTCCTGAACAAGTTTGAGCATTTCTGTCCAGCAGTACTAATATTTTAACAGTCACTGAGAATGTTTTTATCTATCCAGACACTATTACCTGTGCCGCTTCCAGCACCTCAGTGAATGGGAGCAATGATCTGAAGAGATGAGATTACCTACTGCAGGAGCACAGAACACAAGCAAAAACCAAAATATGAAAGATAACTCTTTTCTACAGATTAGCCCATGATTGCTAATGGCATTTATTCTGCATCAAAAGCAAAGGAAATTAATGTGCTCTACAGTTTGTTTGAGTCTCAAACTGGATAAATGATTCTTAACAAATGATTTCTGTAGTAAGTTTTGCTTCTAGAAACAGCTTGATTTTTGTGAAAATGTAGATTATTTGATCCTTTTTGACAAAAATCTTATGCAAATAAAAATCATCCTGTTGGTTCAGCTCTTTGCCATTCACTCTCAGTAGCATACTATTGGTCAAGTAAATTCATGGAGTTGGAAGGGATCTCAATGGGCCATCTAGTCCAATGCCCTGGCAGGCAAGAAAAGAGCCATCAACCCTGGGGTCATGTGATCCCAGCCAGATGTCTGTCTAGTCTCCTCTTGAAGACCCCCAAGGATGGGGCAAGCACCACCTCCCTTGGGAGCACATTCCAGATCCTGGCAACCCTGACCATGAAGAACTTTTTCCTAATGTCCAGCCTGAACCTTCTCTCTAGTAGTTTATGGCCATTGTTCCTTATCATTCCAGGGGGTGCCCTGGCGAACAGATTGTCGCCTACTTCTTGTTGCTCTTCCCTTATGAATTTTTGTATGCCGCCATAAGGTCCCCTCTTAGCCTTCTCTTGGAGAGGCTGAAAATTTTAAGCTCCCTTAGCCTTTCCTTGTAGGGCCTTCCCTGCAGGCTTCTAATCAAGTGAGGGGCCCTTCTTTGGACCCTCTCCAGGTTGTTTGCATCCCACTTGAACTGTGATGTCCAGAACTGAACACAGTACTCCAGCTATGGTCTGATCAGTGCTGCATAGACGGGAAGAATTGCTTCCCTGGGCCCATTCGTGAAGCACCTACAGATGCACAACAAGGTGCAATTGGCTCTACCAACTGCTTCATTACATTGGCAACTCATGTTCATCCTGGAGTCAACGTGACTCCAAGATCTTTTTCTGCTTCAGCAGAGCTAAGAAGATCACCCCCCAACCTGTAGGTATGATGGCAGTTCTTCCTCCTTAGATGCAGCACCTTGCACTTGTTCTTATTGAATTGCATCCTATTGCTCTCTGCCCACTTCCACAGCCTGTCTAGGTCAGCCTGGATCTGGTTCCTCCTCTCCAGGGTGTTAGCTGTACCCATAATTTTGTGTCATCTGTGAGTTTGGATAGGGTGCTTCCCGCCCCCTCATCCAGATCACTGATGAAGATGTTGAACAGCACTGGACCCAGAACTGAGCCCTGAAGGACTCCACTGCCAACATCTTTCCAGGATGACACTGACCCATCTACCACCACCCTCTGAGTGTGACCCTTGAGCCAATTTGCTACCCAGTCTACAGCACATGGAGCCATGCATCACCCTGCCAACTTCGGCTGCACCCACATGATGTGGCAGTGGCAGTGTGGATACCAGGCAGCTGGGGTTGGGCCCTGCTGCCCCACGCTGCTGCTGGCAGTGAGTATTGGACTTTTTTCTTTTTTTTGTGCCAGGAGGCTGGGGCCAGGGGACCAGCCATGGGAGAAGCTGGGGAAGAAGAAAGGGGGTAGGTCTATCTGGGGCAGCCATCAAGGAGACTGCAGGTGCAAGCAGGGGGTGGGGTGGGATGGGGTGAGGCAGCCAGCGAAAGGGGGCTGCAGGAGCTGGCAGGGGTGGGGCCAGGCAGGGCAGCAATCTGGAGGGCTGGGGGAGCAAGTGGGGGTGGGGCATGTGGGCCCTGTGGGGGTGGTATCCTACATGATCCATCTGTTGAGGGGGGCTGTAGCCCTGTTAAAGGCAGTCCATGAGCTGTGTAGAGGGGCTGTTCAGAAGAGGCAAGTCCCTTGCCCCTCTACACAGCTCCTCTACACAGTCTTCCCAGTCAACCCACACCTACCCACACACCCGACAGCCCCCCATATCCCTCCACAGCCACCTACATCCCCCCCACTCCCAACTTGCAAACCCCATGTCCCCCCAGCACACACTCTGCATTTTCAGCTGCCAGACAGGATGAGACCTGCTGGCAGAAGCTGTGGCTGCAGGGAAAGCTGTCCCCACATCCTGGTTAGTGAAGGGTTCACAGGGAGCTCTAACTGCTCCATGGTAAGAAAACCAAAGGAAAGCAGCAAAACATATAAATATTTGGAATTCATTTTAGTATGATGAATGAGACACTAGTAGGCTTCCAAATTGTTTTAACACTGTATATATATCAATAAAACATTGTCCAACTGATCTCTTTCTCTCTCTCTCTCTCTCTATATATATATATAGATCTATATATAGATATAGATAGATAGATATATCTATATAGATAATAGTGGTCTTTTGTTTTAATTGTGGAGGAACATGGATTTCGGGGTATTTTACAGAGTGACTTTGGGATTTTTTAACAGGGATTTTTCAGTTTTGAAATAGGGAACACTAGAGTTCCTGCTAGGGAGGAAAGTGGCAGGACCCAGGCAGAGGAACCTTCTTGTTGCCCTCAGGGGTCAGGCTAATGCTCAGGATCTCAATATTGTGCTGTTAGACAGGAGGGCGCGGTATACAATTGCACATGCACACATACAAATCCATTAAGCGCACACAAACTCACGAGGTGCATACACCCCTACTAGGCATACACACTCACACTACCAGCTTAGACACATACACATCCAAACCAGCCTAGGCACATGCATACATATTACTAATTTAAGCACATACACTATACACCCAAGAAGTTAGACACAGATCACTAATTCGTATATCATGCACACAGTGCCACATATATATACACACACACTAGCAACTCAGATACACACGTTCAAAATAACTAGTCTAGGTTCACACACACCAATCACCAGTTTAAGCCCATACATGCTACACACACCAAATTTATACAGAATCAGTTACAAGTTACCAACACCTGCACATCTAATACACATACGTGGATTACTAATTCATATATCACACACACACATACAATGATATCTATATGTGTGTGTGTGTATTTACTAATTTATACACATACCACACTCCTACACATACACACAAGTGAGTTTTTAAGTTGGGTATTGTGATATGTATGTATGTGCTTGGTGTACTTGGGATACCTGGGGAAAGGTTAAGGTAAGAAAGCAGAAGTGTAGGGAGTAAAAGTTTCCAGGACTTGGATTAGAACCAGTAGACTACAGGGGCCTGGGCTGAAGAACTGAGGCTCTGAGGTAACTTTAGATTAACTGATCTTAATTGATTAAAAGACAATGCCCAAAGTCTACAGAACAGGGAAGTGATGCTGGCACAGAGGCTGGGACTGGAGCCAGAGCTAGTGGGGACCTGAAAAAGTAGATGGAGAGAGGAGGGAAAATGGGACTAAGGGAAAGTGTAGGGGTTAAAGAGGGGATCTGGGCGTGGGGAGCCAGGGGATGGCTCCAGGGCAGCTAGAGAAGTTGCTGGGAGTGGCAGTAGGTGCTGGAAGCTGGAAAAAGGCTCCAGCTGCTGGAGAAAACTGCAGGACAGCTAATAGGGGCTGGGAAGCTGCAAGGAGGATTGCAGAAGGTGCGGGGGAAGCCTGAAAACAAAGAGATGGACAGCAGAAAATCACAGGAAAAGCAGAAGGTGGCAGGACAGCAGGAAAGAAGAGAAAGGCAGCAGAAAGGGACAGGGAGAAAGCAGTAGGAGCAGGGGAGGCTGAGAGGTGGCAGAAAAGGAGAGATGGAATTGGGAGGAGATCAGGAAACTAAAAGAGAGGGTGGGGACTAGAGCTGAGAGAGAGAGAGAGAGAGAGGGAATGAGGCTGGAATTTAAGATAAGGAAGGGAGTGGGATTTAGTAAAACATGATCCAGCTCGGGGTTGCAAATGACAGTGGTTTTATTGAACAGGGGAGATGGTGACACAATGTCTTATTGGTTCCCTTGCACCCCCTCTCCCCCTCTGCCACACACACACAAAATGGCAGTAGAGGTTAGAGAGGCTTGGTGCAGGGTCTGAAGTCCACTGAAGTCCAGCAGGAGAGAGAGAGAGAGAGTCCAAATTGTAGGGGGAGCTATACAGGTAATATCTACCTATCCGGGCTGGAAAGGGGTCCTTGTCCAATAGATGTTGTCCAGAGGGGGGTCGCCAGCAGGGCCTCTGGGTGTGGCCTGATGCTGGTCCATGGAGAGGGCGTCCCACTGGTTCTGTCTTCACTGCCCCTTTTTATAGGGGCAGACCTTGTGTGACCCTAGTGACAGGAGGCATGCTCAGGCAAGGGTCAGCCCCTGGCATACTGAGTACGTGTGCTCCATGCAGGGATATGTAGTTTCGGGTGTTTGTAATGGTGAGAGTTGCTGGTTCTTTCTTCTGTAGTGCTATCCAACTTAGCACTGCCGAGCCTATAAGGAAGCTGCAGGTTTTTCCTCCCATGGTGTAAAACCTTGCATTTTTCAGTGTTAAAC